>NC_086102.1:135118587-135803587 GCF_963921235.1 Mobula hypostoma | reverse complement strand
CCACTAATTGACAATGATATAGACCAAAAATTGGGGTAGCAAAGTTTTTCTTCCTACAGATGCTGTGTTGCAGGCTGAATTCTTTCAGCTTCTGCCTCCTGCAGTTTTATTTGTTTTTCAAGACTACATTTAAGGTATGACAGGGAAAAGTCAGCTATTGCAGTAGTGCCAAAGTGTTGAGCGAGCATTCTCAAGTGGGAAAACCATTCCCCGACATTCCTTCAGCAGTGAGTTACTTCGCTCACGGCTCTCAGCTCTCTGACTTTCCAAGCCGGAGTGAGATCACCAAGTGAGGTCACCTACCCTTACGCTCAGAACAGTGCCAAACATGACTGAAGGATGTCAGGGGCAGCCTATGCAAGTTAAAATGTATTTACAGTGTACCAGTTTGAAACCTCTGCTTGTCTGTGGCTTTGACTGGAGGTAAGACATTTTCATATAATCCTTTTCATTTATAATCTAACATCAGATGTCTTCACATCTTCTTAACAAATTGGCACGCTAAATTAATTCATAGAACATTTTCCTCAAACTCTACTGAGCATGTTGGAGGTCAATAGTATGAAATCCATTCTGTGCTCCCAGAGACTGAACTCTCCAACTGCCATCTTAGGAAAGTTACTCTTTAAGGCACAGATGTTAACAGAATGAATCTAGATTCTATAAATGCATTGAGGAAAGTAATTTGGTGGGGCTTTACCAGTGCAGAGTACGAGCAGAGAGTGTACGTGGTTGCTGATGGCTGAAGTAGTGCCCAGCTGATCTGCATTATTGTGACGAGAAGCATTTCATTTGCCATCTGTTGCCATGAATGTTTTACTGGGAAGCTGCCTCTTGAAACAGGGTGGACTGATTCCTCCATTCATTCTGCTTGACTCGCTCTGACAGCTCACAGTGAACCAGTGGATGTCTTGCCACAGAAACGCAGAAACTCGTTAGAAAAGAGAAAGCACCAAGATTCTTTCCAAATCCAGATTAAGTATCTACACCGCTGGTCAGTGGGTGTAGTCATTGGGGTTTGACGTTTCAAAGGTACATTTAATGTCAGGGAAATGTATACAATATACATCCTGAAATGCTTTTTCTTCGCAACCATCCATGAAAACAGAGGAGTGCCCCAAAGAATGAATGGCAGTTGAAATGACATTCCACTGTCTTCAGTTCCGTTTCTCCTTGGTTTTTCCATTCAAACCCATCCATCCACCGCACTCTCCACCCAAGCTTTCCCCTTATGCAGGATACTGTCCGAGTGCTTAATGACTTCTCCCTCATGAAGAGCACAGGTACACTGTCAGTAAAGGTTCGTGGAATACCATCTGCAAATATCCATGGAATATTTCTTGCAAGGATTCACTGACTACTTCTTCCACATGGGCAAGCCTTCTGAACATTTTGGGTGGAAATACGGCAGTCTATGAGATATAGCTGGGAAGTTAATCATCTATCTTCCATTTTCTTCTCTTCCTCAGCATTCCCAACACCTGGAACATAATGTACTTCTAGCTAATCCCAGTCTGAGAGATAATTGGTCTGAAATATTAGCTTTGTTCCTCCTTTCGCCGATGCTGCCTGACCTGCTGAGTTTTTCCAGGTTTTGACGTTTTGTTTCAGCATACAAGTCTGGTCCTCTATTCACCTGAACCTACTCATTCCCAAAGCAGTCACTCAAGCTATTTCCATGCTGATATGAAAAGACAGAATGGGACTATATTTTCACTATTAACACCAATCAGAATGAATAGCATCCCTAAACAAGTTTGAACAACATGGATGCCTGTGTTAAGCTATTCTCCTGGTCTCCACAGGGTGTTCTGATGCTGAACTGTGGCTGCACTGATCATAAATACACACACACAATTCTGCAAAATCATTCAAGAGAAAAGGGTACAGCTGCAGTCTATGTTTGCAGTGTAAATGAGTGGTAAAATCTAAAGCAAGTTTCCTTTGTATAAGCAATACAGTGAGGTGGCTGTACAATGTGTTCATTATGGAGATAAAGATAACATTTCAACAGGTAACAAACAGGGAAATACAGACTGCAATCGTACAACAAAACAGGATTTTTCTTCTTCAAACTGCTCACAGACTAATAATCGAAGTGCGAGTCTTTAATGTCTGCGAGCGAACAGATTTTAATTCAACAGATGCAAAATAGTTTGGCTCCAAATTTAAAACAATAAATAAAAGTGCAACCATCCATTTCTAACAAGATGTGAAAATCACGACACCAGTACATATGCCAGAATGTTATCAATAATTCAAATTCTGTAGTCAATGCACTTCATTTAGTCAAACTATGAAACATTGCCATTGTACAGTAAAAAATACTAAGCAAATTGACCTACATCTGTGACTACTAAAGCAATGGATCAGACTGTGCTCAATGTTGTTCCAAAATTTATATGTTACATTATTTACATTATGTATAGATATATATGCATCTAATTTATATTTCTATTTTAAGGTCAAGCTTCAATTTTAATTGTCATCACAATCTTTCTAATGATTGTGCTTGTTATTTAACAA
This sequence comes from Mobula hypostoma, assembly GCF_963921235.1. Taxonomy (NCBI): domain Eukaryota; kingdom Metazoa; phylum Chordata; class Chondrichthyes; order Myliobatiformes; family Myliobatidae; genus Mobula; species Mobula hypostoma. The sequence goes on along the minus strand of NC_086102.1, from coordinate 135,801,061 downwards.
AATTATTGTAAAACAAATATTCTTTTCCTTCCCTCAAAACTCCTCTTACCCTCATGACGGCTGTTATTGAACTGCACAAATGGCCCTAGCATGAACAACCCAGCCTCCTGCTTCCATCTTCAACTGTCCGTCCAACCTACAGACTCATTTTCAAGGACTCTAATGAGTTTGTCTTCTTTTCATATTGATTGTCAGACTTTGTGTGTGTGTGTATGTGTGCGTGTGTATGTAGTATTTCATTGATTCTATTGTACAGTACACCTTTGTTCAACTGTGAATGCTCACAAGAAAATGAATCACAGGGTAGTGTACGGTAACATATACTGTACATACTTCTATAGCATTTACTTTGAACTTTGAACTCCCTCCATTTTAGTGACTACATCACTGATGGCTGCATCTTCAGTTGCCAAGCTCATAAGTCTTCCTGGCTCTTCTCTTCCTTTACAGTACTCCTCCCTGTCTCCAATCCACTTCTTTTTCAAAATGTCAACTTGAAGCTATAGGTGAACATCACAAAATAAGATCAGATACTTATGAAAATGTACACTCTATTCCCAAGGTGAAATATGACATCTCTGATATCTCCATGTAGAGTTCTTAGTCTGACTTAAAGGTTCAAAGGTTCATTTATAATCAAAGTATACAACTCTGAAACTCTTCTTCTCCGGGTAGCCATGAAATCAAGGAAGAAATGAAAGGCAGCATGATCATCAACTGCCAAATCCCCCCTCCATTCCTAAAGGTCAACTCTTATTGGGAGACAACCTCACTCAACCACAAACACCTTTCTTTACCAAAGGGGAAGAAACACCCCAAGAGTGATGCCACTTGGTTCGAAGCTGGATAGCAATGTGAAGTGAGGCTGTTTCCTCTTTCCAAGTCCATAGCAAATGAGGCAGCAGAAGCTGAGATCCATCCTTCATATCTTCAGTCACTCTGAATGATTCTAATCATCAAAAACTGTAGGCTACACTACATGGAAGGCAATTCAAACTGCAGCCTGCCCTCATGTTTGCATGAAAATTCCCCAACTCATTCTCGCTCATATTTAGCATCTCCGAAAGTTTTTTTTTAAAGCAAATGACATAGTAAATCTACTCCCTCATCAACAAAGAAGACAAGGAAATAAAATGGACAATACTTTGAAGCAGAAGTACTTGAGTTTGCTTCAGAAATTTTCTGTTCCTGCGCAGTCATCATGAAGACCCTCACTGACCACCTGGCGGGACGTCACTAAGTGTTGGAGGGTTTGCAAAAACATCCGTGTAGGGATGCATTTTGTCCTTAGACACCACGTTTCCACTGGCGTGAAAGTAATTCCGATTAACATCGCCAGCCTGCGTAACTCATTTCAAATTCAACAGACGGAATGCAGCATGCAGCTGAGCATACAGCGCTGATTGTACTTTCCACTGGAAAATGTTTCTTATTGACCAAGTGTCTATATTTAGTGAATAGAAACCATAACTGCTAGCAAAATACTCACTAGGCTTTTTGGGTGTTCGTTCGTACGAACATGAATGTTAGAGCTAGATAGAAAGATAGCATAGAAACAGACCCTTTGTCCCACTGAGTCTGCACCAACCACCACTCAGCTACACTCACCCAGTTTTATCCTCCTCACATTCCTATCTACAACTCCAGCCCCCCACCACACACACACACACAGATCCCCATCACCGACACACTAAGAACAATTTACAGTGACTGATGAACCCACCGATCTGCACAGTTTTGGAGGAAACCAGAGCATCATCATCATCATTGTCAGTGATCACTCGTAGTGGAGTATGATTCTTCTCCTGGTGGTTGATCTGGTCACTTGTGGGTCTTGAGATGACTGAAGAGGCCGATCCGTGATCCACAAGCCCTATTGCAGTGTTGGCAGATGTAGGTCATTGGTGGATGTAGCTGGTCGGGCCTTTCCCAGTTTCTCCTTATGTTGAAGCCACTTAGTCTAAGCAGCACAGTGGAGGTATTCTTCGAGCTTTGCAGTCTCTTCATAGACAGTCCTTCTCCAGCTTTTCCTATCTGTGCTAATTTCTCCCGCCCATTCACGTTGATGTGGCATTTCCTCTGGTGGGTCTTGATACTGTCCTCAAACGGCCTTCAGGAGTGTGCTTTACATCCTTGGTTTGGCTGAACAGGAGTTATTTAGGGAGGCGGGAGTCAGGCATACAGGTAATGTGGCCGATCCATTGCATTTGGTGTTGTGTCATGATTATGGCTATGGAGTGAATGTTAGTTTCCTCCAGGATGGTGGAGTTAGTACACCTGTTCTTCCAGCTCACTCTCAGAACCTTTCGGAGGCATCTTTGATCATAAGATTCTAGGGATTTTACTTGCTGCTGTATGTTGTCCATGACTCCACTCCATATAGTAAGGAGGGAGGACTATAGTTGTATAGATCAGAAGCTCAGTATTGGTCTCGATATCCCAATCTTCAAAAACTCTCTTTCTCAGCCTGGTAAAAGTTCCACTCGCACTGCCTATTCCCCTGTTTGACCTCAGTCTCAACCTTAAAAAGTGCTATTTCAGAGCCACTGTTGCCGATGATTGCTGCACTGATATCATTGTGTAGGAGCTACAGGAATTTGAGGTATTTTGGACAGTTCCTGTCAAAGGGCAGGATGATTTACAGAGTCAAATGTTTTTGTAAGGTCTATGAAGGCCATATAAAGTGGGAGATTTTATTCCCGAGTTTTCTCCTGCAATTGACGTGATGTAAAAATCATGTAAGAGCACCCAGGGTAAACCCACACAGTCACTGGGAGAAAGTGCAAACACCACCCAGACAGTGCCTGAGGTCAGGATTGAAATCGCCTGGGTCTCTGGCACTGTAACAGAGCACCTCCACTGCCCTGTTAGAAATGCCAACATTTCCAGCCCTGGGAAGGTGGGGCTGAGTGATCCTAAACAGCTCATAGTGATCTGATGCAGCCAAGTGCTTCCCACACCACATCAAAGGGTGTCTCAGGGTTGACCAGACATTTAAGCACAGTAAACCTCATACTCCAGCGGACACTAGAAAATCAGTTGAAATTTTATGACTAGAACTATTTTTTTTAATTCATTCCAGATTCACTTTCAATGATCAACTGAGTTTAAGGTTTTCATTTAAGATAGGATTTGAGCTCATCTGCATTACTGTTCAAGTAACACCAGCACTACCCTTCGACGTGTGGGTTGGTAGGTTAATTAGCTGCTGTAAATTGCCGTGAGGGTCTAGGTGAGTGATAGAGTCTGGGGTGGGGGGAAGTCCATGGAATAAAATTCTATGAAAGTGGGTATTTGATGGTTGATAAGGACTTTCTGGGCTGACGGGCCTGTTTCTATCCTGTGTGAATTGTTGTGAATCTTCTCTATACCCTTTCCAACTTAATGACATCCTTCCAGTAGATAGGCAGCCAAAACTGCACACAATACCCCAGTGTGGTTTCAACACGACCTTGCTCAGTTTTAGCAGACATCTCCACTCATGTACTTACTGTTCTGACCAATGAAGGCCAACATGCCAAAACTCTGCTTTCACCAACCTACCTACTTTGTTGCCACGTTCAGCAAAATATGCACTTGTACCCCTAAATATCTCTGTTCTACAACACTCTCCAGGGCACTCCACATACCCTGTTAGTCTACTGTGGTTTAACTTCCCAAAATGCAACTCTTTGCTCTTGTTCAAGTTAAATTCCATCTGCCATTCCTTGGCCCACTTTCTCATTGAATGTAGACCCTGTTGTAATCTCAGATAACCTTTGGGGAGGTCCGAAAGAACAAGTATTGAGTGTTGTCAAACCAATGAAAATGTTTCCAGAAAGCCTCAAAATCCTATTCTAATCTATGCTGGTCTGAACCAACAGGTGAACAATGAAAGCTGAACACAGATTTAAGATGTGTCTGATATTCTCAGCAATAGCTTAACTTGCAAACGACTTCCCTTGAGCTGTCCTTTGCAGATGGTGGAAAGGTCTTGGGGTGTCAGAAGGTGAGGTAGTCGACCTCTGGTCTATTCTTGTATCAAGTACTTCATGGTGGCTTCAAGTAAGTTTCTGGTCAATTGTTCATAACTTCCCGGCTGGTGAGGGACACTGAATGCCAAGGGCGAGATTCACTCTCACTAGAAATTATCATGGTCTAATACTACGGTGTGAATGCTACTTATCAGACTATCCCCAGTATTGTCCAGGTCTTGCTGCACACGGGTACTGGCTACTTCCTCTGTTGAGGAGTTGCAAGTGGAATTAAGCACTGGGCAATCACTATTAACCAACCCCACTTCTGACCTCCTAGTGAAGCAGCTCAAGATGGTTGAGCCCTGAAGTCTGCCTGATAAACTCCTGCACTGATGTGCTGAGGCTGGGACCAATGCCTCCGAAATCACAACCATCTTCCTTGTGTGAGGTAGTGGATGGTTTTCCCTTTGATGCCCATTGACCTATTTTCCCAGGGCTTCTTGATGACACATTTGGCCAAAGCTGCCTTCATGCCGAGAGCAGTCGGTCTCACCTCACCTCTGCATTTCAACTTTACAGTGCCCGTTTGGGCCCAGGCTGTGATAAAGTGTGGAGCTGAGTGGTCCTGGTGAAACCCGAAGTTGGCATCAGTGAGCAGGCCATTGGTGAGTGTAGCTCAACAGCTCTGCTAACTACACTTCACTTTGCTGTTGACTGAGAGCCATCAACCAACAGGCTCCCGATCCGGCATGGATCACTTCATTCACAACCCTGAACTAATTCCACATCCTGCAGTCTCACTTTCAAGGGCTCTGCAACTTATTCTCAGTTTTTTTTTGTATTTGCAGTTTGTCTCCTTTTGGTCATCGGTCGTTTGTCAGTCTTGGTTTATATATAGTTTTCCATAAATTCTATCGTATTTCTTTATTTTCCTGTAATTGCCTGCAAGAAGTATGTTGTAACATATACGTACATTGATAATAAATTTTGCTTTGACTTTGACGCTGATTGGGAGGGAATTAGTTGGAATGAATTTGCTCCACCTTTGGTGACCGGAACACATCTGGGCAGTTTTCCACATGGTTGAGCAGATGCCCGTGATTGAACTGTACCTGGTGTGCACGGCTATCCTTCAGTATCACAGCTGGGATGTTGTCTACTCCCACCAACTTTGCTATATCCAGAGTTCACAGCTATTTCTTAATACATATTCTTGGTACTTCCAGAGTGACTTGTGTGGGCAGCTTTGATGGAAACCATCAAATACTAACATTTCAGTCTGAGAGCAGCAACTACATCTAAGGTCTGTACAGTTAGTAACATCGTTTTAATGTGATTCAAATATCTATTGCTTCTTGAACGGACTCTGGTCGCTTGTGTGGTTCCCTTTGAGACAGTGGAAGAGAAGATGCTGCTCTAGTCTAAAAGTTTGTCTGAGGAAGTGTGGGTTTTGACTCCCAGTACCAACAATCTTGCTGGCAAATGTACAGTTTCTGGTAAATAACACTGATGATCTCAAAGCTAGAGTGCTGTATCAGAGGGACATTAGGACCAGCTGCGTTTTCTGTTTCACGGAACCTCAGTTAATCCCCTCCATTCTGGATGCAGCGACACAGTTCGCTGGCTTCACAATTCACTGCCAAGATAGGACTACTGGGTCTTTCAAAGGCAGAGGAGGTGGAGTATGCTTTATGATGCACAAACATTACAGTGCTCTCTCAGTTGTGCTCACCCAACCTGGAACACCTGGCTGCACTTCTTCTCCCTGAGTATAGGCGGAGACAGAAGACTGAAGCACCAGTAGAGGACCTAGAAAGTATGGACAAGGGAGGCGCAGGAGTGCATATAGGACTGCTTTGAATCGGAGGACTGGACTGTATTCAGGGATTCATCTTCGAGTCTGAAAGAGTACACCACAGCTGTAAATGACTTCATTAAAATCTGTGTGGATGAGTATGTGCCTATGAGAACATACCGTACATACCCACATCAAAAGCTGTGGATGAACCAAGACGTTTATAGTCTGCTGGAGGCTAGATCTGTGGCATTCGAGTCTGGTGACCCAGGTCTGCACAAAAAAACCAGGCAGGACTTGCAGAGGAGGGCTATTTCAAGAGCTAAGGAACAATTCCAAATGAGGTTGGAGGTGAAATCAGAATCACATCAGCTCCTGCAGTGTTTGTAGGCGATTATCTCCTACAAGGCAAAACCTAACATCATGAATGCTTCACTCTCAGATGAGCTCAATGCTTTTTATGCTTACTGTGAAAGGGAGAATAAAACTACAGCTACAAATTTGCCTGTAACAAATGGAACAAAATGTATTCACCAATGTTCTTTCTTGGATAATGAAAAGGAGGTGCTCTTCAGATAGCTAAGAATCTGCCAGTCAGTAAGGGAGGCATGGTAGTGCAGTGGTTAGCACAGTGGTTTACAGTGCCAGTGATCACCGATCGGGGCTCAATTCCCGCCACTGTCAGTAAATAGTCAGCACGCTCTGCCTGTGACTGTGCGTGTTTCCTCCGGGTGCTCTGGTTTCCTCCACAGCCCAAACAAAGATGTATGGTTATAGCACAGGAAGCTTGTGACGCTTGTCCCAGTACCATCCTCGCTGATTTCATTTGGGGGAACTAACACATTTCATTGGGGTCTTGTTTTCGACGTAATCTTCTCTGTGATTCAAACAAAGCATGTCTGCATACAAACCTGCTGCTGGGAATACAGCACTGAACAAACACCACTGGCTTCCCGGCCAGTATCCGACCTTTCTGTGTGCAATTCCAGTGCGGAAGCTGGGAACGCACTGTTAGTTTGGCGCCAGCTCACCTGATCCTCTGTGGGATTCAGCAGTGAACCCTACAACTGGAATCAGTTGTGCTGGATAAACAAGTATCCGGTCGCTGAGAGTCGCCTCATCCCTGGAATGGGGTCATCCACCTGGATGGGAATATAGACCAGCTTTCCTCTATATTAAGTAAGTTAGTTAAAGTCTGTCCCGAGCCTTGGTGGCCCATCAAGCCGGTGCTTTTGCTGGTTTCTGTGGCGTGAAGCGACTGAGAGTATGAGACTCCCCCCCCCCCACCCCCGGATAGGGCGCCAGTCTATCGCAAGGTTAACCCCCAGCATTTTGTCGGTACCCATTTTCAGCTGGGTGGACTAGAGCAGCGTGTGGTTAAGTACCTCGTTCAAAGACACAATACACTGCCTTGGCCAAGACTCGAACCCACGACCTTCAGATTGTGAGCCCGATGCCCTAACCACTTGGACACGCGCCACACATATTAAGTAACATCATTAATTTGTATTTGTTAAACCTGTGTTTTGTTTTCAAGTATCTGCTTTTTTCAGAGGCATTTAGGGGCTTTCTGGGGAGTATTCATTGTCCGTGGTGTCATGAGGTCCAGAGGGGTGGAGGTTAGAACAAGGGGGTGGTCTGGGCCAGGTAGAGCACAACACCACCTATTCTTTCAACCATTCATCGAGACAAATAAGTACTGGCCTCTTATGAAGTGGCATTGTGGCGGGAGGGGAAAAAGAATTGGCAACAGAGCGTGTGCCCCACGCTCCGCAGAAAGCGGACAGGAATGCTGCAGCAGTCACTAATGGTGCACCGCTCCCTGCGCTCCAAAGCCCCGCCAGCCTGGCTCCTGGCGGAAACCTCGCACTGCCTCTTCACTCGGCCCCACTCCGCAGAGGAGATGTCTGGCAGGAACCTCCATTATTACCAAGCACACTCTCAGATCCTCTGTTTTATTTTTATTTAGAGATACAGCACAGTAACTGGCCCTACCTGCCCAATGAGCCCATGTGGCCAATTACACTCATGTGATCAACTAACCCATACGTCTTTGGAACGTAGGAGGAAACTCATGTGCAAACTCCTCCCAGACAGTGGCGGGAATTGAACCTGGGTCGCTGGGGCCGTAAAGCGCTACACTGACTGCTGTGGCATTGGGTAGCCTATTATCTCCGACCAACGCCATGCTCAGTTGACCATTAGACAAATGCAACTATCCAAAGCCATTGGTTTCATGAAGAGTCTGAGAGGTCTGAGGAAGTCCACCCAGTTCCTGGTCCTGTTGGGCTATTCCATATCATCGCTTTTCTCTGCTACACTCTCATCCCCAGAACACATTAAAAATCTTCTAACGAATGCACTCATCAACGAAGCATCCACCATCTTCAGAATGAGAGAATTGGCGACCTCTGCCCTGGAGGATATGACCCCCTGTAGCCTCATCTCTGGGGTTTTCAGCCAGAGGAAACACCCCTCAATGCCTGTTCCCCACATGGAAACTAGAGCTTGTAGCTCCCTGGAGCTGTACAACAGAAGCAGTCCGTACAGGTCCGCCGCTGGTTGCAGCTCATCAGGACAGTGGTCTATGGACAGGTCGGTGACTGGTACTGGCAGAGTGGAGGCCCCTGGGCCGGCTGCTTCGGTCTGTAAGTCTGGTAAGCGGATGGGGTGGCAGGGAAGTGGTGGTACTGACCCTCACTAGTTATTGTCAGCTCCACCCAGGGGATATCCCATACCCTGGGCTATTGTGAGGGAAGACAGAAGACACCGGCCCCGTTTGCTGGTGGGAATCCACGCTCAGTCGTAGCACAGGACTTTGCTGCTCATCGGGGCACTGTTGAACGAAGGGATACAGCTAGGGTCGGTCTCCAACCTCGGTGTTCGCTCATCCAAAAGGAGGAGCTCCAGGTCGTTGGGCCCGAAAGCTCGGCTCTCCAGTATGTTGAACAGGTTGCTGCCCTTCCTGGTCAAGGTGGGGGAGTGGTCAAAAAGGGGTCGAGTAGCTCACCGCCTGTCTCAAGCTAGCCAGGGTCACCCATGCTGCCATTGCTCAGCTGCTGGTAGTGCCCTGCCGGGGTCCCGGCCGTCCGGCTGAAGGAAATGCTGCCGTAGGGGCACTTGGGCTTGGAGGCTGGATGGCAGATGTAAATTGACTCACCCTGCTGCACCATAGCGTCTAGGAGGGAACCGGGATCCGCTGCCTCGCGCTCCATCTCGGCCTTGCCTGGGGCGCACTGCCTCCCTCTGCCACCCTTCCCCTTCGCCCGGCCTGGCACAAGATGACTGAGGATTGAGGACATTGCCTGGTAGGGCACCATCTCTTCTGTGGCGAAGCTGACAACAGCAGGCTGTGGGCCATTTGTGGACTCTAGCCCTCCCTTCTCATCCCTGCAGAGCAGAAAACACTAAACCGACACTCAGCTGGGAGGGCCGCATGCTTAAAACCTTAAGCAGCTTTGCTCAGGGCTCTGTTGGTGACCCATGCTCCGTCCCTGAGTACCGCAAATGGCATGGATCTAAGATGAAATCCTCCAAAGTGGTTCGGTGTGAAGAGGCACTGCGTTACACCAAGCTCAGGCGTACACCCAAGGTTCACCTGCACTGAGTTAGCCGAGTGAGCCGAGATGGAAGAGGGAGCTCGTCTGCATCTCCCTGGTAACGAGGAGTCAGCAGGAGCCAGCTTTCCTACTCTGGGCCCTGGTGAAAGGTATGCTTGACCTCAGCACCCACTGCAGGTGTCTAGGATTGTCAGAGGATGCAGAAGAGGTTCACGAGAATGAAAGGGTTAACATATGAGGAGAATTTGATGGCCCTAGCCCTACAGTTGCTGGATTTTAGAAGAATGAAGACTCATTGAAATCTATTAAAAACCAAAAGGACAAGATAGAGTGGATGTGGAGAGGATGTTTTCAATAATTGGGAAGTCTAGGACCAGAGGGCACAGTCTTAGAATACAAGGACATCACTTTAGAACAGAGATGACAAGGAATTTTTTTAACCAACAGGTGGTGAACCTGTAGAATTCGTTGCCATAGGGCTGTGGAGGCTAAGTCATTAGGGATATTTAAAGAGAATCTTGATAGGTTATTGATTAGTAAGGACATCAAAGGTTATGGGGAGAAGGCAGGAAACTGAGGTTGAGAGGGATAATAAATCACCGTGATGGAATAGCAGAGCAGACTTGATGGGCTGAATGGTCTAATTCTGCTCCGATGTCTTATGGCCACTAGCCTCAAGCAGTGGGCACATTGTGTGGTGCCAGAATGGGAGGGGTCCACCCAGGCTTGAACCTTGGTCTGCCAAGAACTGGCTTATTTCCACTGGAAGGGAGGACTGGATTATTACAGGCAGGGAGGGGTTATTATGTGAGGCAGGCACTCCGTTGCTACCCACAGCTCTCCTTCCCTTCTGTGCCGGTACACACAGTCTGGTTTCTCCGCAGTACTTCCAGGAGGAACGCATTAACACGTTTACAGTAGACAGAGGAAGGTCAGGGGTGGTAACAGTCATGCCTGTGGATCAGCAACTGCTGGATTCGAGCCTCAGTCCAGGCATCTGAGTGAGGGAGTATTGCATTGCTCCAAGTTCCAAACCTATGGAGGAGAACAGGAATGTCTTGTGTGGATGAGAAAGATCCCATCCCACTATTTCAAAGGAAAATAGGAGCTGGAGGCCATTTGACCCCTCAAATCTACCCCACCACTCAATGTGACCATTATTAATCTATCAAGGGCCTCATCTCTTTCTCCATCCTCAGACACCCATAGCCCTCAGTTCTCCAATCTTACAAAAAATTATCTACCTCCACCTTAAATACAGACACAAGGGACTGCAGTTGCTGGAATTGGGAGATGCTGTCTGACCCACTGCATTCCTCCAAGTTCTCATTTTTTCGCTCTACCTTAAAAACTTCTCATGATAGGACCTCAACAAATCACTGAGACAGAGAATTCCAGAGGTTCAGCACCTTCTTGCCGAAGAAATTTAAACCACCAGCCCCTTAGATTGAAACTATGTCCCCTTATTTGACAATCTCCCACTAGTGCAACCATGTGCCTCATCAAGACCTCCTTGGGACCTTACATGTTAGAGAAAGGATGCCCCTCAGAGTGGTAGGCCTGACATGCTTAGCCTGACTTGATAGGACAATGCTGTCATCCCAGGAATTAGCCTGGTGAATCTCTTTTGGACTGCCTCCATCGTTACCTTATTTTTAGGTAAGAGATATTAAAGATAGAGCCTGGTGTTTTGATCAATCTGAAATCAGACATCAAAAATTAGGGTGATTACCTCTGGTGGGAATTTTCTTTGCATAAACAGGCTGTCATATTTGCTACAGCAGTGAAGACACCTCAAATGAAGTGTAATTACTATTGTCATGTAGAAAGCAAAATAAAACTGACTCGCTGCAAAGCACTTTGAAATCTCTTGAGGTCAAGGCACTTACTAAATGGAAGGTTTATTTTCGGTTGCAAAGATTCAAGGAATGTACTCAAGGGTCCTAGTTTCAGAAGGTAGCAATAGCCGCTAGTAACAAGGCTTGGTCACCCGCTGACCACTAGTTGGGGGAAGGAAGTAGGAAAACACATACGGTATAGGGATGGGACTGTAGTGCGGCTGACAGAGGCGTTACTTCACTGCTCCAGTGAGCCAGGTTAGATGCCAAACATTGGTGCTGTCAGTGTGGAGTTTGCACAATCTGTCCATGTGGAGCTTCCCCCAGGGTTCTCCAGTTGCATTCACATTCCAAAGACAGATGGGTTGTGTGGGGGGGGGGTGGGGGAGTGGTCATTGTAAATTGCTCCCTAGAGTAGGAGAAATGGTAGAGAGGGCTATGCTTGAACGAGAGAATCCATCACAAGAAAATAAGTGGGGCAGTGTTTGTTTCAAAGGGCCAAATGGCCATGAAATACGTGTGGCACATGGAAGAGGTCTACTTTCTTCAAGGCAGAGCTCCATCAACCCCTGCCCACCCGCACAAACCATGAAAGTCCCCTGAGGGAGTGGAAGCTGCCAGAGTGAGATAAGAAACTAATGATTGTGTAGGTGGGACACTAATGCACTGCAGAAAAAAAGTTGAGAGCCCTTAAAAGAAGCCAAAGCATAAGATCGGAATCAGGACTGTCACTCAAGATGTAGTTCAACAGAGGTGTTTTCTATATTTATAACATCTGAGGATAAATGTGGTAACAGATATATGGTCTGCCAGTGTTTGGCTTCTGTGCCCATGGTTAAGCCACCCAGTAGCTCGGAAGAAGCAGGCAGGGGCTGTAGGGGAGAACAGAGCAGAGGTGGATCTCCCAGCCTGGATCTTCCACCGTTCTTCAGCATGATCAGTACGACACGGGGTCTTGCCATCAGCACAGGGGGCACGAATTATCCACCTGAGCTGAAACTCAGGCTGGGAAAAGCAGGATCTAACTACCACTCTCCCCCGTTTTAATCACTGCAAGAGAAACAAAAGCCCAGGTGAAGACAGGCATTTGGGATGAGGGAGGAGCTTTAATTCCACTGTGGTTTACCACCACGTCTTTGGCAGAGCTAACATACATCATCCAGCATCCACATGAGCTTGCTTCTATGTGTTCTCAGGCTTTTATACATTCTGTCAGGTGGGAGGGGGTGAAGAGAGGATGCCTAGGCTGGGCGGGATCTTTGATTGTGTTAGCTGTTTTACTGAGGCAGTGAAAAGTGTCGACAGAGTCCACGGAGGGAAGGTTGGTTTTCACGACGTGCTCTTTGTCCACAATTCCCTCCAGTTTCTTGCAATTCTTGGACAGATCAGTAGCTCTACCAACCTGTGATACATCCAGATACCATAGTCCTGTAGTCCTGACGAAGGGTCTCGGCCTGAAACGTCGACTGCACCTCTTCCTAGAGATGCTGCCTGGCCTGCTGCGTTCACCAGCAACTTTTATGTGTGATACATCCAGATAGGATGCTTACTATGGTGTATCTAGAGAAATGGGTAAGGGCCAATGGAGACAGAAGAATTTCTTTAGATCCTGAGGAAGTAGGGGCGCTAGTGTGCTTTCTTCAAGAGGGTGGCGAGTAGGCCAAGGAGTAGAAAATGAAATAATAGAACCTGACATCATACTGTACTTGTGTGGTATGATTTCATACTATTGACCTCAGTTAACTGCTAAACCAACAGAGTAATCTGATTGCTCAGATGTCAGTGCGTAGAAGATTTGCATTTCAACAAAGGAGCCTGGCCTTAAACCTAAACAAAACCAACTTCAAAGGAATAAGGCATGAGCTGGCTATGGTAGACTGGGAAATAACAATAAAAGGTAAGACAGTAAACAAGCAGCGGCTAACGTTTAAAGTATTAATACATTATTTACAACAATATACATTCCTTTAAAGGACAAATGGTTCAGGTGTGGCTTACACAAGGAGTTGAGATAGCATTAGATCAAAGGAAAAGGTTTATAACTTTGACAAAGGAGCAGTAAACCTGAGGATTTGGAAAATGTCAGAATTCAGCAGGACAGGAGCAAGGCCTCCATGAAGATGGGAAAGTATCAAAAAACATAACAACAAAGTGAAAAGGCCCCCATAGACTGGGCCTGTACTCTCTAAAATTTGGAAGATTGGGTGGTGACCTCAATGAAACACAAAAATTCTAATGGGGCTGAAGAGGGTGGATGCAGGGAGGACATATTTGAAGAAATGGATATATACTGTATGCATTCACTTCTTCAAAGTGAGGCTTTCTTTATCAGAACTTCTGAGATGTCCTCCTTCTTCAAAGAACGGGGTTTTCCTTCCTCCACCATTAATGTTGTCCTCACCCGCATCCTCTCCATTTCCTAGAAATCCATGCTTACCCCATCTTCCTGCCGACTTTACAGGGATAAAGTTTCTCTTGTCCTCAAATACCACCCTATGAAACTTCACATCCAACACATCATTCTCCGCAGCTTGTGCCATCTTCATCTGGTTCCTACCACTAAATACATCTTCCATCCGCAGGGATCACTCCCTCAGTAATTCCCTTGTCCTTTCATCCCTCCCACTAGTCTCCCTCCTGGCACATATCCCTGCAAGTGAGAAAAATGCTTCAACTGTATATTCACCTCATCCCTCACCTCCATTTACAGCCCCTGTGACGAGAATACACATAGATTAAGATGTTAGCTGTCCTGTGCTGGCACCAGTGGGATCAGCAGTTGGTCTGCCGCCTGTCTTCAGGAGAGAGAGAGATAAGGAAAACAATGGAGCAGCATTTGGAGATGTTAATGAAGGGACGGGAGAGAGTAACGGAAGGAGAGCTGTCAAGATCGGCTCCCCCTTTGAACCCTGAACTGTTTGGACAGGCGATACCCCAGCAGGGGGATAAAAAGGGACAGGTTCGCTAAGGCGACACATGACACCCCGAGGTAACGAGACACTGGAAGCGGAGCGTCTCTCACAAGTCGGTGGGAAGTTTTGGATGGCTGGTCGCGGAACAAGCCATAGACGCACAGGATGGAAAGGCACGATCGGCGGGAACCTGGTGTGTGTCCACCCTCGCCTGGGTGCCAGGTTCACTGCAGAGAAACGATCGTATCTGGAAACGGAGGGGTCACGGTCGGTGACCTCAGATGACATCACAAAGGACTCGCCCGAAAGCTGACTGCGAAGGTCTGTGTGGAAGCCGTTTGAATAGTCATTCGTTTTGCTCTCTCTCTCCTTCCCCCCACTGCTCATCTCCCATGGCAGTGATTACTGCGAACTGAACTGAACTAAATTGAACTGAACTTTGCGTCACTTTGAAACTGGTCATTTACCCCTAGACAATGACAGAGCTTGATTGATCCTGTTATCTTAATTCTGTGTACATGTGTGTTTACCATTGCTGTACTGTTGCATTTATTATCCTTTTGATTAGAGTACTGTGTTGCTTGTTTCTTTAATAAAACTTTCTTAGTTCTAGTAATCCAGACTCCAACTGAGTGATCCATTTCTGCTGGTTTGGCAACCCAGTTACAGGGTACGTAACACCCCTAACAGTCCTTCCAGGTGAGGCAACATTTCAACCAGTGAATCTGCTGGGGTTATCTATTGTATCCGGTGCTGCCAAGGTGGCTTCCTTAACATTTGTGAGACCCAGCATAAATTGGGAAACCATTTTGTTGAGCAGCTCTGCTTCATCTGCCAGAACTCAAATTTCCTGCTGGCCAAACATTTTAATTGCCCTCCCCATTCCCATTCCAACAATTCAGTCCATGTTTTGCCGTGATAAGACTATTCTTAGGGTGGAGGACCAACATCTCATATTCTGTCTAGGTAGCCTCCAACCTGATGGCATGAACATCAATTTCTCCTTCTGGTAATTTTTTTCCTTTATCCCTCCCTCTTCCCTCTTCTATTCCATGCTCTGGCCTCTTACCTCTTCTTCTCATCTGCCTATCATCTCCTCTGGTGTCCCTCCTACTTCCCTTTCTCCCATGGTCCATTCTCCTCTCCTATCAGATTCCTTTTGCTCCAGTCTTTCACCTTCTCCAGCCACCAGACTTCACCTATCACCTTCCAGCCTGTCCTTTTTCTCCTCCCCCCACCTTTTTATCCTGACACCGTCCCCCTTCCCGTCCAGTCCTGATGAAGGTTCTCGACCCAAAATGTTGACTGTTTATTTATTTTCATAGATGCTGTCTGGCCTGCTCACTTCCTCCAGCATTCTGTGAGTGTTGCTGTCTGGATTTGCAGCATCTGATGTGTTGAGGGTATATTCCTGCCTGCGTGCAGATCGGAACCAGAGTCTAAAAATAATGACTCTCCATTTAGCTCTGAGGTGAAGAGAGATTTCTTGACTTGGAGTCTTTGGAAACCTCTCCTCAGAAGAGCTGTGGAGGCTCTGTCATTTAATATATGCCAGACAGCAATTTTTGATCTTTGATTATTTAAGGGAATATGGGGTTAGTGCAGGAGAGTTTCACTAGAGTGAAAGATATGCTATAATCTTATTGAATGAATGATGCAGCAGATGTAAGGGGCCGAATGGCTTCCTCCTGCTTCTGTTACTTGGGCAGCAACTACTCCCATTCTGCTGGCATTGCTACTGCCAGGCCAGTCACACAGGCATCACCTCCCTGCTTTTTGTTTCTGACTCGGGCAACAACTGACCCTGGTCTGGATGTTTTTGTATCTCCTCTGCCCATGAAAACCAACCCCATCAAAAAGCACGCAGACGCGCCTCCCCATCCCAACTAGGAGACTCACTGGAGATTTGATCCTTATATGATCAGGAGAAGCTTTGAAGAATAATGCCATTGACAGGTTTCAAATGTATCCTGCTTATTAGATTAGATTAGATTAGATTATGAGGACACGCAGTCTTCTTTTATTGTCATTTAGTAATGCATGCATTAAGAAATGATACAATGTTCCTCCAGTGTGATATCACAGAAACACAGGACAGACCAAGACTGAAAAACTAACAAAAACCACATAATTATAACATATAGTTACAACAGTGCAAGCAATACCATCACATGATGAAGAACAGGCCATGAGCACAGTAAAAAGTTCAAAGTCTCTCGAAAGTCCCACATCTCACGCAGACGGGAGAAGGAAGAAAACTCCCCCTGCCATGCCCGACCACAGTCCAACTCTGAGTCGTCCGAAAAACTTCAAGCTCCGACCAGCCATCCGACACCGAGCACCGAGCACCATCTCTGCCGAACGCTTTGACCCCAGCCCCAATTTCCAGCAGCAGGCAAAGCTGAGGATTTTGGGGCCTTCCCTCTGGAAAGTCGCGATAGCACAGTAGCAGTGGCAGTGAACCAGGCATTTCAGAAGTTACTCCAGATGTTCCTCTGTGCTCTCACAGCTGTCTCCATCCAATCGGCCCCTATTTAACTATACGATATCATTTCACCAGAGAGTCTACGCGTGCTGCGACGCGCCACCATCTTTTCCTCCCGCCTGAGCTTATAACAGGTTAGAACACTATCATTGACCCAGAAACAGCATACAATGGCAATGTTGAAGAGGTGTTTAGTATGACAGGGAAATAAGGGATAGGCATCATGTGCAGGCAGATAGAAATTGGCTAAGACGTCTTGATGACTAACAGTGTCAAAGGTTACAGGAAGAAAACAGGAGAATGAGGTTGAGAAGGAAAATAATCAGCCATTATTGAATGCCAGAGCAGATTTGATGGGCCAAATAGCCTATTGTACTTAAGGTCTTATGGATATCATGGGGCAAAAGACCTGTTTCTGAGCTGCATTGTTCCACATTCAATAACATCAAAAGACTGCAGATGTGCAAAATTTGAAATAAAAGCAGAAAGTGCTGGAAATACTCAGCAGGCAGGTAGCATCTGGGGACAGAGAAAAACATTTAACATTTCTGCTCTGTGACCATTCTCCAGAACTAGTTCTGATGAAGGGTCCCTGTCTCGGTCTCTCAGTGATTTCTCTCTGCACAGGTGCTGCCCGACCTGCTGAGTGTTTCCAGCATCTTTTGTTATCAGTGACCCTCAATCAGAACCCTTTTGTTCAGGATGTTGAACTAGTTAGGCAACAGTGCAATGTCTGAGGAAAGCCACTTCTCAAACCTCAAACCAATACAAAGAGACTCCTGTAGACATTTTATAGAGAGAACTCACTGGAAAATTGTCCTCAGGGTGCACAATACTTTCGCCAGCAGAAGCAGCCACAAGGAGAACTACAGCTGTTAAACATTAATCCATCCACTACTGACAGCTGGATGGAAAATTGCAATTAGTTCCATAACTTCTGTGCTAGCAATGGTACCTCTATCTAACGCAACCCATTTTCAATCCGATGGCAAATGTAATAACAGTCACTGAGGTCTCTATCAGATGTGAAAGTTTCTTGAAAGGATGGTGTCTCACTTCATTGTCTGCAAGCTTTCAAGGTTTAAGAGAAAAGACAATGAAAGAATACACCTTTTAATGTGCTGAATTAATGTAACCTACTTGCATGGGGGGAGGGGGGGTGGAATTCCTCTTGTCTACAAGTGGTCTGACGTCAGGAATATGGTCCCTCCAACTAGAAAATGCAAACTGGTACAGAAGGCCGGAGTTTGGGGCTTCCCATGAAGCAAGACCAGGGAGCCTGTGTTGACCATCAAATTGCCCTTTACACCAATCTTACACTACACCCATTTGTTAAATTCTCCCCACACCCCCATCCAGTCTCCCACTCCCCCCTCAAGACTTTACCACTTGCCTACACCCTAAGGGCAACTTACAGCAACCGCTTCCCCTAACAGTCCGTATATCTTTGGTATGTGTGAAGAAAATAGGGCACTCAAGGGAAACTCAACAGACATAGGGAAAATGTGCAACCTCCACACAGGCGAGACTGGAAGTAAGGATTGAACCTGGGTCTCTGGAGATGTGCTACCCTGTTGCTAGGTGATAATGAACATGGCAGCAAGACTTCCAATTATGGCTGTCTGTGAAATCCTAATTTTGAGTGCAGTAAAACAGTTCCCATTTTTTTTCATTCTTACAGTAAATTCTGGGAATAAATTGCATCCAAGCCAGAAGATTATTTATTTCTTATTAACCTTCAAGGCTCGACTTCATGCAAAATTCCAATGAGGATTGCATTTCCATAGGAACTATTATTTGTAAGCGATCAGTCTATGTATAAAACTGATCTGACAATGTGCTCTGTTGATTGATTTCAATTCTGATGCCTGGGTGGAGCTTAAGGTTATTAAAATTGAGTGAAGCAAATGTTCACTGCCCAATAAAACATATAAGATCCAAAGCTAGTAGAAAACCAAAAGATCTGAATGCATAGCTAACAAGCTGCAATTGGAATTATAACATGATTTAAGAGCAGCCAATTTTAATGTTTTTGTTTCTAAATTACTTCCTGCTATCACTCCAGTTGACTTCCATAACTTGCTTCCCTTTAACCGTATGAAATCTCTAAACTCCTCCACATCAGCCTCTGTCTATATTTAATCCTTCCATACTTGCTGATATATCTTAGCATTTCTTCCCCAGCTGTATTTTCCATGCAGTCACTGAATACAGTTAGTTTTCGTTCAACACACAAAATGCTGGAGGAGCTCAGCAGGTCAGGCAGCCTCTATGGAGAGGAATAAACTTTCGGGTTGGGACCCTTCATTAGGACAGACTGGAAAGGTGGACTCCTTTTTCCTCTCTATAGATTCTGCCTGACCTGCTGAGTTCCTCCAACATTTTGTGGGTTGCTCTGGATTTCAGACATCTGCACATCTCTTGTGATTATAGTTTTCCATCAGACTGCAGGAGTGCAGCTGAATACCATGGGTATTCTTAAGAAGTTAAGTATACGGGCAGAAATGTTTGGATGATATTTGATGGGATTTGATGAGCAGGTATAAGCAGTATAAACGGCAACATGTTTCAGAGAGACTGAATTGTCTGTTACAGTGAAATCAATGTAATTCCATGATTATTATTTGACTTTCTAAGGGTCTTGTTACTATGGGATTAATAATGGATTCTCTCCCAACTGACAGAGCTAATTGATCTGCAGCTCCATATTTCCTCTCTCTCTCCTGTCCTCTGGGACCACTGCTGGGCCGTGGGAAGTTTTGGCAAAGTTCAAATATTCTAAGGCTGAGAAACTGGGTCAAATTATCTAGTCTCATAGTTGCAGTGGCCAGGTACCTCATAGTTCAACGTTCAAAGTAAAATTTATTATCAGAGTACATACATGTCACCACATACAACCCTGAGATTGAAGGGAAAAGGGGGAGCTCAATGTAGGAGAATCAAGCCAGGATTCCAAAAGTACGGGGGCTGTTTAGAGAGGGAAGGTGAGGTTTGGGCTGTTGGGCAAGGTTCGAAGGGTACGGCAGTGTAGCAACTGGTTCAGGCCTCAGGAGGGCATGAGCTACACCAGGTATCAGTTTAGTAGGGGGCGGAAATAACTGAGTAAATGAACTTCCATGGCTCAAGTTCTGAAGTCATTGATGTGATTAATAAATTCCACAGATTTTCTCTATTTACAGGGAATGCAATTTTTGTATGTTGGGCCTCCCTGCTTTGTTCAAAAAAATTCAGCATGTTGTTCCTACGAGACAGCTTACGTTTTTAGTTTCATTTTGGGATCTCGCCATCATGGCCAAAGGCAGCATTTACTGACCATCTCTAAATATGCTTGACAAGGAGATGAAGTGCTACATTCTTGAACAACCAAAAGTCCAAGTGTAATGGTCATGGTCTGAGTGGGTTGCCAGGCCATTTCATAAATCAGCTAGGAGTCAAGCAGTAATCCATTGTAATAACGCTGTTAACTGTAACATGGTGTGACAGGCTCCCTCTAATCTCCTTGCTGCACTGATCATTATTCCTATGGTAGCCCAGATACCGTTTCTCCTTTAATCCATTGGTCTTGTGCAGGACTGAATGGGCACGGCTCCTGTGGGAACTGTTCCCTCTAATTCCGTTAAAGACCGGTGTGGATAGGAATGTCAGCATTCTGGACCAAAGGAGCCTGCCATTTCAGGCCTAGATTCTGAAACCGCCTTCACTTTCAGTAAATCATGTATCTTCAATCTCAGAGACAGAAAGACCCATTGGGAACTTGGAGTGTTTATTTCTTTTTTGCCTTTTTTTACATAGGAAAAAATGGAGAGCTATGTATGAGAGAAGGCTTAGATTGATCTGAGAGTAGGTTAAAGGGTTGGCACAACATCGTGGGCTGAAGGGCCTGTACTGTGTTGCGATGTTTTATGTTCTTTATCTCAGAATCAGGTTTACCATCACTGGCATGTATTGTGAAATATGTTGTTTTGTGGCAGCAGAAAAGACTATAAGTTACAATAAGAATCATATATTAAAATTTTTAATTAAGTAGGTAGTATAAAAGGAGAGAAAAATAGTGTTCATTGGTTGGTTCATTGTTTGTTTGGTAGCAATGAGAAGAGGGTATGCCCTGGGTGGTGAAGGTCCTTAATGATGGATGCCGCCTTTTCTGAGGTGCCACCTTCTGAAGATGTCCTCGATGGCGGGGAGGCTAGTTCCCACGAAGGAGCTGGCTGAGATTACATCCCTCTGCAGCTTTCTCCAATCCTGTGCATTGGTGCTTCCATACCATACGCTGATGCAACCAGTTAGAATGCTCTCCAGGGTACATCTGTAGAAAATTATAAGAGCCTTCGGTGACATACCGAATCTCTTCAAACTCCTAATGAACTATAGCCACTGATGTGCCTCCTTTGTAACTGCTTTGATATGTTGGAGCAACGCTCACAACACACTGGAAGAACTTAGCAGGTCGGGCAGCATCTGTGGAAAAGATCAGTCGACATTTCGAGCCGGAACCCTTCGTCAGTGAGTGTTGCTTTGACCCCAGCATCTGCAGATTATTTTGTGTTTTTGATATGTTGGACCCAGAATAGATCTTCAGAGATGTTGACTCCCAGGAACTTGAAGTTGCTCACCCTTCCACTGCTGACACCTCAGTGAGGATTGGTAGATGTTCCCTCAATTTCCCCTTCCACAGTCAATTCCTTGGTCTTACTGTCGTTGAGAGCAAGGTTGTTGATGCGACACCACTCAACCAGCCAATCTGTCTCACTCCTGTACACCTCCTTGCCTCCATCCGAGATTCTGCCATCAGCAAATTTATAGATGGTGTTTGAGCTGTGTCTAGCCACACAATCGTGGTTGAAGACAGAGTAGAGCAGTGAGATAAGCATGCATCCTTACATGCACCAGCGCTGATTATCAGTGAGGAGGTGTTCATTATCTACAATACTCATTGAAGCACACAATTTTGTTGTGGTAGAAAAATTGTTTCTAGAAACCACTAGAGCAACTGCTTCATGTTCAGAGTCAGCTACTCATGTGGCCAGAAGACACTGCTTTATCTGGGGCTGCAACTTCCACATGGGCTTCCTCCTCTGTTCTAACCTTGAATGAAAGACCAAGGCATTAATTGTAGCCAACTTCAATTGTTAAGATGTTGACAGAGGGGACAAAACCCCTCATCCATTCTGATCTCCTGCTACTTTCAGTTCTGGACTCTACCATTACTAATCTTATTCACTCTAATGCTAGTAGCCATGCCTTCAGCAGTGGAAGACACTTCATTCTCTACCTCATCATCTCTCTGCCCTCTGTTCACATGTTCCTGGATCAAACCTTTGCTCAAGGGCCATAATGTCAAATTTTGTTTGTTATCCCCATTGGCACATTTTAGTCTATTAAAGGCATTTGGTAATTATGTCATTACTTATTTCAAAAAAACCAGTTACAGATTTTTTAAACGTTTCATACTGGCCAATGGAAATGAACAGTCGACTGCAAGGAGCCATTTATTTTCTGCAAAGATTAACCCCTTACTTTGTGTTTCCACTGAAGGCTAATTTGATATTGAGAGGTTAAAATGGCAATCACATTTCTACAGAGAAGTGTGAGTCAAGATCTTGGAAATAGCAGAATTATCAAAAACAACAAGACTATGAGTAGTTGAAACTAACCAAGGCTACACACAGGCTGGAAATATCTGTGAGGGAATGGAACTGGTCAATCATCGATTCTGGGCTATATATTTGGGTAATTTATTGAACTGTTTGAGCAGAGAATCGAGGTTATATAAATGCGTGCAGATCTGGCTGCTAACTCATTGCCAAAGACCAGTGGAAACATTGAGCCCCATCCCACACAACACATTAGGTCAGCTAGTAGAGCCGCTACCTCATGGTGCCAGTGATCCAGGTTCAATCCTAATCTCCACCACCGTCAGGGTGCAGTTGCACATTTTTCCTGTGTCTGAGTGAATTTCCTCAGGGTGCTTTGGTTTCCTCCGACATCCGAAAGACCTCTAGGTGGGCACGGTAAATGACCTCATCTGTGTGGGTGAGTGCTAGAGTCTGGGAGGAGCTGCCAAGAATGTGGGGCAAGTACAGTGAGATGCAGGTAGGGTTAGTGTAAACGGTTGATTAATGGCCAACATATACTGAGTGGGCTAAAGAGACTGGTTCTGTGCTGTGTGGCTCTGTCTCACATTAGTAGAAAGACTGCTCCCTTTGTCTATGAGCTGATGGACCTTGAGAATAATGCCAAAGAGCCTAAGACATTGGATCATAAGACATCAGAGTAGAATTAGGCCATCCGGCCAGTCGAGTCCGTTCCGCCGTTTTGCCATGGCTGACTTATTATGCTGCTTGTGTCGATTTCATCAATCCAAAAGCAGAGCATTCATGGAAGCCCTGAAGCAGCTGATCACTGAGTGGAACTGTTCAAATGGGAGCACTAACCCCCTGGCTTTTTATACTAACCATGGCAGTACCCTGTAAGAATATAGACAGGATGGCCCAAAAATTTCGCTCCCTCTTCTCAACCAGCAAAGATCACATCTGTTACGAGATCCCATCAGGTCAGAATCCAAAACATCCAACAGGCACCAAGCTGAAAACATTTGCTTTGTATTTCCTTCCTCCACTTAAGAATCAGAAACTCCACCCCCAACTTCAGTGATGTCTACCGCAGAAACATACTCCAGCTACTTGCAGGAAGGCAGAACCACGTAGTGCAAATTCCATGACGATACCTCCTTTGTTGTTCCTTCTCTTCCTTGTTTTTCACATCTATGTAAAGCTGCCTTTCCAGTCATTTCCTTTCACCTCACCCCTTGGGTGGCCGTTTATCTATTTAACGATACTGCACAAAGAACACCCTTCCAGCCACCACAAGGGACCAGTTAACCTACTTGGTACATCCTCGGGGTGTGGGAGAAAAGTGGAGCACCTGGGAGAAACCGACTCATTCCAAGCACAGACACCTTACAGAGGATGATGGGATTGAACTCCAAACTCCAATGCCCCGAGCTGTAATAGCGTCACACTCACCACTACGCTACTGGGTCATCCTTTCCGGCACGGGCTTCTTCCATCTTCGCCACTGCTCCTCAGCGCCAAGGTAACGATCCTCCAGCAGCCTTTGAAACTTGACTGGGACACACTCAAAGACAAACATCGACTGCTGCTGGGAGATTATATCCTCGGTGAAAGATGCACTCTAGTTTCACTGAAAGGTGTTCCAGTGTGAGCAGCTGTCTGCAGGAGAATGCCACAGACCGCACGCTCCATGCTATGAGAGTACGTGCTGAGAAATGTAGTCAAACTCGGTGCAGCCAATGCAAAGTAAATTTATTATCAAAGTATGTATATGTCATTATATATTATCTTGAGATTCATTTTCTTGCAGACATTTAAAGGAAAATACAGAAATGCAATAAATTTATGGAAGAACTATATGTAGCATTTTTACTCCACTAATATGATGAACTTGAGATCGAGGCTCGAGCCTACTACTCCAGCTGCCCCGGGGAGCGGATCTAAAGACCCAATCTGGTTTGGAATGCTGTCGTCTACATCTATTCTGAGCATGATGTGTTTTTTGCTTCTTTCTCTGTGCAGTAGTTATAGTCTTTTTTTTAATTGAGTTCTTCGGATTTCCTGCTTTGTGGCTATCCGTAAGCAAAAATTGTCAAGGTGTATAATTTATAAATTCTTTGATTGATTGATTTGATAAATAAAGACTGACAAATAAACAATATGCAAAAGACAACAAATATTGTAAATAATAAAAAAGGTAATAAAATAATAATAATACTTAATAGATATTGCCATTCCAAACACACATAACTTACAGAAAACAGGACGTGGAAAACACCAGAACAATGCTGATTAGATTATGAGAACACTCAGTCCTCTTTTATTGTCATTTAGAAATGCATACATGCATTAAGAAATGATACAATATTTCTCCAGAGTGATATCACAGAAAAACAGGACAAACCAAAGGCTAACACTGACAGAACCACATAATTATAACGTATAGTTACAGCAGTGCAAAGCAATACCATAATTTGATAAAGAACGGACCATGGGCACGGTACAAAAAAGTCTCAAGTTCCGATCAACTCCTGAGTCCCCACTAGCAGGCGGCAAAAGTGAGAAATTCCCTTCCATAAACTTTCAGGCACCGACAACTGCCGATGCATTGGAAGCAGCTGACCACAGCCGACACCGAGTCCGCCCATCCGAAAACTTCGAGACTCCGACCAGCCCCTCCGATACAGCCTCCCGAGCGCCATCCTCTGCCGAGCGCCTTCGAGCTATCCCCGGCTGCCAAAACAAGCAAAGCCGAGGATTCGGGGCCTTCTGCTCCGGAGATTCCAGACCACACAGTAGCAGCGGCAGCGAAGCGGGCATTTCAGAAGTTTCTCCAGATATTCCCCTGTACTCTCACATCTGCCTCCATCAAATCAGGATTGTGCACGGTACCCCACTTGACAGATTACAGATATCATTCACCAGAGAGGCCGCGCGCACTGTGTCTCACCACCATCTTCTCCTCCTCCAAAGTATTAAAAGAGGAAATTGAAAGACTATGGAACATGAACAAGAAATACATTGTCCCGGTAGTAATATCTACAACTGGTGTCACCTCAAAGTCACTACATTATAGCATTAACAAGTAGGCCTACACAGTAATATTTATGTAAATCTCCGGAAAGCCACAACACACTCCTAGAAGACAGCGGCACGGCTAATGTAGATGAACTGAACACACTGATCAGGGAGAGGGAGAAGTGGAGAGTCCATCATCGTGCCGACGCCAGCCCCCTAGGCCTGAGTTGATGTAATAGTAGTGGTAGTATTGTATAATAGCAGCTCAAATACTTGGAGGATGTGTTGTTTACCAAGGAGAGATGGCTAACATGGTGCACTGTAAAACGTGCTGATTTGATGGCATGACGGATGTAATAAAAGACATGTAAACTGTACTTATCATATTATATTTCAGCCCAGGAGACTAGACTACTTCAAGAATGACCTGAGTTTATCAAATGTTTAAAAACTTCTCAAAATCCTTCACAGGAACATAGGAACAGGGGAGAGGGTCAGTGGGATTTAGGGAGGGAGCTCCACAACTTGGTCTCCTCAGCCGGAGCAGAAAGTGTCACTGAAAACGCAATCTGCACTGGCCAGAAATGGAAAATGACAGAATCTCAAAGGGATGGGGGGAGGTGGGAAGGTTACACAAACACAAGTAATGACAAGGCTTTGGAGCAAGCTGAACATTATAGGCACGGCTGACAGTAATGAAATTCCTTGTGCAGAAGGATGAGTGACTCGAAAAATGGACTAAGAAATGGGTAGCTGAAGTCTGCATAGAGTGAGAATTCTGAGGGTACTCAGAAGATCACTGGAATCACTCAGGCCTGAAAGTAACTATGCATTGCTCAGGGATTTAGCAGCTGGGAGATTAAAGCCAAAGATTACTCAGACAAAATTGTTGGTTTTAAAATAAGGACTGAAGTACATCTGTGTTCTCTGATCCAGTTATCATCCACTTGACTCATCCTCAGCTAGTCTGCAAACACACACAAGGGAAACGGGATTAACGTTCTTCAACTAGCAATCTTCCAGGGCAACATCTAGGCAAGTGCAAGTGAGACAAACAAGAAACTAAGAAAGATTAACTGGAAAATAATAGGCACATAAGGAGAGGGAAAGGCTGTGTTAAATGCGGAATGCGTTACCTGAAATATTTTTGGAGAAATATTTTCCTCTTAAAACCAAAAGCAAACCAAGTAATAATGCACTCACCTCTACTGTAAAGAAATGCTTTGAGAGGTCTGTCATGTCTAGAATTAACTTCTGGTTGAGCAAGGACCTGGACCCACTGCAATTTGTCAGCTACTACAACAGGTCCACAGTGGGTGCAAGCTCAAAGGGCCCTCCACTTGGACAACAGCAAAACCTACACCAGGCTCCTGTTCATTGATTAACAATAAACACTCAACACCATCATGCTCTCAGTACTAATCAACAAACTTCAAAACCTGGGCCTCTGTACCTCCCTCTGCAACTGGATGCTTGACTTCCTTATCAGGAGACCACAGTCTGTGCAGATTGGAAATAACTTTTTCCCCTCAAAGACAACAAACAATGGTGCACCTCAAGAATATGCACTTAGCCTACTGCTTTACTTTCTCTAAGCTCACGATCATCTGATTAGGCACAGCTCAAACACTATCTATAAATATGCCGATCACAGAACTGGTGTTGGCAGAATCTTAGATGATGACAAGGGGGCATACAGGAGTGAGACAGATCAGCTGGTTGAGTGGCGCTGCAACAACAGCCTTGCATTGAACATCAGAAACACCAAGGGGTTGATTGTGGGATAAAGAAGTGGGAAGACAGGAGAATGTACATGAGCCTTCATTGAGAAGTCAGCAGGGGAAAAGGTGAGCAGCATCAAGTTCCTGGGCGTCAGCATCTCAGAGGATTAGTTCCTGGACTCAACGTATTGACTCAATCATGAAGGAGGTACATCAGTAACTATACTTCATTAGGAGCTTGAAGAAATTTAGTATGTCACTAAACTTAGTAGCAAAGTTCTATAGATGTACCACGGAGAGCGTACTGACTGGTTGTATCGTCGTCTAATACGGAGGCACCAATGCACAGGATCGAAGAAAGCAGCAGAGGGTTGTAGACTCATCATGGACATTACCCTCCCAGCCATCAAGGATGTCTTCAAAAGGCAGTGCCGCAAGAAAATGGCATCTGTCATTAAGGGCTTTTGCCATCCGGGAGAAAGTACACATACTCACTATTTTAGGAACAGCTTCTTCCCCTCTGCCATCAGATTTCTGATGAACCAACACAAGAACACTCCCTCATGATTTTTCTCTCTTTTTATTTTATTATTTTTACTTTATTCTTCAACTTTATTCACCATACATTTACAGGTATTAAGAATTTTCTGTGGTGTGTTGATCAGGCCATGACATGCAACAAAAAACAAGAACATTCAACTATTATTAAAAAAAAGTGAATAAAGGTAGAGGTTGAAGGATGGATATGGAACAAATTGTGCGTAAATAAATACCAGCATGTATTTACAATGTAAACAGCATCATATGAAGTGGTTTAAAGTATCTCCAGTATAGTGGAGTGACAGAGGGTGCTAACTAAATTGGTTGATCATATTAACTGACTGGGGGAAGGAATTTAAGATGGCATGAAATTTTTGTTTCAATACCCCTATAGTGATTTCCAGAATGGAGATTTTGGGAAGGGCAGTTTGCAGTGTAGGTAGTATCTGCAATGATTTTTCCAGCTCGCTTCTTGGTCCTAGACACGTACAAGTCCTCCAGTAATGATAGGCTGTAGTTAAAGACCTTTTCTGCCTATCTCACAGTTTGCTTTGAGAGGATGCTGCACCAAACCAGACAGTAATGGCTGATGTGAGGACACTGTCTATGATGGCAGTGTAGAATTGCACCATAACGTTCTGGGAAGATAATTTTACCAACTGCCCCAGGAAGTACATCATCTGCCAAGCCTTTTTGTTAATGAAAAAAGATACGGTTCTGACATTTTTTTGCAATTTCTTTATGATTATATTTCTCATTCTAACCTATAGTAATGTTTTCATGTATTGCAACGTACTGCTGCCACCAAATAACACCTTTCAGGACATGTCAGTGATAATACACTTAAGCTGCTTCTGATGAAGGAAGAGTTCAGGGAGCTTACTTTGGATGTGATTTTCCACACAGTGCAACATGTCAGCTTCTGTGTACCCGAGGATAATCTTCCCCTTGGAACAAGGAACAAGCAGTCAAAAATGGATAATCTTCCCCTTGGAACAAGGAACAAGCAGTCAAAAATATACAGTGAGCTGCTCTGGCTACAAAAAAAAAAGAGCATTGAGAATGCTCTTCAAAAGTTTTTGGATAATGGACGCCACAGGAGAAGTTTCCAGTCTCAGCTGCTCAAAGGTGCATGGGGATCCTTGTCAGCCCTGTATTTGCCTCTCCCAAAAAATCGAGCCCCATAAAACATTTCTGTCAATCACTCAGCTAGGGCAGTCATATTAATAATCGGCCTTGAACCCTACAAATTTGGGAATGGGCTTCAAAGTTGTTGAGGTAAAGGGGATAAAAAGCAGCAAGAAGCTCGGCTTCTCACCCCATCCATTGGGTTTCTCACCACATTCCTCCTTGGGGTCAAAACACAGACTATTACCATTGGCTGAGAACAAAGAACAGCCTCTCTTTTAAGCATATCCTTAAACAAAGGGTCATTGCCAGCAGTCACTAAGAGCATAGGTCATAACTTCATACCTTTGGGAGAGCAGAAGGAAGATTTCCAAGGGTTGTGAGAGTTAGAAAGTAAATTGGTTTCTGAATTCTACTTTATGGTTCCTGAATAAATTCTCATTGCTGAACAGCAGTAGAAATTTACCAATGTGAGTAAGACATTTCTTCCAATATCTCAGTAGCTATCCAAAGTCCTTAAAGTAGGATTTCCCCAACCTAACACAGTGACCTTCTACTTTGAGAAAACATAGAGCAGGACATTGCCTGGTTGGAGTGTTTCAGAGAACAAGGAGAGACTAGATAGGCTGGATTTGTTTTCCCTGGAACAGAGATTAGTGCTCTGATGGAGGTGTACAAAACTATTAGAGGCATAGATCAGGCAGATAATAAGAAACACAATAGATTATACAGATGCTGGAAATCTTGTGCAACACACATAAAATGTTGCAGGAACTCAGTAGGTCAGGCAGAATCTATGGAGAGGAATAAAGAGTCGACATTTCAGGCCGAGACCTTTCATAAGTTAATAGGAAACTGGCAGAGATACCCAAGTCTAGAGGCCTTGGTTTAAGTGAGGAGTAAGAGGTTTAGAATGGATCTGAGATAGATTTATTTCGCTCAGAAGTTGTTGCAAACTGGAACCAACTGCTTGAGGGAGTGGAGGAAGGAATAAAGTCACAACATCGAAAAAGCATCTGCATGATCACTAGAATCACCAAGGCGGAATGGGCCAAGGACGAAATGCTGGTAAAGGAGATTAGTGTAGATGAGTACTTGATAGCTGGCATGGACGTGGTGTCCTGCTTCTGTGCTTGATGACTGTATGAGCACTTGGACCTCCGACTGTGTCTCTGTTAAGACTTCAAATCACATCTCATTATTTGCAGGGATCAAAAAGGTTGTGAAGCATTTCTTCAAAGATAACCGACTGTATGTTATCTGGATCCTTGAGGAGTACCAATTAAAATCCAATACTGCAGGGTTAATGCAATGCTTTCCAGCGCCAATGATTACCAACTGGGGCTCAATTCCCACCGCTGTCTCTAAGGAGTTGTACATTCTCTGTGACATCCTAGTGACTGATAGAGTGGAAGCACTCAATGAAGCCCAGGTCTCCAGATGGTCACCCATTTCATTTCCATTTCCCAGTCCCTATATCAACATGTCTGTCCATGGCCTCTTCTACAGACTCTTTCAGGCCAAATGCAGGTTGGAGGAGCAACACCTCATATCCCATCTTGGTAGTCTCCATCCAGACAGCATGGACATTGATTTCTGTAACTTCCAGAGCCACTCTTCTGTTTTCTACATCCCGCCCCCTTTATTTTCCTTCATTCTGGTGGCCCTTCCCCACCTGCCCATCAACTCCTTCTGGTTTCCCACTTCCTTCCATTTATTCCATGATCAATGATCCTCTCCGATCACATTCCTTCTTCTTCAGCCCTTTACCCCTTCCACCTATCGCCTCATAGCTTCCCACATCATTCCCCCACCCACCCTCTCCTGGACCTAACTCCCAGCTGCTCACTTGCCAGCTTGTGCTCCTGTACCCTTTTTTATGCTGGCTTATGCTCCTTTCTCACCCAGTCCTGATGAAGGGATTCAGTCCGATTGTTGATAGTACTGGAAATTGGTACTATGGGGAGTAGAAGACTTAGTGCATCTGCACGCTCCTGTCACCCATGTCCAGAAGTTGGATTGAGGAGCACCTTGAGGCCTGAGCAGTCTGATTTCAGATAAAAGGTAACGCACGAGACAGAATTGGAAACTAGGCTTCAGAAACTCTACATTTTATGCCTGATGCCTCCTTAAATCCAAAGCACTTTTGGACAGAGGAAGTCAGATATGCATGTCAGATGCATCTATTTCTTCTCACAACTACTGATGCATAATCCCACCTCTCCATCCCTCTAATGACTGCCAAACTGCTGCCCTTCCTCTATTTTTTCTTAGCTAAACTTCTAGCCTGAATACCCTCAATGTTCATACACCTCTTAACTACTGGCTGGAACAACAGAACCCACCACAACCTGTCTGTTTAATCTCCTGAAAGATAAGTCTTTTGATTTGTAGGCAAATGCCTTTTGCTGGAAGTTCATCCTTCTTATTTTTCCAGCAAAACACACAAAATACTGGAGGAATTCAATAGGCTGATCAGCATCTGTGGAAAAAAAGAAACTCTTGGCATATCAGATTGAGACCTTACACCAAAACTGAAAGTTGCTGAGTTCCTCCAGCAGGTCATTTATTGTTCTGGACATTAGCCAGTGAAGAGAAGTCTTAGTCATCATTCAAAAAAAAAAATCCCGTTTGATTCAGGAACTGTCCCTTTAGAATAAACACTGGAAATATTTACTTCATTTTTGAAGAAAGATTCTCTTTCCTTTTTTGCAAGAGAATCACGAAACTTAGTCTAACAACTCCAGGAAAGTTATTTGAATCTATAATTAAGGATCAGAGGGACCGAGCACTTAAGTGAAATCGGAGCTGACTTAAAAGAACTAACGCAAATGCATTAGGGCTACTGCATCTCTGGATTCCATTGAAGTGTTTAAGCAAGTGCTTAAAAGTCCAGAAGGCAGTCAGAAAAGTTCCATTGTGGCTAAAACGCAGAGTGGGAACTGTGGTGGAGTATAATTGGTGGTCTCTCACAAGGATCTGCAGTCCGATACCTATACTGCGTTTTAACAGCTTCAATGACACAATGAGAGCCACTGGTCCAAGCTTACTGATGAGACAAGAGTTGTTGAGCTAGACTGTGTAGAGGGGTGTGTAACATTGGTAAATACTGCTGGATTAGTCACAGACAATGGTGGAGTCAAAGGATTTCAAAGCAGCTAAGTATTAAGCCATTTGGACCAAAAAGAGGTAAAATCTAACTGTGTATTTTAATGCTGGGAAGATAGGAACAGCAGGATTCCAAGGAGAGTTTTGGCAAAGCACAGGAAGACTAACAGGGTGGAAACTGAAGAGATGTTTCCCCCTGTCAGGGTATCTAGAACTGAGGGGTAGAAGGTAAGAGGCTGCACATTGAGGACAGAGACAAGAAAGGATTCCTTCTGAAGCTCAAGAGTGTTTTGAATTGTTGTCACTAGGACTGTGAAGGTGGAGTCATCAGGCATAGTCAGGAAACAACAGGAATTCTGCAGATGCTGGAAATTCAAGCAACACACATCAAAGTTGCTGGTGAACGCAGCAGGCCAAGCAGCATCTATAGGAAGAGGCGCAGTCGACGTTTCAGGCTGAGACCCTTCGTCAGGACTAACTGAAGGAAGAGTGAGTAAGGGATTTGAAAGCTGGAGGGGGAGGGGGAGATGCAAAATGATAGGAGAAGACAGGAGGGGGAGGGATGGAGCCGAGAGCTGGACAGGTGATAGGCAGAAGGGGATACGAGAGGATCATGGGACAGGAGGTCCGGGAAGAAAGACGGGGGGGGGGGTGACCCAGAGGATGGGCAAGAGGTATATTCAGAGGGACAGAGGGAGAAAAAGGAGAGTGAGAGAAAGAATGTGTGCATAAAAAAGAGTAACAGATGGGGTACGAGGGGGAGGTGGGGCCTAGCAGAAGTTAGAGAAGTCAATGTTCATGCCATCAGGTTGGAGGCTACCCATACGGAATATAAGGTGTTGTTCCTCCAACCTGAGTGTGGCTTCATCTTTACAGTAGAGGAGGCCGTGGATAGACATGTCAGAATGGGAATGGGATGTGGAATTAAAATGTGTGGCCACTGGGAGATCCTGCTTTCTCTGGCGGACAGAGCGTAGATGTTCAGCAAAGCGGTCTCCCAGTCTGCGTCGGGTCTCACCAATATATAAAAGGCCACATCGGGAGCACCGGACGCAGTATATCACCCCAGTCGACTCACAGGTGAAGTGATGCTTCACCTGGAAGGACTAGTCAGGCAAAGATTTTCTTTGGTCCATAGAGGACCAGTACTCTGCAATATTTCAGAGTGCTTTGTTCAGAAAGTATTAGCCTATCAATCAGCTCCGTCGTGGGCACCAGCCACCCTGCTGCCCCACAACCACTGAGGACATCCTCAAAAGGCAATGTTTCAAAAAGGTTGCATCTTCATCACCCAGGACATATACTCTTCTCATTACTTACATCAGAAAGGATGTACAGGAGCCTGAAGACACACACTCAACATTTTGGGAACAGCTTCTTTCCTTCTGTCATCAGATTTCTTAATGAAACTATGAACACTACCTCTCTATTTTTGCTCTCTTTTGCATGACTTATTTAGTTTTTTTACACAGTGGATTCTGGTTAATTGGGATACATTGGGACCTGCACACATTGGCCCAATTAAGCAACTGCACCAATTAGCCAAAGTTTTATGGAAATAATTAAAAAGGTAATAAAAAAAGACAAATTGAGTAACAAATTATGTGACACACATAGAAGTTGCTGGTGAACGCAGCAGGCCAGGCAGCATCCATAGGAAGAGGTACAGTTGACAATTCAGGCCGAGACACTTCGTCAGGACTAACTGAAAGAAGAGCTAGTAAGAGATTTGAAAGTGGGAGGGGGAGGGGGGAGATCCAAAATGATAGGAGAAGACAGGAGGGGGAGGGATGGAGCCAAGAGCTGGACAGTTGATTGGCAAAAGGGATATGAGAGGATCATGGGACAGGAGGTCCGGGGAGAAAGACAAGCGGTGGGGGGGGGGGTAACCCAGAGGATGGGCAAGGGGTATAGTGAGAGGGACAGAGGGAGAAAAAGGAGAGAGAGAAAAAGAATGTGTGTATATAAATAAATAAATAATGGATGGGGTACGAGGGGGAGGTGGGGCATTAGTGGAAGTTTGAGAAGTCGATGTTCATGCCATCAGGTTGAAGGTTACCCAAACAGAATATAAGGTGTTGTTCCTCCAACCTGAGTGTGGCTTCATCTTGACAGTAGAGGAGGCCATGGATAGACATATCAGAATGGGAATGGGACGTGGAATTAAAATGTGTGACCACTGGGAGATCCTGCTTTCTCTGGGAGACAGAGCATAGGTGTTCAGCAAAGCGGTCTCCCAGTTTGCGTCGGGTCTCACCAATAAATAGAAGGCCGCATCGGGAGCACTGGACACAGTATATCACCCCAGCCGACTCACAGGTAAAGTGTGACCTCACCTGGAAGGACTGTCTAGGGCCCTGAATGGTGGTGAGGGAGGAAGTGTAAGGGCATGTGTAGCATTTGTTCCACTTACAAAGATAAGTGCCAGGAGGGAGATCAGTGGGGAGGGATGGGGGGAACGAATGGACAAGGGAGTCGCATAAGGAGCGATCCCTGCGGAAAGCAGAAGGGGGGGGGAGGGAAAGACGTGCTTAGTGCTGGGATCCCGTTGGAGGTGGCGGAAGTTATGGAGAATAATATGTTGGACCCGGAGGCTGGTGGGGTGGTAGGTGAGGACCAGGGGAACCCTATTCCTAGTGGGGTGGCGGGAGGATGGAGTGAGAGCAGATGTGCGTGAAATGGGGGAGATGAGTTTGAGAGCAGAGTTGATGGTGGAGGAAGGGAAGCCCCTTTCTTTAAAAAAGGAGGGATCTCCTTCATCCTGAAATGAACAGCCTCATCCTGAGAGCAGATGCGGTGGAGATGGAGGAATTGCGAGAAGGGATGGCATTTTTGCAAGAGACAGGGTGAGAAGAGAAATAGTCCAGATAACTGTGAGAGTCAGTAGGCTTATAGTAGACATCAGTAGATAAGCTGTCTCCAGAGATAGAGACAGAAAGATCTAGAAAAGGGAGGGAGGTGTCAGAAATGGACCAGGTAAACTTGAGGGCAGGGTGAAGGTTGGAGGCAAAGTTAATGAAGTCAACGAGCTCAGTATGCGTGCAGGAAGCAGCACCAATGCAGTCGTCGATGTAGCAAAGGAAAAGTGGGGGACAGATACCAGAATAGGCTTGGAACATGGATTGTTCCACAAAGCCAACAAAAAGGCAGGCATAGCTGGAACCCACACGGGTGCCCATGGCTACACCTTTAGATTGGAGGAAGCAAACTCTTCCTAAAGATGCTGCCTGACCTGCTGTGCTCACCAGCAACTTTTATGTGTGTTGCCTGATATTTCTTTCCCCCTTTTCCTTTCTCCCTGGGCCTCCTGTCCCATGATCCTCTCATATCCCTTTTGCCAATCACCTGTCCAGCTCTTGGCTCCATCCCTCCCCCTCCTGTCTTCTCCTATCATTTTGGATCTCCCCCTCCCCCTCCCACTTTCAAATCTCTTACTAACTCTTCCTTCAGTTAGTCCTGACGAAGGATCTCGGCCTGAAACATCGACTGTACCTCTTCCTAGAGATACTGCCTGGCCTGCTGCGCTCACCAGCAACTTTGATGTGTGTTGCTTGATGAAGGAAATGTCCCCCTTTTTTTAAAGAAAGGGGCTTCCCTTCCTCCACCATCAAACCTGCTCTCAAACGCATCCCCCCCATTTCACGCACATCTGCTCTCACTCCATCCTCATTGCAACAAAGGCGATGCAATCTGGCAATCGGCACTGATCTGGGCCGACAATTACGTGTCGGGTGGCACCTAATTAATTAGTATGTTTGTTTCGGCTTTTTTCTTAAAGATGTGCTGTGTGCCTTCCGGCTACCGCTGCACCCCTGCATGCTTCGCGGTAGTGTATCGCTCAGCAGCCTGGAGGGTGGGAGCCACTGCACCATCCCAACCTGCGACGACTCAGCCTAACACACCATCATCATTGTGCTCTGTGCTGTCTTCCCAATTCCAGTAAGTGATACTACACTGTACATACATTATTTCTACTTTATATCGGCTGTGTATTTTTACGTGTTATTTGGTATGATTTGGCAGCTTCATAGCTTAAAGGTTACTCGAGAGCGCTTGCGCCGTGTTTCTGCCAACAGTGCTTGCGTGAGATTTTCGCTACGGAGAACAATTCAGTAATGATTGTGGAAAAGTATTTCTACTTTATATAGGCTGTGTATTTATCATATCATTCCTGCTTTTACTATGTTACTGTTACTTTAGGTTTTATGTGTTATTTGACATGATTTGGTAGGTTATTTTTGGGTCTGCGAATGCTCACAAAATTTTGCCATATAAATAAATGGTGATTGTTTCTTCGCTTTACAACATTTCGGCTTACGAACCATTTCATAGGAATGGTCTACCTTCGGATGGCAGAGGAAACCTGTACCCCCAACTAGAATGGGTGTACTGGTTTTGGAAAAAATGCACTACATGGTGATTAGAATTCTGCCAAAGGTCCAGGGTTTAAGTTAAGATGAATTATATAGACTTGCAATCACCAAACTGTCAGGATTTTTAGAGAACCTGTTGGGATAAACTGAAGCTTCCTCCATTCAGTATGGAGTTCATGGAAAGTACATAACTTTATCACTGGGACAAAGTTATGCAGTAGACTGATTGAATGAACATTGTGAGGAATATGCATTAAGAATAGAAAATGATGGAAGTACTCAGTGGGTCAGGCAGCATCTGTGGAAGTAGAACCAGTTAGTGTTACAGGTTAACGAACTGGAAATGGGCATCAGTGTCAAGCCAGAATGCCCTGGGTAGTGCTGAGCCAACATTTTGAAATGCTAGTTCCGTGGCAAAACGTAATCTTACAGTGCTATTGGGAAGAGGATTTCAGGATAGAGACAATGCTGATGATGAAATGGTGTTTTCATGTGTTACATCATTCCCGTTTGCCTGCAGCTCCTATCCTTCGAGGTGGCTGGGGTAACCAGATTAGAAGTTGTTCGAGACTGT
Organism: Mobula hypostoma; assembly: GCF_963921235.1. Taxonomy (NCBI): domain Eukaryota; kingdom Metazoa; phylum Chordata; class Chondrichthyes; order Myliobatiformes; family Myliobatidae; genus Mobula; species Mobula hypostoma. The sequence goes on along the minus strand of NC_086102.1, from coordinate 135,764,480 downwards.
GTTGCTGCTGCTGATCCTCCACTATTGTCTCCAAGGCCCTTTTCTCTCCTCTTCCTGATTGCCACTTCTGCCACGTCAAAGGTCATGCCTAACAAATGGAGTTCACAAGATCACAAGACAAAGGAACAGAAGTAGGCAATTCGGCCCATCGAGTCTGCTCCGCAGCTCCCCCATGAGTTAAACTATTCACCCATCTAGTTCCAATTTCCGGCTTTTTCCCCATATTCCTTGATACCTTGACTAATTAGATACCTGTCAATCTCCTCCTTAAACACCCTCAATGATTGGGCCTCCACAGCCATATGTGGCAACAAATTCCACAAATCCATGACCCTCTGGCTAAAAAAATTTCTCCTCATCTCTGTTTTAACTGGGTACCCTCTAATTCTAAGACTATGGCCTCTTGTCCTTGACTCACCCACCAAGGAAAACAAGTCCCTTTGCACTTCCGATTCTTGAATTTACTCCCCATCTAAATAATAATCTGCCCGATTATTTCTTCTTCCGAAATGTACAACCGTACGTTTGTCAACGTTGTATCTCATCTGCCATTTCTTTGCTCACTCTCCTAAACTGACTAAGTCTCTCTGCAACCCTTCCATTTCTTCAACATTTCCTGCTCCTCCACCTATCTTGGTGTCATCCGCAAACTTGGCCACAAAACCATTTAATCCATAATCCAAATCATCAATATACATCGTAAAAAGAAGCAGCCCCAACACCGACCCCTGCGGAACACCACTAGTAACCGGCAACCAATCAGAATAGGATCCCTTTATTCCTGCCCTTTGCTTTCTGCCTATCAGCCAATGCTCCACCCATTTCAATATCTTTCCTATAATTCCATGGGCTCTCATCTTATTAAGCAGCCTCATATGCGGCACCTTATCAGAGGTCTTTTGAAAATCCAAATACACAACATCCACAGCCTCTCCCTTGTCAATCTTATTCGAGATTACCTCAAAAAATTCCAATAAGTTGGTAAGGCAGGATCTTCCCTTCATGAAACCATGCTGGCTTCGGCCTAACTTGTCATGCACCTCGAGGTATTTCATAACCTCATCCTTGAGGATTGACTCCAATATCTTTCCAACCACCGATGTCAGACTAATAGGTCTGTAATTTTCTTTTTGCTGCCTCCTGCCTTTCTTAAATAGCGGAACTACATTTGTGACCTTCCAGTCCTCCGGAACCATGCCAGAGTCTATTGGTTCCTGAAAGATCATTTCCAATGCTTCCACAATCTCCAAAGCCACCTCCTTCAGAACCCTTGGGTGCACCTCATCCGGGCCGGGAGATTTATCTATTCTTAGTCCACTTAGCTTCCCAAGCACTTTCTCTTTAGTTATCTTGACTGTACCTAATTCTATTCCCTGATACCTCTGGCTATCAGGTATATTGCTCATGTCTTCCACTGTGAAGACTGATGCAAAATACTCATTCAGTTCCTCCGCCATCTCTTTGTTATCCATTATAATTACTCCAGCATCACTTTCAATCGGTCCCATGTCTACCCTTGTCACTCTTTTACTCTTCATATATTTAAAAAAACTCTTAGTATCCTTTTAGGAACTCTTAGTATCCGATGTGTCGAGTTCAGGTTCTCGACACCATCTCAACACTTCTTCTGCACTCTGAGCCATTGTGCATCTGGAATTCCCATGAGCTGGTGAGGATGTTACACTTCATCAACAAGGCTTTGAGAAAACCTTCAAATAGTTTCCTCGGCCTGATCATCCTTTGCCACATCGGAGCTCAGAGTGTGTCAGGCACGTGAACTACATTGAAAATCAAAACAGTTGCAGGCGCTGGAAATCTAAAATAAAAACCAAAAATGCTAGAACAAAAACCTGCTAAGTTGTTCCAGCATTTTCCTGTTTTTACAGGTGAACAATGCCAGGGTGAATGTATATAATTAAGGCCTCGATCCTGAGGATGTTGGTGTGGGAGAGGATGCTGATGTTGATTGGTTTATCCTATCCTGTTAACTAGTGTTGAGGAAGTGACAATTAATGCTGGTGTGTGGAGTGTCCATCAGGTGAGCTGCTTTGTCTGGGCTGGTGTGCTTGAGCATTGAGTATTCCCTCATCCAGTCAAATTGGAGGATGTTTCATTGCACTCCTGACGCAAGGATTTTAGGCACTGAAAATCCTTTGGGGTAGAAAGTGCCATCACTTCCTCTGACCTGCTAATATAGATGCAATAGTTATGTGTCATTGTCAGACAAGCCCAAAGTTATTGCCCAGGTCTTAATTCATGGGCACAAATGGACCTGAAAGAACGCAGACATAGCACGAATGGGCAGAATAATTCACTGCTTGAGATACTGAAATGGAAAAGTGAAAATGATCTCATTTAGGCTGACAGAGGTAGGATAGTCACTGAGCAGGCATGCTGTCCCAAGGAAACCTTGCAGGGATGACTGTCCATCAACAAGCACAACCCCTTTCCTTTCAGGTAGCTCTGACTCCCTTTGGTAGAACATTTTCTTCCAGTCCCTCACGACATCAAGCTTACCTAGTATCCTTGATGCAACACTGCTTTTCTGACATATAAGGCTCCCATTAAAACCCATCTGTGCATTAGTATGTTTGGCTACTTCGCTATTGCCATCAGAATTCAGCAGGCAACCCCCAATACTATCCTTCCGTAGTACTTAATTTCACCCATTGTCTCCAAAAGAATTTTTGCAGCCTTAATGCGATAAATGGGGTTGTTAAAAGCACATATACTTACATTTCTAATTAAATTCTTTGATAAAACCCTGGAGAGTTAGAACACAGAGCAGAAAACAGTAAAGCACAGGAACAGGCCATTTGGTCCACAATGTCTGACTAAACTAAATTTAATTTAACTAAATCTAAAATCTCTTGAATGCTAATTTTGTTTCTGCTTCTAAAAGCATTTATGTCTTTCTATAATAGTGTTTTATACGGCTGGAATGGATAGACTTATTAATTGTGATTGCCAGAATTTTCTTAACAGACGTGTTTAAGCATCACACTTGATCTGCTGTTTGGGGAGGAGATCTGGGAAAGGGTGTCTGTTCACCCTACCTATCTCCTGAGCATTTCTTTGTCAGTGGAGCAGTATTTTGCCACATTGAACTGCTGAATGTGAGATTCAGGAGGTATCGATGTACTCTAGGTATCACTCTGAAACAATGTCCAGTGTGCCCAGGACTACAAACATCCTTGTCGGACGAGTTCTCCCAGGGTGGAGAGCTGAATGTGAGGGATGGGGGAAATGGAGCACAATTGGAGATGGGAGGGGGCAGGTCATGAGCAAAGTGAAGTCTGTTACCAAAAGAATATAAATTCCACATTCCACTGCACGGGTAAGAGTCAGGTTTGGTACTAGGGTAAAACAGGTCAAAACTATGCTGAAAAATGGAGTGAGCAACTCGACAGCAATGTCAAAACTGCGTTTAACCAAAATGCCTTCAGCTCTTTCAAAGCCCCATGTCAGCTTGTGAAAGTGTATCTGTAAAACACCTCTGTGAGATCCAATTGATAGATATGTCAAAACAAAACTTTGCTGATGAAGGGTTTCAGCCCAAAGTGTCGACTGTTCATTCCTTTCCATCAATGCTGCCTGACCTGCTGAGTTCTGCCAGCACGTTGCCAGCAAATCTTGTTAAAGGTATTGACTTGATGAAAGGTTTCCTTTTCAGTTCATGAGATTGGCTTATTTTTTTTAATCATATTCTGGTCAGCATGCAGAGCTATTTCCTTTTAGATTGAAAAAGTGGCGTTTATATTTCTTGTTTTCATAGCGTAGTGAGAAGGAATGGGTCAGAGTGCTCGAATAGTATTACTAACGATGTGTCAATACAGAATGGCTTAATCATGCATCCGATGTTCAAAAATCAGCATGCACCATCTGTGACAACTGTTTGGCCAGCAAACGCCCCTTAGAGCGAAAGAGTCACAACCCTGTATGTAGCAAAATCACACTGGACCAATGCTTCACCTTTATATAAGAGCTGCACAATGAATTGACAGCAAAATGTCATTTACCAGTTGCACACATCAAAGATGCTGGTGAACACAGCAGGCCAGGCAGCATCTCTAGGAAGAGGTACAGTCGACGTTTCAGGCCGAGACCCTTCATCAGGTCCTACTAGCTTTTCTTTCAGTTAGTCCTGACGAAGGGTCTCAGCCCAAAACGTCAACTGTACCTCTTCCTAGAGATGCTGCCTGGCCTGCTGCGTTCACTAGCAACTTTGATGTGTTTTGCTTGAATTTCCAGCATCTGCAGATTTCCTGTTGTTTACCAGTTGCCTCCTCTATTACTTCTGGGGTATCTGTTTCTATCATCTTAAGTTTGTGAAAGTTAAACGTGGACTGCTGAGAGCAATGGTGAAGGATGTTATTCACTGTTTAATTTAACTGTTCTTTTCTTAAAGGATTTTCACAGCTTACCAGGTGCTTTGGAATGTTTAAATCCTACTCTAAATGTCAGCTCAGAGGAAGAAGTTTGTTTTGAACATAGCAGAGGAACAGGCCCTTTGACTCGCAAATTCTGTATTGATCACGATGCCGAATTAAACAAATTCTTTCCACCTGAACGTGATCCATAACCCTCCATCCCTTCCCCTGTGCCTACCTAAAAGCCACTTAAACGCCACAATCCTATCTGCTTCAACGACCACCCCAGCTGTGCATTCCTGGCACGCACCACCTTTTGTGTAAAAAACTTGCTCCACACGTCTCCTTTAATGTTTCCCCCTCTCGCCACTATGCCCTCAAATACTCCCAGAATATGGGGAAAAGATTCTGGCTCTCTACCCTAGCTATTCCTCTCACAATTTGATAAACCACTATTGGTAGGGGATCACTTCTGGTTGAGAGTTGGGGGGGTGGGGAGGGTGGTTGGGGAGAAGAAATCACATTTTCTTGGCTTCTGCAAGTGTTCAACAGTTTGAGGTGACGAGTGACAAGCATTCTCAAAGTCCACATCATCACTGAGAGGTAAATTAACTCTCAAGCAGAAGCTCACAGTGTGAGGTCCTGGGCATAGATGGTCATTTCTACTCAGGATACTCCAATGCACATCTCTGTTGTTTGGAAGTCTTGCATCAAAGCTGCATAGGATGTGGTTTGTGTTTTCGGGCCTTAGTCGTGTGTTTTGAGTTTGAAGGGTTAAAATGTAACCGTTTCCCAGGAATAAACACTGAGTAATCTGACCTGAATGGCATCACACTGGGTTCAAATTCCTTCAGGCAGAGCAGATGTCACCACAACTACATCAACGGCTTTAATCATTGCACTTCTCATGGTAACAAACCGATCTAGTTCACTATTCGTATTGTGGCTGGTGTTAAAGGGCAAGAAGTGCTACATAATTTCCTTGCCAAGAGAGTTAGATAAAGTGCCAATTCCTCAATAACAGTCTACAATTCTGCCTAGCAGTAAGGCAGCATTAAGGAATCAGGGGTGCACATTGCAAATGACGTGGATGGTATCACCTTGTTATTATCTAGGGGTATGGGGAGACCCAATGGCAGAGACAGAGAGGTGGTCTGATTGCTGCTGAGACCCTCGGTTTCCAATGCAAATAGAGATACATGTAATCTGGAAACAGAGATGATGATCAAGAGCAGCAGAGGCTTGTTCTCAATAAGGCAGTGTGGACAAGGAAATGGCTTGGGTATATTCACTATGAAAGTGGCAGGCACAAGTAAACACATAGACAAAATCACAAGGAAGGTACACTGACATCTTTAGTCTCTCAGGAGGTTAAGGAGGTTTGGCTTGTCACTGAACATTCTATCAAATTTCTACAATGCTTTTGAACCATCTTCCTGCCAAGGTTCAAGATGGGAGGCACAGTAGTAGCTCACAGCGCCAGCACATCTGTAGATGTGAACTTCCCACTGTTCAGGACATTTACAAAGACAGGTGGGTAAAAATGCCTGAAGGATCATTGGGGACCCGAGTCACCCCGACCGCAAACTGTTCCGGCTGCTACCATCCAGGAAACGGTACCGCAGCATAAAAGTCAGGACCAACAGGCTCCGGGACAGCTTCTTCCACCAGGCTATCAGACTGATTAATTCAATTTTGTTTCTATGTTATATTGACTATCCTGTTGTACATACTATCTATTATAAATGACTGTAAATTGCATATTGGACATTTAGACAGAGACGTAAAGTGAAGATTTTTACTCCTCATGTATATGAAGGAAGTAAGTAATAAAGGCAATTCAATTCAGAAACTCAGGCTCAATCCTGACCTCAGGCACTGTCTGGAGTGTGCACATTCTTCCTGTGACTGTTTGGGGTTTCCTCTATGTGACCTTGTTTTACCGTGCCACAAAGCAGCTCAATTAAACGCCAAATGTAATACATGAGAGAAATGACGATGTCCTCAAAATCTTCACTGGCTCCGAGCGCTTTGAGATATCCTGAAGTAGTGAAAGTAGCTGAACAAATGGATACAGTCATGGGTGGTCAAGTGTATTTCAAAAGAAAAGAACAGAGACAACAGTAAACACAAGAGATTGTTATGAGTTAAGTGTGTATTTGAGGGGGAATTTTATTCACCCAGAGGGTGGCTGGAATCTGGTTTGCACTCCCTCAGGCGGTGGTGGAGTCAGAGGTTTCACAACACTTAGTACATATCTGGAAGAACACCTTTGTTGCCCAGGCATGTAGCAGGTAAATGGCACTATTTCTGATTACATTGGCCGGCTTGGACATGATGGGCCAAAGGGCCTGTTTCAGTGCTGTATGACTCTATGACTCACAAGTACTTCGTACAAACCTACAGCTTAGTTGTTTCACACAGGAGACAGAGCTTAAAAATACTCCTACCAAATAGTGAAAGACACATCAGTGCTTATCACATGCATGAATGATGACAGCAACCTATAAAAAAACCCAATGTAGCGAAGACAATGGATGAGGTTCCTCTTGGAGAAGGCTGTGCTCTTGGGTGGCATGCGTCAGGACTGTAGAGGTCCCAGCTGGAGAGGTAACGTGTTCTGCTGACATTGAAAAGGAGGCTCAAATGGGAAAAGTGTATTCCTTCCCCCACCTCAGATTCAACCACTCAACCTCTCACCTACACACTGGGAGAGCGTGCAAACTGCACACAGACAGCATCTGGTCAGGATTGAATGCAGGTCATTAGAGTTCTTCGACTTGCCACATCCCATGAAAGACAGACAAGGATGTTGTGTTAGGTGTGCTGGTGTGAAGAGAACAGGTGGCCGGACGTCACCCCATTTCCTCAGTCCTTGGGTAACAGAGAGCAGCTGCATTGCTGGGGAGGAGCAACCTAGGATGAAGCTGGCCTCAGTAGTAACATAACCCATGTGCAGCCTGATGGTAACACAGATGGGCAGGAAGGTAACCATGAGGACCATTCAAACCTTGAAAAACATTGCCCAATGCAAAACAAAGCATTCACGCCAGGAAAGAGCCAGGGAAAAGGCTTGATCAGTGCTGAGCCAGTGGTCTCCAATTTCAGGTAAACGGCTTCCTCTCTGTCCCATCTCTTTCTCCTCCTGCTCTACCCAGTTCATCCTACACCCACCTCAGCTCCACATCACCCAAGTTCCTTCCCTGGCTCCACTCACTTCAACTGTCCATCACCCATGCAATCTCCACCCAGTTCCCCTCACCCCATTGATTCCCATTGACCATTCTGTCCTATCAGATTTCATCATCTGCAGCCCTTTGCCATCTCCAACTATCACATCCCAGCTTCAGTCATTATCTCCACTCTCTCTTCTCCCTCTGCCTATCACCTTTCCTCACCTGAATCCAGCTATCTCCTGCCAAGATTGCTCCACCCCTTCCCTTCTCCTTTTTACATCAGCCATCTCCTCTCTATCTGGCCATCTATCATCCAGTCCAGATGAAGAATCTCAAAGCGTCAACTGTCCTCTTCCCTCCACAGAGGCTGACTAAACTGCCAAGTTCCTCCAGAAGGTTTGCTGTCAGTTTTGGCCCAGGTTCCAGAATTCTTTTGTGCTTCTCTGATTGTAACTCTAATCTAATTGCGCTCCACTTAGAGCTCTAGAAGAAGTGCATGGCAACAATCAGCCTTGAGCAGCTCCCTAAAAGAACTTGTCTTGGCAATTGAATGAAGAGAGAGCACCATGCATTGTGAGGCCTCTTATGGCCAAACAGCACACGGACACCAGTTTGTCCTTCATCACTTGTACTACTCTGAGGCAGCACGGGGGCATTGTGGAGAGCATAACGTTATTGAGCACCAGTGATCACTAATCGGGGTTCAATTCCCACGCTGCCTGGGAGGAGATTGTATGTTCTCCCTGGGACCATGTGGATTTCCTCCGGTGCTCCATTGTCTTGCCACATTCCAAATATGGTTAGGGTTAGTGAGTTGCAGGCGTGGTATGCTGGCACCAGAAATGTGGTGACACCTGGGGACTTGCCCCAGCACTATCCTCGCATTTCACTGTATGTTTTGATGTCTGATGTAAATGTGAAAAATAAAGCTAATCTTAAATCTCTTAAATGAACAATGTGATACTGGTTATATGTTCTACTCCGCTTTTGAAATTTGCTTCCATTGTCTGCATTCATCGGAGGAATGCAATGCATACCTACTGCAATCAATTCCTGCTCCTGCCTAGACTAAATGCAACTGCATCCAGGAGGGTACTGACGTTGGGCCAGGCAGTGGGAAAGGAGGTGGGACTGGTGCAGTAATCAGGTGGACCCAATGTTGCTTCTGATTCTAGCTGAACACTAGGAACCGCTTCAATGAAACATGCACCTTTCAGGGTCCAGGCATTCAACAGAGAGCTGTGGCACGAGAGTTACTCCTCTGGTGCTGGGGGCTGGACTGACCTCTCACAGAGGAATACTATCCTTATGCCATGAAAGAGATTATTCATTCCTCACAACTCAAAACAGCAAGCTCCTTATTCTAAAATGGCAATTACTTCTTCTAGACACTTCGGTTGGGGGAAATATCAACTCTACATTTATCTAGTCACGCCTCTTAATTATTTATATAATCAGCTTCTTATTGCTCTAAGCTCTATACACATAGCAACATGCTGGAAGTACAGCATCTATGGAGGGAAAGAACAGTTGACCTTTTGGGCTGAGATGCTCATCAGGACTGGAAAGGAAGGGGTCAGAAGCCAGAAGAGAAAAGGTAGGGGAGGGGGAGGAACACAAAGTAGCAAATAGCCGGCGAGTCTAGTTGAAGTGGGAAAGTAGAGAGGTGTAAGAAGCTAGGAGGTGATTGTCAGAAGAGACAAAAGGTTGAAGAAAAAGGAATCTGATAGGAAAGAATAGCAGATCATTGACTAAAGGGGAGGAGGTGTGGATTCAAGCTCCCCTCAGAGGTGGAACCTCCACTGATTCCATGAACATTTGCCACTCACCCTGCATGAGAAGATTGTCTTCACATAGAGTTCCAGGAGCTGATCTCACCTAATTCCCACAGAACTGAACTACAACTTCTTTCATCTCACTATCATGGTTCTGTTTGACTGTTCCCATTTAAAGCTCCTTTCTCCCTGATTATGCCCTAATTTCAGTCATTAGATTTCCAATTGCTGCTAGTTTACTTAATTACAGTACACCTGGTTTGCATCAGAGACTGTGAAATAGGTACGATGGCCTCACTATCGCAGGTTGCCAGTTTGTTGGTCTATTCTCATGCATTACTTCGTTCTCTTGTCCAATTAGAACCGTTAGTTCTAAGTTTAGTTCCAAGTTCAGCTCTACTTTCAAGATAGTCCCTGTAAATCCCATCTCCTTGTCAAGATTCCTCTGGTTTGCTGTTCTACGTTCACATCCATGCCAGCATCCCCAACTCAGTCGACGTGCCGGTGTCCTGCACGTGGGTTCTCCTCAGTCGCCCCATGCAACACTCACCCTCCGATCCTTTGGAAATGAAGACTAATGCATCATCTGCTTTGCAAGTATTTGCTGTGCCTGTGTGTTAGTTTCTCACCTTTCACAGTCCCTCTCACTGTGAGCATCTCCCTCCCTAATCATCTCAACCTTCCCTTCATCCCTTTCCAGTGACTCATCTCTCACATCTCTACCTGTCACATTCAAAGGACGTCATTTGCCATTCACCCTTTCCAATGTACGGCCTTCGGAGTCCCAGGATGGAGAAAGTGCATGCACAAACGCTTTTGCACTTGCCCTGTGGATTCAGGGCCAGTGAAGATTCCAGTGGAATTCCTTTCTTCTTCGATGTCAACAAGCTAATGGTTGTTCATCCATCGTTGACATCGATGAGGACCTCGACACCATTGATGGTGTCGAGACTAGCGCGTGATTTGGATTTAAGTGAGGGAGAGTTGCGCAGCGTCAGCCTCACTCTCTCTTCCCAATTCCCATCTGGATCCAGTGGCAAGACAGAGTCTAGATGGCTGGAGATGGGACTAGGTGCAGTGGATGACCAGGACATCTTCTGTGTCTTGTCCTGCTCTACATGTTCCACGACGCTTGCAGAGACCGCCTTCTTGACTGTTGGACCTTCCATAGGTCTCGTCCGCTCAATCCGCCGGAGTCTGTCTTCACGTGCTGGGATAGACAACTCCCTACTTCACCGAGGGTTTGAGACCTGTCGGCTACTCTCACCTGGTTTAGCCGGCTTGTCGAAGCCGTTGCCCGGGGTGTGGCTGCTGTCACATGCAAACAGCTACGGGGAGCCACAGGTGAGAGCTGAGTGCCAGGTGGGGACCAAAGGTGGACTAACCACCCTGAAAAGGACGCAACATGTTCCCCCACCAGGGGTGCTACCCCTCCCTGACACCCCATACACCTAGCTAATATACGCTGGTGTGTGACACTGGTCTGGCAAAAAAAAAATGATACAAGACCTTGCACACTTGGAATCAGGTTTGATACAGAGCAGTTGCCTAATACAAGATCAAAAAAGAATTAGCATTGTCTGGATACCTGTCAGGCTACTTCCACCATTCAAGAAGATCAAACCTTCCCTCCACTCTCACCCAATCTACTTGCCTTCAGTCTCATCCAATCCCACCCTTTCATTCTCATCTAATCTGCTCCCCTCCAGTCTCATCCAATCCCACCCTTTCATTCTCATCCAATCTGCTCCCCACCAGTCTCATCCAATCCCACCCTTTCATTCTCACCCAATCCACTCCCCTCCAGTCTCATCCAATCCCACCCTTTCATTCTCATCCAATCTGCTCCCCTCCAGTCTCATCCAATCTCACCCTTTCATTCTCATCCAATCCCACCCTTTCATTCTCATCCAATCCCCACCCCTCCAGTCGCATCTAATCCTAACCCTTCCAGTATCATCCAATCCCCACCCTTTCATTCTCATCCAATCCGCTCCCTTCCAGTCTCATCCAATCTCACCCTTTCATTCTCATCCAATCCCACCCTTTCATTCTCATCCAATCCCCACCCCTCCAGTCGCATCTAATCCTAACCCTTCCAGTATCATCCAATCCCCACCCTTTCATTCTCATCTAATCTGCTCCCCTCTATTCTCATCCAATCCCACCCTTTCATTCTCATCCAATCCACTCCCCTCCAGTCTCATCCAATCCCACCCTTTCATTCTCATCCAATCCACTCCCCTCTCCAGTCTCATCCAATCCCACCCTTTCATTCTCACCTAATCTGCTCCCCTCCAGTCGCATCTAATCCTAACCCTTCCAGTATCATCCAATCCCCACCCTTTCATTCTCATCCAATCCGCTCCCTTCCAGTCTCATCCAATCTCACCCTTTCATTCTCATCCAATCCCACCCTTTCATTCTCATCCAATCCCCACCCCTCCAGTCGCATCTAATCCTAACCCTTCCAGTATCATCCAATCCCCACCCTTTCATTCTCATCTAATCTGCTCCCCTCTATTCTCATCCAATCCCACCCTTTCATTCTCATCCAATCCACTCCCCTCCAGTCTCATCCAATCCCACCCTTTCATTCTCATCCAATCCACTCCCCTCTCCAGTCTCATCCAATCCCACCCTTTCATTCTCACCTAATCTGCTCCCCTCCAGTCGCATCTAATCCTAACCCTTCCAGTATCATCCAATCCCCACCCTTTCATTCTCATCTAATCTGCTCCCCTCTATTCTCATCCAATCCCACCCTTTCATTCTCATCCAATCCACTCCCCTCCAGTCTCATCCAATCCCACCCTTTCATTCTCATCCAATCCACTCCCCTCTCCAGTCTCATCCAATCCCACCCTTTCATTCTCACCTAATCTGCTCCCCTCCAGTCGCATCTAATCCTAACCCTTCCAGTCTCATCCAATCCCCACCCCTTCATTCTCATCCAAGCCTTACCCCTCCATTCTCTCCAACCCCAACACCTCCTCTCCTGTCTCACCCAACCACCTCCCCTCCCCTCCAGTCTTACCCAATCACCACACCTCTGATCTCACCCAACCCCTACACTTCCACTTCATACCCAAACCCCATGCCTCCCTCTGGTCTCACCCAATCCTCATAGTCCTCAATTCTCGAGGTGATTAAAACCTAATGGATCTCATTCTCAACTCTGCTGAGCACTCCCAGCTCTTTGGATAGAGATCCTTGGTTGTAACCACACCTCTGGTGGAAGTAACAGCATCTATGGGTCTCATTGACCCTCATAAACTCCATAGGGTAGGGGGACATTTTGCTCATCTACTCTGGCACTCATAATGGGTATCAAACTAATCGACTGATTCTGAAAATCATGAAATAAAATTTGAAAAAAAAAAGCTTTCAATTGAAAAATAATGGATGTGTTGTTTTGTGGAGGAGTGAGGAATGTACTTGAAAAAGAGATGTGAAAGAGCAAGGGACAACAATTCTTACATTCCATTACGTAGCACTGAGAAAAGTCTGGCTTTCCTGCGAGGTGATCACCCTCTCCTTCAACACTGCAGTCCACTGACACAGGTGGTTAAAAATCTTCTCCATTAAAAACTATGGAAATTCATGACTGTTCAGTGGGAATAATATGGGCAGGCATCCTGTCACTTGAAAACATGGATTAAGGGTTTCCTTGCATTTTTCCATCCTATTGGCATCAAAACAAATTCCTACCCATCACTGGGATGAAAATGACCAGCTTGCAATTTGTAAAACATTTCCATGAGGAACTGATTGGAGGGTTCCTTGCCCCATTCTGCTGAGGAATCAGATCTCTACTCCAAAGTGTCCTACAATTTGGACTCTATCCCAAACAGGGATACTGGTTTACTCAGGGAAAAATCAGCCGCACCCCTTTTCTCTTGAAACGAGGCAATTTGTTGGTAGTCATTGCTTGAACTGAAGTGTTTCCACCTGAGGAAAGTCAAATCAATGTGGTCACCAAAACATAAGGAGCCCAGGAGAAACCATGTTACCCAGGGAATGGTGACAGGCTTCTACAGGGAGCATTCAAATTCTAGAATAAAGGTGTATTTGAGAGAAACAAACACAGAATACTCAAGAAATTCAGTAAGTCAGTCAACATTGGGGCAAAATCCTTCACTGAGACCTAAAAAGTCAACTATTTATCTCCTTCCATTGATTCTGCCTGGCATGCTGAGATCCTCCAGCATTTTCCGTGTGTTGCTCAAGATGTCCGACAGGTGCAGTACCTCTTGTGTCTCTGCGTTCGAGAGGAAGCTGGAGATGCTTATGAGGTGAGGACAGAATGGGAGAAGGTTGGAGTGGAATATGAACACCAGCTGACCATCGAAACCTATAACACAGTCATGGATCTAAGGCCAATAATATGCCTTACGGTGTAGTGACATGTAAATATCCCATCAACTTGCCCTCGACACTCTCAGAACCTGTAACTTGCTGAAGGTCACTGCAAAAGAACGGGTTAATTTTCTCTCGCACTCAGTCTTTAACCAGGTAATATTTAACCAGAGACCATCCCCTCTAACATCGGTACTAAATTATAACCCAGAAGGTGATAATTTGGACACGAAATTGAAATCAACCCCACCGCTCCTGCTCTGTTCCTCCTCTCCTCAATGGAAACATGCTGGATGCTTTTTTTTAATAAAGCAACAGGATGCATGGTTAAAACCCAAGGCTTGCTTGTTATCATACCGTGTTCAAGGCAACCACAAGACGGCAGGACTCTGGAAAATGCTATTGAATCTGAAGGATAAAGAGGAGAAGGACAACGTTCCACTGTGGGCAAAGACCACACTAATCGATCTTCACTTGTTAAAAAAGAATTTCTGTCTCCAGAACACACACACACACGCGTTCTCCAAAACCGAATGCGACGCAGTTCTTGTTCAGGGGAAAATTTGTGGTAAACAACAGGCACAGAAAAACAAAAGCAGCCAAGAACCTGTGTTACAACAAAAGGGGTGCAGGAACTCCAGATGACTTTGCGCCTCACGGAACTCACATGGTGCTTCTGTCATCCACCTAATTCTGGCATTTACTACAGCTTTATTAAGACCACAGTCTGTGCGGATTGTTGATAATGTATCCTCCTCGCTGACGATCAACACTGGTGCACCTCAGGGGTGTGTGCTTAGCCCACTGCTCTACTCTCTCTATACCCATGACTGTGTGGCTAGACATAGCTCAATTGCCATCTATAAATTTGCTGACAATACAACCATTGTTGGTAGAGTCTCAGGTGGTGATGAGAGGGTGTACAGGAGTGAAATATGTCAACTAGTGGAATGGTGCCGTAGCAACAACCTGGCAACAACATGTCAGTAAGACGAAAGAGCTGATTGTGGACTTCAGGAAGGGTAAGACGAAGGAACACATACCAATCCTCATAGAGGGATCAGAAGTGGAGACAGTGAGCAGTTTCAAGTTCCTGGGTGTCAAGATTTCTGAGGATCTAACAACATATTGATGTAATTATAAAGAAGGCGAGACAGTGGTTATACTTCATTAGGAGTTTGAAGCGATTTGGCATGTCAACAAATACACTCAAAAACCTCTATAGTTGTACCGTGGAGAGCATTCTGACAGGCTCCATCACTGTCTAGTATGGAGGGGCTACTGCACAGGTCCGAAAGAAGCTGCAGAAGGTTGTAAATCTAGTCAGCTCCATCTTGGGTACTAGCCTACAAAGTACTCAGGACATCTTCAGGGAGCGGTGTCTCAGAAAGGCAGCATCCATTATTAAAGACCTCCAGCACCCAGGGCATGCCCTTTTCTCACTGTTACCATCAGGTAGGAGGTACAGAAGCCTGAAGGCACACACTCAATGATTCAGGAACAGCTTCTTTCCCTCTGCCATCCGATTCCTAAATGGACATTGAATCTTTGGACACTACCTCACTATTTTTAATATGCAGTATTTCTGTTCTTGCACGTTTTTAAAAAATCTATTCAATATATGTAATTGATTTACTTGTTTATTTATTATTATTATTATTATTCTTTTCTCTGCTAAGTTATATATTGCAGCGGTCCCCAACCACCGGGCCGCGGACTGGTACTGAGCCGCAAAGCATGTGCTACCAGGCCGCGAGGAAATGATATGAGTCAGCTGCACCTTTCCTCGTTCCCTGTCACACACTGTTGAACATGAATATAGGGTTGCCAGCTGTCCCGTATATTGGGCTAAATTGGTTTGTCCCATATGGGACCACCCCTGTCCCGTATTTCCCCCACTAAGGTAGAGCTTTCATGAAAGCTTTATGAAAGCTTTCATGCCGATATGGCATAAAGCGAAGAAGCAATTACAATTAATTGATATAGGAAAAATTTTTGAGCGTTCCCAGACCCAAAAAAATAACCTACCAAATAACACATA
This sequence comes from Mobula hypostoma, assembly GCF_963921235.1. Taxonomy (NCBI): domain Eukaryota; kingdom Metazoa; phylum Chordata; class Chondrichthyes; order Myliobatiformes; family Myliobatidae; genus Mobula; species Mobula hypostoma. The sequence goes on along the minus strand of NC_086102.1, from coordinate 135,748,759 downwards.
AAACCTAAAATAACATTAACATATAGTAAAAGCAGGAATGATATGATAAATACACAGCCTATATAAAGTAGAAATAATGTATTTACAGTGTAATCGGGAAGATTAAGCCAAAACCGATTTGTGGACAAAAAAATCGGCACATACGCGCATGCCCACGTCACTCATGCATGCGCACACAGGTGCCCGTGCAAGGCTTCATGGTCATGGTAGTCTTTCTCGGGGTAAACACAAGTGTCCCGGGATTTGACTGCTACTTTTGTCCCTTATTTGGGAGTGAGGAAGTTGGCAACCCTAACTGTAAAAGACATGTTGAGGTGAGTTTAACCCTACTTGAACACCTCCCCCCCGCCAGTTGGCCAATATTGTCAATATTATAGACAATAGACAATAGGTGCAGGAGTAGGTCATTCAGCCCTTCGAGCCAGCACCACCATTCACTGTGATCATGGCTGATCATCCACAATCGATACCCCGTTCCTGCCTTCTCCCCTTATCCCTTCACTCCGCTATCTTTAAGAGCTCTATCTAACTCTTTCTTGAAAGAATCCAGAGAATTGGCCTCCACTGCCTTCTGAGGCAGAGCATTCCACAGAACCACAACCCTCCGTGTGAAAAAGTTTTTCCTCAACTCTGTTCAAAATTGTCTACCCCTTATTCTTAAACTGTGGCCTCTGGTTCTGGACTCCCCCAACATCGGGAACATGTTTCCTGCCTCTAGCAAGTCCAATCTCTTAATAATCTATTATGTTTCAATCAGATCCCCTCTCATCCTTCTAAATTCCAGTATATACAACCCCAGTCGCTCCAATCTTTCAATATATGACAGTCCCGCCATCCCAGGAATTAACTTCATGAACCTATGTTGCACTCCCTCAATAGCTAGAATGTCCTTCCTCAAATTTGGAGACCAAAACTGTACACAATACTCCAGGTGTGGTCTCACCAGGGCCCTGTACAACTGCAGAAGGACCTCTTTGCTCCTGTACTCAACTCCCCTTGTTATGAAGGCCAACATGCCATTAGCTTTCTTCACTGCCTGCTGTATCTGCATGCTTACTTTCAGTGACTGATGAACAAGGACACCCAGATCTCATTGTACTTCCCCTTTTCCTAACTTGACACCATTCAGATAGTAATCTGCCTTCCTGTTCTTGCCACGAAAGTGGATAACCTCACATTTATCCACATCAAACTGCATCTGCCCACTCATCCAACCTGTCCAAGTCACCCTGCATTCTCATAACATCCTCCTCACATTTCACACTGTCACCCAGCTTTGTGTCAACCGCAAATTTGCTAATGTTACTTTTAATCTCTTCATCTAAATCATTAATGTATACTGTAAATAGCTGCGGTCCCAGCACCGAGCCTTGCAGTACCCCACTAGTCACTGCCTGCCATTCTTGAAAGGACCCATTAATCCCTACTCTTTGTTTCCTGTCTGCCAACCAATTTTCTATCCATGTCAGTACCCTACCCCCAATACCATTTGCTCTAACTTTGCACACTAACCTCCTATGTGGGACCTTATCAAAGGCTTTCTGAAAGTCCAGGTACACTACATCCACTGGCTTTCCCATGTCCAATATTAAATTGGTCTGCAGTGCAATAAAGGTTGGGGACCACTGATGTATTGCATTGAACCGCTGTTGCTAAGTTAACAAGTTTCATGTCACATGCCGGTGATAATAAACCTGATTCCGATTCTGGTTCTGAGCTACCTGGATGAAGCAGAATTAGTCATTTTGCTTTCTCCAAATCTCTTCCCCTAGGCACAGACAAACAATAAAGTTTCTGCTACCTACAGTGGCTTTGACTCTCTAGGTGTTCAAAAATCTATGGATCTCCACCTCAGCATCTAGAGTCTGTTGAACATAGACCATGGGACAACACAGCGCAGTACAGGCCCTTTGGCCCACAATGTCGTGCTGACTTTCAACCTACTCTGACATCATTACCTCCCCCATAGACTTCAATTTTTCTTTCATCTATGGGCCTATTTTAAGAGTCTCATGAATGTCTCTAATCTATCTGGGGAAGTGATTCTTAATAAATAGTTTTCTCATCTCAATCCTAAATATCTGACCCATTGAATATGAACCTGTTTCTAAACTTTGTCGACAGGGGTAACAGCTTTTCACTTGAAACCTAATCTTCATGTTAGCACCAGTGGGGGATGATTATTCTCTTATAATCTGACACAAATCCATTCCCTCTTCCTTGTGCCCCCCCCCACTGCTCCATCGGGAAAAAGGTACAAAAGCCTTGGAGCACATACCAAGGACATCTCCTATCCCACTGTTATAAGACTACTGAACAGACCCTTAGTACAATAGGTGTGACTCTTCACCTCACAGTCTACCTTGTTATGGTCTTGCACATCATTATCTGCCTGCACGGTAACTTCCCTGTAAGTGCAATATCTTATTCTGCATTTTGTTATTGTTTTCTCTTGTACTACCTCAAGGCACTGATGTGATGAAGTTATCTGTATGGATACCATCCAAAACAATGGTTTTCACTGTGCCTCAGCACATGTGACAGTAATAAACCAACTTACCAATTTGTAAACAGCTCAGACACACACTTCTGCACACAAATTGTCTCACTACCAGGGTTGCTGCATAACCAACAACAACATGAACCATAGCTGACCTCTCCCACCACCATCCCAAGGAACCAGGTATATGACCCTTATTCCAAACCCCTCGGAGAACAAACTAAATATCTGTTATCTGTCAAGTAGGGGACCATGCACAATTCTGATTTGATGGAGACAGACATGAGTGCATAGCGGAACATCTGGAAAACTTCTGAAATGTCTGCTTTGCTACTGCCGCTACTGTGTGGTAACCGGAATCTCCGGAGCTGTAGGCCTCGAAATCCTCGGCTTTGCATGTTTCAGTGGCCAGGGAGAGATTGAAGGAGCTCGGCAGAGGGTGGCGCTCAGGAGACTGTATCGGAGAGGCTGCTCGGAAGCTCGGAGTTTTTGGACAGATGGACTCAGGATCGGCTGGGGTCGGCTGCTTCCAAGGTATCGGCAAGTTGACGGTGCCTGGAGGTTTATGGCAGGGAGTTTCTTCCTTTTGCCGCCACTATCGGGGACTTGGGACTTTGAGACTATTTTTTTACTGTGCCTATGGACTGTTCTTCATCAAATTATGGTATTGCTTTGCACTGCTGTAACTATATGTTATAATTATGTGGTTTTGTCAGTGTTAGTCTTTGGTCTGTCTTTTTTTCTGTGATATCACTCCAGAGAAACATTGTATCATTTCTTAATGCATGTATGCATTTCCAAATGACAATAAAAGAGGACTGAGTGTTCTCATAATCTAAACAGAAGCTGTTTTTAGATTTTCTGTAAATCCACAGCTGCTATGTATTTATCCACTGGGACTTCAGTGGATCTTGTGGAATATTTTTACCTGGCTGATTATGGAGCATGGAACAGCATGTCCTGGGATCTATTATCAGGAACAGGCACTTCAGCCTACCATATCTGTGCCAGCCATGACACTAATTTAAACTAATCCCATCTGCCTGCAAAAGAACGTAGAGAATATGCAACCATTTCCATTTCAGAAATTCTTTTAAACACCATTCATGCATGGCTAGGCATAGCTCAAATCCATCTATAATTTGCCAATGATACAACCATTGGCAGACTCTCAGATGGTGATGAGCAGGTATAAAGGAGTGAGATACATTAGCTAGTTGAGTGGTGTCATAACAAGAACATTGCACTCAATGTTATAAGACTAAAGGGCTGATTGTGGACTTCAGAAAGGGTAAGACGAGGGAACACAAATGAATCCTCATAGAGGGATCAGGAGTGGAGAGAGTGAGCAATTTCAAGTTCCTGGGTGTCAAGATCTCTGAGGATCTAACCTGGTCCACATATCGATGCAGCTAGAAAGAAGGCAAGCCGGTGGCTATACTTCATTAGGAGTTTGAGGAGATTAAACTTCTATTAACTACCGTTCTGACTGGCCGCATTACAACTGGTATGGGAGGTTTGGGGGGGGGGCGGGGGTACTGCACAAGATCAAAATAAGTTGCAGAAACCTCTACAACTTGTCAACACCATCAGGGGTATTAGCCTCCATAGTATCCAAGACACCTTCAAGGAGCAGTGCCTCAGAAAGGTGACATCCATCACTAAGGACCCCCACCACCCAAGACATGCCCTCTTCTCACTGCTACCATCAGGAAGGAGATACAGAAGCCTGAAGGCACACACTCAGTGATTGAGGAACAGCCTCTTCACTACTGGTATCATTTTCTAAATGGACATTGAATCCATGAACTCTACCTTACCACTTCTTTAAATTTCTGCTTTTGCACTTCTTAATTTAATTATTTAATCTACATATGTATATACTTACTGTAATTCAGGTTTTTTTTTCTATATTGAACATGTATCGCATTGTACTGCTGCCGCAAAGTTAACAGATTTCATGACATATACCAGTGATATTAAACCTGATTCTGATCCAGAATCTTAAAGTTATGCACCACTTCAGCCCACTGAGTCCATGCTAACCATCCATCAACCATTTAAACTAATCCCATTTTATGCTCCCCACATTCCCGTCAACTCTCCTCACATTCTACGCCTACACACAATGGGCAATCTACATCAGTCAATTAACATGCCAGCTCACACATCTGAGCTGTATGGATGAAAATCGGAGACTCCAGGGTCCACCCATGACATCACTGGGACAATGTGCAAACTCCACATGAGAGCACCCTTGAAGATACAAGAAAAAGAAAGGGGCACTTTCAAGCTCCGCAGGTGAAATCCCAGATAATCCTGAAATGTCAGAGAAACATGGAATATATTAAACCCATCCGATGTGACTACCCATGCAATCCCATTCGGAACCTCATACAGAAACACTCACCAAGATTATTATCAATGATGAATGAATTCTGGAAACAAAATATGAGGTAAAACTAAAGTTGGTCTTCTCTACAATTCTGTGAATGAAGTATCTGGGGACAGGGCAGTGTGAGATGTCAGTTTGAGATACCTTCCCAAAATCAAAGAGTGCTACTTCATTGTTCGACATAGGTGACAGCTTGGATCCTGCACTGATGATGCAAAAGGAACCCGATGGGTGCCTTTGACAGGCTCATTGCTGAAAGCAGAGCAATTTTCAACCAGGATTAAAGTACATTTTTATTCCCCAGTCCTGCCAAAGGGTCTCAGCCTAAAACGTCGACTGTACTGTTTTCCATAGCTGCTGCCTGGCCTGATGAGTGCCTTCAGCATTTTGTGTGTGCTACTGACATATTTCTTTGATTCAATGTTGGGCTTTTTCACAACCTTAAACACTGCACCAGTAGTTGCAAAGCCAAGGATCAAGGATCAAGCATCAACTTTACTCGCCGTATACATTTACATGTATTAGGAATTCGCTGTGCAGTGTTAGTGCTTCATGCACAAAAACAACATTCAACAATTATAAAAAAAAAATAAGCAATTATATAAAAATCAAGTTGGAAGTACCGAAATGGAATAAAATGTGCGCGAGTAGATAAATACATGCATGTACTTACAATGTAAGCATCATTATAAAAAGTAGTTTAAAGTGTTAACAGCGCAGTCCAGTGATAGAGGGGGTGGGGTACTAATTAGAATGGTTGATCAGATTAATGATCTGGGGAGAAGAAAATTTTAAGATGGCATGAAGTGTTTGTTTTAATAGCCCTAAAGCGCTTTCCAGAAAGGAGATTTTGGAAAAGGCAGTTTGCAGGGTGGGGAGTGTCCACAATGATTTTTCCTGCTTGCTCCTTTGTCCTGGAGACACACAAGCCCTGCAGTGATGGTGGACTGCAGCCAAGGGCCTTTTCTGCTGTCCTGACAGTTTGTTGGCATTTTGTATATTGTGAAAGGTTGCTGCACCAAATCTAATAGTAATAATGTGAGGATGCCTTCTATTGAATTGTATTAGTTTATTCAGGGGAAGATGGAATTTCTCTAACTGCTGTATGCTGATCACAAGAGAGCGCTAGTGGGTGTTTGAGCAAAGTTATGAGCCATCTATGGATACCGTCAGCAACCTGCAGACAGAAAATGCAGTGGGTAAATTGGAGCTCCCTTGAAGGCAGAGAAAGCTGGGTTCTCCCAGGACCAGCAGCAGCCACTTTGCCAATGAAAACCTCAATCTCCCCACCAACCCTCTGGCCAGGTTTCTTTTAGCACCTTGGGTGGAAAGCCAGTGGGCCTAGTGGAACTGACAACTGAGTGGGAACTGGCACGGGAGCCTGAAGGCACCGTCGAGGAGAACCTACAGCTGTGGCTCACGTGCACAAAGACGCAACTGCTTCAGGGTATTAACAAGTTTAGTTGCCCACTGAAGCTTACCTCACAGAGGGACTCCAGTGCAGCACCAAGAACTGATTAAATACTAAACAGCTGTCAGCATAGAGGACTTCATTCTGGAACCCCTCTCCAGAAATTAGACTTCCTAACTGTTCATTTCTCTCCAACAGACCTACTAGCTGAATAAACAAAAACAACCTGATCTCTCCTCGGTCTGCTAATGCTCTGCACAGAAACCCTTCTATAGACCTTTACAAGGATTGAGGATAACATTTATTTGCCAATATATTTACATGTATTTGGAATTTGCTATGCTGTATTGGCACAACGTGCAACAAAAGCACAACAACCGTCAAGAATTACAAAGTATTAACAATTATATCTGGGACGAGAATACACATAAATTAAGAAGTTTGCTGGCCTGGGCTTGCACCAGTGGCATCAGCAGTGGTCTGCCACCTGTCCTCAGGGGAGGGAGAGATAAGGCACACAATGAAGCAGCATTTGGAGGTGTTAGTGAAGGAGCCATCAGTCTGGGTATTGTCAAGATCGGCTCCCCCTTTGAACCCTGAACTGTTTGAAGTGATGGACAGGCGATCTGGAGATGTGTAATGAAGGGACGGGAGAGAGAGCTGTCTAGAGCGGCTCCCCCTTTGAACCCTGAACTGTTTGAAGTGATGGACAGGCGATACCCCAGCAGGGGGATAAAAAGGGACAGGTTCGCTAAGGCAGGACACACACACGACACCCGAGGTAACGAGACCCTGGAAGCGGTGCGCCTCTCACAAGTCGGTGGGAAGTACCGGGCCATAAACGCACAGGGTGGAAAGGTACGATCAGCGGGAACCCGGTGTGTGTCCACCCTCGCTTGGGTGCCGGGTTCACTGCAGAGGATCGACCGCATCTGGAGGAGGGGTCACAGTCGGTGACCTCAGGTGACATCACAAAGGACTCGCCCGAAAGCTGCTTGTGAGAAATATCGCAGGTCTGTGAGTGAAGCCGTTTTGAATGATCATTCGTTCTCGTTCTCTCTCTCCTCCCCCCAACATTGTCCATCGCCATGGCAATGATTACTGTGAACTGAACTAAATTGAACTGGACTTTGTGTCACTTTGAAATTGGTCATCTACCCCTAGACAACGATAGAGCTTGATTGATCCTGTTATCTTAATTCTGTGTACATGTGTGTTTATCATTGCTGAACTGTTGCATTTATTATCCTTTCGATTACTGTGTTGCTTGTTTCTTTAATAAAACTTTCTTAATTCTAGTAATCCAGACTCCAACTGAGTGATCCATTTCTGCTGGTTTGGCAACCCAGTTACGGGGTACGTAACACATCAAACATAAGATTAGAGTTTATGATGTTCCTCAAACCTGTCATAAGTAAACAATAAACCAGTAACACACAGCACAGGCTGTTCAAGACCAGAGGCTCCCAGACTCTGCCAGCTGTGCCTCCACTTCATCGAAATAGGTTCTTGGCACTAACTGTACCCACACGCCATGCTCTAGTTATAAATAGGTACCAGCCACAAACTGTACCCACCAACCATTTCCACACGAGTTACAAATATTGTAGGTACGTGCCTCAACCAGGCATGCTCTACACAAGTTATAAATATTCAATCAGAATTATCCATTCTAACCCTCATTTCTAACTCTATTTTGACTTTGATTAATTTGCTTTGACTTTGAATTATTACAATCCCTCTGGGTGGAGTGGAGAATAAAAAGCAATCCCACTGAGAATCTTAGGGGGCAACTTTGACACTGCATTTGCATAAGATGGGTGCTGGAAAATGCTCAGCCCAGACTGGATCTCTCTGATCTTCACCCTTGTTGACAGCCACATGCTGCCCATCAGCATCAGCCGTGTGTCCCTCATGGATAAATCCAGGGTTACAGGGATTTGGACTATGGCTCAATGGTCTAGGGTGACTTGGCGCGCCATTCCTTCCAGTGCCTGTGCAGAGGATGGAGTGCAACGAGAGCCTCCGCCGCTTGGGGAGTAATAATTCAATGCGGGCACAGGGGTGGCACAGAGATGCCGCTGGTAGATCCGCTGCCTCACAGCACCAGGCTCAATTCTAACCCCAGGTTCTGTTTGCGTGGAATTTGCATTTTTTCCCTATAATCTTGAGGGGATCTCCCCCACCCCAGAGCTCTCTGGTTTCTTCCCACATCCCAATGGAATGTAGATTGGTAGGTTAATTGGCCACTGTGTAGGTGCGTAATCTAATTTGACGAGCGGGGGGAGGGAGTAGCGGTTGATGGCAAAAGGTTTAGTGTTATATCAGTATAAATGAGTGGTTGATGATCAGCACAGATATGATGGGCCAGTTTCCTCCTGCATCTCTCTAAGCAACCTCTCATGATCATGGAACACATCCTCCATAGAGAAGAAAGCTCAAAAACACCTCCACATTCTGAGGAGCCTGAAGAGAGCTGGACTATGCACATCAATACTCTTGACCTTCTACAGACGGGCAGTTGAGAGCATCCAAACATGCTGTAACACTGCACGGTACGGAAACTGAACGGTGGCAGACAGGAATGCTCTACAAAGGGTCGTCGGAGCTGCCTGGTGCATCACCGGCACCATCCTACCTGCCATCAAGGACATATAGACAGAAAGGTGCCAGAAAAAGTCCAGCAGTATCATGGAGGATCCCACTACCCTCCTCATGGACTGTTTGTCCAACTCCCCTCAGGAAGGAGGCTACGCAACAGCCACGCCAGGACCACCATACTCAAAGGTAATTACTTCCCCCAAGCTGTCAGGCTGATCAATATCTCCACCCATTAACCCATCCCACCACAACCCCAACCTCCACTGCTTTATCATTTCCTAACAGAGCCACCTTATGTACAGATACTCCTCTACCTAGCATCATTTTCTGTGCTATGTACGCAATCTGTTTATGTAACAATCATTTCATGCTCCTTTATGCTTGTGTACCGAAAAATGACAATAAACAGTCTTGAATCCTGAATCTAAAATGTTGAGTGTTCCCAGCATTTGCTGTTTTTAGTACAGGTTTCCAGCTTCTGTGGTATTTTTGTTTGGAAGACCATTCAGCTGCAGCAAACACTGATCTGTATTTCATAGCAGCTGATCCAAAGAACAGAAAAGAATCACTTGATATAATTTGTTGCTCCTGACCCTCAGCACTGGTGCGCTCTCTGAAGTCAGCCAGCTTGTCGTGGCCTGTCGGCTGGATATAGCACTATCTAACTGCGCACTAGCAGACACAATTACTAATTGAAGTTATTAATGGGGAAGCAGTGACAAAAAAAACTGGGAAGGCAAATGTCAACACGGTCATAAGTTGTAGCCTTTAACTCTCTGTATCACACTGCTCGATCTACTGACATTCTACAAAGCTCTGAGTCACAAAGCTTTTTGACAAACAAGTAAGTCTCATACCAGTAAAAGAATTTCTTTTATCTCAAGTTGCTCCCTGGCACTGCGTTCATCATGAGAATTTTTACAGTAATACTAATAAAAGAAAATCAGAATTTGGCAAAGCGAAGCTCAGCCTGGGGTGAGGAAGAACAAGGGAAATAATATTTTTCCAAAGATGTTGCCAAAACTGACAAGTTAAATCATTTCTGTTCACTGCCAAATTCAACTCTCCTGCTATTAATAACATATTATTATAAAGCAAAACTTCATGGAATTATATCTGTTTTGTTTTGTTCATGAGCATTAAACATATTGCGTATCTGATTTCAACACAATTTAAATTCTCCTGTGAAAAATACTTGTTTACCGTTCACCTGTAAATATTGCCTGTTGAAGTACAGCAGATTTCCATGGTGAAACTGCACTCATTACTGCCTTTCCTAATGTGCCAGCCTGACATTATAGAGTCATACAGCACGGAAACACTTTGGCCCATCTAGTATATGCTGGCCATATGGTCCAAATTGGCCTGTTCCCGTGCTATATAATTCTATGCCCATCTAAGCTAGTCCCACTTGCCTGCATTTGGCCCATATCCCTTGAAACCTTCCTACTCATGTACCCACCCAACTATTTTATTTAAGTTGTTATTGTACCTGCTTCAACCACTTCATCTGGCAGCTTGTTCCATAAACTCACCATCCTCTGTGTGAAGAAAAGTTGCCCCTCACGTCCCTAACAAGTTTCTCCCCTCTCACCTTAAAACCATGGCCTCTTGTTCTTGATTCGCCGACCCTGTGAGAAATTGCTCCTCTCTATTTCTATAACCTCTAACTACACTACAGTTCCTGAACTGCTGTTGTTCTCTAATTGTGGGCTCTTGCACGTCTCCACCGTTAATTACTCCATGCTTTCAGCTTTAATTGCTTTATTATGCCTTTAGCTATAGAGGTCCCAACCTCTGAAAGTCCTATACTTCTCTGTCTCTCTCCATTCAACCGGGGCATTGACTATTTCCTGGAATTATTGAGTCACGGAGGACAGAAAACAGGCCCCTCAGCCTATCGTCCACAATGATCATTAAATACCCACCTAGACCAACCCCAGTTACCAGCATTTGGTCCATAGCCTACTAGTTAATTCAAGTGCTTGTCAGATGCTTCTTAAATGTTGTGAGAGTCTCTGCCTCCACCACCCCCCTCAGGTAGAGCGGTCCAGAATAGAATCACCCTCTGGGTGGAAAAATTATTCCAGTGATGAGAGATGGAATGTTAGAAGCCACTTCAAATGAAGTGACAAGGGGTGAGCTTAGAAATTTATAAAGGGAGTGATCTCTTTGATGTGGTTATACTGAAGGCTTCTCAGCAGTCAGGGATGAAGGAGCAATAATGTTGACATACCAGAGAGAGGCAGAAGGCGGCTGTGGTGGTAAGGGAATTCAACTTCTGAAATATTAACAGATATCTCTTAGTTTGAAAGTATTACATGAGGTGGAATTTTTAACGTGAATTCAGTAGGGCTTGTTATGACAGTACGGAGAAGTCTCCTCGGCAGTCTGTGAAGTTTGAGAGGTTGGTTTATCATGTTGATCTTACTGCCCCCAGTAGACATGCCAATTGCACCTACGTTGTGGAGTAGCCAGCAGATGAAGCACCACAGCCTGCCATGGAGAGAGTGGGCCCAGTACTGCTAGGGAATCTCCTCGTCAGTTCCACGGAGACAAGCTTGGGTCTGGATGAGGACCTCCACGAAGCCATCTGTGAAGGTACACAGTTGAGTGAAGTATGGTTTGAAACAGTTGACAACCGCATTTCCTTGACCCTGCGGGTGAATATGTTTTCAAGGGAGGGAGCTGCGTGAACAAAGATGGAAGGGACTGAATACCAGATAACTGGGGTCCCAACTCCCACCTGGCTGAGTTAAGAAATCTATCTGCATCCTTCATGCTGATGTGAGCCAAACTAAAGATTCCCTGAGGGATCGAGGTAAAGAATCTCCAGTCATAATTGTCCATGTTGGTGTAGTCCCATTGCAGCTAAACCCACAGTTTTGTCAGCCAATATTGCAGCGAGGTAAAAGCAAAAAATGCAAGCCTCCTGCGATTCCTATGGAACCAAACAGAATTTGGCACCGCCTAGATTTTACTTCCTTGGAATTCAAGGCATTTGGTTTTGACATCCTTTATCCTGATAACTGTTTGATCACTCTGAGAGTTGAGCAACAGGCAAAGGCTGCTCTTCTGGATTCTGGAAAATAGTGTGCATCCACAGAATAATCCTTGCTTCCCTTGTATACCACAGTCCTGAAACAAGGCTGAGTGGAAGCTAGATCCACTTTTCTACAAGGAGAAATCTTGCAAATGCATAGACTCCATGTTCTCTTGACTGCACATCATTCTGTAGCCTAAGGCTATCATTCTGTCAGCAACACCACCAATATTTGTGTGAACTGCAGATTTACTAAACATGCATTTTTCAGTCATATCGAAGTCATTAGTGTTTTTAACGAACAATCTGGGTTGCAGCACTGATCACTGGCTTCAAATTGAAAAGGACAGGGAGTCGGGGCCAGAGGCGAGAGACGTGCCAGTGTTCAGCTCGCTGCTCGTGAGGGTGACTGATCTCCGCTCTGAACTGAGGCTGTGGCCTGCAACCAATGGGTTCCTGGATTGGCTGCAGCGAGGATGGGGTTCATGGCTGTGGACTCAATTTCATGAACTTCAGTTCTCAATGTTATTTGCTTACTTTTATTGTTTGCACAATTTGTTTTTTTTTCTACACATTGGGTGTTGGACTGGCTTCTGTTTTAATGGGTCCTATTGGGTTTCTTTGTTTTGTGGCTGCCTGTAAGAAGATGAAGGTCAAGGTTGTATGATGCATACATATTTTATTAATAAATGTACTTTGAACTTTAATCACAGAAAGCCTCCACTCGCATCCTCTGTCTTCCATTAAACCATTCTGTGCTGACAGAAATAGAGACTGATGGAAGAAACACAATTAATATTTCAAGTTGATGGCCTTTCAATGTTCTGATGTATAGCTGATAAAGCAGAAGGGTCAATTTCTATAGAGGAATACAAGAAACAGTAGCAGGAATTGGCTGATCTAGCCTTGGCCTTGGCACCTCCTTGCCATTCTCTGCCCACACCCTTCCACTTGCCCATAGTTTAAGTCTGTATCCATCCCAATCATGGATGCACTCAATGACTCCACCTCCACGTTTCTCCAGAGAGGTGAATTGAATTGAATTTATTACCTACGTCCTTCATATACACGAGGAGTAAAAATCTTATATGTCTCCATATAATGTGCAATTTATAGTAATTTATAATAAATATTATGTACAACAGTACAGTCAATATAACATAGAAATGCAGTTGTGTCAGCATGAATCAAACAGTCTGATAGTCTGGTGGAAGAAGCTGTCCCGGAGCCTGTTGGTCCTGGCTTTTATGCTGCAGTACCGTTTCCCGGATGCTAGCAGCTGGAATAGTTTGTGGTTGGGGTGACTTGGGTCCCCAATGATCCTTTGGGCCCTTTTTACACTCCTGTCTTTGTAAGTGTCTCGAATAGTGGGAAGTTTACATCCACAGATGCGCTGGGCTGTCTGCACCACTCTCTGCAGAGTCCTGCGATTGAGGGAAGTACAGTTCCCATACCAGGTGGTGATGCAGCCAGTCAGGATGCTCTCAATTGTGTCCTTGTAGAAAGTTCTCAGGATCTGGGGGCCCATACCAAACTGCTTCAACCGTCTGAGGTGAAAGAGGCACTGTGTGCCTTTTCACCACACAGCCAGTATGTACAGACCACATGAGATCCCAAGTTTTATATGATTAAACAAGCAACTTGGAAAGCTAATATAATATTGACCTATTCTGCAAGGAACCTAAGTTCTACAGTAGGGAAGCTATGATGTAATCTCCCCGTGCGGTGCTCAGACTGCACCTGGGTCATTACATGTAGTTTTGGTTCCAAGGTTTAAAGAAGTATATATGTGCTTGGAATGAAGGGAGTGCAGTGAACAGTCACTGGGTTGATTCCTGGGTGGAGGGATTGATTTATGAAGAAAGACTGAGCAGGTTGGACACAAACTCATTGGAACAGAGAAAAATGAGAACAGATCGTCTTGAAAGCTATTGGTTTCCGAGGGACATTGACAAGGTGGATATTGAGCTTAGGACCAAGGTGGAGGACTGTTTAGTGCTAGGGGGAACAGTTTCGATAATAATGAACTGAGACAGAGATGAAGAATTTCATCTATCAGATGGCCACAAAGCCATGTATAACTGTGCGGCACTGATAAGGAAAGGAAAGGAAATTGCCTTTTAAACTCACAGGGAGCATAGGCCATCAACTTTTTGTTGTTGATGTTTCTGTAGCAGGCAATTTCTTTTTTACGAAGTCGAGTTGCTAGCTCGACGCTCAAACCAGCACGGATGGAGAGCGTGCCTGGGGAGCCGACTGGGTTCCAACCTGGGAGCCTTTGCTCCAAAGTCCGGCGCTGATGTCACTACGCCACCAGCCGGCTTGGCACTGATAAGAGAAGATTTTTATCCCAGGCCTGTGCCAGACCAATTGAATGTCACCCAGGGGCTTGTAAAGAAGATTAGCCTGTGCTGTCACTGTAAGGTACAGCATTGACCTCAGACCCCCACCTGTTCAGATTGTTTGTACCTTTGGTGCCGACAGAGTTTCCTGCAGAAGATGGCAAGTGGACAATGCACTGGAACGTAAGAAACAGTTCGGTAACAAACTTCAGCAGAAACAAAGGAGAGGAGGTTTATTTATTAGTTGGTTGATTGATTGATTGAGATGCCACACGGTACCGGCTCTGCTGGCTCTTCGAATCGCGCCATCCAGGAACCCCCGATCTAACCCCATTCTAGTCACGGGACAATTTGCTAAGCCCAATTAACATACCATCAGTACATCTCTAGATTGTGGGAGGAAACATAAGCACCCAAAGGAAACCCACACAGTCACGAGGAGAACGTACAAACTCCTTACAGACAGCAGCGGGAATTGACCTGTTGCTGGTGCTATGCTACCAAGCTGCACCGGAACACAAGGAACAGTCTGTAGCAAGCTTCAGCAGAAACGAAGGAGAGGGAGTTAGTGGTAGCATCATAGAGAAAGGAATAAAGCTCATTCAAATACAGGTTTGCAAGTCAAGAATGGACACATGTTATGTATTTATGGATTAAGATGACCAGAGAGGCAGATGTTGCAGTGGTTATCAGATTGACTTTTCAACTTTGTAGTCATGTTATCACATGAATAATCAGTGGAGCAGATGAGAGTATTTCATCCCAGTCCAATGCTACCTGAAATAGCTCAAATAATGTGTATCAGCGAGATTCTCGGAGCAGTCTGAAATCCAACAGTGTCTAGATATCGAGAGAACACCTCCATGTAAATTTGATGGAGATGTGTGATGCTGCCCAACCACTGAGATCCTTCAGCAATTTGCTTTATGTATGTAGATACAATGATCCCATTAAAACAGGTAAGACAGGTTATATGGAGGAATTTAAGGTGGGGGCTTATATGGGAGGCAGGGATTGAGGGTCAGCACAACATTGTGGGCCGAAGGGCCTGTACTGTGCTGTACTATTCTATGTTCTATGTTCTAAAAGCATAGAGACTTGATTCAATCAACCTGCTATTCCTTCTACTTTACAGATTCTCAGAACTGATTGTCAGTTCAACATAGATTAGATTAGATTTGATTATTAGAATATTAAACTAAGGAATTGAAACTGATACTAAATATGGCATCTTTTGAATATGTTCTAGCTTAGATTTATCAATGTCTCTTCTTGGTTAAGAAAATGTTGAAGGATTGCAGGATTGCCACCAGTACAGATTATTGCTGAGACGATGCTGTATTGACAGCTGTGAGGGATATCTCCAGAGAATCGAGAGGATCCTCGATAAAGTTTGTGTGCAGGTCCAAGCAGTGTGCAACACCTCAGCCAATCACACTGAAGCTTCTTCTTGGAAGTGTTTAACAGCCCAGTATTTACAGAGCTGTATGTCCACAGCAAAGTGGAATTATGAAGGAGTCAAAATCCAAGATTTTGCCACTTGGGAGGGCAAGCAAAGATTGCAACATCTGCTGCTTGCCATAATCCTTTCCTTTTTTCAATCGCCATTTTAAATATTTCCAATGATACAGCCTTCACAACTGTAAGGGGCAGAGAATTTCAGAAATTCACATGCTGAGATACATCCTCGGAGGCGCTCGGACCCCTCATCAGTGAGGTCAGCGGGCGTTTCAGGTCTTTCAACATCAGACATGCTCGCCCAGGAAACCCAGCCAGGTTGATCAGGCCCTGGCTTGTGTCCCAGCAGTACTGGTCCATTGGTCCATGCTCCATAGCCATCTGGAGGCTCACTCAGCAGCTTCTGTGATGGTTCTAATGGCTGTTTTCTTTGCAGCCCCAGTAATGTCAAGGAGAGAGTAGGCTTTGCACAGTGAGCAGGCAGCAAAACCTCTGCACCCCACCTCTACAGGCCCGCATCGTGCCCTCCACCCCTATCCCTGACACTGCTCTACCAGCTCCCTACATTTGGCTTTCTTACACTCAAACAGCTCCTCAATCTGTCTTCCCAAAGAAATGTCAGCTCTACTATGACCACCTGCCTCGAGGTTTCTGACAGAATGACCATATCAGGCCTCAGGGATGATAATGTGATGAAGTTGGGGAACTTTAATTGCTTGCCAAGGTCAGCTTTCAGTTGCCAGTCAGACACTGCAGTGAGCAAGCCTGTTGATGATCTGGACTGAGGCTGTGGTTGGTCTCCAGCTTTGACAAAAGCAACGGGCTTTCTGATTTGGTGGAGGTGCCTACTGTTGTTAATGGCCAAGGAGATACTTTCTGCAACTGCCTTCAGCACCTGATCATGGCGCCAGTGGCAGCAGCTTTCTCCCGGGGCTTTTGGGCAGTTGCTGAGGATATGCATCCTTTGCGGGAAGAAATTTCTAAGTACCTCAGTTCTAATTTATTAGCCTTTTTCCTTGAAACTATGTCCCCTCGATTACCATGAGTGAAAACATATCGACATCTCAAGTTCAGGTTTGTTGTCATCTGTCTATACTTATAATGAACCTAACGAAACACCTATTCTCTGGACCACAGTGACCCCATAGACCATGAGACCATACAACAAAGGAGTTGAATTAGGCCATCTGGCTCATCGAGTCTGCCAATCCTTCAGTATCTTATCCATGGCTAAGAACATCTGCTAAGGCCCCTACAATTTCTGCACTAGCCTCCCACAAGGTCCGAGGGAACAAGCCTTGGGGATTTATCCACCTTAATTTGTCTCATAGTGTGGTGAGGTGGAGATACACTTCTACTAAAGGAAGTGTAAGACCGTAAGACATAGGAGCAGTATTAGGCTATCTGGCCCATCAAGTCTGCTCCGCCATTCAGTCACGGCTGATCCTTGTTTTTTAATCTCCTCCTCAACCCCGGTTCCCGGCCTTCTCGCCACAATCTCTGATGCCATGTCCAATCAACAACCTATCAATCTCTGCCTTAGATATACTCAATGACCTGGCCTCCACAGCTGCATGCGGCAACGAATTCCACAAATTCAACACCCTTTGCGTTAAAAGGGCGCCCCTCTATGCTGAGGCTGTGCCCACTTGTCCTAGACTCTCCCACCATGGGAAACATCCTTTCCACATCTACTCTGTCTAAGCCTT
The DNA here is from genome assembly GCF_963921235.1 of Mobula hypostoma. Lineage (NCBI taxonomy): Eukaryota > Metazoa > Chordata > Chondrichthyes > Myliobatiformes > Myliobatidae > Mobula > Mobula hypostoma. Next base: position 135,731,300 of record NC_086102.1, on the reverse strand, counting down.
TCAACATACGTAAGGTTTCAGTGAGATCTCCCTCATCCTTCTGAATTCCAGTGAGTACAGACCCAGAATCATCAAATGTTCCATGTATGATAACTTTTTCATTCATGGAATCATCTTTGTGAACCTCCCCTGGACCCTCTCTAATGCCAGCAATCCTTCCAAAACGGTTCACAATACTGAAGGTGAGGCCTCACCAGTGCCTTATAAAGCATCAGCATCACCTCCTTGCTCTTATATTCTAGACCTCTTGAAATGAATGCTACATAGCATTTGCCTTCCTCACCACCGACTCAACCTGCAAGCTAACCTTCAGGCTATTCTGCGCAAGGACTCCCAAGTCCCTCTGCATCTCAGATTCCTGACTTTCTCCATGTTTAGAAAATAGTTCTCACATTTATTTCTACTACCAAAGTGCATGACCATGCATTTTCCGACATTGTATTTTATGTGTCACTTTCTTGCCAATTCTCCTAATCTATCTAAGTCCTTCTGCATCCTACCTGTTTCCTCAACACTACCTGACTCTCCACCAATCTTTGTATCATCTGCAAACTTGGCAACAAAGCCATTTATTCCATCCTCTAAATCATTTATATACAACATTGAAAGAAGTGGTCCCAACACCGATCCCTGCAGAATACCACTAGTCACTGACAGTCAACTAGAAAAGGACCCTTTTATTCCCACTCGCTGCCTCCTACCAATCAGTCAATGCTCTAACCATGTTAGTAACTTTCCTGTAATACCATGGGCTCTTAACTTGGTAAGCAGCCTCATGTGTGGCACCTTGTCAAATGCCTTTTGAAAGTCCAAATATACAACATCCAATACATCCCCTTTATCTATCCTACTGGTAATCTCCTCAAAGAATTCCAACAGGTTCGTCAGGTAGGATTTTCCCTGAAGGAAACCATGCTGACTTTGTACTATCTTGTGCTGTGTCATCAGGTACTCCATCATTTCATTCTTAACAATTGACTCTAACGTCTTTCCTAACCACTGCAATCAGGCTAACTGGTCTGTAATTTCCTTTCTGCTGCCTTCCTTCTTTCTTAAAGAATGGGCGACATTTGCAATTTTCCAGTCCTCTGCCACCATGCCAGAATCCAATGGTTTCTGAAAGATTATTTCTAATGCCACCACAATCTCTAATGCTACCTCTTTCAGAACCGTAGGGTGCAGTTCATCTGGTCTGGGTGACTTATGAAAGACTTAGGTCTTTCAGCTTTTTGAGCACCTTCTCCCTTGTAATAGTAACTGCACCCACTTATCTCCCTTCACACACTACAACATCAGGCACACCACTAGTGTCCTTCACAGTGAAAACTGATGCAAAATACTTATTCAGTTCATCAGCCATCTCTTTGTCCCCTGTTATTATTTCTCCTGCCTCATTTTCTAGTCGTCCTATATCCACTCTCATTTCTCTTTATTTTTAACATACTTGGAAAAACTTTTACTATCCACTTTGATGTTATTTGTTACCTTGCTTTCATATTTCATTTTCTCCCTTCTAATAATTTTTTTAGTTGCTGTCTGTAGGTTTTTAAAAACTTCCCAATCCTCTCTCTTCCCACTAATTTTTGCTTTGTTGTATGCACTTTCTTTTGCTTTTACAAAGGCTTTGTCTTCCTTTGTCAGCCATAGTTGTACTATTTTACAATTTGAGAGAATACACGTCTTGCAACTTCCTCTTTTTTTTTCCAGAAACGCACACCACTGCTGCTCTGCTGACAACCCTGCTAGCAGCTCCTTCTAATTTACTTTGGCCAACTCCTCCCTCATACCACTGTAATTTTCCTTACTCCACTGATATACTGCTACATCAGACTTTCCTTTCTCCCTATCAAATTTCAAGTTGAACTCAATCATATTGTGATCACTGGTTCCTAAAGGTTCTTTTATCTTCAGCTCCCTAATCACCTCTGGTTCATTGCATAACACCCAATCCAGTGTTGCTGATCCCCTAGTAGGATCAATGACAAATCAAAAAAGCTATCTCTTAGGTATTCAAAAAACTCACTCACTTGAGATCCATTATCAATCTAATTTTCCCAATTGCCCTGCCTATTAAAATCTCCCACGACTACGATAACATTGCCCTTTTGACTCGCCTTTTCTATTTCTTGTTGTAACTTGTGGTCCAACTCCCAGCCACTTTTGGGAGGCCTGTATATAACTGCCATTAACGTCCTTTTACCTTTGCAGTTTCTTAACTCAAGCCACAAGGATTCAACATCTTCTGATCCCAAATACAATCATCCTTCAACCACAATTCTGTGATGGCCATAACATCATACCTGGCAATCAGTAATATTGCAACAAGATCATCCACCTTATTTCTTATACCACGCACATTTAGATACAACACCTTGAGTACTGTATTTGCTATTCTTTCTGATTCTCCATTACTAATATTTTGATACTCAGCCTGTTGGCTACAACTAAGTCCCATCACCTGCCTGCCCTTCCTGACAGTCTGACTGCACACTATCTTTAATTTTTTACCATCTGTCCTATCCTGAGTCCCTTCACTCCGGTTCCCACTCCCCTGCCAAATTAGCTTAAAGCCTCCCCAATAGCTCAAACAAACCTGCCTGCGAGAATATTGGTCCCCCTCGGGTTCAGGTGCAACCCGTCACTTTTGAACAGTCATACTTCCCCCAGAAGAGATCCCAGTGATCCAAAACCTGAAGCCCTGCCCGCTGCACCAGCTTCTCAGCCACGCATTTATTTGCCAAATCATCCTGTTTTTACCATCACTGGTGTGTGGCACAGGCAGCAATCCAGAAATTACTACCCTGGAGGTCCTGCTTCTCAGCTTTCTACCTAGCTCTCTAAATTTTCTTTTCAGGATCTCATTGCTTTCCCTTCCTATGTCATTGGTACCAATATGCACCAAAACATCTGGCTGCTCCCCCTCCCACTCCAAAGTGTTGTGGATGTGATCTGAGACATCCCTGACCCTGGCACCTGGGAGGCAACATACCATCCGGGTGTCCCGTTCACATCCACAGAATCTCCTGTCTGTTCCCCTCACTGCTGAGTCCCCTATCACTACCTCTCCCTTCTTCTCTCCCTTTCCTTTCTGTATCACGGACCCATGCTCACTGCCTGTAACCCGGTCGCTGTGGCATTCCCCCAGGAGGTCAGCCCCCACAAAACTATCCAAAACGTCATACTTGTTTTTGAGGGGGATGGCCACAGGGGTGCTCTGCTGTAACTGCCTATTTCCATTTCTACTGACAGTCACCCAGCTACTCACCTCCAGCAACTTGGAGTGACTACCTCCTTGTAACTTTGGTCAATTATCTCCTCGCTCTCCCATACAAGTCAAAGGTCACCCGTACAACATATACCACATACACAGTACATTAACCAAAATATTTTAGCTAATAAACTATAATTCAAAATGTATGTTGTAAAGCATAGCACAGGTAAACACTAAAGAGCTTGCTGTCCTAATGACGACAGCTCGGTGGTGGCAGGGTATTCATTAGTCTCACAACCTGAGGGAAGAAACTACCCAGTCTGGCAGTCCTAGTCCTGATGCTTCTGTACCATTTTCTGATGGTAGCGGATCAAAGAGACTGTGGGGTGGGTAAAAGGGATCTTCAACAATGCTTTGGGTCCTTTGCCTGCAGTGCTCCCAGTATATGTAACAAATAGGGGTGAAGGAAACACCAATGATCCTCTTGGCAGTTTTTACTGTTGTCTGTAGGGTCCTGCAGCTTCCACACAATAATGTAACTAGACAGGACACTCTCGATAGTACTCCTACAGAAAGTTGCTAGAAAGGAGTCGGGGAGACTGTCACACCTCAGTCTCCTCAGAAACTGTAGACACCACTCTGCTTTTTTGACTAGTGAGGAAGTGTTGTGGGTCCAGGTTATATTGTCTATATGCCCACCAAGGAAGTTTGTGCTCTTCACTCTCTCCATGGCAGAGCCATTAAGTTCTTTGGCACACATATCACCGAGGCTCTCACGTGGTCTGTACACACCAGCTGTGTGGTGAAAAAGGCACAACAGCGTCTCTTTCACCTCAGACGGTTGAAGAAGTTCGGTGTGGGTCCCCAAATCCTAAGAACTTTCTACAGAGGCACAATTGAGAGCATCCTGACTGGCTGCATCACTGCCTGGTATGAAAACTGTACTTCCCTCAATCGCAGGATTCTGCAGAGAGTGGTGCAGACAGCCCAGCACATCTGTAGATGTGAACTTCCCACTATACAGGACGTTTACAAATACAGGTGTGTAAAAAGGGCCTGAAAGATCATCAAGAACCCAAGTCACCCCAACCACAAGCTATTCCAGCTGCTACCATCCGGGAAACAGTACTGCAGCATAAAAGCCAGGACCAACAGGCTCCGGGGCGGCTGCTTCCATCAGGCCAGCAGACTGATTAATTCACACTGATACAACTGTATTTCTATGTTATATTGACTGTCCTGTTGTACATGCTATTTATTATAAATTACAGCCTCTTCACCCTGCTCCAACAACGCCATCTCCACTGGCTGGGCCACGTACACCGCATGTCAGATGGGAGGATCCCGAAAGACCTGTTGTACGGGGAACTGGCCTCCAGCAAGAGAGCACAAGGGCAGCCCCATCTTTGTTTCAAAGACGTTTGCAAGACAGACATGAAGTAACTGAAAATGAACGTCGAGAGGTGGGAGGACATCGCAAGCGATCGCTCTCACTGGAGGCTGGAACTACGCAGAGGTCTAAAAAGAGGAGAGGAGAAGCTGAGGCTTGCTGCTGAAGAAAAGCGCACTCGTTGGAAAAACAGCACCGAGATAACGCTGGAGGACAGCGCCTTCAAGTGCAGTCGCTGCAGCCGAGACTGTCACTCCCATGTGGGCCTCTACAGCCACAACAGACGCTGCTCTAACACAGACTGAAGCAAGACCTCTCGCAGATCCATGGTCTCGCGAGACTAACCAATGCCACCACCACCGTTATAAATTGCATATTTAGACAGAGACATGAAATAAAGATTTTTACTCCTCATGTATACAAAGAATGTAAGTAATAAAGTCAATTCAATTCAATTGAAGTGCACTGCAGAGTGGCGAACCTGTGCCTTCTTGAAGTCCGCAATCACTTCTTTTGTTTGGTCCATGTTGAGGCTCAGGTTGCTGTTCTTGCACCGTTTACCAATCCCCTTTATGTCTCCTCTGTATGCTAACTGATCACTCTTGCTGGTGGGGCCAGCCACCGTTGCATTATCAGCGAACTTGATGATGCGGTTTGAGCTGAATCTGGCAGTGCAGTCTTAGGTCAGCAGCTTGAAGGGCAGTGGATCGAGTTCACAACCCTGGGGGGCACCAGCGCTCTGCTGATGGAGCTCGAGATGTTGCTGCCTACTCAGACTGACTGGCATCTTCCCTTCAAGAAGTCCAAGATCTAGTTACAGGGAGGGGTGTTGAGTCCCGAAGAGGACAATTTACCCAGCAGCCTCTGAGAGATGATTGTGTTAAATGCCGAGCTGAAGTCGATGAACAACATCCTGGCATACGAGGAATCACTTTCTAGGTGCGACAGGACAGAGTGGAGGGCCGAACGTATGGCATCATCAGTGGACTGGTTTAAGTTGTAAGTGATGGATCTGTTCCAAGGTGGCCGATTGATGTCTTTTGAGAAATCCGTAACTAAATACTCTCTCTCGTACTCACATTTCTTGCAATATCTTCAGGTCAGACATTTCTTACAAGAATATTTAAGTAATTTTCTATATATACAGGATTCTGACCTGTTAGATATTATTTTAAAAATGAACCCTTCAGTGAAAGGTTTTATTGGGAAAGTTATAATTTATTGTTACAACAGCACAATTACCCTTCACTTAAGATTAAGCAAGATTAGGAAAGAGAGCTTAATATGACCTTAATAACAGAGGATTGGTTGCGAATTCTGAAGTTGGTTAACTCTTCTTCGATCTGTGCCAGTCACTCTTTAATTCAATTTAAAATTGTACATCGTTACTATTTGACAAAGGAGAGACTGTCTAAAATGTTTCCTAATGTTGATAGTCAGTGTGATAGATGTAAAACCGAGACAGCTACACTGACACGTATGTTTTGGTCGTGTTCTGTATTGAAACACTTTTGGAAATCTATTTTCTCTACATTTTCTAAAGCTTTGAAAATTAATTTACAACCTAATAACTTGACATTTTTGTTCGGTATAATCCTTCAATATATTCATGATATTTCTATATCAGACCAACATGTAATTGCATTTGTGACAGTATTGGCCAGAAGGGCTATTTTATTGAAATGGAAAGATGCCTCTGCTCCCACTTTGATACAATGGTTCTCTCAGGCGATGCTATGTCTTAGTTTGGAGAAAATCAGAAGTCGAACTTTTGATCCTTGATTTGATTTTGAGAAAAGGTGGGGTTTATTTGCCCACTACTATCATCTGATTTGAGCTAATTAAGATGGTTTCCTTCTGATTTTTGTTTAAATGGATTTGAGTTGGCAGATTGATGTTTTTCTTTCATGGAAGCTTGTATGGCGTATGGCTCTGGGGTTGTGCTCCCAATGTTTTTTTCCTTTTTTTTTGTTAGGGTTTTTTTTGTTTTAGTTAGTCGGGGTTTTTTTTTTCCTTTTTTTTCTTTCAGAAAAATATTAACACTTCATTTTTTCTTCTTGTTATTGATATATTGTTTAGCTTTGTTAATCAGTTATTTGGTAATTTAATTCTCCATTGTACATATTGACATGTTGACTTGATTATCTTAATGTATTTTTTGTTGATCTTTAATAATAATTAATAAAATTTTTTTTAATGGAAATTAAGTTGTAAGTGAACTGGAAAGGGTCCAATGTAGTGGGAGGGTGGGATTTTACATGATGCATGACTACCCCATCAAAGCACTTCCTGATTGTTGGTCAGTGCCAATGGGAGATAATCATTTAGGCCAGTTACCATTGCTGTCTTGGGAACCAGAATGATGGTGTCTGCCTTGAAGCTTGCATGGACAGAGGACGGTTTCAGAGAGATATTAAAGATGTCCATTAAGACTTCTGTAAGCTGGGCTGCACAGTCCCCTCAGTACCTGATCAAATATGTGGTCTGGCCATAGGTCCCATACCACCAGGTTCAGGAACAGTTATTACCCTTCAACCATCAGGCTCCTGATTAGTGTGGACAACATCAGTTGTCTCAATGTTGAGCTGACTCCGTAATCCAAACACCCACTTTCAAGGGCTCCACAACTCAGTTCTCAGTTTTATTTATTTACTTTTTTATTTGCACTGTTTGTCTTCTTTTGCACTTTGGTTGTTGTCATTCTATGTTTCTGTATAGTTCTTCGTAAATTCTATTATATTACTTTATTTTCTTGTAAGTGCTTGCAAGGAAATTAATCCCAAGGTAACTTTGATAAAAAAAATTATTTTGACTTTTGAAAAAAAGTCTAAAGGCAAAACCTCTCCCAAAGTCTGATAATACATCTGATTCTAATTCTGAAGTGCAGAATCCCATAGCTGTCACAATTACCGCCACAGGGAGGAAGTTACAGAGAAGGTCTGTAAGCAAGGAAAACAGGAGCCAGTCAAGCAGAGGTAAAAGGAAACAAGCCCTGCGTTATGGGAGAAAAGTCATGATAATGTTTCATTAATAAAATATAAAGCACAATCAACCATGCTCTCAGATTGCATTGATTTTGATTGCTAAAATAACATGGTATGTCCTCCACTGTGATGTAGCTTTGAGGGCTGCTCATCCCCCCAGCCAATGAGCATTACTGACTGATGCTCTTAAACTCACTGAATGCACAAATGTCACAAGTCATCATCTGTAAAAACAAGCTGCCATCTCTCCTCTCCTTGCCGTGCTCCATGAGAACGCCCTAGTTTGCCCTTGGAAGCTGAAAGTGAATCAGGAGCAGAGGCATCTGCTGCAAAGGCCAATCAGCGCTTTGAGGTTGCAGTCAGTGTTCCTAGAAGGATTGATCTTTCATACTCAGGAAGAAGGAAAAAAGATGCAGTAGACAGGGATACATCAGGGAAGAGGAAGCTGACTACTTGGCCAAACTGACCAATCTGCAGCTGGAGCTCTCTCTGGCAGCATTCCATCCACCAATCAGGGCACCTTTCTGTTGCCATGGTTACCATATCCATTGGCCATCTTGAAGGCAACTGCAATAAAGCACAGTAATGAGTTTAGCACAAACATAATATTTACTAAAGCTCCACTGTGCACATCAAGATCTTTCAGTCCACCGAGCTTACTGCTGAGAGCAGCTCGCAGTGAGTGACAGCATTGCCTGCGCCTTCTCCAGGGAACTAATCTGAAATCTTCAGCCACTGTCAGGGCAAGTTAAGCACAAACAGAACCTGCAGATATTTGAGTTGCTGGGTACAGAGCAAGCAGGCAGGAGTGCAGAGTCAGCTGTACATGGAGGGGCGGTGTTCCAACAACCCTACATCCTCACCTCCTCCTCAAGCACAGTAGGGGGCTGGATGCCAGAAATAGAAAGAGTCTAGGGTGGAAGAAGGGTTATAGGCAGCTTCTCACTCCCATTATCATTTATTCATTTTATTGGTTGTTATTGGGAGAAGGACCTTCAATTGAACAAAATCACAAATCATTTCTAAACAAGCCACTTACTGCTTTGTTTTAAGCAGATGGTAATGACAGGGAGCCTTCCCACACCCATGTGTAGGTGCACATTATAAAGTCAGAATAGTTTATAACGACGGTAAGCAAGCTCTTAAACTTGGCCAGGAGTGCTGCTGGTTAATTTCAGACTGCGTAAGGTAGGTGAGGATCACTGGGTACTTGAAACCAATCTGAACTCACACTAAAGCAGAAATGGGAATGAAATTAACAAACAGTCCACAAAGTTGAAATGGATAAAACATCTTCTCGAATTCTTTTAACGACTTTCTTTTGTTAAAATTTCTAGCAGCTTGTCCACTTAATTACAAGGCTGGCAAATCCGAAAGCATTGAAACACTAATAGCTCCATTCTATTCAGGCAGGTCCACCCTGTATTAGGGTGAGGACACAATATTAACTATCAGAAGTGTTGCTATAATAGTGGGTTCACAATCCAGTGTGATGAACTAATGATACAGAGATGCTACTTAAAATTGAGAGAGGATTATAAATTCAGTGAATTTCTGAAAATGACATAAAAGGGCTTAATTAGGAAGGGGAAAAAAGATTGAGAGAAAACTGGCAGGGAACATAAAAACTGACTGTAAAAGCTTTTATAGATATGTAAAAAGGAAAAGACTGGTAAAGACAAGTGTAGGTCCCCTACAGACAGAAACAGGTGAATTGATTATGGAGAGCAAGGACATGGCAGACCAATTGAATAATTACTTTGGTTCTGTCTTCACTAAGGAGGACATAAATAATCTTCCAGAAATAGTAGGGGACAGAGGGTCCAGTGAGATGGAGGAACTGAGCGAAATACATGTTAGTAGGGAAGTGGTGTTAGGTAAATTGAAGGGATTGAAGGCAGATAAATCCCCAGGGCCAGATGGTCTGCATCCTAGAGTGCTTAAGGAAGTAACCCAAGAAATAGTGGATGTATTAGTGATAATTTTTCAAAACTCGTTAGATTCTGGACTAGTTCCTGAGGATTGGAGGGTGGCTAATGTAACCTCATTTTTTAAAAAAGGAGGAAGAGAGAAACCGGGGAATTATAGACCGGTTAGCCTAACGTCGGTGGTGGGGAAACTGCTGGAGTCAGTTATCAAGGATGTGATAACAGCACATTTGGAAAGCGGTGAAATCATCGGACAAAGGCAGCATGGATTTGTGAAAGGAAAATCATGTCTGACGAACCTCATAGAATTTTTTGAGGATGTAACTAGTAGAGTGGATAGGGGAGAACCAGTGGATGTGGTATATTTGGATTTTCAAAAGGCTTTTGACAAGGTCCCACACAGGAGATTAGTGTGCAAACTTAAAGCACACGGTATTGGGGGTAAGGTATTGATGTGGATGGAGAATTGGTTAGCAGACAGGAAGCAAAGAGTGGGAATAAACGAGACCTTTTCAGAATGGCAGGCGGTGACTAGTGGGGTACTGCAAGGCTCAGTGCTGGGACCCCAGTTATTTACAATATATATTAATGACTTGGATGAGGGAATTAAATGCAGCATCTCCAAGTTTGCGGATGACACGAAGCTGGGTGGCAGTGTTAGCTGTGAGGAGGATGCTAAGAGGATGCAGAGTGACTTGGATAGGTTGGGTGAGTGGGCAAATTCATGGCAGATGCAATTTAATGTGGATAAATGTGAAGTTATCCACTTTGGTGGCAAAAATAGGAAAACAGATTATTATCTGAATGGTGGCCGATTAGGAAAAGGGGAGGTGCAACGAGACCTGGGTGTCATTATACACCAGCCATTGAAAGTGGGCATGCAGGTACAGCAGGCGGTGAAAAGAGCGAATGGTATGTTGGCGTTTATAGCGAAAGGATTCGAGTACAGGAGCAGGGAGGTACTACTGCAGTTGTACAAGGCCTTGGTGAGACCACACCTGGAGTATTGTGTGCAGTTTTGGTCCCCTAATCTGAGGAAAGACATCCTTGCCATAGAGGGAGTACAAAGAAGGTTCACCAGATTGATTCCTGGGATGGCAGGTCTTTCATATGAAGAAAGACTGGATGAACTGGGCTTGTACTCGTTGGAATTTAGAAGATTGAGGGGGGATCTGATTGAAATGTATAAAATCCTAAAGGGATTGGACAGGCTAGATGCAGGAAGATTGTTCCCGATGTTGGGGAAGTCCAGAACAAGGGGCCACAGTTTGAGGATAAAGGGGAAGCCTTTTAGGACCGAGATTAGGAAAAACTTCTTCACACAGAGAGTGGTGAATCTGTGGAACTCTCTGCCACAGGAAACAGTTGAGGCCAGTTCATTGGCTATATTTAAGAGGGAGTTAGATATGGCCCTTGTGGCTAAAGGAATCAGGGGGTATGGAGGGAAGGCTGGTACAGGGTTCTGAGCTGGATGATCAGCCATGATCATAATAAATGGCGGTGCAGGCTCGAAGGGCCGAATGGTCTACTCCTACACCTATTTTCTATGTTTCTATGTTTCTAAAAGACAGACATTAGGAATGTTGGCCACACAACTCCTATGCACAACAGTAAATGTTCAATGAGCTAGCTGGCATCTGTGGAGAGAGAGTTAACTATCAGATTAATGACTGGTTCCCAGCACAATTACTCAGTATTTACACATTGTATGTGTGCGTATGTGTGTGTATGTGTATGTATATATATATATATATATATATATATATATATATATATATAATTTTTTTTCAATTTCAGATCTCCAGTGTGGGAAATTTTGTAACTCTAAAACATAAAAAGTGATCGAAAGGAAAACAAGCAGCCAAGAGGTAGGTTATGCATGTTTGATTTTACTTTAAGCGAGGCGTGCATGTATCACACAGTGGCATGATACACAGTACGCCATTCACGAACAAGTACTGTACTAAGTTGGATATCTGCAAGCTTCAGTTTAGTATCTTTGAAATGCTATTCAAACTCATTTTGTGGATTGACTGAATTGGACCAGTGTCCAATTCCATTTGAATTAATTTGCCTTTCATTTCTGGTGTAAGCCATATTGATTTGTCTATTGTTAGTTTTCACATATAAATCTCAAGGCTACGCAGTCCTGTGTCACTCTCATCATTGGCAGATATTTCATCAACAACATGCAGATTAGTGCTCTTTTTTAAAATGCAACTTGATTTTGTTTCTTTTCTCTGTGCAGTCCATCTACTTTTGTCGGCCGGACATGCTTTTTATAAGTGTGTTACGTTGTTGTATTTACCGCTAGTTTTGCCCTTAGATGTGCATTGGTGTGGTGTAAGTGAACCCCTACCACAACGGCAACACAATTTGTTTTTCCATGCAGGTTTGTGTTTAGACATGGCAATTTTGTTAACACTCACTTTCATTCCTTACTGCAACTCATTTGCATCTCTGTCTGCTGTTTCCATTGATACAGCAATTCCCACTGCTCTTTTAAATGCAGGTCATGCTTCAGTTAAGAGCTGTTTTAGCATGCTTTCTTGTAAAATGAGTAATTTCAAGTTCCTGGGTGCCAACATCTCTGAGGATCTATTCTGGCCGCAACATATCAATGCAGCTATGAAGAAGGCATGACAGGGGCTATATTTCATCAGGAGTTTGAGGAGATTTTGTGTCACCAAAGATACTTGCAAATTTCTACAGATGTACCATGGACAGCATTCTAACTGTATGTATCACCATCTGTTATGGGAGGGGGGAGTGGGGGCACTACACAGGATCAAAATAAGCTGCAGAAAGTTGTAAACTCAGTCAGCTCCATCATGGACACTAGCCTCGCCAGATCCTTCCCGTCTACTTTCTGCTTTCCGCAGGGATCGCTGCCTAAGTGACTCCCTTTTCCATTTGTCCCTCCCCACTGATCTCCCTCCTGGCACTTATTCTTGCAAGCGGAACAAGTGCACACCTGCCCCTACACCTCCTCCTTCACTACCATTCAGGGCCCCAGACAGTCCTTCCAGGTAAGGCAACACTCTACCTGTGAGTCTGTTGGGGTCATATACTGTGTCTGGTGCTCCCGGTGTGGCCTCCTGTATGACACAGCATAGACTGTGATACCAGTTCGCCAAGGACCTGTGCTCCGTCTGCCAAAAGAAGTGAGATCTCCCAGTGGCTACCCATTTTAGTTCCACTTCACATTCCCATTCCGATATGTCAATCCATGGCCTCCTCTACTGTCGTGATGAGGCCACACTTTGGTTGTAAGATCAACACCTTATGTTCTGTCTGGGTAGCCTCCAACCTGATGGCATGAACATTGACTTCTCTAACTTCCAGTAATGCCCCCCACCCTCTCCTTCACCATTCCCCCTCCCCTTTTCCTTCTCTTACCTTATCTCCTTGCCTGCCCATTGCCTCCCTCTGGTGCTCCTCCCCCCTTTTCTTTCTTCCATGACCTTCTATCTCCACCTATTAGACTCCCCCTTCTCCAGCCTGTATCTCTTTCACCAATCAACTTCCCATCTATTTACACTTCATGCCTCCCCCTCCCGGTTTGACCTATCACCTTGTTTTTCTCCCTCTCCTCCCCCCACCCTCTTTCTCTGACTCCTCATCTTTTTTCCTCCTGCTGAAGCGTCTCAGTCCAAAGCGTCGACTGTACTCTCTTCCATAGATGCTGCTTGGCCTGCTGAGTTCCTCCAGCATTTTTGTGTGTAGCCAGGAAATCCTGAAGGAGTGATGCATCCCATCACTAAGGATCCCCCCACCCATCACCCTCTTCTCATTGCTACTATCAGGGAGGAGTACAGGAACCTGAAGGCACACACTCAATGATTCAGTAACAGCTTCTTCCCTTCTGCCATCGGATTTCTGAATGGGCATTGAACCCATGAACATTGTCTCTCAATTTTTTGCACGACCTATTTAATTTAACTTTTATATTATACACCTCTTACTGTGATTCGCAGTTTCTATTGTTGTGCATTGCAATATACTGCTGCCACAAAACAACAAATTTCACGACCTATACCAGTGATATTAAACCTAATCTTGATTCTGATTCCACACTCTAAAAGGCCTCTCAGTGCATCATTAAGCCCAACACTGACCTGACAATGCTCAGCCAACTTCTTCAACTCATCTATGTATGCCAAAGTTTCTTTTGATTCTCCTTATGAAAGCTAAAGCATCCTGCAATCAACAATGGGTTCCGTTCCTGATTACTTTTATGATATAGCAAAACTCATTTCAGCTGGTTTGGTTGGAGCAGTCAAACTTTGAAGCAAACTGCGTGCCTTTAAATCCAATTCACTCAGCAAAATTGTTACTCGCTTTTCATTGGCTATTCCATTTGCTTTAAAATACTATTCAATTCACTCAGTACTGTGTACAATATCCAGTTATCTGTTGTGCAAAGAAAAGTATCAATCTTTCTGATGTAGCCAGCCACTTCTACTCTTGTTTTTAAATGAATATCACCTAGTACTCATTGTTTAAACCCCTGCAAATTTGGCTGTTTTCGGCCCATTTTTAAACTCGACTGTGTCTGTCCCTTCAAAAGAAGCACATGCTGCACTGCATTTTTTTACTCAATCGATTCTCGCCGGTTTTTTTTAACTCAGACATCTGGCTACTTTTCAATAGGTAGGTAGTCATCTAGGTTGGTTTAAAACTTCCTCATTGTCATGGTTATGTTTTGTAACTCCAAAACTTAAAATATAATTGAAATGGAAACAAGGGAGCCGGGAGACAGCTTGTGAACGTTCATTTTCACTTTAAGCGAGGCACACATATATCACAAGGTGGTATGATGACATATGTCATTCATGTACTTTGTACGTATAACCATATATTACATAAACAACAAAACACTCAATCAAACAATATATTTATGTATTATTAAATGCAGTGATTAGGAGTTGCTTTAGATTTCCTTCTGAGGGTGCATTTGAAAAGCAGTAGATTTTTCCAATCCCTTGATCCTGTTCTATTTTTCTCTGAGATTATGATGAACATTATCTAATTCCATTTCCCTCTGCAGTACTGTGGCAAAATGAAAAACTTATCAGTCTAAACCTTATTTTTAACATACTCCCTGCCTTGCAAAATTTAAGAGCAGGGAGAATTCCATATGCAAACTCTTTCAAGTGAAGTTCTGTCCCTGCTCCTGAGCGGGTCTGCCCTGATTATCAAGGTCATGTCCCCTTTGTTTGCACTCCTCAACAGAAGAAATAGTTAACCCTATCAATCCTTTAATTATGGTAAACTGCGTGATCTTATTGCCTCTTAATCTCCTACACTGGGATGTGAACCACTCCTTCACCTTGTTCAGTTTCAATACCCAGTGGCCAATTGCTGTATCAGCAAAGCCCTGTTGAGTTGAACACAGATGCTCCAGTTTCCTCCCTCATACGGAGATGTGTTCAAGTGAAACATGAACCAACAGCGCAAAGGAGAAATGATGGGGAGGTGATCAAAACTAAGCTACGCTGGCTTACCGTTCCCTCAGGCAGGAGACACAAAAGCTTGAGAGCAGTACCAACATGTTCAAAGCCTGCTTCTGTCCTTCAGTAATAAGGCTCTTGAATGGATCTCTTGTACAGTTCGGAAATCCTGATCTCTCAATCAACCTCGTCATGAGCTTTGTAATTCCATGATTGGCCAAGTTACAGTTTAGCTATCCCTGGATTTTACCACTCTGCCACTTGCCTTCAGCAGCAGAAGCTCCAACACATGGAAATTAATTCCTCAAACACCTCGGCCTCCCTTCAGTGCAGCCTGAACCAAGCTCTTGTTCATTTTTTATACAGCAGGGTTTTGAACTTAGAACAACAGAAGATCTATAGTGGAGGAGGTGGCCATTTGGCCCATCACATGATGGTAAAAAAGATCTCTGGTCTGATCCCACATTTCTGCGCTAGGCTGATTACACAAAGTGCTCTGTGGTAGTAATGCTCACAGGAAGAGTGGTTCTTTCTATGCCGGCACTAAACGAGCTGCTGGCCGTAAAGGAAGCTGTACAGGGTTAATGCACTGTCTGCAAACCCAGAAGCTGACCAAAATTACAGTATCACAGCATGGCCTGAGGGATCCATGCACGGGGAAATGTGATAGCTATGAGAAGAGAAAGAGACAGATAGAGAGAGCGAGAGAGAGGGGGGAGCACAGCAAGAGAGAGAAAGACACACACATACGAGAGAAAGTAACAGAGGGGGGGAGAGAGAGAGCGAAAGAAAGGGGAAGAGAGGGAGAGAGGGGAGAGATTGGGGAGAGGGAGGGGTGAGGGCAGAGAAGGGGAGAGGGAGGATTGAGTGGGAAGAGAGGGGAAGGGGTAAGGGAAGGGGTGGGAAAATGAGGTTGGGAAGGGTGCAGGATGGATGGAAAGGGGAAGAGAGGGTGGAAAGGGGGACAGATGGGTGAAAGGAGGGAGGAGGGAGGGACAGAGAGAGGGAGAGAGAGAAAGAGAGAGTGGGAATGAGGGGGTAGTGGGAGGGAGAGAAGGGGGAGAAGGTGGGAAGAAGGGAGGGGAAAGGGGGAGGGAGAAAGGGAAATGAGGAATAAAGAGAAGGGAGAAAGAGAGGGAGGGGGTGAGAGAGAAGGGGGAGTGAGACAGGAGAATGTGAGGGGAGAGAAGGGGAAGACGGTGTATAGAGAGAAGAGGGGGGAATGGAAGGAAAGAGAGAGAGGAAGTGGGTGAGAGATGTCTGGGAGGGAGGGTTGAGAGGGAGACAGAGGGAGAGAAGGGTTGGAAGAGCAAGTGTGGAAAGGGGGACAGAGTGGGTGGGAGATGGGAGAGGAGGAGGAGGGAGAGGGTGGGAAGAAAGAAGAAGGCAAGTGGGGAGAGGGGAAGAGGAGGGGGAGATTGAGGGAGTGAGGAAGAGAGAGGGGAGAGTGAGGACGGGGAGAGAGAGGAGGAAAGAGAGGAGGAGGGGGATAGAGAAGAGGAGGAGAGAAGAGTAGGGAGGGAAAAGGGGAGAGAGTGGTCGAGACTGGTGGGAAAGAGGGAGGAACAGGGAGGGAGAGGGTGGAAGAGGGAAGGACGGACACAGAGGGGGAGGGAGAGGTGGGTGAGGGTGGAAGGGGAGAGGAAGAAAGAGGGAAAGAGAGGGAGGAAGAGGGAGGGAGAGTGAGGGGGAGGGAGAGAGGGAGAGAGAGGGGAAGAAAGTGGGGAGAGAGGGGAGAGATTTTTTTTGTTTAACTATATCTTTTCTACTCTGGCCATTTGTGATTTTTGACAACCCATTCACATTGCTGTCCTAAATGGGCACCAGATTAACAAAAACTATTGAGTCAGGGATTGTTCAGGAACAAACTGCCTGGAAGGACTATCAATGATACGAATAAGCACAAAAAGGAATGGCCAGCACAGGCAGATAGGGTAGTTAAGAAGGCATGTTACAGTCATAGAACATATTAGATTACCATACAGGCCCTTCCGTCCACAATGTTGTACCAGACTGATTGAGCCAATGCTGAAGCTTTATATGATGTTGGTCAGATGGCACATGGTGTATTGTGAGTGTTGTGGGGCCCTTTAGAACATAAAGTTCCCTCCATGGAGCTATGCCAAGGGGATCAGTGACCTAAAGCTGAGGGAACATCACTGATACCTCCACTGGTTGGCTGATCTCTTCCATCATCTGCTGGACAGATGCTGTCTGTTGACAGATCAAATTACTGCTGATGTCTCCCGTGCAGGCCTCGAGCACTACACAATTTTATTCAGCAACAATAACAGGTCTGACTGGACACACTTCCACACCATTGAACACAGGGCAAGCTTTGTTCTTTCTACCCCCTAGGAGTCCTGTGCCACAGTCCCACGGGCTCAGCCATGACACCAAGGGTCACCAGTTCTCAGGGTGCAAAGACAGCCCAACATTTTCTTGGTCAAAGGGAACCCACTGGTTACTGTTCTGGTCTCTAGTGCCATATGGGTGCTAAACCTGACTGAGATGCTGATCCTGAATGAGGTCTGGTCCCATGAAAGCTGATCTCAGCTTACGTCTGTTCCCAAGCATGCTCAACCCTGCACGGTCTGAACCCATGGGTGCTAGTCCCAGCTGAGGCATAGACCCATGGGTGCTAGTCCCAGCTGAGGCATAGACCCATGGGTGCTAGTCCTAGCTGAGGTTTGGTCCAATGGGTGGCGATCCTGAATGAGGATTGAACTCATGGGTGCTGATCCCAACTGAGGCATAGACCCATGGGTGCTAGTCCCAGCTGAGGTTTGGTCCAATGGGTAGCGATCCTGAATGAGGATTGAACTCATGGGTGCTGATCCCAACTGAGGCATAGACCCATGGGTGCTGATCCCAGCTGGCCCTGGAGGAGATCTGGTGCATTGGGACAGGCAGCAAGTCTGATCTGACAACCTCTCCGAGATCCACAACAATGCATGTCCAGGGACAATCCGTACTGAAACTTGATTTGTGCATCATTTAAATGACCATGAGCTATTGCCCAGCAAAAGTGGCAGCAGTTCTGTGCTTCATTTCCAAATGGGACAATACTCTGAAAGGCAGTACAAAAGCCAGATAATATTTGGTGGGTATAAATCAGCTATTTGTATTTCAAATGCTCTTGAATCATAACACAGACACAGATAGAGACATAGATAATGTACACAGCCGCTATCCTATTCCCAGGGTCAAAATGCCTAACACTAGAGGGCATGCAATTAAGGTGAGAGGGGCTAAGTTCAAAGGAGATGTGCAAGACAGTTTTTTTTTGTTTACACCGAGTGGTGGGTGCCTGGAATTTTCTGCCAGATGTGGTTTGTAGAGGTAGGTATGATAAAGGTGTTTAAAAGGCTTTTGCTAGACACATGAATGAACAGAGAATGGAGGGGTATGGACAGTATGTAGGCAGATTGGATTTGTTTGGCTAAATGCTTCATTATTAGTTTTAATCAGTTCAGCACATCATGGGTTGAATAGCCAGTTCCTATATGGTAGGATTCTACGTTCAGCTACCAAATAATTACAGCTTCTTGTCTAGTAGTACTTGACTCACCACCGTAATTATTCACTCCCTCCTCCGTTGGTGAAAGTTGTTGCTGCTGCGCATTGATATCCTCCTAAATGAACTTCCCCCAACAAATTTTCAGGATGATGGGGAATACTCTGCAGATCCTTGTCCAACTCCTTCAGCATCCAGTGGCAGGCCTGCACATGCAGCACCTCCCGGTCACGTAACTAATAGGAGTCACCTGCCACTCATTTCAAACCCATCACCTATTTGACCCCAGCTCTCATCCACAGCCCTTGTTCACTCATCAAACCAGAATCAGAATCAGGTTTATTATCACCGGCACGCGACGTGAAATTCGTTAACTTAGCAGCAGCAGTTCAATGCAATACATAATATAGAAAAAAACACAAAATAAAATAATGATAATAAATAACTAAATCAATTACAGTATACATATATTGAATAGATTAAAAATTGTGCAAAAAACAGAAATACTATATATTAAAAAAGTGAGGTAGTGTTCACGGGTTCAATGTCCATTTAGGAATCGGATGGCAGAGGGGAAGAAGCTGTTCCTGAATCACTGAGTGTGTGCCTTCAGGCTTCTGTACCCAATGGCAATAGAGAGGAAAAGGGCATGACCTGGGGTGCTGGAGGTCCTTAATAATGGACACTGCTTTTCTGAGACACGGCTCCTTGAAGATGTCCTGGGTACTTTGTAGGCTTGTACGTACCCAAGATGGAGCCGACTAGATTTACAACTCCCTGCAGTTGCTTTTAGTCCAGTGCAGAAAGGCCCCCCCCCCCAATACCAGACAGTGATGGAGCCTGTCGGAATGCTCTCCACAGTACATCTATAGAAGTTTTTGAGTGTATTTGTTGACATGCCAAATCTCCTCAAACTCCTAATGAAGTTTAGCCACTGTCTTGCCTTCTTTATAACTACATCGATCTGTTGGGACCAGGTTAGATCCTCAGGGATCTTGATACCTGGGAACTTAAGACTACTCACTCTCTCCGCTTCTGATCCCTCTATGAGGATTGGTATATGTTTCTTCATCTTACCCTTCCAGAAGTCCACAATCAGCTCTTTTGGCTTACTGACGTTGAGTGCCAGGTTGTTGCTGCGACACCACTCCACTAGTTGGCATATCTCTCTCCTGTACGCCCCCTCGTCACCACCTGAGTTTTCACCAATAATGGTTGTATCATCAGCAAATTTATAGATGGTGTTTGAGCTATGCCTAGCCACACAGTCATATGTACATAGAGAGTAGAGCAGTGGGCTAAGCACACACCCCTGAGATGCACCAGTGTTGATCGTCAGCGAGGAGGAGATGTTGCCACCAATCCATACAGATTGTGGTCTTCCAGTTAGGAAGTCGAGGATCCAATTACAGAAGGAGGTACAGAGGTTATATAACCTTGGCCAGACCGAACCTTAGCCTTCAGTCACCTTGTTTGTTGTTGTCTTGAGTATCTGTTCTCTTTTGTTTGTGGCCCCTCATGGCTTGTTATTTTGCAGTCTATTATTAAAGTTATCGCTCACCTCGGCTCCACTTCTCTGCTTTTGAGTCAAACCTCCTCTTCATTTCCTGACATCCTGTCACAGAAATGAAATGCCTGGCTGCATAACCATCTCCCCACATCATCTCCACTTGATTGATAACCACTTTACACTACCATGGACTTACTTTCTGTTCTAATTGTGTTCTTTCTTGCATAATTTATGTTTGATTTATATTGTTTTTGTGAACGCTGCTCGCAGAATGCTAGGGGCTTGTGATGCCACTGCAAGCAGGCTTTTCATTGCATGTGAGCATACACATACAATAAACTCAACTTTGACACACTTCATGAAAATACAGTGATTAAAAACATTAACTATGCCCCTTTTGATCTTGTGTACCTTTAAATGATCACACTTCAGCCTCCTACACTCCAGGGAATTTTTTAAAAAGTCCCAGCTTTTGCTTTTCATTCAAGCCCTCCAGTCCTGGCAACACACTCGTGAATCAGTTCAGTACCCTTCCTTCTGCTGGGCACCTGGAGTTGCACAGAACACACCAAGTGCGGTCTCACTGATGACTTGTATAATTGCAACAATTCATGCCAATGTCGTCAATGCTGTGACTAATGAAGACCAGCATGTCAACCCCCTTCACTACACGATGCAGAAAAAACTGAGAGTTAAATGGTATAATCAGGCAATTTTCCTGAATCACTTTTACCAGTTAGATTGCCCATTAAAGGGCGCTCGGGGAAACTTCTTTCTTAATCCTCCATGTGGAAGGTGTAGGTAGTGGTGCTGCTGTTTCACAGTGGTGGAAATCCAGATTCAATCCTGACCTCTGGCATCATCAATACAGAATTCTCCCTGTTACTGTGCAGGTTTCCTCCTGGAAGCTCCAATTCCTTTCCAATCCCAAAGCTGTACAAAGTGATGGAATCTGGGGGAGTTGATGGATATGTGGTGAAAATAAAATAGGAATGGTTTAGAATCAGTGTAATGTTGGCAAGGATTTGATAGGCCAAAAAGCCTGTTTCTGTGCTGTATCTCTCCATGATATACACATCCACAGACTGTAGTATTAAATAATGCATTACATCTTTGTCTGTGACATGTGAACAAGTTCAGTGTCATAGTACTCCCCCCTCCTCAGGTACTTGGTACAAACAGTGTACACTTTTGTTGGAACTGGGGTAGAATTGCAGCATGATGCCATCAGATACCCTCACAAATCAAAGATTCACAGGGAAGCCAGAAAGGACGTCTTTAGAAGGAGGGAGATATCAGAGCAGAAAGAGTTTGTGGAAACGTGTAGCTTTACAGAAAATGATGAAAAGAAGGAATATCTTTTTACATCAGACAAATGCCCACTACAGCAGTCCTTCAATCACAAAGCCAGTAGTGTGAATTTTCTGCAGTTAAATACCCCTCTGGAACATCTCACTATAAATAGCTACTTGGAGTCTATCTCAGGAGCAGCTGTCACAACAGATCTGTTCACCCTGCCGAAGATTAGCTGCAGGAACAATAATGGCTTCTTCCCCCTGCCATTCACAGCCCCGCCTCGGAAGCAGAAGATGCCTGGGATGTAGTGACAGGACTTGGGCGGTTAATGGTTCACACTTTACCCTCACAAAACTCAGAAGTTATTCTACATTTAGAAATCTTTGTGATGACTCATTTAACGATTAAAAGGAAAAAAAAAAGATTTTATTTTGCTTTCTTTATACCATTGGGAAAGATAGGGCGACACTTTGACCATAAGTAAGGCTGAACATATTACAGGGTACTGTGTCAGCACCTAAAACACAATATTTACAGCAGACCAAGGCAGAGCTTCCTGCTCCAACCTCTACTATGAAGGACTATGATACCTTAAGGTACAGGAGCAGAATGAAGTCATTCAGCCCATAGAAAACTGCTCTGCCATTGTATCATGCTGATGTTGACCATCAAACCTATTTTTCTACCATCCTGTAACCCTTAACTCCCTTTCCAATCAAGAAACTATCAAAGTTCAAAGAAAATTTATTATCAAAGTATGTATACCATATGCAGATATGTACTACCCTGAGGTTCTTTTTTTTGCAGGCTTTCTCAGCAGAGTGAAGAAATACAAAAGAATAAGTGAAAAACTACACAAATAATAAATAATTAAATAAATAAATGAGCAAACAAACAAATAAATAGATAAATTAAACAAATAAGTAATACCGAGAAAATCAGTGGTAGAGTACTTGAAAGTGAGTACATAGGTTGTGGAATCAGTTCAGTGTTGAGGTGAGTGAAAGTTCAGGAGTTAATACTGTTCCTGAATTTGGTCGTGTGGGGCCTATAGCTCCTGTATTTCTTTCCCGATGGTAACAGCAAGAGGAGAGCATGTTATGCAAACAGTCAAGGTACCCTGCTCTGTGCACCTATGGAGGTTTGTCAATGGTTTAGATGACGTGCCAAATCTGCACAAACTTTAAGAAGGCAGAGGTGCTGCCGTGCCTGCCTTGCAATGGCATTTACGTGCTGGACCCAAGACAGATCCTCTGAAATGATAATGCCAAGAAATTTTATGTTACTGACCCTCTCCACCTCTGATCCGTTCCCCAATGAGGACTGGTTGATGGGCTTCTAGTTTTACCTCTTGTCATCAATAATCAGTTCTCGAGCTTAAGTAGACCTAGGGGCAATCTACACCACCCTTTGAGGTGACAAACTCCAGAAATTCACTGTCCTCTGGCTGAAAAAATTTCTTCACATCTCAGTTTTAAAAGGGTATCCCTTTATTCTGAGGCAGTGCAATCAAATCCTAGACTCTGCCACAAATGGAAACATCTACTCTATCCAGGCCTTTCAGTAGTCAGTGAGCTTTGATGAGATTCCGAGCCCCTCCTCCTCTTCCTCCTGAACTCCATCAGGTGCAGACCTGGAGACAGCAAATGCTTTCCTTCGTTCCAGGGATCATTCTAATGAACCTTCACTGGACCCGCCCTGGGACCAGCATGTCTCTCTTTTGATACAGGGCTCAAAATTGCTCATGATATTCCAAATGTTGTCTGACCAACAGCTTATACAGCGTCAGTAGTATATCCTTTACTCTGCCATGGACCGTCCCACACCCAGCCTTGAAAGGAGGAGGGTTGGGCACAAGGCTAGTAACCCCATCCTGTTAAAACCCAGTGCTACAGAAGCTCCAAAGACCTCATCCCTGGGAGAGGAGTAACCTTCAAGGTTGGGCTCTACCTGGGGACAATATGAAAGGTTGGCCCAATACAGACGATTCAGGCGTGCTACTGTCAGTGCCTATGCCCCAGTAAGGGTGATGGGCTAAGAAGTACGTCCTTGTTCTGATACTCCAGTCCTTCTGAATGCTAACATCGCACTTGCTTTCCTCGCGAGAACATGGGAGCACCACTCCCTGCAGGTTCCCCTCCAGGTGGCACCCAGTCCTAACTGGGAAACCGATTGCTAATCCTTCATTGACACTGGACTTCAATCTGGAACTCACTACCCCTTAGCACTGTGGGAGTAGCTTCATCGGAAGAAGTGGAGAGTTCAAGGTTGAGAAGACTTACAAGAACATTGTCAAAACTCGAGGGCCAGAGTTAAAGGGAGGGTTTGGGCAGGCTAGGACTTTATTTCCTGGAGCATAGGAGTCTGAGGGGTGACTTTATAGATGTGTTTAAATCATGAGGGGCACAGATAGAGTGAATGCACAGTTGTTTTCCCAGGGAAAGGGAATCCAAAGATCGAGGGCATAGGTTTAGGGGGAGAGGGGAGAGATTTAAAAGTGACATGAAGAGACAAGTGTTGTGCTGAAGGTGGTGCATATATGGATTGAGGAAGTGATTGGGGCAAGTATGTTAAGAATATTTAAAATACATTTAGCCAGGTACATAGATAGGAAAGGTTTAGAGGGATATGGGTCACACACAGGCAAATGGGACTAGCTTAGATTAGCATCTTGGTTAGAATGGACAAGTTGGGCCAAAGCACTTGCTTCCATGCTCTATGACTCTATAATTCATTCAGCACCAGCTCATCAAAGGCAGTTGTGGATGGGTAATAAATACCATCACATTCTCATGGAAACGTTGAGAGAGACAGGAGCTACTGCTCTTGACAATGGCCAAAACCCAAAGGTGATTGCTAAGGTGATCATGTTTTCTCTCTCTTGCAAGGTCCAACTCCAGATCACTGACACGCAACATCTGGCACAGTAAAATATATGAATCCAGAGGGCTAGAGGCATGGATAAAAGGTGAGTTTTTAAGGATAAATACAATAGACACAGAGGTAGAGAGGGTTAGAGAGAAAATTCCAGGGCAAATTCATCCTTATTTGAATGTATTTTCACCACAGAACATAGAATAGTATGGAACAAGAGCAAGCATTACAGTCCATGAAATTGTGCCATACTAATTAAACTAGTAAATAAATGCCTAACTAAACTAATCCCTTCTGCCTACACAATGCCCATATCCCTCCATTCTCCACCTATCTATCAGCCTGTCATGGAGCATCTTTGATCAGTGGCAGAATGTTGAAAATTGGGGTATTAATGGAACCAGATATGAAGGAGCCAAAAAGGATTACAAGGAATGGGAGATGTCAAAGGAAAATCAGGAAGAAATCCACTCCAACTAGAAGTCACTTAAGAGCAGGAGCATGGGGAACATTGCTGCACATGGGGCAGAATTTCTTAGAACATAGAATCATACCGAACAGAAACCTGCCCTTTGGTGCACTCCGTCCACACCGACCATCAAATGCCATCTCAAACAATCCTCCATGCCTTCAGCCAATGAGTCTACCACTTGATTAGGTAAATCTGTAAACCTGCTCATTAATGCAAATATCTAATCAGCCAATCATGTGGCAGCAAATTAATTCATAAACAAATACAGATATGGTCAAGAGGTTCAGTTGTTATTCAGTCCAAACATCAGAATGGGGAACAATCACCTTGGAGTGATTGTTGGTGCCAGACGGGATGGTTTGAGTATCTCAGAAACTGCAGATCTCCCGAGATTTTGATGCACAACATTCTCTAGAGTTTACAGAGGATGGTTCCAGAAACAAAAAAGAAACAGTGAGTGGTAGTTCTATGAGCGAAAAAACCTTGGCCAGAGGAGAATGGCCGGACAGGTTCAAGCTGACAAGAAGGGGAGAGTAACTCAAATAACTATGCATTACAACAGTGGTGTGTAGAAGAGCATCTCTGAACATGCAATACATTGAACCTTGAAGTGGATGGGCTACAGCAGTAGACAACCACACTATGCTCCACTCCTGTACCTAATGAAGTGTCTGATCTCATGGCGCTGCTTCAGAATAAAGGGATGTATCTTTAAAACTGAGATGAGGAGGAATTTCTTCAGCTAGACAGTGGTAGATATGTGGAATTCATTGCTACAAGAGGACTGAGCAGGCCAAATCATTGGATGTATTTAAGACAGAGATTTACAGGTCCTTAATTGGCAAAGGGGTTAATGACAACAGGTTGATGGCAGGAGAATGGGGTTAAAACAAAATTCAGCCATGATTGAATAGTGAAGCAATCTCACTGGGGTGAATGGCCTAATTCTACTTCTATACCCTATGGTCTTAAACTCTGTTCTTTGGTCTCGGACATCCTGCTATGAGGAAAAGTTACCGATTATCTGCCTATGTTTTCTTCCGTTAGTCTTGTACCCCTCTATCAGGTCAAGCCTTAGTCCTCCCCACTCCATGGAAAACAAACCCGCTGTGTCCAGTCTTTCCATCTCAATAAACACCCTGACGAATCTCCTTTGCATCGTCTCCAGCACCACGTGGACAGTTGAGTTTTGAATAACCTCGAGCTCACAAGCAGCAGAATAAGGAAGACCAGCCAAGAATGTGTATTCAAGTCCAGCAGTAGCAAGGAAATGTCAGTACTTTCTGTAGCAGAACAGCAGAGGCTAGTGCAGTCGTAGGTGAAGGCCTTGTTGGTGTCACGGTCTTAAGTAATCTCTTCTTTGAACATGTCACTATAGTTGTGTACAGTCAACTTTGGCTTCACAGTTTATGGCAGAGCTGAAGATATTGGTTTCACGCTATCTAATTTGTAGTCAAAGGTTTCACTTAGGGTTTTATTACAAAGACATCTACTAATGAGCATCCATCAGGACAGAAAGGAAAAAGGCAAATCTAATTTGCTGAAGCAAAATACTGAAAATAGTGGAAACAGGAAGAAAAAAAAACAATGTTGGAAATAGTTAACAAGCTGGAAAAGTCATAGGCAGAAATATCAACTCAACTTCTCTCTCTACAGAGGATGCCTGACCTGCTAAATAGCTCCAAAATTTTGTTTTCAGTTCCCAACTCCCGCAAGTACAACTACAAGGCCCTGCCTTTCCTGAGTGTAATAAGACAAGTGTTGAATAATTTGTCAATCACCTCTTCTCCATCTGCAAAAAGAGGTATTTTCCCAATTTTCTTGTGGCCAGCTATTCTATCCCCTGTCCTCAATCCCATTCCAACATGTCATTCCATAACTTCCTCTTCTGCCATGATGATGCCATTCTCAGGATGGAGGAGCAACACCTCAAATTCCATCTAGGTAGCCTCTAACCTTATGGCATGATCATCAATTTCTTAGCCGGTAGCTTTTTTTTTCCAACCCTTCCCTTCTTCTTCTATTCATAACTCTGGACTCTTACCTCTTCTCCTCACCTGCCTATCATCTCCCTTCCTTCCCCTTCTCCCATGGTGCATTCTCCTCTTTTATCAGATTCCTTTTCCTCCAGCCCTTTGCCTTTCCCACCCATCACCTTGCTGCTTCTTAATTCATCGCCACCCACCTGGCTTCACTTATCACCTTCCAGCTTGTTCTCCTTCCCCTCCCCCCACCTTTTTATTCCTGAATCTTCCCCCTTCCTTTCCAGTCCTGATGAAGGGTCTTGGTCCGAAATATAAACTGTTTATTCATTTCCATAGATGCTGAGTTTTCCCAGCATTTTGTATGTGTGTTTGCTGTTGAATAATTTTTCATGAGTAGTATATTCAGTAACTTTACATATAAATCCGAAGAAGTCGGTCATTTGGCCCATGAATTCCAATCCCCTTCTCCTTATTCTCCTGTGCCTCTGTAACGAATCCTCTCTTACAAACGTCCATCAACTCCCCGTTGTGTTTGTTTGTGCCTAGAACTGCTTACAAGCAATATACCCAACCAGCAGATCTTTTGGACGTGGGGGGAAACTGGAGCACCCGATGGAGAGTCACACGGCCATAGGGTGAGAGTTCAAACTCCACACAGACAGCACCCAAGGGCAGGAGTTGTGAGGCACAGTACTAGCTCCAACACCAATGTGCTGTAGATTCTACTAATCAACACTCATTAAGATAAAGATACACTCCTTGTTTACAGAAAAACCTCAGGCAGGATTGTAATCTATGACAAAAATCACAGATGCAAGAATTTTTTTGGCTGTAAATGACAGAAAGCTAAGTTATTTGTTTTTTTTTCAATAAATGTACTGTACATGCTTACAGCAACTTCTAGCTGAAGGAAGTGAGTGTTCACGTACGTCGGTGTACTTTAGTGCACGTACCCTCGACTGTCGCTGGTCTGTCACGCGTGCATGTGTTGCGATGGATGATGTGGACCTCCCCTGTATTACATTTAGGCAAGACACTGGCCAAGTGGACCAATGCCAGATACCTTTAATGAGTTCCAGGTTGCACAGCCCGGGTCAAGTTGCTCATTTCAGATAGTCGTGGATCAAAATGGCCACTGGGCTCAACGCCCTGGGCCATTGCGACATACTCTGGATTAAGATCCACCGAACACACCTTGAGAAATGGAGATCCAGACAGCGGGCAAGAAGGTCAAGCCGAACTCCTGTACCTCTAACGTCAAGCTCCTGCCAAGAACTATAATCTTTGGGCAAGGGTAGGGGTACCTCGCCTCAAGGCTTGTAACCACTGCCACAGAGGGTGGCCACCTCAAAGAAGGCAGTGAGTAGAGATAAGAGGATGGGGGAGGAGATGCTGACAGAGAAACAACGAAGAAAACAAAAGTGGAAAAATAAAGCAGAACTCAACTGTTACTACAGCTGCAAACTACACAAACAGTTTAAACCAACCGCACATTCAGTTGTGACAGTTCCAGTCTGTTTGTATCATATTTGAGATTTCAGATAATATGTGCGTGTGTGTGTGTTTAAAATATCCTGCACAGGAATGCTTCAGGTGCTTCTGATGCGTGAAGAGGAAAGCTATACAGTACTGGTTTACAGGGCGGAATCCACCCACGTTATATCTACACATCTCCCAACCTGATTGCCAGTACACAGAAGGGAAGGTATGAAGGGGTCCTCACTGAAATACTCAAGGTCGCTATAAGACTCAGCATGGAGGGTGGTTGCCAGGGATAGGGAGTCTGGAACCAAGGGTCACAGTCTCTGGATAAGGTCGGCCATTTTGGACCACGACGAGGAGGATGAATTCCTTCATTCGGAGGGGGGAGGGTTAACCGTTGGATTTCTCTCCCCTGGAGGGCTCCAAGAGTCAGCGAGTGCACTCAGGAGCAGAGACTGATCGATATCTCGGTGTTAAGATAGAGGAATTTGGTGATAATGCATAAAAAACAGCTCTGTGATAGAAGATTAGCCAGGATCTCACTAAATGATGGAGCTGGTTGGAAGAGTCTGATGGCCCACCCCTGCACCTAGGTCTTGTGTTATAAAGTTATTCCCAGCTCTGACTATGCCCTTGCCTGTGGGTTCAAGGCACAGTGCACTAAACAAAATCTCGGCTGTCACCCCAACGTCCTGATCTTTTACTTCTCCTCACCTGCCTATTACCTCCCCTTGCATCCCCTCCTCCTTCCATTTATCCTATTGTCCATTCCCCTCTCCAGCCCTTGACCTTTCGCACCCACCTGGCTTCACCTATCACCTTCCAGGTAGCCTCTTTCCCCTCCCCCCACCTTTTTTATTCTGGCATCTTTCCCCTTCAGTCTCAGTCCTGAAGAAGGATCTCAGCCCGAGATCTCGACTGTCTATCCAGTTCCATTGAAGCTGCCTGACCTGCTGAGTTCCTCTAATGTTCTCCGTTTGTTACCCTAATGCTGTACTGTTCATCTGGGTGATAATTTTCTAAATGCAAAAGGTCCTCTGGAACGAGCGACGATATCAGCGTTATTCCTTGTGCAGAATGACCCAACTGTATGGCACAAAGGCTTTTCACTGTGC
Source organism: Mobula hypostoma (assembly GCF_963921235.1). Lineage (NCBI taxonomy): Eukaryota > Metazoa > Chordata > Chondrichthyes > Myliobatiformes > Myliobatidae > Mobula > Mobula hypostoma. The sequence goes on along the minus strand of NC_086102.1, from coordinate 135,702,083 downwards.
ATGTGACAATAATATACTTACCACTGGTGCTCGGGATTAACTGCCTTGAAGCTGCTGGTGGGGAGATGACTATCAGAACCATTGTGATGTGCATGTAATGAAGCTACGTTTGGAGGTGAATGCAAAAATTACTATAGACCATAATATACACCATGGCAGGATTCTAGCCAACACTGAGAAACCGAAGGAGCTTGGTATAAAACTCCAAGGAACCCTGAAGGCAGCAGGAGAGGAAGATAAGGTAGTTACGAAGGGAAATGGGATTCTACCTTCATTAGCCAAGGCACACAATATAAAAGCAGGAAGGTTATTGTACAATTAGCTGGGTCAAGATTGCAGCATTCACTAGGTACAGTGCCTGTCACCACACTTAAAGAAAGATGTGATTGCACCAGAGAGATTGAAGAGGAAATTTACCAACGTATTGCTCAGGATCGAGTATCTTGGTTTTGAGGGGAGATTGGAGAGGCTGGGTTTGTTTTCTCAGAGGGGAGAAGCCCAGAGACACACCTGATAGAAGCATACAACATTCTGAAGGGCACAGGAAAGGAAGATAGTGAAACCTTTCTCCACAGCAGAAGTTTATAAACCAGGGGAAACCTACCTGAGTAAGCAATTAGAAGGGAGGGGAGGAAGAATTCTTTTCACCCAGAGGTTGGCTAGAAACTGGAATGACTGCTTGAGGGGGTGGTGGAGACAGACCCCCACAACATTAATGTGTCACTAGAAGAACACTTGAATTGCAAGGCAGAGAAGGCACAAGCCATATGCTGATTAAGGGGAGAAGCAACACACACAAAATGCTGGAGGAACTCAGCAGGCCAGGCAGCACTGATGGAAAGGAGTAAACAGTCGACGTTTTGGGCCGAGACCCTTCATCAGGACTAGAAAGGATGGAGGAAGGGGTCAGACTAAAAGGCTGTGGGGGGGGGCAGGAAGAAGTACAGGGTGGCAGGTGATAGGTGAAACTGGGATGGGGAGGGGTGAAGTAAAGAGCTGAGAAGTCAGTTGGTGAAAGAGATAAAGGACTGGAGAAGGGGGAATGTGATAGGAGAGGGCAGAAGACCGTGAAGAAAGGCAAGGGGGAAGAGCACCAGAGGGAATTGATGGGCAGGTAAGGAGATACGTGAGAGAGGGAAACAGTAATGGGCAATGGTAAAGGGGGGAGGAAGGAAGAGAGAATAGCAGAAGTTAGAGGAATCGATGTTCATGCCATCAGGTTGGAGGCTCCCCAGACGGAATATAAGGTGTTGCTCCTCCAACCTGAGTGTGGCCTCATCGCAGCAGTAGAGGAAGCCATGGACTGACATGCTAGAACGGGAATGGGAAGTAGAATTGAAATGGGCGGCCACCGGAAAATCCCGCTTTTTATGGCAGATGGAACGAAGGTGCTCAGCGAAGCGTTCTCTCAATCTACGCCGGGTCTCACTGATATACGAGAGGCCACAATGGGAGCACCGGCTACAGTAGATCGCCCCAACAGAGTCACAGGTGAAGTGTGGCCTCACCTGGAAGGACTGTTTGGTGCCCCGAATGGTAGTGAGGGAGGAGGTGCAGGGGCAGGGGCTGATGTGGCGCTTGGTCTGCTTGCAAGGATACGTATCTTGTTCAGTCAGCAACTTCCTATTTCCCTTCACTCAGTTGCGGAGAAGAAAGCAACAACTTTTGCCATGTGGGTTTGAACACATATAAGATGTTTAAAAACTGACGAATCCTCCACTGATTAAAATCCTTTCTTCCAACAGGGCATTGCTGTTTCCCAACAAGCAAAGATAAAGGCACCATCAACAATGCAGAGGGCAGAATCAGTCAGCACATCAGTGAGTGGCGATAAAAAATGTGCCTTCCTTGATCTAACACCAGAGTCTGTAGTGAGACTGGGCACATCTCTGTGGGCCGCTCACTTCAGTATTAACACTGAGACCCACACGCAGCCCAGCATGTTATTAAAAGTCCTATTAGCACATCCGTCATTGCCCTATCACATGTATTTGAACAGGTTACATAGATTGTTTAATAAACTCCCTTAAAGGCACTGAGTAAATTCAATTTATTTGAACAATACATTATTCATTCAGTAGTTGTACTTTTAACTGGAATGAAAACATGAAAACAGAGATGGCCAATTAATGTGAAATCTTTGTATAATGGATGAATAGCCTTACATGTATAATTGATGGCAAGTCATCTTACTCACTGGCTGAATGAAGTCGGGTGCAAAGGCGGTCTGTTACTATTCATCATTATTTCAAAAATAACGCAGATTGGAATTGGAACTTGGTTATTATTGTCACATGTGCCAAAATACAGTGAAAAGCTTGCCTTGCATACTGCCCATACGGATCAGATCACGGTGCATCGAGGTTGAACAAGGTAAGCTGTTACAGAATGTAGAATGAAGTGTAACAGCAACAGCAAACAATAGGGTGCGGGATCCTAACAAGGCAGATTGTGAGATTAAGAGTCCGTTTTGTTATTCTAAGAAACCATGTGATAGTCTTATAACAACAGCAGGGTGGAAGCTGTCCTTGAATGTGGTTGTTCAGGCTTTTGTATCTTCTGCCCCATGGAAGAGGGGAGATGGGAGAATGAACAGGGTGGGAGGGGTCTTTGGTTATGCTGGCTGCTTTACTGAGGCAGCGAGAGCTATGAACAGAGTGAGTGGAAGAGAAGCTGGTTTCCATGAGGCGGTGAGTTGGGTCCCAACTCTCTGAGGTTTCTTGCACTATTGAGCAGAGCAGCTGCCATACCAAACTGCTATGCATCCAGATATTCCACTGTGCATCGATAAAAATCGGTAAGGGTCAATGAGGATGTGCCAAACAATCTTCTGAGGAAGTAGATGCATTGTCAGATTGTTTTTGATGCACCTTCAGTACACTAAGGGTTGATGAATGTTATACAGGGATATCCTGCTGGGCTCACTTGTAAAACTATCTTCTTCTTATCCTCTGAAAGTCCTTGAGCTTCCATTCTGGTTTTGTGGTTTCTGAAGTAGATGCTAAGACCGAAGCAGGAACCACAGAGAGGAAGGAGCTGAATGGGCAGAACATGGTTTTGAGAGAAGTGTCCTTCTGAAACTTCCACAGGGCAGTCTCAGTGTTTTCAATCCCATCTCAAATGCTCTCTCACTTTGGGCGGTCATCGAACTGCACAGGACAGAAACAGACCCTTCCACCCACAATGTCCATGGTAACCATCAACCACCCAACTATGCTATTCTTATTTTATTTCACCCACAATCCAATCAACGTGGTTGAAGCAGATACAATAGGGTTGTTTAAGAAACTAACAGGAAGACATGGAATGTGTTGGGGGGGGGGGTGGATAGTGATCATGTACAGGTAGAAGAGAATTTATTTAATTCTCTGTCCTATTCAGTGCACTCTTGTGGGCTGAAGGGGCTGTTCCTGAGCTCTACTGTTCTATGTTCTACCAGCTCCCTCTCAGGCTGTGCCACTGACTCACACACAAGGGGAAATTTACTCAGTGGCCAATTAACCTACAAACCACCTCTGCAGTAGGGAGAATGTACAAACTTCACACAGTCAACACCCAAGGTCGGGATCAAACCTGTATCGCTGCAGCTTTATAAGCTGATCCACTGTACCACCTAAAATGGGCCAGAGATTCCCGGGCATCAGGAGGGGTATTGCACATCTTCAAGGAGTCCGGTGTTGGGCAGCAGGCGATGTGGACAGCCTAACCTGACTGGCTGGAGCTAGGGCAGCAACAGAATGAGTTCTGGCCGGGAAGAGGATAATCTCACTGATCTACATAGCCATCCAGTCTCCTCGGTGTCAACATATCCGGGGATCTACCCTGGGCCCAACACATTGATTAATTGCAAAGAAGAACACCAGCGGCTCTATTGGTTAAATAGGAGTTTGAGGGCTTTTGGTATGTCTCCAAAGATGCTAGTAAATTTCTACAGAGGTACACTGGAGAGCATTCTGACTGATTGCATGATATGGGGCCCCCAACACTCAGAATCACAAGAGGCTGCAAAGGGTTATAGACTCAGCCAGTTCCATCACAAGCACAGACCTCCCACCATCAAGGGCATCTTCAAGAAGTAGTGCCCCAAGAAAGTAACATCCATTAGTAAAGACCGTCACCATCCAGGAAATGACCTCTTTGCTGTACCAATATCGGGGAGGAGGTACAAGAGCCTGAAGATGCACACTCAATGTTTTAAGATCAGTTTCTTTGCCTCCTCCATCAGATTTCTGAACGGTCCATGAACCCATGAACACCACCTCGTTGTTCGTCTTTTGTTCTATTTATCTATTTCCATAAGTTAACTTTTATGTCTTGCGTTGTACTACTGCCACAGAAAAACAAATTTCACCACATATATCAGTGACTATAAATCTGATTCTGGCCAGCTGGTGGCGTAATAGCATCAGTGCCGGACTTCAGAGCGAAGGCTCCCGAGTTTGAATCCAGCCGGCTCCCTTGCATACTTTCCATCCATGCTGGGTTGAGTGTCGAGCTAGCAACTCGGCCTTGTAAAAATAAGAAAACCTCTAAAAAAAATGCCATCATGATAGCGTCCTGATGACTCCACCCGGAGTTAAGGGCTGTCTTCTTCTTCTATAAACCTGATTCTGAATTTAGAGGATTTTACAGAGGGAGTGTTGGCCACATTCTCCCAGTATCCTGAGGAAACTGCTGCAACTGGTCCAGAACTCAAAAGAATACAGGATAGCAGGAAGCACTGTTGCCCTATCGACCAAGACTTTTGTTCCAGGTCTGCAGTCTTCATCTTCAACTACTCTTTTCCTCTTCACCCAGAAGCTATGTTGGTGCACCAAAGGCAGTAGTGGCTTTTGTCATTGATGCATGCCTTCATCAAAGAGCGGCTCTCTGGCTGTTTCCCAGGGTTTAACTATAAGCCTTTATTGCTGAGTGACAGCATGGAGCAGCAGGGATATTTAGGTGGAGGACATTCGGTCTTGCAGATATGAATGTAAAGGCCCATTCCTGGTATGCCTCAGTGAAGAAGTCACAGATGTTTTGGAGCTTTGCTTTTGAACATGCACAAACACAAGTGCTATCTGCATACTCCAGCTTGACTATAGAGGCTTGGGTGAATATGGGTCTGGAATGTGGTTCCCATAGGTTGAACGCTGTGCTCCATACCAGGCAATGTCCCAGATTTCCTCTGCACTCTCTCCAGCATTAATGCAACCACATTTCTTACAATGCAAACCAGGTGAGGGGGAAGGCGGGTGGGTAGGGGAGAGAGGATGAAGTCAGAAGCTAGGAGGGGTTAGGTAGAAGAGGTAAAGGGCTGAACAAGGGATCTAAGAGGAGAGGACAGTGGTCCATGGAAGAAAGGGAAGGAGGAGGGGAACCCAAAAGAGATGATGGGCAGATGAGGAGAAGGGGTGAGAGGGTAATCAAAATGGGGAATGGAAAAAGAGAGGAGAGGAGGGGAAGAAATTACAAGAAGTTAGAGAAATCAAAGTTCATACCATCAGGTAAGAGGTTACTCAGGAGGAATATGAGGTGTAGTTCCTCCAGTTTTTTTTTGTGTGTTACTCAAGATTTCCAGCATCTGCAACATCTCATGTTTACCATCCAATGACCCTCACCAGTTCTTGTATATGCATTGCAGTGAGCAGTCTATCCCAAAGCATCGCAGCTTGGTATGGAAACTGCTCTGCCCAAGACCGTAGCAAATTGCAGCGAGTTGTGAATTCAGCCAATATCCTGAAAACCAGCATCCCTCAAGGGGCTCTGCCCGAGGGAAGCAACCAACATAGTCGAAGGCGGCCTCCACCCCTGACATCCTCTCTTCATTCGGGCACGTGATACAAAAGCTTAAGAACACGTACCACCAGGAAGAAGGACAGCTTCTATCCTGCTGTTCAAAGACACTTGAATGGACCTTTTATGTCATAAAGCTGAACTGTTGATCTCTCAATTTACCTCACCACGGCTCTTGCACCTTATTTGTTTACCTGCACTGCACTTTCTCTGTCACTGTAACACTGTATTCTGCATTCTGTTATTGCATTCCCCTTTGTACTCAATGTACTTATGTCACTATGATCTCTATGGAATGATCATACAAAGCTTTTCACTGTATCTCCATACATAGGACAATTTTAAACTAATCACCAACTCTCTCAGACTCTCGCACTCACCTACACACAAGTGGCTAATTAACATACCGACCCACATCATTCGGACTTGGGAAGAAATAAGAACACGCAGCAGAGCCTATATGTTCGCAGGGAGGACGTGCAAACTCCACACAGACAGGACTGACCTGTGACTCCAAGGCTGTGAGACAGTGGCTGTACTGGCTTTGTTATAAGTCTCTGGATGAACCCAGCTCAGTAAGATGAGGCACTGGGGGGCATTCCGGAATGAGTCAGAAAAATTCCCAACTTCACAATAGCTGAAGTTGATGGGAATTCTGTGCCATTAGTTCTTGGGCCTTCAGTTGGGATGGAGGTGGGTAGGGGAGTGGGGGAATGACGAAGCTGTGGATTAGCACAGGCTTGGATTTGAAACGCGGGAGTTCTGTGTGCTTAACAACAGGTAGTTGTGGCAATGCATATTGGGAGCTATTGATGGATTCCACTTGCTTTCAATGGGGCTCTGTTCCATAATCTTTTCCCATTCTTCCACTTGACATTACATGCCCTTTGTAGTGCTTAATGGTCTGCATAATTTTCATGTAGTGCTTTGCAGAGCTCATGTCTAATTAGGCACTGGAAACTGCTTTTTGAATCGGAGAGGGCCTTGTCAGAATCGAAAGCCAACAAGTGCTGTTAGATTGTCAGCGCCAAAGGTTAAGCCTGCTTACTGCTGAGCATTTGAAAATGAGCAGGGCCCTTCAGGGAAAGGATTTGCAGAGAGGCTGATGGCGGTTCAGGGAGGCTGTGTTTTCCGCTGAAACCAGGAGGCATGTCAGGTTGTCAGCGGCTTGTTGGGATTGGTGCTGAAGTTGTTGGACAGGCCCTTCAGGCTGGACAGTGATGATGGAGGAAGGATTTAAGGTTCATAGAGTTCACCATGCAGAAACAGGCCCTTCAGCCCAATTCATCCATACTAGCCAAAATGGCTGCATGCAAAAGAAAAGCTACGCACACCAATCTGCTGGTTTGCACTCATCATGGTTTATTGTTACCACATTTACTGTTTACCCTGGGAACCTCAATGAGCAAGCAACTTCATATACCCTTGTTGTACAGCAGTAAACCAATCTGAATCAAGTTACCTATCTACACTAGTCTCTTTTGTCTGCATTTGGTCTACATCCCTCTAAATCTTTCCCTTCCATGTATCTGGCTAAACGCCTTTCAAACATTGGAATTGCACCTGGCTCTGTCACCTCCTCTGGCAGTCTGTTTCATTTACCCACCACCTTCTGCATGGAATAAACATGCCCCTTTGGTCCCATTTAAATCTTTCCCCTCTCACCTTAAACTTATGCCTTGAGTTTTGGATTTCCCTACACTGAGGAAAAGGCTGTGACTATTTGCTCTATCTATGCCCCTCTTGATTTTATAAACTTCTCAAAGGTCACTGCTCAGCTTCCTTCACTGTTTTGAGTCATATCCTCCAGCCTTTGCAACATTCCTGTACCCTCGCAAGCCAAGTTGCATGCTTTCTTTAGCATGGCTAGCAGAGCTGCTTAACTAACAATTTGTACAACTGTAACATGTCCAAGCTCCTGTACTCAATGCCCCAAATCATTAATGCAAGCGTACCTAGTATCTTCTTAACCACTCCGCTTATCTCTGTTGTTGTAAGGATGAATATTGGTAGGACATGCCTCATGAGTGACGAGATCCGCAGTAGTACCGAGGAAAAAGGGGGCCTCGGTAAGTCCAAAATCCCTGAAAGTGGCAGCACAGGTGGATCGGGTGGTGAAGGACACTGCATTTATTAGTTGGGGTATAGAACATCAGGGCAGGGAGGTTATAGTACACGAGCCATTTTAAGGGGCGGCACCATAGCCTAGTGGTTAATGCAAAGTTTTACATCGCCAGCTGTTAAGATCGGGGATCAGTTCAGCCCGGTGCCTGTAAGGAGTTTGTACGTTCTCCCCGTGACTACGTGGGTTTCGTCCCATATCCCAAAGATGTATGGTTAGGATGGGCACGCTATATTGGCACCTGTTGACACTTGTGGGCTGCCCAGTGCAATCCTTGCTGACCTGATTCGGTGCAAAAATGACATATTTCACTGTTGGTTTTGATTTATGTTGCATTTGACAAATAAAGCTATTCTTTATAAAATCGGTGATGTCTGGTCAAATTTCTAAGGAATGTAATCGGCCACGGAAGGCAGATGAGATGATGGGCTTCCAATGAACCCCATGAGCAGCTCATTGAAACTGCAAGCAGCAACACTCAGAATAAGGGGGAAGACAGAGGAATGTTCCATAAATAGATGTGAAATGTATCAGATGGCTAAACACAGCCATCAATAGGAAGCACAGAAGATATGAAGCATTGATAACAACAGGCACTTTAGAGACAAGTTATTTGTTACCAATGAAACACAAAGATGTTCTCTCAACCTTCATGTGATCAGAAGAAGTCCCAGATGACTATCTAGCCATCCAGCCTAACCAAAAATTTACATGACCCATCATCTGATAATATTTCCATATTATCATTGTACGTAGGAGGTACAAAACTATGCATTTTAATTCTTGTGAACATTTCTCCATCTCAGTGAATATTTATACTGAGATTGATTCAATAAAAGTTTATTACATGTATGGTTCTGGTACCTTCAACTACGACACATATTGTATATCAATTTTTTTTAAACTATCTAGGACAGAGGGCCCTGTTCCAATCACCTAATCTTTTGACAACTCAAACCACTGGGTTCATTCAACTCAGTGGCCAACCTCTCAAAGGGCAATGAAAAGCAACTAAACCTATATAAGATTGCTACTTGTACTGGAAAATGTCAATCACTAGACTTTATTATGTATAACTGTAGCAGACTTATGAAGCATTCCTAATTTTCCTAAGAGTCAGTGCAAATATAATGAATTTTTTTCATGTTGAAGTCCTAAATAAATATTTGGAGTGCTAAAGACGCTGACTGCCCAGTTTTGAAGATGATAATCCATAATAATTGTTGGAGTAACAGTGCCCACTTGTTTTCATAAGGAGAATACTACGCACAAGAATTGTCACTTGGGAAACTGTGGGCACACGGTGAAGGACTATACAAATTGCTGAAGTTCACAGTTGCGTGTCTACGTTTTTATGAGACGCTCCCTGGAGACTTACTTCCTGTTGGGAGTGGCAGCTCACAGAACCACCCCTTCATTTTCAGCTGGGTTTTCAAAGTCCTTAATCTAACAACCATTATGTTAAAAGAATGGAAGCAGTTTAACAAGGCAGATCACCACCTCCTTCCGTGGGAAGCAGACAGAGATAATAAATATTGTGTTATGATATGGGGTATAAAAATACACATGCCAATGAAGTCCAACATGAGTCTCTTGATAAGAGTATCTTCAACCAAGTACAAATGTTTCTGTCGATCTGATATATCAGAACTCTCATTCCAGTAAGCACACTCAGTCCCACCTTCAATTCTTTAATCTCTTTCGAACAGGAAATGCTTTAGAAATCATTCTTTAAATATCAAAATAAACTTTATTGTAAAATATTTGCAAGAATAAACTGTGCAATGCCTTTTCACCCTTACAGTCATAGACAATGTGTCGACTAGTGTTCTTTAAAACCAATAGAATTGTTGCCACTCATGTGGCCCTCTCGGGTGGTACGCTACTACAGTACATCAGGGGCTTCCTCATCCAACCCAGCCCCTCCCTCCCTCTCTAGTAATGGAAGAACCCTATAATGTGGTCCTTTTCCCACTGAAACCGGTGGCTGCATGTCCCTCAGCATGGACTCCTGCAGCCTGCAATATGTCAGTCAGCAAAATCAAAATGCTTCGAACCATCATTTTCAGCCAGATGGCAAATGAAGGCTGAATCAAAAACTGCAGGCCTGAAATGCTGACTCTTCTTTTTCCACAGACGCTGTCTGACCTGATGAATCTTTTCCAGCATTTTCTACTTTATTTCAGATGAAAACTTAACAGGCTTTGAACTTATTATGAAAGTAGTGCCCTGCACAGAAATTTCTGATAGGAATAAAGTACTTCCATAAGGAATTTGGGATCCATCTCAAGCCAGCAGGCGAGGATTGGGTGACTGAGGGAGTGGTTTTCAAAGTACCTCACTATTGGCCTTCTCAGCCACTCTTCAGTTGATAGATTTACTACTGGATACAGCCTACCTCACACTGACCAGGGGTTAAGTGTCAAATAGGTTACATTTGGCACACACATCCTCACTGAATTGTTTCAAGATGAGCTTTCAGGCTCACTGGCTGCATTCATAGCCCATCTCACAGTAACTGTCAGACTCTGATCCAGTGAGGAGAGCTGGTGCCTCACATCACCACAAATCCTGATTCCCATCAACGCCCTCTAAGGTTCGAATGCTCACCACACATCGGTGGGGGGGGGGGGGCGGGAGCGGGCAACTTACAGTGGCCAATTAACTCATCAAACCGGCATGCCTTTGAGATGTGGCAAGAAACCGGAACGCCCCGGAGAAACAGATGAAGGCACAAGGAGAACATGCAGACACCACACGGACAGCGCCCAAGGTCAGAATTGAACCTGGGTCACTGGGGAGATGACACAGAGGCCCTATAGGCTGTGCCACTGCACCACCCCATTACAGGTGAATGGCATAGATGTACTTAAGGGGAAGAAAAGCAGAGAGGGAAACAGGAAATAGAAGGATATTCTGTGAAGATGACCAAGGAAAGGAAGGAAGCTACAGCCTTGGTGTGTTTTACCACATCAAAGGTGCCGTTGCCTTTCTCATAGAATCATACAGGGAGATGCAAGCCCCTCAGCCAACAAAGTCCATGCCAACTATCATCCACCTGCTTACACTAATCCCACATTAATGCACTAATTTTCTTCTCCCCACGTTCCCATCAACCGCCTGCAGATTCTAGCTTACTGGGGGCAACCTACAGCAGCCGAGTAACCCACCAACCCCCACATCTTTGGGAGATGGGAGGTAAGTGTAGCACACATGGTCACAGGGAGAATGTGCAAACTGCACTGTTCCTGAGAGCAGGATTACACATGGGACTCTGGCGCTGTGAGCTAGCTGCTGTACTGACTGGACAACTCTGCTGTTCATTAGCTAGAACAACCTTGGAGAGTGTTATCAGGAATTAAAATGTCATATGAGGACAGGTCTAGTAAAATAGGTACCTTGTGAGGGAAAACAGAATTGACTAAATTCTAGAGCTCTAATGGTGGGTTTTGATGGATTGGAGAAGAAAGGGTTAATGGTGAAATGTGACCAGACAGATGTAACCAAATGGCAAGACAACCAGAGTTGTTAATGAATAGCCAGCCAGAGGCTTGATAGGCAACATTTGTACCAGAGTGCAAAAGCAAGAGGGATGGAATGACGATCAGTGTTGCAAATCAAAATAATTTCCTTGCCATAACATTTTAAATAGAAGCAAATTTTACCAAATGCTGCCATGGGATAACTTGTAGTGCACAGATCTCCACGTCGACTGGGTCTGTGACTCAAAGTCTGGCACTCGGCTCAGAAGAGAAATGGGGAGAAGAGGACTGCAGTGGTGATAGGAGATTCCATAGTTGGAGGAACAGAGACGAGATTCTGTGGGATCAATAGAGACAACTGGATGGTATGTTGCCTCCCATGTGCCAGAGTCAGGGATGTCTTGGATCGGATCCACAATATTCCAAAGGGGAAGTGTCAGAAGCCAGAGGTCTTGGTAAATCTTGGCACCAACAACACGGGTAGGAAAAGCGAGGAGGTCCTGAAGAAAGAATTTAGGGAGCTAGGTAGAAAGCCAAAAAGCAGGAGCTCCAAGATAGCAATCTCTGGACTGCTGGATTGCTACCTGTGCCACGTGCCAGTGAGGTTAACAATAGGATGATTTGGCAGATGAATGCATGGATGAGAATATGGTGCATGTGGCAGGGGTTCAGATTTCTGGATCATTGGGATCTCTTTAGAGGAAGGTACGACCTGTTCAAAAGGGATAGGTTACACATGAACCAAGGGGGACCAATATCCTTGTGGGCAGGTTTGCTTTAACTGATGGGGAGGGGGATGGGAAGCAGACTGATGGGGCTGAGGAGGGGGCAGTTGGTGTACGACTAGAAGCAGTGTATAGTCAGGAAGGACAGGCAATTGATAGAACAACATTGAAGTCAGTGGGATGAGTTGCCATATAAAGGGGCGACAAAATTGAAAAGGGTGTTGGATACAGGATTGAAGTTTTTATATTTGAATGCAAGCAGTATACGGAATAAAGTAGATGATCTTGTAGTGCAGTTAGAGATTGGCAGATATGACAGGGGGTATCACTGTTTGGGATGGGGGTGGGGGGGGGGGCTGCTGCACATGACCGAAAGAAGCTGCAGAGGGTTATAAATTTAGCCGGCTCCATCTTAGGTACTAGCCTACAAAGTACCCAGAACATCTCCAAGGAGCAGTGTCTCAGAAAGGCAGTGTCTATTATTAAGGACCTCCAGCATCCAAGGCATTCCTTTTTCTCACTGTTACCATCAGGTAGGACGTACAGAAGCCTGAAGGCAGACACTCGGCAATTCAGGAACAGCTTCTTCCCCTCTGCCATTCGACATTGAACCTGTGAACACTACCTCACTTTTTTAATATATATTATTTCTGCTTTTCTGCACACTATTTAATCTATTCAATATACATATACTGTAATTGATTTACTTATTTATTATTATTATTATTATCATTATTATTTTATTTGATTTTTCATCTCCATCTGTATTATGTATTGCATTGAACTGCTGCTGCTAAGTTAACAAATTTCACGTCACATGCCAATGATAATAAATCTGAATCTGATTCTGATATGATGTTGTGGGCAACACTGAGTCGTGGCTGATAGAATATTACAGTTGGGAGCTTAACATCCAAGGATACACATTGTAGCAAAAGGACAGTCAAGTAGGCAGAGTGGGTGGTGTTGGTATAAAATGAAATCAAATCCTTACAGAAAGTGACATAGGATCTAAAGATGTAGAATCCTTGTATGTAGATTTAAGAAACAGCAAGGACAAAAAGACCTTGATGGGAGTTACATACCAGCCTCCAAACAGTAGCCAAGATGCGAGCTACAAATTACAATGGGAGAAAGAAAAGGCTTGTCAAAAGGGCAATGTTACAAACATCATGTGGGATTTCAACACACAGGTAGACTGGGAAAATCAGGTTGGTGTTGGATCCCAAGAGAGAGAATTTGTAGAATGCTTACAAGGTTGCATTTTAGAGCAGCTTGTGGTTAAGCCCACTAGGGGATCAGCTATTCTGGAGTGGATGTTATGTAATGAACCGGACTTGATCGGGGAGCTTAAGGAGTGACCATAATATGATAGAATTCATCCTGCAATTTGAGAGGGAGAAGCTAAAATCAGATGTTCAGTGGAGTAAAGAGAATTACAGAGGCATGAGAATGGAGCTGGCAAAGTTGATTTGAAGGGGACAACAGCAGGGATGACAGCAGAGCAGCAATGGCTGGAGTTTCTACGAGTAATTCGGAAAGCCTAGGACTGACACATTCCAAAAAAGAAGTATTCTAAAGGCAGGATGAAGCAACTGTGATTGACATGGGAAGTCAAAGCCAACTTAAAACAAAAGAGGGGGCATATAACAGAACAAAAAGTAGTGGGAAGTTATTAAAAACCAACAGAAGGCAATAAAAAAGCCATAATGGGAAAAGATGAAATATGAAGGTAAGCTAGCCAACAATATCAAAGAAGATACCAAAAGTTTTTCAGATATATACAAAGAGTAAAAGAAAGGTGAGAATAGATATCAAAACACTGGAAAATGACACTGGAGAGGTATTAATAGTGGGCAAAGAAATGGCAGATGAACTGAATAAGTAATTTGCATCAGTCTTCACTGTGGAATGCATTGGCAAAGTTCAGGAGTGTCAGGGAGCAGAAGTGAGTACAGTTGCTATCACTAAGGAGAAGGTGCTTGGAAAACTAAAAGGTCTGAAGGTAGATAAGTCACCTGGTCCAGATGGACTACAACCCAAGGTTCTGAAAGACCATTGTGGTACAACCATCTCCAAACATTATTACACACTACACTAATTTCACATGCAGTGCTTTGTGATTTCACTTTACAAGCGAAAGATTTTACTTCCTCCAGTAAAAACAAATGGAAGTCATGGAATCTTTATTGCTCCTTAACGTATTTTAGGAACTGGTTGATTACCTTTGTTATTAGTGCCTGACCTTTGTTATCATCACCAGTCCAAGCCGAGACTCTTACCTTGGTCATGAAAGAGCCAGCTCCTTGTGTGGCACTCCCCCATGACTACCCACAGCCCACCAGGGTTTCTCCTGCATGTGTTGACCTAGTTAGCAATGGGTAGTCAGACACTGGGACCTGGAATAGAACAGCCAAGCCACATTCAATCTTAATCTAAGAGCAACAATGTATTTTTCATGAATAAGTATTGCCCCATCAGATGCAGGGAGCCTTGGCGGGGCTCTTCCCATGGTCTCAATGGACCACCATCTTAAATCAGAGGTTGCTGCCAACCTGACGACATAAATATCAATTTCTCTAGCATCCTATAATTTCTCTCCCCCTCCCCTTTCTCTCTTTTTCAAGTCCCCATTCTGACTCCCCTCTCACCCCTTCTTGCCTCCTCAGCTGCCCATCACCTCCCTCCAGTGCCCCTCCTCTTTCCCTTTCTACTACTGCACACTCTCCTCTCCTCTCCTCTCAGGTTCCTTCTTCTTCAGCCATTCACCTCATCCACCTCTCCGTCCCAGCCTCTTAATTCAACCACTCTCCACCCACATACCTTGCCCCTCACCTATCACCTGCCAGCTTGTACTCCTTCCCTTCCCCTCCCCTCAGCTTCTTATTCTGGCTTCTTCCCCCTTCCTTTTCAGTCCTGATGAAGAGTCTTGCCCCAAAACATTAACTCTTTATTCCCCTCCATAGATGCTACCTGACCTACTGAGTTCCTCCAGTAGTTGTTTCACTTGAAATATTTCAGGCTTCCTGGGGCCAGTCAGGGCATTCCTTCCCCTCTGCCAACAGATGGGATGCCAGACTTTTACAAATACAACTGGAAGCTCTCTGCCCAACCTGAACAAACACTGACCAGCAGAAAGAAATAAAGTATCTTGATTCTCATTCAGAGTAGTTGGGAGAGACATCAGAAATGAGGAAAGCAATCATTTGCAGTAAATCTATGGTTATCAAAATACTTTGACATCTGTGCGAATCCCAGAACTCCTCACCTTCTCTGTGGTCTTGGTTCGAACTTTCCCTTCTCCCTCACCAGAGCCCCATTCCCCATGTTCCCTCTCAAATTACTTTCCACTCCAGACAATTTACGGTCAGGTTGTGTAACATCTAAAGAGAAATTAATGGAGTGCCAAGTTGTTAATAGAAACAACATTCAGTACTTCAGAGAAATTTCTGATCTCTCACTGGAGTGTGTTGGACTATTGGAGGCTTAGTGTTTTCTGAGAAGTCTCATAAGCTCATTTCACTGAAGAACCTGCTTTCGGATAGACGTGGACGACCCTGGAACTCCCCACAGGTCTGTGTAGTGGATAACTTCAGCCTAGTGATTGGGGGCCCCTTCATCAGCAGTCCGGAGTTTAAGGTCATGAGTTCATTCACGGTGTTGGTCGAAGCCCAGAAGTCAATCAGAGGTCCAGAAGTTGAGGCCCTATTGCCAGAGCATGGGTCTGCAAGTCTCTGTGAGTACACCAGCCAAGTCAAAGGCCCAATATCTGTGTGTCTAAGTCCACCAGAGTCTGGAGGCCCAGAGACAGCCAGTCCTGGGCTTCGAAGACTCAACTTGTTTTGCTGTTGCTGTTGTCCTCTCGTGGTTGTTACTACGTGTGTGTTCTGTGAGCATTGTGGGCATGCTATATTAGCACCACTATCTGCAGGCAGCCCCCAGCACATCCGTAGGTTGCATTGGTTATTAACACATTTCACTGTATGTTTCGATGTACATGTGACAAATAAATGATTCTGAATATGGATCACTGCGGCTGTAGCAAAAGAAAATGTTGGAGGGAGCCAACTTAAAATCGATCATATGAGCAGGAATTTCACCTCATCCTCTTACAGGGGTTTCCAACATTTGTTATGCCAATGAGCCTTACCATTAACCAAGGGGTCTGTAGACCCCAGGGTGGGAACTTCTGTCCCAGACAGTCAGCAGATGGTGCCAGTGAAAAGAATGTGCTAACAAAGGAGGAGGCATTCATCATCTCTACAGCAAATGTGCAGTGGGTGAGATGCTGCACAGGATTATTCCTCCCTTCCCATTCTTTGCACATTTAAAACTGGCCTTCAGTTAGTAATTTGATGTGTAAAAGGCAAACTTGTTAACACACATGGTGACAGTTTGCGCTCTTCCATTTACCATCCCTGCTTTCCCTCAACTGGTTTCACAAACTCTCTCTTCTATAGTTCACTTGAGGTAGAGATTGGAGATGGAGAGTGGGCGGTCAAGGGAAGGGAAAGGCTGGAAAAAAGTACTGGCAAGACTATTAAGTTTCATAACCTTTTCTTGGCAGGAGAACTTTTTGTGCCTCTACACACACAATGGGGCTGCCAGTTATTGAGTTTAACGGTACTGTAATTCTGCTACTAATTTCCAACAAAGAAATGGTGCTTAGCCAAAATAAACCAGCCCATTGTTTCACAAAAAAGCTCTGACCAGAGATAATGTGGAAGGTTTTTGGATTACGTTGTTGCATACCAACACAACTTCTGGCAAAGGCCCAAGAAACTGCTCCCTCCATCACAGTGAGTCATGTTAGGTAGTTCTGTGTTGTTAAGGAGAATGATTAGACACTGAGAAATCTGATGGTACTTTTGAAAACAGGATACATGAGCCAAACAACTTAATTTTATTCTCAAGAAAAGTCAACGTGATGAACCATTCTACAATCAGAAGGAAGCTCAGTCGCCTGAAAGTTCTTCCTGTGGAACCTCAGTGACATGGTTGATGGGCAAGCACAAACTAACTTTATCAAGGGTCAAGTTAATGAACCAGAAAAAGCACAAACCCATTGATCCAAAGAACGGGACCCATGGCACTTTGCACAATCGCAGGATATGTTGGTGTGTTTTACAGCCAGCAAGCTACTTCAGTGTGGTCAATGTCAGAGAGCGGGCGGCACAAGAGACAGGTTCCCGGGTTAGCATGTTAGTGGTGACCCAGGCCAATTCCCACCACTGTCTGTAAGGACTCTGTATGGATCTCCATGGCCACGTTGGTTTCCTTCCACATATCAAGGATACATGGGTTACTAGATCAATTGGTCACATGGGTGTAATGGGGGGGGGGTTAATTGGGCCATTAAGACCTATTACAGTGTTATATCTCTAAATAAAAACATAATGAAACAAAATGAGAAAATCAGGCAGCATCAAGAGAAACAGTCAGAGTCAGGTCTGAGTAACTATTGCATATCCCTCTTTCCCAGCTCTGACGAAGTGTCCCAAGCATGACATACTGACAGAATCACTCTCCACAGATGTTGCATGACCTGTTGAGTGTTTCCAGCATAATTATGTTTCAGATTTCCAACATCTGCAGGTGTTTTTTTTACCATTTTGAATACCAGCAAGATCAAAATGCTGAAATGTTTTCAGTGACATTGATACAGAGGTAAAAGAAGGAGAAAGAGCCAGGAATAATTCTGCTGCCTTTGGCCTAATCTCCAGTCTGAATCTAGTTAACATCTCTGTGCTCAGCACCTGAGTGGGATGTGAATCACAACCGGTGAAACCCAAAAGCCGATCAGAAGTCCAAATGTTGAGGCTGGGTGGTCAAAGCCACGAGCCTGAGAATCTCTGGAAGTCTGCTGGGGAAGTCGAAGGTCCAGTATCTGTGAATCTGGAGGCTGGAGGTCAAAGATTCCTGGAGTCCAGGGGCAGTGCCGGGGGTTCTGGGATTAGAGGGCTGTGTATGTGTGCGCGTGGGTGGGAGGGAGGGAGAAACAGGGGCTTACTTTGCTGTTGTAGATTTGTCTCTTGGCATGTTCTGTTTTGTTGTGTTCTGTGTTGTTCTACAGAACATGATGGGCACGCTACGTTGGCAGCTGAATGTGTGGCGAAACTTGCAGGCTGCCTCCAGCACATCCCTGAGTGTGCTGGTTGTTAATGCAAACAACACATTTCTCTGCGTGTTTCAACGTAAGGCTGATTTATACTTGTGCAAATTAGCTTATGCTGTAGCCTACGCAAGTAGGCTACGCCATTGTGAGCAGTTATACTTGTGCGTCGCTCTGCAATTCACCGCCAAAACGTTAGTTGGCGGTGGGGTTTCTATGCCACTGTGTTGAGTTTCTTCATGTTGAGACTCAACACGAAAAGAAACTCAAACTTCAAACAACGGCGATTGAAACTGAAGGAGGGTGAATTCTCTGTGCTGGTCCGGTCCGGCTACTGAGAGACATGGAAGAGGAAATGCATTTCAAATATTTTCGGATGTCAGCAGGTAGATTTGACGATTTGGTTCATCGTCTCCAACCATTTATTTCGCATCAGTGTACGCATGGTATACTCAGAGACTGGCAATCACCATTCGAGTTTTAGCTTCAGGTGTAAGTCAACAGGCTGTAGCAGCTAGCTACAAACTGGCGTCAAGCACAGGGTCCTCCATAATTTCGGAGGTCTGTAAAGCTTTATGGAAAGCATTGCAGCCAGAGTTCCTTCCCTGCCCTTCAGTCGCCCAATGGGAAGCTATCGCAGCGTAGGAGGAAATGTGATGCTACCAAGCGGGCCCATCATAGTAGTTCGGTCTGTGTCACCGTGATGTGTAGTTACATTTTGGGAGAGGTGTACGTTAGGCTACAGCATAGGGTTCGGCGTAGAGTACAGCGTAGGGCACACTGCTACACCGTACCTACGGTGTACATTTGACGCATAAGTATAAATCAGCCTATACCTGATAAATAAATCTGAATCTGAAAAGCAATACTGTTGATCAGTGTCACCACACACAAAAAGGCACAGGTTTAAGGTGAGGGGAAGGAGTTTTCAAAGGTGCTTGAGGGGAAAGTTTTACAGAGACCATGGCTGACAGTTGGAACTCGCTGCCAGAGGAGGTGATAGAATTGAACACAATTTAAGAGCCATTTAGACAGACACTCAAATAGGCAAGGCATGGAAAGATACCCTCTTAATGCAAGCAAATGGGATTCGCGTAGATGGTTGAAAAAGATAAAAGTTTCAAAGTGCATTTATTTTCAAAGTATGTATGCAGTATACAACCCTGAGATTTGTCTTCCCCACAGACAGACGCGAAACAAAGAAAACCATGGAACCTGTTCAAAGAAAAACATCAGACCCCCACTGCACAAATAAAAAGACTAATTGTACAAAGAAACAAGTGAAAACACAGAATATATAAACATCAAACCACAAAGTCAATGAAATAGTCCTGGAATGTTCCGTTTCAAATCAGTTCAGTTCAATCTAGCACTGTGTTGTTCGTTGACTGCAGTCTGCCCCAATCAAAACCTCACAAAATAGCAAACAAAAGGGAGCGACTAGAGACCAGAAACATATCATAACTCATCCACAGGCAACAATGAACGTGCGGGAGAGAGCGATTGATCGAACATCGGAACCTTCCTCCAGGAGCAACGAACAGGAGCAAGAGAGAGACCCGTCACTCGCAGGCAGATGCACTGAATACCCACTCACCTTCTGCTCTCATCCTTGTCACCTCAATTTCAATCTTTCCCGAAGCTTTAATTGGCGAGATCGGGGACAAATGGAGTCAATCATGGGCCTCCAGGCCACATACTTTGCTCGAGCACTCACCGAACACCCTCAGAGATTGCAAAGCGCCAGATTGTTCAATCAGCCTGAAAACATACCATCAAACTGTAGATCACAGGCTCAATCATATTTGAAAGAAGAGGCAAAGAAAATAAAAGAACTTCGTGAGCTGTCAGAAGGATGTCACCCTTGGTTGCATTGTTTGCTGGCGCCATCTTCCTCTAGGCTGGAAGGCGTGAGCTGAACAGCATGGTTCTGTGCTTTACAACTCCATCAGTCTATGATATCCTTTGACAGATTTGGGCTATTTTCCAACATCATATGCAGCCTACCTTTCCCTCCCCCACGAAAAGCTGGAACGAAGCCAAGCCGCACTTGAACCTTGTTTAAACTTCGGCCTTTGGCCGCACTGACAACAGCTCTCCTGCAGTTCAGGAAGGGATTGCCCTGGCTTCAACGCTGTGAATGAGTTGACAGAGACAGAAGACTAAAGTTGACCCTGCACAGCCCAGTTCAAGGAGCGGGTTGTGGTCACCGGCAGGGCTTCGGCATTCAATTGGCATCCCGCCTGGGCAGCAGTCATACCCGTCTGGCTGGCAGCCTTGCTGAGAGGGTGGATCAGTCCCACCCCACACGACACAGGCTGAACTCTCTCCTACACAGGAGACAGCCACTCGAAGGGAGTTCCATTTTCCAGCCAGGAGTCAGGAAGCAGGGACGTCTGCAATTACATGAAAATAACATTCACCATTACTAACTCAGGGCCATTTATTTCACCTGTTCAGTCATATCAGATTTTAAATATTATAGCGAGCCCTTGCGTGATTTATTGCCTAACTGCAGAGCAGACAGGAAGCTGAGGTAAACGTAGGAAACGCTATCTCCGTGTACAGCTGAAGGAGATGCACGGAACCAAACCACAGGAGATTCCTCAGAACTGCTAGATTCCTGGGAAATTGAAATTGAAATTGGGAATGGGATTAACCTCCTGAGCTCCAGCAGGACCACCGCAAGGGATAAGGTGCCCACCTGAACTGTGAAGCACTTCAATGGCCCAGGCACACCAGGGCACAAGGCAATTGAATTGAACTGGCTTTATATCTAACATCCTTCATATACATGAGGAGTAAAATCTACATTATGTATCCATCTAAATGTGCAATGTGCAATTTATCGTCATTTGCAATATATAGTATGTACAACAGGACAGTCAATAAAACATAGAAATACAATTGTATCAGAATGAATTAATCAGTCTGATGGCCTGCTGGAAGAAATTGTCCCAGAGCCTGCTGGCTTTTATGCTGCAGTACCGTTTCCCCGATGGTAGCAGCTGGAACGGATTGTGGTTGAGGTGACTCGTGTCCCCAATGATCCTTCGGGCCCTTTTTACACACCGGTCTTTGTAAATATTCTGAATAGTGGGCTGTCCGCACCACTCTCTGCAGAGTCCTGTGATTGAGGGAAGTACAGTTCCCATACCAGGCAGTGATGCAGCCAGTCAGGATGCTCTCAATTGTGCCCCTGTAGAAAGTTCTTAGGATTTGGGGGCCCATACCAAACTTCTTCAACCATCTGAGGTGAAAGAGGTGCTGTTGTGCTGGAAGATGGGATTATAACCAAAGGGTACTCACTGGTCAATATGGTGGTAGTCCAAAAGGCCTGTCACCATGCTGGCTGACCCTATAGCATTGTGAGGTCCAAATCCCAGCTCCAACAAGCCCCTCCTAATGCCACACCCCAAACTCCCATCAACCAATCTAACAGGATGCTGCCTCCCAGCTCCAACAAGCCCATCCTAATGCCACACCCTGAACTCCCATCAACCAATCTAACAGGATGCTGCCTGGATTAGAGAACATGTTTTAGGGTGAATGAGCTAGCGCTTTTCTCTTTGGAACGACGGAGGATGAGAGGTGACTTGATAGAGGTATATAAGATTATAAGGGGCGTAGATCAAGTACACAGCCAACACCATTTAACCAAAGTAGCAGTGGCCACAATCAGAAAATATCCATTTAAGATGAGTGGTGGAAAGTTTAGGGGAGATGTCTGAGGTAGGCTTGTCAGGTGTGGTGGTAGAGGCTGATACAATAGGGACATTTAAGAGACTCTCAGATAGGCACATGGATATAAGAAAAATGGAGGGTTATGGGCTGGGTAGGAGGGAAGAGTCACATTGATTGTGGAGTCCGCACAACATTGTGGGCTGAGGGGCACACATTATGCTGTACTGTTCGATATTCTATCAATTCAGGCCGCATCGCTTTCAGTCAATTAAAACTTACTGGATTTTAACCATTCCCACTCCTCCCAGCAGTTAATTTCAACATCTGTTTGCAGTGTAGAACGCAGGAGAATGGCTCACTGTCGACAACAGGCAGGAGCGAGACGAAAGACCTTTCTGAGGGACATGAGAGTAATTTAGAATTAAGCTCAAGACACAAGATTAAGTTTAGATTAGCTTTATTTGTCATATGTGCATCAAAACATCAAAGCACACAGCGAAATGTGTCGTTTGTGTCAAATTAAATCAGTGATGATTGTACTGAGCAGTCTGCGAGCATCGGCTTGCTTCTGGTGCTAACGTAACGTGCCACAACTCACTAACCCTAACCGTGCGCTTTTGGATTATGGGAAGAAACCGGAGTACATGGGGCACGCCCAAGCGGTCGTGGGGAAAACGTACAAACTCCTTACAGACAGCAGCGGAATTAAAGCCTAATCAGTGATCGCTTGGTGCCGTAAAGTAGTTGCACTAACCACAAGGCTACCATCCCACTCCATGCAGCGGCTAGAAAAACCCAAACAACGCATAAAGTGCTGGAGGAACAACACACGAAGTGGGTCAGGCAGCATCTGTGGCAGGAAATGGTCAGTCGACATTTTGGGCCAGTCTGGGGACCAAGTAAAACAAGCCGTGGAACAAGGCAAGCGAGAAAACCAGAGTCAATGTGGAAGTTGCCCAGTGAAGCTGACTAGCACTGTTTATAATGTTTCCATTGCTTCCTCCCCCCACCCCACTCCTGGTGTCTCATCCGAACATGTGGGGCTTTCCTCCTTTCCAACTGGGGGAGGGGGAGAAGAGTTGGGGACAAAGCAATCGACCCACGTGCATCCAAACTGAGGGTGAGGTACGCAAATTTCACGCGTGCTGCTGTCTTCGTCACATGACTCAGAAGTTCAAAGTTCAAAGTAGAATTTATTATCAGAGTACATACATGTCACCACATACAACCCTGAGATTCTATTTCTGCGATCCTTTCTTTCTCTTTCTGCAGGCATACTTAGTACACGTAGTTCGGCTCTTCCTCCCGTCTCCCACGGTGACTGCGCATTGCACCGCCTCCCTCCCCCTCCCCCCACAGTGCAGCCATGTCATTTCTGACTAATGAACATGCTAAGCGGCTGTGATTCTGCCAGCTAGGACCACGCCGGGCAGTGAGCCAACTCTGGAATTCAGTAATGAGGAAGGAGAAACCCAGTGCAACAGAATGCATCAAAGGGACCAAAGCACTCTGGGGATAGACGCTGTCCACAGCAGTTTCCTCAGACATCACAACTGCAGTTTAATTTGAGAGAGGAAGTTTTCAGAGAAATGGACAGGATAAGGCTGCTTTTAAATTCTGCTTCCAGTATTTAGTTAAATATGAAACAAAGTTTAAATTATTCAAGCAGCTTCTTGGACAAATGCATTGCATGGAGTGGAAATGTCAAACTCTAGAGAGCAGAGATTTAAGACAAGAGGGAGGAAGTTTAAGGGAGATTTACGTGACCTGGTTTAGAACATAAAACATTACTGCACAGTGAAGGCCTTTCAGCCCACGATGTTGTGCTCACCTTTTAACCTGCTCTAAGTATTTTTTATATACAAACACTGAAAGTGGAAGATACCTGGGATATACCACCTGAGATGGTGGTAGAAGCTGACGCGATAGCACCATTTAAGAGGCATTTAGACCGACACATGAACAGGCCGGGAATAGAGAGATATGGATCACGTACAGTATGAAGTAGCCTCATGGATAGCACTGTCCATAGGCTGAAGGGCCTGGTCCTGTGCTGTACTGCTCAATAGTCTATGTTTTATATTCTACATCAATAAACTCTTCATTAACAATGTTATCTTTGCCCAGTCATCGTTACTCCTTCAACACAGGAATGAACTGCCCTTCACTCCACCCCTGAGAAGGGAACAAGAGCTTCTCCATGGGCGGGAATTTGGAGCGCAATTCTAGAGATTCCTGCTGAACGTCACTCTTCAGAAATGAAGATCACACAGGGGCTGTGGTGGCTGTAACAGGGAAGTAACACACTGATTAAATTAAAACCAAGGTAGACTGGAATACTTTGTTTTCCTGTTGTTAAGTTTTATTCAATATGAAGCTTCGTTCTTTGGGTCAGAGTGACGCGAGCCCACAAGGGAGACTTAACTGCCAGAGGAAGACAAAGGAGTTTCAATTCAACCCATTGTTCGAGCAATACCATCACAGCCACACAAGGGGCTACCTTTCCAAACTTCAGTGTCAGTGGAATTGACTTTTGGAAGCAGAGCAAAGCATGCAATTGATATTGCAGTACACAGTCAGTGCAAGCTATTGAGAATGTATTTCAGTCCCCAAAAGGCCGCAAAATGATTAACAAAAGAGACAGATAGATGAGAAAATGTAAGATTATTCACACTAGGAAGAAAGGGAAGAATAAAAGTTGTTCAAAGTTATTATACCCTCAGTGGCCACTTTATTGGGTACAGGAGTGTAACCCAGAGTGATCTGCTGCTGCTGCTGCGGCCCATTCACTGCAGGATCGACGCGTTGTACATTCAGAATGCTCTTCTGCACTGTTGTACTGCATGGTTTTTGAGTTGCTGTCACCTTCCTGTCAGCTTGAACCAGTCTGGCCATTCTTCTCTGACCTCTCTCATTAACAAGGCATTTTCACACACAGAACAGCGGCTTACTGGATTTTTATTTTTATATTTTGCATCATTCTCTGTAAATTCTAGAGACAGTAGTGTATGAAAATCCCAGTATATCAGCAGTTTCTGAGATATTGAAACCAACCCATCTGGCACCAACAATCCTTCCACAAAGTCACTTTGATCACATTTCCTCCCCATTCTGATGTTTGGTGTGAACAATAACTGAGCCTCTTGACCATATCTGCGTGCTTTTATGCAATGAGTTGCTGTCACATGATTGGCCAACTATATATTAGCATTAATGAGCAGGTGTACCTAATAAAGTGGCCACTGAGTGTAAGTTATATAGAGGGGCCTTCATACCAAGCTTGGAATAGAACATGCACATACAGCAAGCTACAAGGCAGGCAATAATACATTAGCCTTTATTAACACTATGCACGCTTTGAAAGGGAGAAGAAAACTACAGCAATGAGGATACCTGCAGCATCTGGTGACCCTGTGATCTCTGTCTCAGAGGCAGACGTCAGAACATCTTTCAAGAGGGTGAACCCTTGCAAGGAGACGGGCCCTGATGGTTTACCTGTTTGGCCTCTGAAAACCTGTACCAGCCAGCTGTTCAAAAACATTTTCAATCTCTAACTGCTACAGTCAGAAGTTCCCACCTGCTTCAAAAGGACAACAATCATACCAGTGCCCAACAAAAGCAGCGTGAGCTGCCTTAACGACTATCATCTAGTAGCACTCACTTCTACAGTGATGAAATGCTTTGAGAGGTTGGTCATAGCTGGAGTCAACTCCAACCTCAGCAAGGACCTGGACCCACTGCAATTTGTCTATCACCACAAAGGCTCTACAGCTGAGTCGATCTCATTGGCTCTTCATGCAGCTTTGGATCCCCTGGACAGTATTAATACTTACATCAGGTTGTTGTTTATTGACTACAACTCAGCAATTAACACAATCATTCCAACAGTTCTGATCAAAAAACTCCAAAACCTGGGTGCCTGTACAGTTCTCTGTAACTGGATCCTTGCCTTCCTCACTGGAAGACCACAGTCTGTGCGGATTGGAAATAACATCTCCGTCTCGCTGATAACCAGCACTGGTGCACCTCAAGGATGTGTGCATAGCACACTGCCCTACTCCCTCTACACCCACGACTGTGCAGCTAGGCACAGCTCAAATGCCAGAGCAAATTTGCTGAATGCAGAATTTCAGATGGTGGCAAGAAGGCGTACAGGAGAGAAATAGATCAGCTGCTTGAGGGGTGTCGCAGAAACAACCTTTCACTCAACGTAAATAAGACCAAAGAATTAATTTGAGAATTCAGAAAGGGTGAGACAAGGGAGCACACATCAATCCTCAGTGAGGGATCAAAAGTAGAAAGAGTGAGCAATTTCAAGTCCCTGGGTGTCAACATCTCTGAGGAAATATCTGGGTCCAACGTATCAATGTATTTACAAAGAAGGCACAACAGCAGTTATATTTCATTAGGAGTTTGAGGAGATTTGGTATGTCACCAAAGACACTCTCAAGTTTCTACAAGTGTGGAGAGCATTCTAACTGGCTGTACCACCGTCTGGCATTGGGGGTGGGGGGGCAGGCGCTGCATAGGATGGAAATAAGCTGCAGAGGGTTGTAATCTCAGTCAGCCCCATCATGAGCACTAGCCTCCAGGATATCTACAAGGAGTGATGCCTCAAAATGGCTGCATCCATCATTAAGGACCCCCATCACCCAGGACATGCCCTCTTTTCATTGTTATCATCAGGGAGGAGATACAGCAGCTTGTAGGCACACACTCAATGATTCACCTACAACTTCTTTCCCTCTACCATCAGATTTCTGAATGGACATTGAACTCATGAACACTAACTCACTACTTTCTTTTCTCTCTTTTTGTTCAAAGTTCAAAGGAAAATCTATTACCAGAGTACATACATGTCACCACATACAACCCTGAGATTTTTTTTCCTGAGGGCATACTCAGAAAATTTATAAAACAGTGACTGTAAACAGGATCAATGAACAACAAACTGTGCAAATGCAAATATAAATAAATAACAAGAGCGTAAAATAACAGGATACCGAGTCCTTAAAGTGAAATCATTGGTTGTGGGAACACCAGAAATAGAACGAACGTAGTTATCTTCTTTAGTTCAAGAGTCTGATGGTTGATGGGTAGTAGTTACTCTTGAACCTGGCGGTGTGAGTCCTGAGGCTTTTGTCTCTTCTGGCTGATGGCAGCAACAAGAAAAGAACAGGGCCAAGGTGGTGAGGATCTTTGACGATGGATGCTGCTTTTCTACATCAACATTTTATGAAGATGTGCTCAATGGTTGGGAGGGTTTTACCCGTGAGGTACTGGGCCAAATCCACTACCTTCTGTAGTATTTTCCACTCAAAGGCACTGGTGTTCCCATACCAGCACTCACAACACGCTGGAGGAACTCAGCAGGTCAGGCAGCGTCCGTGGAAACGATAAGTCAATATTTCGGCCGGAAGAGGGAACGGGCAGAGGCCCTTCCCCTATCCCTATTCCCATACCAGGCCACAATGCAGCTAGTCAACACTTTGCACCACACATCTAAAGAAGTTCTTTTTTAGATTATGAGGACACACAGTCCTCTTTTATTGTCATTTAGTAATGCATGCATTAAGCAATGATACAATGTTCCTCCAGAATGATATCACAGGAACACATGACAAACCAAGACTGAAAAACTGACAAAACCACATAATTATAACATATAGTTACAACAGTGCAAAGCAATACCATAATTTGATCAGAACAGACCACGGGCACGGTACAGTCTCAAAGTCTCTCGAAAGTCCCATCATCTCACGCAGGCGGTAAACCTCCAGCTCAGTTTGTCAAGGTTTTTGGTGCCCTGCCAAATCTCCACAGACTCCTGAGGAAGTAGAGCTGCTGTTGTGTTTTCTTCGCAATTACATTTATATGATGGGTCCAGGACAGGTCCTTTGAGATAGTGACATCCAGGAATTTGAAGTTACTGACCCTCTCTACCTCTGATCCTCCATTGAGTTCTGACTCATGGACCTCTGGTGTTCCTCTTCTGAAGTCTACAATCAGTTTCTTTGTCTTACTGACATTGAGTAAGAGGTTGTTGTTCTGACACCACTCAGCCAAACTTTCAATCTCCTTCCTGTCTGCTGATTCAGTATCACCTTTAATTCAGCTCATAACAAATGGTGTCATCAGCAAACTTGAATACAGCATTGGAGCTGTGCTCAGCTGCACAATCATAGGTGTAAAACAGAGTAGAGCAGGGGGCTAAGCACACTACCTTGTGGTGTACCTGTGCTGATGGAGATTGTGGAGGAGATGCTTTTGCCAACCTGAACTGACTGGCATCTGCAAGTGAGGAAATTCAGAATCCAAGTGCACAAGAGGGTATTGAGGCCCAGGTCTGGAGTCTACTGATTAGCTATGAGAGGATGATGGTATTATATGCTGAGCTGAAATTGATAAACAGCATCCTTGCTGACCAGATGTTCTAGGGTTTTGAGAAGAGCCGGTGAGATGGCATCTGCTGTGGATCTGTTGCTTCAGCCTGAAAAATGGAGCGGATCCAAGTTGCCACTCAGACAGGAGCTGATATGTTTCAACACCAGCCTCTCAAAACACTTTGTGACTGTGGATGTAAGTGCCACTGGGCGACAGTCATCAAGGCAGATTGCCATGCTCTTCTTGAGCACCGGTATGATTGAAGCCAGTTTGAAGCAGCACACACGGCTGAAGGAAGAGGTTGAAGATATCTGTGAATACACCAGCCAGTTGGTCAGCACAGGTCTTCAGTACTCCGTCCAGACCGGATGCTTTCCTTGGATTCACCCTCTTGAAGACAGCCTGCCTATTATCTTCAGGTACTGAGACCAATGATCATCGGGAAACGTGGGGGTACATGATGGTTCTTTCCTGTTCTGGTGGTCAAAGTGAGCATAGAAGGCATCGAGCTCATCTGGAAGCGAAACTCTGCTGTCCCCTATGTCACTACAGCTTTACACTACTTCTTTAAATTACTTATTTAATTTAACCTTTTAAAATATAGATCTATACATCTCTTACTGTAATTTAAAGTTTCTATTATTATGTATTACAATGTACTGCTACTGCAAAACAACAAATCTCACGACACATGCCAGTGATATTAGACCTGATTCTGAAGGGACTGCAATGGAAAGGTAAGGAGGTTTTAATAAGACTATACATGAAGAGATATGTGAAAATTTGTTCTCCATACCAAAAGAAGGAGCAAGCAGTGAGGATCCGACAGAATGATTGCTGGACTATCCCAGAAGGTAAAGGATGACTGTTCTCTGCCTATTCTATCACAGTAAGCCAGTGGTGAAGAAAGTGTTTGGCATGCTTGCTTTCACAGGTTGGGGCATTTAGAACAAGATTACAACTGTACAAGTTGCTGGTGAAACACACATTTAATTGGTCTAGGAAGGTTGTCATTAAGAGAGAAAGTTCAGGAAATATTCATAAAGCTGTTATTGGGATTGGAAGGCCTGAGTTACAAGGAGAAACTGGGTAGACTGGGACACATTTTCCTGGAGCGTCAGAGGCTGATGTGCTACCTTACTAAAGAATATAAAAATCGTGAGGGGCATAGATAGGGTGAAAGGTCACAGTATCTTTCTCAGGGTCAGGGAATCTAAAATTAGAGGGCATAGGTTTAAGCACAGAGGGTAAGAGTTAAAGGGGATCTAAAGGACAAGATTTTCACAGACAGGGTGGTGGGTATATGAAATAAGCTGCCATGGGAAGGGTAGAGGCGAGTACAGTTACACATTTAGATAGGTTCACGGATAAGAAAGGTTCAGAGGGACATCTGCCAAACACAGGCAAATGAGATTAGCTCAGTGCTGCATCTTGCCTGGCATAGACAAGATGGGTTTAAGGGCCTGTTTCTATGATGTATTATGACTCTAGGTTCTCTAACAGTGGAGGAATGAAAAGTTCCTGCACTGTAAATTTCGGCAAGGGTAGATGCTGTGAGACATTTCCCCTCAAGCAGGAGAGATTGGAGTTGGTCACATTCACAAGACATGGGGATTTAGATCTACACTTAGTGAGTCCCAAGCTTTTGACATTCTCGACCTCTGTTGGTTAAGCCAAGCCTGAGACTGATACATTCTTGGACCTTCTGCTGGTCGAGGGAAATGGGACCCCTAACTTGAGAATCTGCCATAACCTCACAGAATACAGAGTGGGCTCAAGGGGTTACATAGCCAACTCTCTTCCTAAAACGCTTGCCAAGTTATAGCTTCAACTCCCAGGCTCAATTTGAAAGCCAGCCTAATTTCAGATAATTTATTAAATCTTGCCTGTTCCAACAGTTCAAGTAGATATGAAAGACTCAGCAGTCCATTTCAAACAGCAGAAAGAGCTTTTCCAATGGTAGCCAACATTCCTCTATCAAACAGTATGAATCAGTGCTAATATTTCCACGATTTGACTTAGTCATAAGTATGACTATGACTATGACACATGGTAATGAAATACTACCTTGATAGATGTGCTCTGTCTTCTTCTATCTTATGGACAAACTGAGAAGTTTAAAACTGAGCTCTATTTGTCACATGGACATCGAAAACTACAGCGAAATACGTCCATGCGTCAATTCAAATCAGCGAGGATTGCGCTGGGCAGTCTGTAGGTGTCACCATACTCGCGGCAACAACTTAGCATGCCCTCAAATCACCAATCCTAACCATGTATCCTTGGAATTCAAGAGGAAACCGTAACACCTGTAAGAAACTGACGCAGTCACAGGGAGAAGGCACAAACCCCTTACAGACAGTGCCGGGAATTTAACCTGGATGTTACAGCTACCACTGTAATAATGTAACACTAACCTCCATGCTACCGTGACACCCGGAGCTTATCATGACTTATATTATTCAATCTCATTAGGAATCACATCCCTTAACATAGAATTATCCAGCATGGAAGCAGAACCATCAGCCCAGCTCATCAATGCCGGCCAAGATGCCTGTCTACTCAATTCCTTTTGGCCACTATCCCACTGAACCTTTCCTGTCCATGTAACATTGAAGCAACAGCATCCGTCTCTCTCACTTCCCCTGGCAACTCATTCCTTATATCCACCACCTTCTGTCTGAGTAATTTGCTCCTCAGGTCTTCTTTAAATCCTTTCCTACTCACCTTCAACCCAGGCCCTCTACTTTTAGACAAGTTTACACTGTGAACATTTTGATAACTTCCAAATAGTTGAATGAATGGTGAAGTTGGCTCCAAGGAGCTACTCCCAACCCCCTCCATCCACTCAATCCTGATTCTCTCCATTCTACCTCCATTCATAAAGTGCCATATCCTTCTTGACCTGTGCCAACCATTAACTGAATACAATAGACCAGTGCTTCTGCTTAAAAGTCAACGGGTCCACTTGGATCACCTCCTCAGCTGGGCATTAGCCCCGCCTTCTGCTATTCTGCTCAAAGATCTCAGAGTGCTGGAACCTTTCATTGAAAGATTTCTTTCAACTTCCTTGAGCTTTGGCTGTGGGGAGAATGTTAACCTCCTTTCTGGAAACAGAAGGCACTACGAATACTCAACAGGTCAGGCAGCATCTGTGGGGAGAGAAACAGAGTTAACATTTCTCTTTCCACAGATACTGGCTATTTCTAGCATTTGCAGTTTTTGTTGCAGAATTTCTACAGCACCTCACCTCCTGAAACATCCAGAGGCCAGCAGAACTAGAATTCATTTCAAAGTACAAAGTATGTAACATGGGCAGACGGCCAGTAAGGAGCCACTCACAGGTTAACATTTAACTCCCTGATGAACTCATTGTATCCAGCAGCAACCGTTCCACAAGTCACAATGGAGTCCCATCATTGTTTCACCTAGCAGCGTACAGCTCTCCCTCCCACTGAAAAATCCAAACAAACAATGAGGTATAGCAGTGAAACGTTCACCTAGACAGCTTTGCCTTGCTGAAATGTTACTGACAGTGTGGTGGGTTCCCCGATCGCTCCATTACTCACTCTATGAGGCCTAGGAGCAAAGAACTGTCACTGAGATGGATGAAGTAGTTCACTTCTAATTGTCAATATTTCAAGGAGCACATACATGGCCATGTAATGTGACAGGGCTTCGGGCACTGATATGTACCACCAGCTGAGAAGGCCGGGGGCTCCCAGTCATTGTGAGAGTAATCAGCCTTGATTATTTCATAATCATCGTCTGAAATGAGTGAATGTGAACAGGAACACTGTTGGGTCAGATCATGGGCGAACTTTCAAAGTTCCTTTCTACTCTTACAGAAGCAATGGTTTGGAAAATGCTCAGGTCCAGCAGTGTACCCAGCACCACTCCACCACTGACCTATTCAGAAGTTACTTCCAGTCAGTCTTAATGCCACCCTCCCATCATCTGATGCTCCTTCTGTGGCCAGTGAGGACACAAAGATCATAGCCAAAGGCACAGCAATCTCTTCCCTTGCTTCCCATAGTAACATGGGGTACATCCCATCCAGCCCCTGGGATGCACAGCAAGGGACAGAGAATAGTACTGCATAGGAACAGGTCCACAATGTTGAGCTGAAACAAGTAAACCAGTTATCAAATGGCCAACTAACCTACACAATGCCCATATCCTTCCATTTTCCTCACATTCATGTGCCTTTCTAAACCAGAACTGTTAGCCATCCTAATGTTTTTCAAAAATTCCAGCATATCCTCTTTCTTAACCTCAGCATGTTCTACACTGACCTCGTATTCATCAAGGTCCCTCTCACTGGTAAATACTGAAACAAAGTATTCATCAAGGACCTCCTGTTCCTCTTCCGATGCCAGGCATGTTTCCTCTATTATCCCTGATCAATTCTACCCTCATACTAGTCATCCTCCTGAGCTTCACATACGTGTAGAACGCCTTTTCCTTAATCCTACTCATCAATAAGAGAGAAAAACTTCATTTTGATTTTGCCTTTCACATTGGCTGGACACATGCTCCTGAAGTAGAGAGGATTGACAGCTTCAAGTTCCTGGGAGTGAACATCCTCAATAGCGTGTCCTGGGGTCCAAACATGTTGACATCACTCACTAACACCTCGACTTCCTCAAGAGGCTAAAGAAATTTGGCATGTCCCTTTTTACCCTCAACCATATTTATCATTTATTAATCAATGCACCATAGAAAGTATCCTATCCAGATATATCATTGCTTGGTATGGTAAGTGCCTTTGTCTACATTATCGCTGATTCGGATTTATGTATTTATCATAAATACATCAAAACAGAGTGAAATGCATCTTTTGTGTTAACAAACAACACAAGCCAAGGATGTGCTGGAGGAAGCTCACAACACATCCTTAGGCTATATGGGTTGTTAACATATGCTCTGATTTTGTTTCATCACATCTTTTGTGGCATCTTACCAAAGGGCTACTGAAAGTCCAAACACATTATTTGGACTCATTCTCCCTTCTCAGCTATGACCTCAAAAAGCTCAAAACTCATTTTTTCATAAGTTCATGTTGGCTCTGCCCAACCTTTTTCCGAGTGTTCTGTTGCCGTGCCTGTGCTGACAGATTCCAGCATTTTTGGATGGGCTGTTCTGTAGTTCCACAACTTGCTAAAACATGGAAATACATTCCTTCCAATTTGTGGGGACCATTCTGAAATCTATGGATGTAGTGACTAATTTTGGATTGGAGGAATATAGAGGGCACTGTGTAAGGCAAATGTATGGAAGCTGTGGCCAACTGGAAAAGATAAAGGCCAGAAAAACAGCCAGGAAGACCACTGGTGTCCAAGGTCAGTACTGAGACATCTCCCACCTTTCCGATAGACTGATTAATCCAATGCAAGAGAACCATTCCATCTCGAATCGTCCTGTATCTGGTTTCTATCACACTGGGGTAATTTTAGTAAATGTCATTTCCTGATGAAGTAATAAACTGCGTTAACTTTTCAGGTAACAGATGCTACATTGAAGAATCCTTGTGCTAGAGGAGATTTAACATAGAACATAGAATAGTACAGCACAGTACAGGCCCTTCGGCCCACAATGTTGTGCCAACCCTTAAACCCTGCCTCCCATATAACCCCCCACCTTAAATTCCTCCATATACCCTTCAGTAACTATCCAAGAGTACTTAGATGTTCCAGGTATCCAGAGTTGCTGAAATGGGTGACTTGGTGAGGTGGGTTGTGTGCAGTACTAACAAAGAACTAAAGGGCAGTTTTCCTTGTCTAGTCATTTACATGGCTCTTAACTATGTCCAGCAAAGGTAGATTCTTGGCTAGGAAGATAAGATAGGTTCTTGATTAGTAAAGGCATCAAAGGTTAGAGGGAGAAGGCAGGAGAAAGGGATTAAGAGATATAATAAATCAACCATAATTGGATGTGCTGTTCTTAGACTACAATTCAGCATTCAACACCATAATTCCCTCCAGGTTCGACAAGAAGGTCAGAGACATCGGCCTTCATCCTGCCTTATGTAGCTGGATCCTGGACTTTCTGTAAGATCGCCTGCAGGTGGTAAGAGTGGGCTCCCTCACCTCAGCCCCTCTGACCCTCAACACAGCTGCCCCTCAGGGCTGTGTCTCAAGCCCCCTCCTTTAATCTCTGTATACCCATGACTGTGTTGCCACCCACAGCTCCAATCTGCTAATTAAATTTGCTGACGACACTACATTGATTGGCCTGATCTCAAATAATAATGAGGCAGCCTACAGAGAGGACGTCATCTCTCTAACATAGTGGTGTCAAGAAAACAACCTCTCCCTCAATGTCACAAAAACAAAGGAGTTGGTTGTGGACTACAGGAGGAATGGAGACAGGCTAACCCCTATTGTAATCAATGACTCTGGGGTTGAGAGGGTGAACACCTTTAAATCCCTTGGCATACACATCACCAAGGATCTCATGTGATCTGTACGTACCGGCTGTGTGGTGAAAAATGCACAACAGAGTCTCTTTCACCTTAGACGGTTGAAGAAGTTTGCTATGGGCCCCAAAATCCTAAGAACTTTCTATAGGGACATGATTGAGAGCATCCTGACTGGCTGCATCACTGCCTGGTATGGGAACTGTACTTCCCTCTATCACAGGATTCTGCAGAGAGTGGTGCGGGCAGCCCAGTGCATCTGTAGTTGTGAACTTCCCACTATTCAGGACATTTACAAAGACAGGTGTGTAAAAAGGGCCCAAAGGATCATTGGAGCCCCAAGTCACCCCACCACAAACTGTTCCAGCTGCTGCTATCTGGGAAACAGTACCGCAGCATAAAAGCCAGGACCAACAGGCTCTGGGACAGCTTCTTCCACCAAGCCAGCAGACTGATTCTTCATGCTGACGCAACTGCATTTCTGTTTTATATTGACTATTCTGTTCTACATACTACTTATTATAAATTACAATAATTTGCACATTGTACATTTAGGCAAAGACATAACAAAGATTTTTATTCCTCATGTATATAAATGATGTAAGAAATAAAGAAAATTCAATTCAATGGTAGAGCAGACTCAATGGGACAAATGGCCTGATTCTGCTCCTGTATCTTAAGTCCTCTTAAAGATTAGAGGGCAAAGTGAAAGTAACAACGTTTTAAAATGCCAGCTCCACAATCATTGGATGGTGCTACAGTTAGAGTTCAATCCTGACCTTGTGTGGAGTTTTCATCTTCTCCCTGTGACCATATGGGCTTCCTCCTGAAACTCTGGTTTCCTCCCACAAGCTGGTAGGCTAAGTGTCTGCTACAACTCCCAGCCAGTACCCAGTGTTACTGACTGCACACCTGTTAATACTTTTGCTGCTTCAGTAACTCCCAGCTAACAGTCGATGATACAGACACTCTCTCTTGGCAAAGCTCTAGCCCTTTGCATTGCTGGACTGAATTCAACTTAATTCTTAATGACCATCTTAATTCAAAAGGAAAACACACAACAGATGGCGTTCAAATTGGATGATTCTTGGCAACCAGTTGAGATGGCGATGGTAATGGTACTCTTGCTTCGAGAAGACAGCAGTCTCTGTACACGCTCAGCTGTGTACGCAGACCTGTACAGCTTCATTGCACTCTCTTAAGGGGCAGCATCAAGAGATCACAACTACACGGACACTTTTAGAACAAGATTTGCCTTTCTAAATGAGGTGGCTACAAAGTTTTATGATCAAACTCCAAGACCCAGCTTGCCATTGGACTTTGGTAGTGCTGGACGACTATGTGCTACTCGCATTAAATCACGGACGTTTTTTTCTCGATGAAATAAATTTTTTAGTGAACCCAGTGAGTTTAAAGGAAGTGGGAAGTAAACAAAATCTACGGATCTCATGTCTGGCTATGAGCACCCCCATGTTTTTGATTCCCGATGTCCCAGTCCCCAAACTCTGCTCCAGCTGCACATACTGATTCATATTTCAGACTAACGAGTAAGCCAGACACTGGATTTCTGAAAGACTGGATTATCGGAGCTTAATTGGGCATATCAGGACATCACTGCAGGAGTTCCTCAGGGAAGTGTCCTAGGACCAACCATCTTCAGCTGCTTCATCTATGATCTTCCTTCCATCGTAAGGTCAGAAGTGGGGATGTTCACAGGTGACTGCACAGTATTCTGCACCATTCGTGACTCCTCAGATACTGAAGCAGTTCATACCCAAATGCAGCAGGACCTGGACAATATCCAGGCTTGGGCTGACAAGTAGCAAGTAACATTCGAGCCACATAAGTGCCAGGCAATGACCATCTCCAGCAAGAGAAGCTCTAACCATCGCCCCTTGACATTCAGTGACATCACTGTCACTGAATCCCCTAACTATCAACATCCTTGGGGTTACCATTGACAGGAAACTGAAGTGAACTAACCACGGTTACCAGAGCAAGTCAAAAGCTAGGAATCCTGCGGCATGTAATTCACCTCCTGACTCCCTAGAGCTTGTCCACCGTCTACAGGAGAGTAATGAAAGACTAACCACTCGCCTGGATGATTGCAGCTCCATCAACAGTCAAGAAGCTCGACACCATCCAGTACAAGGTAGCCCACTTGACTGATACCCTTTCCACAAGCAAGGAGTAAAATTAGGCCTTTCTGCCTACCGGATCTGCTTTGCCATCAGATCATGGCTGATTCACTTTCTCTCTTAACCCCGTTCTCCTACCTTCTTCCGGTAACCTTTGATGCCCTGACTAATAAAACACCAATCAAACACGAGGAAATCTGCAGATGCTGGAAATTCAAGCAACACACACAAAATGCTGGTGGAACGCAGCAGGCCAGGCAGCATCTGTAGGAAGAAGCACAGTCAACATTTCGGGTCGAGACCCTTCGTCAGGACTAACGGAAAAAGGAGACAGTAAGAGATTTGAGAATGGGAACTGGAGGGGGAGACCCGAAATGATAGGAGAAGACAGGAGGGGGAGGGATGAAGCTAAGAGCTGGGAATTTGATTGGCAAAAGGGGTACAAGGCTGGAGAAGGGAGAGTATCGTGGGATGGAAGGCCTTGGAAGAAAGAAGGGGGGAGGGGAGCACCAGAGGAAGATGGAGAACAGGCAAGGAGTTATTGTGAGAGGGAAAGAGAGAAGAAAAATAAACAAATAAATAAATAAATAAAAATTAGGGATAGGGTAAGAAGGGGAGGAGGGGCACTAACGGAAGTTAGAGAACTCAATGTTCATGCCATCAAATTGGAGGCTACCCAGACGGAATATAAGGTGTTGTTCCTTCAACCTGAGTGTGGCTTCATCTTTATAGTAGAGGAGGCAGTGGACAGACATATTGGAATGGGAATGGGACGTGGAATTAAAATGTATGGCTACTGGGAGATCCTGCTTTCTCTGGCGGACAGAGCCTAGGTGTTCAACGAAGCAGTCTCCCAATCTGCGTCGGGTTTCACCAATATATAGAAGTCCACATCGGGAACACCGGATGCAGTATATCACCCCAGCCAACTCACAGGTGGTGTCGCCTCACTTGGAAGAACTGTCTGGGGCCCTGAATGGTGGTGAGGGAGGAAGTGTAAGGGAAGGTGTAGCACTTGTTCTGCTTACAAGCATAAGTGCCAGGAGGGAGATCGGTAGGAAGGGATGGGGGGGACGAATGGACAAGGGAGTCACGTAGGGAGCGATCCCTGCGGAAATCAGAAAGTGGGGGGGAGGGAAAGATGCGCTTGGTGGTGGGATCCCGTTGGAGATGGCAGAAGTTATGGAGAATTATTTGTTGGACACACAGGCTGGTGGGGTGGCAGGTGAGGACAAGGGGAACCCTATCCCTAGTGGGGTGGCGGGAGGATGGGGTGAGACCAGATGTGCGTGAAATGGGGGAGATGCGTTTGAGAACAGAGTTGATGGTGGAGGAAGGGAAGCCCCTTTCTTTAAAAAACGAATACATCTCTTTCGTCCTGGAATGAAAAGCCTCATTCTGAGAGCAGATGTGGCGGAGACGGAGGAATTGAGAGAAGGGGATGGAATTTTTACAAGTAACAGGGTGGGAAGAGGAATAGTCCAGATAGCTGTGAGAGTCCGTGGGCTTATAGCAGACATCAGGAGATAAGCTGTCTCCAGAGATAGAGACAGAAAGATCTAGAAAGGGGAGGGAGGTGTCGGAAATGGACCAGGTAAATTTGAGGGCAGGGTGGAATTTGGAGGCAAAGTTAATGAAGTCAACGAGCTCAACATGCGTGCAGGAAGCAGCGCCAATGCAGTCATTGATGTAGCGAAGGAAAAGTGGGGGGCGGATACCAGAGTAGGCTTGCAACATGGACTATTCCACAAAACCAACAAAAAGGCAGGCATAGCTGGGACCCATACGGGTGCCCATGGCTACAACTTTAGTTTGAAGGGAGTGAGAGGAACCAAAGGAGAAATTATTAAGAATAAGGACCAATTCCGCTAGACGGAATGTTCCCCATGGAAGGTTCATCCAAAAAGATATAATGGAATTTGCGGCAAGGCAAAGTTTAAAGCAAAGATAGCCTGGGGCAGTTGCAGTCAGGTGAAACTGCC
Source organism: Mobula hypostoma (assembly GCF_963921235.1). Taxonomy (NCBI): domain Eukaryota; kingdom Metazoa; phylum Chordata; class Chondrichthyes; order Myliobatiformes; family Myliobatidae; genus Mobula; species Mobula hypostoma. Next base: position 135,663,261 of record NC_086102.1, on the reverse strand, counting down.
AGAGTCACCTCTGCTTACTGCAGACAAGATCGGTTGGATTGACGCTGGCAGAGTGTACTCAGGACAGAAGAGTGATGCCTCTGTAGTAGGACTTTCCCAGAAAGGTCTTCCTAAAACATAGCATCCCTTTACACTGTAGGAGGTGCCAGAGACAGATGAGATAACAGAGGGATGTAAAACATACCAAACAACCAAGGGTCTATTGCTGTTACTAAACTCAAAATATCATCGGTTGTCTGCTTGAAGTTTCGATTGATTTTATCACCTCTATTGTGAATAACAATTGATCTTGTGTGGAAGGAATTCAAACATATGCAATAATCAATATCCGTAAATGATAAGCCAATTCTGTATGCAAATAGTGGTTTTCTGTTCAGCCTTCAGAACAATATGGGTCACAGAGGCCCATGCTGTTCTCCTTCTGCACAAGTAAAATGAAAAGTATGCTTGGGTTGTAAGAGTGTGTGTGTTCTGGCCTGTTATTTTAGTTATTTTATTATGGATTCCTTTAGGGGAGAAAGGAATTTTGCCCTGGTAGTCGATTAGTCCTATACCCTACGCTGTTTATATTTGAGCAAGGGACTAAGTCTACAACTGGAACGCAAATTTCCTCCTGTGTGGTGTGGTCAATATACGTTACAAAAAAAGACAAGATTGCAATGGTCTGGCTTAGAGACCCCAAGAGGTGTTGCCACAATTCAGGCTGGAGCCCACCCAAACCAGAGGAAAATTTGCTAAGTGTGCTGTTAAAAGAAAGGAATTGTGAAATAAATGAGTGTGTGTGTCTGTGTATGTGCGTGCGTGTATTGTGTATGCATGAAAGTCCCCTGTCCCAGGCCTCTGAAGGACTCTGGAAGCATGCATGTTTGTACCAGAAAGTACGAGGGGTGATTGATAAGGCCTAAGGCAGAAGGAGTCAATTTTAGAAAACCGAGCACATTTATTGATCAACATAGTCCCCTCCCACATGTACACACTTAGTCCAGCGGTCGTGGAGCCTTCTTTGTAGAAATAGTCCACAGCAGGGTTGATTGATAAGTTCGTGGCCTAAGGTAGAAGGAGATGAGTTATTAACTTCAAACTTTCTGCATTATCACTCGAAGAGTTGAACTGCACGTGCATGTAACGAGAGCGTCTTGGACCTCCAGGTGGTCCACAGCAAGGGTGATTGATAAGTTTGTGGCCTAAGGTCGAAGGAGATGAGTTATACCGCTCTCGTTACATGCTTGTGCAGTTCAACTCTTTGAGTGAAAATGCAGAAAGTTTGAAAGTTCTCCTCTTCTCCTTCTACTTTAGGCCACAAACTTATCAATCACCCCTGCTGTGGACCACTTCTGGAGGTCCAAAACACCGACTTCTACAAAGAAGGGATCTGTATGCTCCACGACCGCTGGACTAAGTGTGTAAATGTAGGAAAAATAAATGTGCTAGTTTTTCTAAAACTGATTCCTTCTACCTTAGGCCACGAACTTATCAATCATCCCTCGTACTAAGTGTGTTGAGAAGTACGTTGAAGTGTGTGGAATGGACTAAGTCAGGGTCTGCAGATGTGTTGTTAAAGAAAGGAAAAGGTGAGAACATTGTAAACAGTTCAGAATCAGGTTTATTATCACCGGCGTGTGTCATGAAATTCGTTAACTTAGCAGCAGCAGTTCAATGCAATACATAATATGGAAGAAGAAAAAATAAAATAATAATAATAAATAGGTAAATCAATTACAGTATACGTATATTGAATAGATTAAAATAGTGCAAAAAACAGAACTAGTTGTATATTAAAAAAATGAGGTAGTGTTCACGGATTCAATGTCCATTTAGAAATCGGATGGCCGAGGGGAAGAAGCTGTTCCTGAATCGCTGGGTGTGTGCCTTCAGGCTTCTGTACCTCCTACCTGATGGTAACAGTGAGAAAAGGGCATGTCCTGAGTGCAGGAAGTCCTTAGTAATGGATGCTGCCTTTCTGAGACACTCTTGAAGATGTCCTGGGTACTTTGTAGACTAGTACCCAAGATGAAGCCGACTAAATTTACAACCCTCTGCAGCTTCTTTCAGTCCTGTACAGTAGCCCCTCACCCCATACCAGACAGTGATGCAGCCTGTCAGAATGCTCTCCACAGTACATCTATAGAAGTTTTTGTGTGTATTTGTTGACATGCCAAATCTCTTCAAACTCCTAATGAAGCATGGCCACTGTCTTGCCTTCTTTATAACTGCATCAATGTGTTGGGACCAGGTTAGATCCTCCGACATTTTGACACCCAGGAACTTGAATCTGCTCACTTTCTCCACTTCTGATCCCTCTATGAGGATTGGTATGTGTTTCTTCGCCTTACCCTTCCGGAAGTCTACAATCAGCTCTTTCATCTTACTGACGTTGAATGTCAGGTTGTTGCTGCAACACCATTCCACTAGTTGGCATATCTCACTCCTGTACGCCCTCTCATTACCATCTGAAATTCTACCAACAATGGTTGTATCGTCAGCAAATATAATGTAGATGTGAAATGCAAAAATGGTTAGATGCAGAGAAAGTGAGCAAAAGTTCAAGAGGAAAAGACAACGAAGAGCAGGCAAAGTATAAAACTACCACAGTGTTTCAAAAGGTACAATTAGCACCAGGGTCTGACAATGAACTAGATGCTGTACTCCTGCCTTCCCCAGGCACTGTTTCAACAAAGCCCATGCCAAGTGACCCCTCTTAAGTACTCAGTGAGGCCGGCGTTAGTCAGTGCCCTGCCACAGGGTATGGTTCCCAATAGCAATACGGGAAGTGGGGAGGCCGGGGTGCTGGGGGAATGAGAGAAATGTTGATTTAAATGTACCTTGAATTGATGGAGTAGGAGCTCTAAAAAACTGTTTCCCTCCACTGTAGATGGGCATTAAAAAAAAAGTGCAAGGCAGGAGACAATGGTGTTATTGAATATGTAGAAAAGGTGCATAAATGTTTTCAAAAGTATCCGGATTAACTCTGCAAGTGGGAACGCCCATCGTAATAAATATTACTGTAAATAAGTTACAACCTAGGTTAAAAGAAAAATGTATACTGTTGCCAATGTATACTGTTGCTTGTGCGAGATGAAAGAATTAAGTAAGGTTGTGTGGGTTTTACAATATTGCCAAAAGCTGTCACAACATCAAAGGAATAAGCTGTTGAGGGGAATGAGGACAATACAGTACTTGTGTGAGACTTCCTGGCTGCTCCACTATCCCCTCTGGGCAATATCGTACATTACTTTAAAGGTATTGCAATAGTTGCCCCATACAATTTGATTGTTATTTAACTTCTAGCTTTGTTTTATATTCAATCAATATTCAGACAGTGACCAAATTTTGACTAATCATTACCAGATTAACTTCTGCTTAAAAATTCAACTTAAACTTCAGTTTTTAGCATTACCTGCTTTAAAGTGAATTGCCACATCCACGCAGACAACATGCATCTGTACTTATCTATTACACCAGATCATCCTGAGGCTCTAAACCTTCTGGTCTGGTGTCTTACTAGCATTACAGAATGGATTAAGTTCAAATTTCCTTAAACTAAATAAGGAAAAGACAGAATTTTTGATTATTGGTGGCAATAAAAAAAATAGTGTGAATCTTGGAAGTAATCTTGATCACCTGGCCTTACAAATCAAACCAGAAGTAAAGAACGAAGATGTCATTATTGACTCGGAGCTAAATTTCAAATCACCTATTAACCATATTATGAAGGCTGTGTACTTCTGCTTCAGGAATATTGCAAGAGTTTGATTTCTTAGAATATCTCAGGATGCAGAAAATTTGATTCATGCTTTTGTTTTTAGCTGAATAGACTACTGTAGTGCACTTTTTTCAGGACTGTCTAAGAAAGATATAAATCGGCTGCAGCTTATTCAAAATGCAGCAGCAAAATCTTAACCAAAAAAAGAAAATCTGAGTACATTTCATCAGTTTTGGCATTATTGCACTGACTGCTTGTACCCTTTAGGATCAATTTTTAAATACTCTTAATATTATTTAAGGCTCTGAATAATCAAAGCTAATCAATAAACTCCAAGTCCTGGGTGTCAATATCCTATAATGCAATTGGATCCTGGATTTCCTCACTTGTAGTCCCCATTCAGTTTGGATTGGCAAAAATATCTCCTCCTCAGGATACCAGAAGTTTCTTAACATACATAAAGTGTAAAAGAGACGTGAGAGTGGATATCAGACCACTGGAAAATGATGCTGGAGACATAGTAATGAGGGACAATGAAATTGGGGATAAAGTGAAATAGTATTTTGCATCAGTCTTCATGGTGAAATACACTAGCAGTATGATGGAAGTTCCAAGTGTCAGGGGTCATGAAGTGTGTGAAGTTATCATAACTAAAGAGAAGGTTCTTGGGAAACTGAAAAGTCTGAAGGTATATAGGTCACCTAGACCAGATGGTGAACACCGCAGGGTTCTGAAAGAGGTGACTGAGGAGACTGTGAAGTCATTAGAAATGATTTTAGATTAGATTAGATTATGAGGACACTCAGTCCTCGTTTATTCTCATTTAGAAATGCATGCATTAAAAAATGATACAACGTTCCTCCAGAATAATATCGCAAGAAAACACAGGGCAAACCAAGACTAAAACTTACAAAACCACATAATTATAACATATAGTTACAACAGTGCAAAGCAATACCATAATTTGATAAAGAGGAGACCATGGGCATGGTAGAAAAAAGTCTCAAAGTCCCGTTAGCTCATCATCTCACGCAAGCGACAGAAGGGAGAAACTCTCCCTGCATGAACCTCCAAGTACCGCAAACTTGCCGATGCAGCACCATTGGAAGCACCCGACCACAGCGGACTCTGAGTCCGTCCGAAAACTTCGAGCCTCCAACCAGCCCTTCGACACAGCCTCTCTGAGCACCATCCACTGCCGAGTGCTTCGACCCTGCCCCGGCCGCCGGGCAACAAGCAAAGCCGAGGACTCGGGGCCTTCCCTTCCGGAGATTCTGGATCACACAGTAGCAGCAGCAGCGAAGCAGGCATTTCAGAAGTTTCACCAGATGTTCCTCCGTGCTCTCACATCCATCTCCATCAAATCAGGATTGTGCATGGCACCCTACTTGACAAATAACAGACATCACCACCGGAGTGGCCGCTGTGAGCTGCGTCGCGTCGCCATCTTCTCCTCCCTCAAGAATCTTTCAATCTTTCAAGAATCACTAAATTCTGGAGTAGTTCTGGAAGACTGGAAAATTGCAAACATCATTCCACTCTTTAAGAAGGGTGAAAGGCAGAAGAAAGTAAACTATAGGCCAGTTAATCTGACCTCAGAGGTTGGGAAGGTTTTGGAGTCGATTATTAAAGATGAGGTCTCAGGGTACATGGAGGCACATGATAAAATAGACTGTAGTCAGCATGGCTTCCTCAAGGGAATATCTTGCCTGACAAATCTGTTGGAATTATTTTTAGAAATAACAAGCAGAATAGACAAAGGAGAATCAGTTGATGTTGACAACAGGAATTCTGCAGATGCTGGAAATTCAAGCAACACACATAAAAGTTGCTGGTGAACACAGCAGGCCAGGCAGCATCTCTAGGAAGAGGTGCAGTCAACGTTTCAGACCGAGACCCTTCGTCAGGACTAACTAAAGGAAGAGTGAGTAAGGGATTTGAAAGTTGGAGGGGGAGGGGGAGATCCAAAATGATAGGAGAAGACAGCAGGGGGAGGGATGGAGCCAAGAGCTGGACAGGTGATAGGCAAAAGGGATACGAGAGGATCATGGGACAGGAGGCCCGGGGAGAAAGACAAGGAGGGGGAGGGGGACCCAGAGGATGGGCAAGGGGTATATTCAGAGGGACAGAGGGAGAAAAAGGAGAGTGAGAGAAAGAATGTGTGCATAAAAATAAGTAACAGATGGGGTACGAGGGGGAGGTGGGGCATTAGCGGAAGTTAGAGAAGTCGATATTCATGCCATCAGGTTGGAGGCTACCCAGACGGAATATAAGGTGTTGTTCCTCCAACCTGAGTGTGGCTTCATCTTTACAATAGACGAGGCCGTGGATAGACATGTCAGAATGGGAATGGGATGTGGAATTAAAATGTGTGGCCACTGGGAGATCCTGCTTTCTCTGGCGGACAGAGCGTAGGTGTTCAGCAAAACGGTCTCCCAGTCTGCATCGGGTCTCGCCAATATATAAAAGGCCACATCGGGAGCACCGGACGCAGTATATCACCCCAGCCGACTCACAGGTGAAGTGTTGCCTCACCTGGAAGGACTGTTTGGGGCCCTGAATGGTGGTAAGGGAGGAAGTGTAAGGGCATGTGTAGCACTTGTTCCACTTACACGGATCAGTTGATGTTGTGCACCTGGATTTTTAAAAGGCCTTTGAGAAGGTGCCACACATGAAGCTGCTTAACAAGCAATGAGCACATGGTATTACAGAAAAGATTCCAGCATGGATAAAGCTAGGTGATTTGCAGGAGGCAAAGAGTGGAAATAAAGGGAACCTTTTCTGGTTGGCTGCCGGTGACTAGTGGTATTCCACAGGAGTCTGTGTTGGGACTGAGTCTTTTTCCATTATATGTCAATGATTTGGATGATGGAATTAATGCCTTTGTTGCAAAATTTGCAGATGATATGAAGGTAGATGGAGGGATAGGGAAAGAGGTTACTGAAGGACATAGACTAGGAGAATGGGCAAAGAAATGGCAGATGGAATATAGCGTCGAGAAGTGTTTGTTCGTGCATTTTGGAAGAAGAAATTAAAGGTCTGATTATTTTTTAAATGAAGAGAAAATACAAAAATCTGATGTGCAAGTGGACTTGGGAGTCCTTGTGCAGGATTCCCTAAAGGTTAATTTGCAAGTTGAGTCTGTGGAGGCCAAGTCTTTATGTATATTTAAGGCAGAAGTTGATAGATTCTTGATTGGTCAGGACATGAAGGGATATGGGAGGAAGACTGGAGATTGAAGCTGAAAGGACAATTGCATCAGCCATGATGAAATGGTGGAGCAGACTCGATGGGTCAAATGGCCTATTTCTGCTCCTATATCTTGCGGTCTTATCAGAATTGCATATGCTCACATGGAGTGCTGAATCCTGTTCTTGTTAATGAAAATATATCCTTAGAAGTTTTATCTGAATGTTGTGTAATTCTCTTAATGTCTGTTATTCCTCTTCCTCCTTCTGTCCTAGATAGTGTAAATCTAGATGCGTTCAAGTGTACATAGTGTTTTCTAAAACACGTCATTTCAGATCTTATTTTTCTTAGTAAATTTTCCCAATCAGTTTTGGATCAAGATACAGCTTGACCTTCACTAATCCGGCACCATTGGGACCTGAGGAGTGCCGGATTAGTGAAAATGCCGAATTACAGAAGGATCACATTAAGCATAATCAGTGCCGGATTATCGAAGGAACCGGATTACAAGTAGTCGGATTAATGAAGGTCGACTGTATTATGCCAAAAGAATATGTTAAATGGGTATAGTGAAAGTGTTTGTTGCCTTTGTTGTTTTCACCGTTGAGCTCTGTTTGACAGATATTTTTGAGCCTCGAAGTAAATTCTGCCAAAAGTGTTCCCTTTATTGCACTATGATCTATTTCCTTTGCTTGTAGTGATACCCCAGATACTGGTATGCTTCATATTCATCCATCGGTTGTATTGTATCCAGCTGCTCTGTTTTATATTCTGTAAGCTCTATTGCACCTTTCTTTATGTTTAATGTTCTGTATTTATCCAGTCCAAAGTTCATGTTTATATCATTAGAAAATAGTTCTACTATTTGATTAATTGCTTTAGCTTTACTGATGAAGGAGCGTATAATTTCGAATCGTCCATGTATAGAAGGTGTGTCAAGGTATAAATCGTTTGGGTCTCTCTGATTTGATATCCTATTTTCATCTGATTTAGTAAATTAGAGAGCAGGTTCAAAGCTGGAGAAAACCAGAGTTGGCTTAACGAGTCCCTCTGGAAAGTGCCTCAGTTTATTTTGGTAACGGTGGCTTTTCTGGTTGTTAGTAGATAGGGTGATTATAGTATGCCAATGCTTCATCAGATGTTGTAGGAATTTCACAACTGCTGGGAGTGTAGTTTATAAATATATTAAGAAGTTTAATTAACCATGAGTGTTGGTCAGAATCAAATGCTATTTGATCATCAATATAACAACATGGAAGAGTTCTATTTTTTGCCATTATTCTACTTATTATCAGTTGTTCTTTACATCCTTTCATTCCCTTACGGCATCCTTTCTGTTCTTCTGTAAGTATATTGTGGTTATCTAGGTGAGTGGTGATTAGTTGAGAGATGCATGATGTCACACATTTATGCATAGTTTGTAAACAAGTGACAGGATGATATTTTGGTGGGTCATTTGTGATTTCTCCTTTAGATAACAGATATGTTTTATCTTCTGTCAAAAATACGAGTATTTTTTCCAGGATTTAAAAAAAATATTGATATTTATTAATAGGTATGGATGAAGGCAAGTAAAATTTTTAAACTAATAATTATGAATATTATCATTGCTGGTACTTTTCTAGTCGTGGGTATTTTGTTTATAACTGCTTTCAGCATATCCATTGAAACTTCAAGAAGTTGCATTTTTCAATTGTGTGAGTGTGTTCTTTTCCCTCCCTAATCCAGCTTGTTTCTTCACTGTTTGCGCTCCAGTTGACCAGATGTTAGACCAAAAGTTCATTACCTCTGTGTTTGTTGATAATTCTGTGCTAGGGTTGGTGACATTTTAATATTAATGTTATTATTATTTATACACCTATGGCTCATGTGACAACGTAGTTGTTTAGAAAATACTATTCTAAATGTGAAATAAATTCTAAATAGGTTTTACAGTTCTTTTATCCAACAAACATGGAAATGGGATGGTGGCCACGGTAGTGGTAAAGATGGGGATGTCCACGAGGGATATCTTTCTGTTTGTGGAGCCTGGTCACTGGGCTTGAAGATGCCCTTGGACCAAGGCAACTTTGATAACAGTTTCTGCCTCCACCACCACCAGCACCCTAGACTATGCAATTTAAATAATCCATTCCCAAACTCTACCTAAAAATTTGTACGATTTAAATTCTGCCCATTTTAAAATGCCACCTGGTGTAAGCCCACATAGTATTTTTCTTTGATGGCTTTTCTTCCCAATCTGATACTGAAAAGAATTAGTGGAATATTTTTGTGAATATGTGGTGTGTGCACGTTCTGTAACTGCGCAGCTACCTTCCATCTGGGCCTGCTCAAGAAGGCGAACTTTTTGCCTTAAGAAAAGCCTGTAGCCTCGCAGCTGGTGCACTGAATCTGGTTATGCCTTAGGAGCAGCACATGACAATGGACAATTATGGAAACTACATGTGTTTCTCACCTCTTCGGTACTCTGCTAAAACACAGTGATCTATGAACCTTTTCCTGCTTCAAATAACTTACGCAATTGCTGTCATCAACTTCGTGGCCCATACCAACAGGAATGATGAAATAACCAAAGGGAACAAACAAGCGGACTCCTTTGCTAAGGAAGCAACAGCTCTTTATGGCTACATAACAGTCCACTGTGATCATACTTCCCAAATTGTACTGATGAACTAGAACAATTACAGCATGATGCATCAGTGGCTGAAAAATCTTTACGGACTTTATGCAAGACTATGTGCAACACAATCCCAAGAGACACAGCTGGTGCTGGGTCCTCCCTCAGGAGGTTATTAGTGTATCTCCAAAAGGACCTTACGCATTTACTGTAAGTATTGGCTGTGATTACACACCTGTTAGTGCATTGTTTGGTCCATGGGTAGAAGTTTATCAAACTCAGAGAAATGATGCTGTAACAGTTGCTAATTTTTATTATGAGGTTTGGATCCCTGAGAAAAATATTGCCATCTCACTTCACGGATAAAATTAATTATGAACTAACAAAAGCCTTTTAGTGTAAGCATCATTCCACCTGCTCGTAGCAAAGTCAATCTTACAGAGCAGCTGAAAGACAGAATGGAGCCTGAAAAACAGGTTAGCTAAATTGTGCAATGAGATCACGCTAAAGTGGCCAGAGGCACTTACACTGGCCCTCGTGACAGTGTGCTGAACGCCAAGCTGTGTAACAGGCCTATCTCTGCATGAGATAGTTTAGGAATATCCCATGCGCTTACCAGTCACCCCTTCCCTTTTTAATTTAACAGACAGACATCCATGTTATGAGCAAAAGCACGATGCAGTATTGCATAGGACTAACACAAGCTCTTGAAGGTTCCCATCAACAGGTACTTGAAGCTCAGAAGATCGTGTTTGCTGAAGAGTGTCAGACCTACCAGCCGGGAGACTGGGTATCGTCCTGTGCCTACATTCGAAAGAACTCCCTGCAGCCCTGCTGGGAAGGTTCAGTCCAAGTGGACAGGAAGACCACTGGGCGGATCACTGAGATGTCCTATTTGTGACATTTACAGGGAGCGCTGCAGACGAAGGACCCAAAGCATTGTTGGGGATCTTTATAACCCATCCCACAATCTCTTTGACCCACTACCATCAGGAAGGAGGTACAGAAGCATCAGGACTAGGATTGCCAGACTAGGTAACAGCTTCTCTCCTTAGGCTGTGAGACGAATGAATACCCTACCACCACCGAGACCTCGTCACTAGGGCAATGAGCTGTTTGCTGTTTACCTGTGCTGTGCTTTACTACATGCATTTCGAATTATATCTTATTAACTGATTTATAGTATGTGCTTTGCATGATCTATGGTGTGTGGGTACAACATAGTCCAGAGGAACATTGTTCTGTTTGGTTGTATATATGTACAGTCAGATGACAATAAACTTGAAGTGTTGCTGACCATATATACCACTTTAAGGGTCCAAGGAAAGCTGGCGTGGATAGGCGCCTCGCACTTTAAGCCAGTGGTGCCACCGGACCAGGGAACAGGTGGCTAGAAGAATGGATGGATGGACTGAACTCTTAAGCGCAAAATAATCTGCAGATGCTGTGATCAAAGCAACACTTTCAGTACGCTGGATGAACTCAGTACATTGGGCAGCATCAGTTAGAAACGATGAGTCGACGTTTCGGGCCGGAACCCTTCGTCAGGACTGAAGAAGGGTTCCGGCCCGAAACGTCGACTCATCATTTCTAACTGACGCTGCCCAACCTGCTGAGTTCATCCAGTGTACTGAAAGTGGACTGAGCTCTTGATCTTTGCTCCTTGCCACCTTAAGTAACGAAAATCTATTATACTATGTTGGTTAATCCGGACATCTATTTTCTGCCTAAATGCAGAAGTATCCCAGAACACAAATACTTCTACACCTTAGTTATGAATATGCATTGCGTACTAACTGCTCAGATTGTTGAGTGTGCTCTAGAGAGAGTCTATAAATTCAGAAGGTGGATTGCCAATGCATTTATACCCCTGGATCATAGTGTGTTTGATTCTGTGTTTACCTTCGATAATGAAATCAGGACTGTGAAGGGAGCAGGGAACTGCACTGCCTACAAGAGTGACTCTTGCCAATGCAGCTGCTGGTATCTGTCTACCCACAAAGGACTGCAAAACTCTCTTGTGTTGAAGCTGAGTCATGGGGATAGGGGTAAAGTATGTTACTGTATCCAGCTAGAGATGGCACTAGACTTGGGTAACATTACACGCAACAACTACACCACTGGCGACCCTCCGAGTCCTGTTAATGGTAGTTACTGGATCTTTGGCCTGAACCAAAGCTGTGGAGAGGCTTGTTATTATCTGGCCCACGTAGTACCATATGTGTACTGTCACGTACCCCATGACGGGAATAAAGAAACCAGCAGAAATAGAAACCACTTTGGAGTCCAGTATTGCTATAAAGTAATAATATTTATTAGTAACTACGCAATACTGTAATATAGATGTAGATAAATCAAACAGGTTAGCAATGAATATATATATAAGTATGTATATCAGTAAGTGTGGAAATATATGTATGAAAACCAAGCTTCTTTAAGTCTAGGGGTAAAAAGATACAGTCTTACAATGTTGAGTAAAGTTCAGATCAGTTCAGTTCGTGGTATTTAGTTGAGTAGCGATGGGGAGAGAGAGAGAGAGAGAGAGAGTGAGTTGAGTCTTCAGGTGAGCTGTTGCCGTTGATCTGCTCGTCGTCCTCCGAAATCCTTTACAAGTCACCAACAGTGACTTTAACCGGGGGACCGGTTTTCCTGTGGTGGAGCTATCACCCCGGCAAGGGTGGACACATAGACAACTCCCCACCAGTCAATCCCTTCTCCTTCCCTGGAATAGCAATTTGGATCGATCCGCCTGATCGATCCTCCAAAACCCACTTTCTCTGCGGGCACAACAATGCTCATTGTGTCCAGATCATGTGTCTGAGGTCTGTATCATCTGACCTCCCATTTATTTCACCAGGCTGAGCATCATCTGTCATTCAAAGAGTCCCTCCTTCCTTTGTCTGTAAAGAAATGCGAGCAGGCAACAAGTCCTTGGAAGTAACATCAACAACCAGCCTTTGGTCACCATAGCAACCTTCGAGCTGTTCGGTGCTGTCTCCAACTCCAAACTCAGTAGAAATCCAAAGTTACTTCCAATGCCTTAAAGTGACAGTCCAACCGTTAATCTTCGTCTCTCTCTCTCTTTTCAAAAGCAACATATCAGTGGTAAATAACTCTCTCTGTGTCTCTCTTCAAACAGGTAATAGGGCCACTCCTGGATCCCCTCACAGTACCACCTGCCCACTCTCTCTCTACATCCTACTGTGTGGGGCGCACATCAAAGGACTATGGAGACTGAGTGTTTTTGGATTGTGGTGTTCCTGGTCTGGGAACCAGCCAGGCTGGCATGTGAGAGCATTGACATGCCTCAACACTGCTGGAGAGACTGGCTACTAACACAGCCTTAGCACTACATGACATGAGCCAGGCCATCAGTGGTATCACTGCCAAAATGCTGGCAATCTGCACTGTGGCTCCCAAAATCGACAAGCGCCAGACTTTCTTTTGTCTAAGAAAGGCGGTACTTGTGCCATCATTAGCCAAGAGTGTTGCACGTGCATCCCTGATATCAACAACCAAATGACCCTGATAAATCTGTCACGGAGTTTCAGAGACACTAAGTTATTGCAATTCTGTAAAATTCACGTTACCATCTACAGGACAAAGAGGAGGGATGTGGAAGCAAGGATAACCTGGGGCAGCTGTAGTCAAGTGAGGCCTTTGAAGTGAGACCAACAGTGAGACCTCTGCTTACTACCGATGAGATAGGCTGGAGTGACAATGGCAGTGTGTGCTCAAGCCAGATGAGTGAGGCCTCGGTAGTGAGCCTTTTCCAGAAAGGTCAAAGTTCAAAGTAAATGTTATTGTCAGAGTGGATGTACAGTATGTCACCACATACAACCTCTCTATGAGCAGGTGTGCTCTCACCAATGCGCTGTTGTAGGAAACCAATCTCATTTCCACTCTGCACCGAAGCCAATTTAACTTCTGCTTCCTAATTTGTTGCTGTACCTGCCTGTTCACCACGCGTGTTCATCAATGAGATAATCCACATTCCTCTGCACTGGTTTTCTATTGTCCCTACTAACATTCCCCAAACCGTAGTTCCCTCAGCTTGCTTACTCACCCACCCACCCTTGATCCACCTGTAGCTGCTACACACTCTGATTCTACCTAATCACAAACATGGACTGTAAACCAGCTATGATCCCATTCGTTTCCGAGTGCCTGAAAGAAGCACATTCTGACTCTTGTTTGCCTGTTCATTACGACCCCACGAACCAAATTTTTATATTACACCCAATGACGTGACTTCTTTGCTTGAGCGGTGACCTTCTCTGTGGTGATTTACTGAATTCCTTTTGTAAATCCCAGTTCACAGCATTTATACTTTATCCATCCTGCTCACTATATCCTCAAATAATTTTAGTATTTGTCAAACATGATTTCTTCTCTCATAAAACCACGCTGGCCCTTCCACTGCATTCTTAATAACAGAGCCCTGCTAAGTGATGCAAAGCTAACTGGCCTGGAATTCCCCACTTTCGGTTTCCATCAGTCCCTGAACAGGGGCGTTGCGTTTGCACTGAAACCTTGGTAAAACAGCAGGGGTTTTGGACGATCGCAGTCTTTGCATTCACCAACTACGCAGCCCTTTCCACTGACCCAGGAATGCTAACTATCAGATCCAGGAACTTGCTAACCTTCCGTCCCAGCACTGGCACCTTGTTTCCAGGTACAGTAAGTAAGGATAATATAGACAGAAAAATGGAGAGGAGAGGAAGGCATGTTGCCAAAAGTTTAATAAAAGCAGAAGATGGATTTAACATGATTTGAGGCACATATTTAATCAAAGTGGGAGCATAAATTCACAATGAGATGAGCCCACTCCCCAACCTGGATGCTCAATTGCCAAACAGGAAAATGACCAGGGCTGAAGCCTGACACGTTTCTCACCACTTCTGACCCATAACATGCAAGGATAATTGAGAAAGCTCTTGGCAAATTACTAAGTATAAGAGTATGCACTTAACATCAACTATGGGAGACTGGTTCTGCAAATTCCCACACAACTTGCAAAAATGCATCTTTATCATCCGAAGGCAAGCAAATTGCTTGCTTCTTCATAATGAACTACCCCAGGTTCAGGAACAGTTACTACCCTCAGTCTTCAGACTCTTCAACCAAAGTGGCTAACTTCACTCCCCCATCATTTAAATGTTCCCACAACCTATGGATGAACTCACTTTCAAGGAGTCTTCGTCTCATATTCTCGATATTTATTGCTTCTTTACTTATTATTATTATTTCTTTCTTTTTATCCACACAGTTGTCCTTTGTGCACTGATTGAACACCCAGGCTGGTGGGGTCTTTCATTGATCCTTTGATGGCTATTTTGGATCTATCGAGTATGCCCACAAGAAAGTGAATGTGAGGTTTGTAGATGGTGATACATATGTACTTTGATAATAAATTTACTTTGAATTTTGAATTTTATATCACTGGGCAGGAGTCTTGAACCCAACGGATACTGAAAAGATTCAGTATATCCAAAGTCCAGTTTAGCAAGGGATACTCTACAGAAACTCTGCAATATCACATCAAGGTTTAACTTCAATAGTCTCTAGCATATTTGGCCAAAGTGGTCTCTGCTGGAATTTGCTACAGTCTTCCACCATTTTCCCTTTTCTCAGCCTCTTTTGAAATGCATCTCCTCTTACTCCCCTTATCTACATCCTGTTATAACTAGATTCATACTCTCGTCCTCCAGCTGTAGAAATAAACAATCAAAACGCATTCTGAAATACTGTGCATTCTGGTTAATTGGGGAAGCCACTTATTTGAGACAACTCTTAAAGAACAAAAACTAATCAGGTAAATTGTCTTGAGTCCCTTTGTTCACTGGGGACACTATGCCACCTCACTGGGGCTGGAGACTTGCCAAACAGTTTCTAACTAGCGTCAGTCACGCGCACTTGTGTGGAGTGAACAATTTCTAAATAGCATCACTCGCGTGTGTTTGTGTTCAAAAAGCAATGATCTTTGTAACTGATAGCTGATAAGAAATAACTCGGAACTGTTTCACTCAATGCGGTTTCAAGCATCGAGACTTGTGATTGCCAGACACTGCTGAGAGTGAAAATGAAATGATTTCACTACTTCAACAAGTCAAAACCATGAAGAATTTGTAAGTATCAACAACCACCTTGAATGTTCCCTTTGGTCCCCACCAGACAGTCAGCTCTCACCCGTGGTTCCAATAACCATTTGCATGCAGCAGTGGCCAAGTCCGGTACACCGCTTTGACTGGCCAGGTGGGGTTCACCAGCGGGGCTCACACCCTGGTGAGATAGGGATACGCATGCAAGGTCAGCAATAGCGGACTGAGCGGATGAGGTATACAGTGAGATCTAATGGCCAGGAAAGCGATTCTGCGATGCTCTGTGGGAAATGAAGGGTATGAAGAGGTACAGAAGAGTCATGGTCATTGACTGAAACCGGGAAGATTCCAGATGTGACGTCTGCTCGTATCACTGGACCCGGGCCTCCAAGGTCAAGAGAGTGGAATTGTCCAAAAGCAATGGCTTTTCCACTTTAAAAACTTTCCTGCACAGGTTTCCTGTCATCGTTGGATACGATGGACAACCACCAGTAGTGCTGGTAGTGTTTTAATTTATTCTGTATTTCATTTAAATGCATAATTTGTTATTCAGTTAAATGGCAGCTTGTCCTTTTCATACCTTTTAGACTACTTCCATGAAATTTTTGTTAATTGAGGCAGCCGCTTAATTGGGCCAAAATGTACTGGTCCCAATGTGCCCCAATGAACTGGAATCAACTGTCTCCCTTCCTTTAATTTCCACAATCCATGCTGCAAACTAGCCCAGACCCAAAGAGTGAAAGATAAACATAAACTCCACTCTCAACGAAAGAGTTTGAGTCAGAAAGGAAAGAGGTTTGACCACCCACTACACAAGATCCATTAGGTGACAGTCCCCCTCTACCAATGGGTAATGTCAGCACAATCTCAATCCTCAATGGTGAAGCCAAACCATTTCACCATGTGTCTGGTAGCAGCATGAGGGCAGTCTATGTTTGCAAGCAACAGACTGCCAGTGCTGTGAAGAGTGAGGAAAAGTTACAAGGCATGGGTACACAGCTCCTCTCTGGAACACATCCCTGGAAACTGTCCTACCATGTTTGATTGGTGACATAACCCAAATACCCTACATTTACAGTTCATATACCCTTTAAGACCACTGGACTATAAAAAAAATTTAATTTTTTAAAAATTAACTACTGACAGCATTAGTTGACACAGAAAGTTCCAAATTTCCAACTCGCAAAAAACCTGGCTCCAATTTTACTCTCTGCCCACAGTCCCAGACACCCCAAGCTATTGAAGCCCATTCTGTCTCCAATACTCACCCCTCAATTGCTTGAAAACCTTTGATGAAATGAATCAATAACCTTCTAAACTTCAGGTAATTCAGCTTGTGTGAGAAGTCTTTGGTGCTGAAGGAATGGACTGTACATAAAGCATAGCCAAGGACTGGAGGAAAGTTTCAAAAGTTATATACTACAGCACAAAAATGGGCCCTTCAGTCTAAAGAGTCTGAGCTGACCATCAGGAACCCATTTACACCAATCTGATACTAACCCCATTTTATTCTCACCTCATTTCCATGAACCCCCCCCCATCAGATTCTGCCTCCTACCTACAATACTATTGGCAAGTTCCAGCAGCCCGTTAATGTACCACCTTTTCAGTTGTGGAAGAAACTGGACTATCCAAGGGAAAAACCATGCACTCACAAGGAGAACCTGCAGACTCCGCAAAGACGGCATCTGAGGTCAGGATTGAACCAGAGTCATGAGAGGCGAGGGACAGTGGTCCAACACCCGTTCCACCGAGCTGCCCCACACATATTTCTTCTCCGTTTTGGAACATAAACTGCTTCTATTCTTTCATTCCTGGCATAGTTCCCTCTCTTGTTTAGGATCTGGCTTACAAGTAACTAAATGAATGTAGCAAATGGTCTCCAAATTAGAATGAGCCCTGTTCACTATGTTTCAATAC
This sequence comes from Mobula hypostoma, assembly GCF_963921235.1. Taxonomy (NCBI): domain Eukaryota; kingdom Metazoa; phylum Chordata; class Chondrichthyes; order Myliobatiformes; family Myliobatidae; genus Mobula; species Mobula hypostoma. The sequence continues at coordinate 135,645,731 of NC_086102.1, read as the reverse complement.
CAGCCCTGAATTTATTTAACCCAAAAATAAATCATGTTGCATCCTCCTAACCTGAGGTATACCTAACTGTTCAACATTTGATCCCACACCCTTCTTGCTCAGGGATACAAGTTCTACACCAGAAGGTGTAGGAGTAAAATAAGGCCATTAGGCTTATTGAATCTGCTTCACCATTTGATCGTGGCTGACTTATTATTCCATTCAACTGTATTCGCCTTCCTTCTCCCCGTAAACTTTGACACTCTTACTAATCAAGAACCTATCAACCACTACTTTAAATATACCCAGTGACTTGGCACCACAGATCCACCAGTCTCTTGCTAAAAGAGGACTTGGGCTTAGAATCTAGTCTCTCATTCCAGTGTAGTGCTGAAAAATGAATACTCTGTCTGACACGTCACCTTTTTATCCGTATCACCTACTTCCCTCTCAGGTGTGAATGCTCAACATATACTATAGCTGATGGGCTGAATGTGGCCATATGGACAGACCTACTTGGGGGTGAGATCAAGGTGACCTTGCTCAAAGGTGACAGGGATCGAGCAAGTGCAATTTACAGGAAATGGATAGATGCCATCTCAGAATGGCTTTTGCTGTTTATTACTATGTCTCCCCCCACCCACCCCCGGGTCCATTTTCCTCCACCCAAGCCTTCCCTTTAGCTTCATGTGCTCAGGCATTCAGAACCTTTGCCACTTTCTGCCAGCAACCATAAGCTCTGACCTTAAAAATACATTGATAGCTGGCTATGTCCCGACACACCCCCTACCTCAGGGTTTACCAGCTATCAAAAGTACGATTATCTTTCAGAGACATTGAAAAGTAATCAAAATATTGGTAGAGCTGTTAAAAAAAATTTAAATTGTTGGAAATAATTTGGAAGATGTGTAGCTCAGGTGGTCGATGGTTGAGTTTGGTTGTTCTTTGATCTTGGCAATTCACTTGCAAATGTTTTGTCACTGTGCGATGAGACACCATCAGTCCTGTTGATTGTAGCCCAGCTTGGCCAACGTAATATTTGCTGCTGACCCCGCAGTGTGTTTTGTAGACCACATTGGTCTCGTCTAATAGATTTACTTTACTTTATACTTTATACAGTACTTTATTGTCACCAAACAATTGATACTAGAACGTACAATCATCACAGCGATATTTGATTCTGTGCTTCCTGCTCCCTGGATTACAAATATTAAATATTAAAAATAGTAAAAATTAGTAAATATTAAAAATGTAAATTATAAATCATAAATAGAAAATAGAAAAATGGAAAGTAAGGTAGTGCAAAAAAACCGAGGCAGGTCCAGATATTTGGAGGGTACGGCTCAGATTCGGGTCAGGATCCGTTCAGCAGTCTTATCACAGTTGGAAAGAAGCTGTTCCTAAATCTGGCCGTACGATTTGTTCGCGCTTTTGGCCAAACTGGGATAAAGCCATCCATAACGTCAACTGGCTATAATGTGGTATGACCGACACTCCCTCATCTCTACCCATGAAGATCGAGAGAGGCACAGATTCGACAGGGCATCAGTGAAAGTCCTGGCACGAGCAAACATGCGGCATGCAAAAGAATTTCCAGAAGTGTGGTTTTCCGCAAACTTGTAGACCTCGATCTTATTTATGGGCAAAATTCCAGACCACAGTGCATGAAGATCACCACACACAATCAGCAACAAAATTTCCTCCCTTATATCACAATTGCTTCCGGAATGAAGACACAATCATTCACAAGTATATAAAGGCCAAGCATTCGGAGGATACACCACACTCAACGGTGTTGTTGGTGTCCCCTCACATGGTGACAAAAAGTTTGCAGTGATTTGCCAAGATCTGAGAACAACTCAACCCAACCAGTAAAAATTGTTGTTAAAATTAAAACATTTAAAGCAATTAAAAATAGTTCTAGGGATTCGATTAATTCAAAAGTTACCAATGACCTGAAACTTGCTCATGTCCTTTGAAGACGTTATCCACTGAATTTGACTTGCTCTCCAGTGTAACCACCGTGAAGCTGCAGGAAGAACTGAGATCCATAAGAAATCACTACATAGAATGATACAGCATGGAAAAAGGCCCTGGTGAGCAGTTTTGGTTGTGGCATCTACATAATTGGACCAGAACAGATTATTGGTGACGGTCACTCCTAAGATCCTGTAGCTCTGAACCCTCTCGATGTCAGCACTGTTGTTATAAATGGAACATGTGCATAATCCACCCCCCCCCACCCTTTCCTGAAGTCAATGAAAAACTCTTGTTTTGCTGACGTTGAGGGAAAGGTAGTTGTCATGACACCATGTTACTAGGCTCTCCATCAATTTCCTGTATTTCCTCACTATTTGAGCTATGGCCCACTTCATATCTGCAAAATTGTAGATGGAATTAGCAGTACCTGGTCACACAGTCGTGAGTGTGTAGGAAGTAGAATAGTGGGCTGAGAATGCGGCCATGTCAGGCACTAGTGTTGAGGATAACCATGGCAGAAGGATTGCTTCTTATCCTTACAGATTGCAGTTCGTGGGTCAGGAAGTCAAGCATCCATTTGCAAAGGGAGATGTTGACTCCTGGGTTTCAGAGTTTTGGGATGAGTTTAATGGAAGTATAGTATTAAATGTAGAAATGTAGTCAATAAGCAATATTCTACAATAGGTGGCTTTACTGTCCAGATGCCCCAGAGATGAGTGTAGAGCCACGTAGATGGCATCTGCCATAGAACAGTTTCAGCAGTAGACTAACTGCAGTAGGTTGACAATGTCTGGCATGCTGGAATTAATGCATCTCATATACAGCCTCCAAAAGCACTTCATGATGGTGCATGTCTGAGCCACCAGATGGTAGTCATTAAGACATGTTAGCTAGTTTTTCCCAGGTACCAGGATGATAGTGGTGTTCTTAGAGCAGATGGAAAGTTCAGACTCAAGCAGCAAGAAGTTAAGATTGTCTGCAATTAGCCTCTCCAGCTGATCTGCGCAGGATCTAAGGACATGGCCAGAGGTACCTTTCTGGCCAGATGTTCTCGGCAGGTTCAAACTCTGGAAGACTCACCTTACATCCACATCTCTGACTGTGGGCTCTGGTGCATTGGTGGCTGCCCGGATGATTGGTGGCATTTCAATTCCCTTCAGATCAAAACATTCATAGACTGTGTTTGGACGATTTAAACTCTGGGCCAGATGGACTGAAAAGGTAGGGTATCAGGACGAGGGGCAAGGGTCAGACCAGTTCTGCTAACGCTCCACGATGTTTACTTGGCTCTGCGCTGAACTGAGGCTGAGGCAGTGGCCTGCTCCGGGCTTCGTGCCCGAGGAACACACATCAAAGTTGCTGGTGAACGCAGCAGGCCAGGCAGTGCCTCTAGGAAGAGGAACAGTCGACGTTTCAGGCTGAGACCCTTCGTCCGTCCTGACGAAGGGTCTCGGTCTGAAACGTCGACTGTACCTCTTCCTAGAGATGCTGCCTGGCCTGCTGCGTTCACCAGCAACTTTGATGTGTGTTGCTTGAATTTCCAGCATCTGCAGAATTCCTCTTGTTTTCATGCCCGAGGACTCACTTTTGTTCTGAATGCTATTTGTTTATTTTTACTGCTTGCACTTTTTTTTTCTCTCTCTCTCTCTCTCTCCCCCCCCCCCCCCACTTCCTCTCCCTCTCCACATTGGGTGTTTGACTGGTTTTGGGTTTCTTTGTTCTGTGGCTGCCTGTAAGGAGACAAATCTCAAGGCTGTATAATGTATCCATATTTTGATAATAAATGTAGTTTGAACTTTTGAAGTTTATCGGGAAGGGGTGCGCTGTTGTTGGTGATGCTGTCCAAATTCACTCCATAGCCCATTGCAGCATGTAGGCCCTGCCGCAACTGATGGCTTGTCTGGAAATTGATTTTGGATTGGTATTGTCTATTGGTGTCAATGATTATTTTATGCAGATCATATCTCAACATTGTTTGTAAAGGTCAGGGTACCTAATTTGAACAGAGCAATCCTAGACTTCAGTAGCGGGTGAAACCTTCCAGATCATTTATGGCTTCTGGTTTGGAAACACCTGGATTGTCCTCCTAGGTGCACAGTTCTCAACACACTTGCTGACAAAGTCCATGACAGTGATGACAGCTAAACATGGACAAGTGTATCGACTCAAAGCAATCATGTAAAAGCACATTCACCTCCTCAAACCAGCATGGTATGACTTTCTGTGCTGGAACCCTATGTTTCAACTTCTATTTGTATATGGATGACGGGAGTCGAAGCAGGACATGGTCTTCAAGTTAACCCACTGATATTTAAGGCTATCAAAAGCAAGTCTTAGGTGTGGGACATATCTCCAACTTACGCAGGGGAAGGCAATAGCTAATGTTCATATTAATTGGCATTGAAATCTTCATGAAGAGATCAGAGAAAGAATAAAGTTGCCACCTTCTGCAGTAACACAACATTACAGCTGGCGTTCAGCCACGTGCAAGGTTTCTTAAGCAACACACACGGAACTCGGCAGGTTAGGCAGCATCCATGGAGGGTATAATCACTGAATATTTCAGCCTGAGATCCTTCATCAAGGGTTAAGTTAAAGGACACACCCTGTGCTTCGTGACAGAGCAATATTCTAGCTGTACAGCCATGGAGCCCCCTCAGTCCTATAACAAAGGATGTATACATTGGGTGGCTGGGGTTTTGTACTCAGAACCCCTTGAACCAGTCACTGACAATGTAAGTATTCGGCTGTGATGTGCTGTCACGGTAATTTGTAATTCTGTACACTTACCTGTCCATTTTCAAAATGTTCAAGTTAAGCAGAAGCTGATAGACTTTGTAGTCAATCACATATAAGGCCAGAAGACATAGGAGCAGAATTAGGCAGAATTTATTTTCCTCCTCAACCCCATTCTTTTGAAGCCCTGACTAATCCAAAACCTATCTACCTCCGCTTTAAATATACTCAATGACTTCCCCTCCACAGCCATCCATGGCAAAGAATTCCACAGATTCACTACCTCTGGCTGATGGAATCCCTCCTCATTTCTGTTCTAACTGGATGTCCCTCTATTTTGAAGGCACACATCTGATCCTAGACTCAGCCACTATAGGAGACATCCTCTCCACATCAACTCTATTTAGGCCTTCCAATATTCAATGGTTTTCAATGAGATCCTCACCTCATTCTTCTAAACTCTAATGAATACATACCCAGAGTAATCAAATGTGTCTCATATGTTAACCCTTTAATTCCCTGAATCACTCTTGGAACCTCCTCTGGACCTTCTCCAATGTCAGCACATCTCTTCTCAAATAAGGGGCCCAAAACTGCTTACAATACTCAACATCACATCGTTGCTGTTATATTCTAGTCCTCTCGAAATGAATGCTAACATTACATTTGCCTTCCTTACCATTGACTCAATCTGCAAATTAACCTTTAGAGAATCCTGCACAAGTACTCCCAAGTCCTTTTACATCTCTGATTTTAGAATTTTCTCCCCATTTAGAAAACAGTCTATGCCTTTATTCTTTCTTCTGAAGTGCATGAACATACAGTTCCCTACACTAAATTCTATCTGCCACTTCTTTCTCCTGTCCAAGTCCTTCTGCAGACTCCCTGCTTCCTCAACACTACCTGCCCCTCCACCTGTCTTTGTATTTTCTAACTCCCTCTTTAGAACCTTCCGCAGCTGCTCGAGGACATCTTGGACTCCAGCACCTGGGAGAGAACACACCATCCTGGCTACTCTTTCAGCCACAGGATCTGCTGACCGTCCTCTAGCTATCACTATTGCTCTGCCTGACTTTACCCTTCCCTGCTGAGCCTCAGAGCTGGCTAGAGTGCCACTGGCTTGGCCAGTGCTGCTATGCCCTGATAGGGCACCTGCCCCAGCTGTATCCAAAGGTGTGTACTTACAGATGAGGGGAATGAGCAGAGGGGAACCGCGCACTGAGTGCTTACTCCCCTTACTTCTCCTGATGCCCACCCATTCACTATCTGAACCCTGCACTCTGGGTGTAACCAGCTCCGATTCCCCTCATGCTTCGAAACTGCAGTGAGTACAGGCACAGAGCCATCAAACAGTCTTCGTTTGTTCACATTGTCATTCGCGGAATCATTCTCATGAACCCCATCTGGACCCTCTCCAACGCCAGCACATCTTTTCTAAGCTAAGGGGTCCAAAATTGCAGTCTCACCAACGCCTTATAAAGCCTCAGAATTACATCCTTGCTTTTATATTTTAGGCCTTTCAAAATAAATGCTAACATTGCATTTGCCTTCCTTACCACTGTTACGTTTTTCAACTCCAAAACATAAAACTAATTGAAAGAAAATCAAGGATCTGGGGATAACGTGTTCATTTAGTTTTATACTTTCAGTGAGGAGCTCAGTTATGACATGATGGCGTCTTTCCTGACAACGAGGAGTCACTCTGCTTGGCGGGAGAGACTTGTGCCCGTGAAACAGTCTCAGGTTCTGGGGCCTCCTCCATGGTTGTAGGAGTTGACGCTGGGACTGCAGGAAGTGGTTCTGACAGCTCTGGACATCTTTCTTCTCAAACAATTGACTCTGCTCTCCTCAGCGGATTGACGTGTCACCTCTAAATGACATCGGATGCAATCTCCACTGTGTAGGAGAGAGGTCCGGTCCTGTCCTTGATCTTCACAAGTACCCAATTTTGATCACTTCTGTGAGCCCCTGCCAGGACTGCCTGTGCAGGAATGAAACATCGAACCTCCTTGTTTGAGGAGCCCCGAATTTGTCTCAGATGTTTGCCTTGCATACTCGTTCTGAGATTGGGTTTGAGGAGATCCAAGTGCGAGTGCAAGGGACGACCCAGGAATATCATAGCTGTTGAGTTGTCGGTTGTGGAGTGTGCTGCATTGTGATATGCCAGGAGGAAATTGGCAAGCTTCTGATTCAGTGTCGGTGTAGTGTGATCTACTGACATTGCTCACAGAGCATTCTTTAGACCACAGACAACACTTCCTGCTAAGCCGTTTGTAGCTAGGTGGCACCGTGCAGATGTAATTTGTCTTATGCCATTCATTTTCAGGAATGGACCGAAACTATTCCACAACAAACTATGGTCTGCTGTCTCTGACTAAGTGTTCTGGAACACCGGTCCTTGAAAAGAGGCTTCTCAACACATCAGAGCGAGGCTGTATTAGAGGCTATTGGGGAGCTGCATCCACAACTACCAAGAAATCTGTGCCGATAAATGGTTCGGCATGGACAGGACAGGCCGAAGGGTCTGGCTCTGCCCATTGTTTAAACTCCACTTCCACCACACACAATATTATGCTTTTAATTAAAAATCTGTCACAAAACACGACAGCAGCCAATGTCCTCCGTGTCCTCCAACACCACACCGGGCTAGTTAGTGGCCTCTTTGCACTGCTGCCCATAGAAGTCCAAGAAGAAGAAAAACTATAAAGATTTTAAATCCACCTCAAACTTCAAGAATGTCCAAAAAAAAACTAAGCAGGCCTCCTGAACAAATACCATTGTACAGGTGATCAAAAAGTGTTTAAGTGGCGACTCCATTTTATAAATTATTTACATAGCACTTCTTAAAATTATTAACGTCAGTCATAGGGGAGAAAGTCCTGTAGTGCACCAGAAAAAAAGAAACTAAAACATCCAGGTAAGATCACCAAAGCCTGCATTCTGTTGATTACAATGGAAGTAAAACACCCACCCATCAATTCCATTCACAGAAAAAACTGAGGCTTCATAATTAAGTTCTATTGACTGATATTTTAAAACGACCGGCATATTTTATATCAATATTTAAAGAGAGTGTGAATGCATTGTTTGTAGCAGTAAAGCACACTAGACTATTGTAAATAGTTGCCCATCTTTACAACACAGCTACAAAAGAAACAATACCAAGTTCAAGCTTCAATGCGCAAGAATGTCAAAACAAGTTACCCACTTTGCTAACGTGAAAAGGAATGAATTTACCATGACCTAATTGCCTCCAGTAGTTTTAAAACAGAATTCACTTTCTCTTAACTCAAGCACTACAAACAAATGCGTTGGCAAAGCAAAATATTGCTCAGAATTTTCTTTGAAAAGTGCTTCTCTTCATACATCACTGAGAAGACGCCACTCTCAGAATTAATATGCATGAAATCAAAAACTAGAAAATATGACCCCGTCTTTTTTAAGTAAAAAGGAAAGGCTTTATTTAACATTGAGACTGCTGTTCTTCCGGATACCCTTCAGGGTCTGGGATACGAATTCATGAACAATCATGCCTTGTTAAGGACGAGGTGATGCTCAAAGTATACTTACTGGCTCAGACTGTAAGAAAGGAGAGGAAAAGCTGGCATGAATAACTCTCCTTTCATTGGCTCAGGACATCCTACAGCCAATGGGTGTTTCTGAGGTGTCGGCACTGTTGTAATGTAGGGGAATGATTCCGTTTAACAGTACACGCCCATGTGAAGTATATTATTGTCTGCCTATCCACAGAATGCTTGCAGTCTCCCACTCTCTGCTCCATTCACTGTTGAGGGAGCCACAGGAAGCATGGGTCACTCATTGCCTCTCACTCTGTTAACGCATCCCAGAAGAAAGTTTGGATGCTCAGGCGAAGCGTCAGGAGCTTGTCCAGGGTGAATGTAACTTCTTCAGCAAAAGGGAGGCCTGCCAGGCACTCCAGCTCGGAGTTTAACCTGCCCTGGTGTCTTTTTGAAGGGTTAGATTTGACTCCATCAGCTATCACTGGCTTCATACTAGTAACAAGCAAAGCAAGATAACATTACAAATCAACGCACCTTCACAAAACAGCCTAACAACGAAAGACCTCCCCACCATTAAGCATATCTACACAGAGCAATGTCGCAGGAAAGCAGCATCAATTATCAGGGACCCCCATCATCCAGGCTATGCTTTCCTCTCCCTGCTGCCATCAGGAAGAAGGTACAGGAGCTCAGGACCCACAACACCAGGTTCAGCAACAGTTACTACCCCTCAAACATCAGGCTCTTGAACCGGAGGGTATAACTTCACTATCCCATCACTAAAATGCTCCCAAACCATTGGATAGACTCAGTTTCAAGGATACCATCTCGTGTTTGCAATATTTACTGTTTATTTATTATTATTATTTCTTTCTTTTTGTATTTGCACAGTTTGTCGTCTTTTGCACACTAGGTTGATGTGGTCTTTCATTGATTCTATTTATGGATTTATTGAGTATGCCCACAAGAAAATGAATCTCAGGGTTGTAAATAGTGGCATATATGTACTTCGATAGTAAGTTGAATTTGAACTTCGAAGTCTCAGTTAAATGTCATGCCATAGTTACATTAATTGTCCCAGAACAGTTTACATCAATCCTCATGCCAGACTGCATTAATGCCCTACAGCGATGATCATTCATTTCCCCAGAGCATAGACAGTATTAAATGCCATGACATGGTTTGCAATATTACAAAAAAGCCATACAATGCTTTGTGCTAATCTACTTGCCAGAGCCTGGAGTAAGCCCTATACCACCGTCTGCATTAACCCTATTGCAATATTCTTTAACCATAGTACAACCCACATCAATGCCAATGCAACATTCTAAACTAACCCCAATGCAACATTCTGTATTAGCTCCCATCCTCAAATGTCGTTATTCACAATAATGAAACATTCTACATTATTCACCATTAAATATTCTGCATTAATCCTAACGCAACATTCTGCATTTACTCCGGAATCCAACCAAATTCCCGAGCCGGTACCGGACGTTATCCCGGACTCACTCACATCTTCTACTTCCGTCGCATGTTTATCTCTACAACTCTGTGGGCTCGGGTAGCTGCCCGCCTCCCCACCTCCGGAGTGTCCAGTACCCTCAGTTCGCTGCTCCTCTTACCCCGCTCCGGACAGCCACAGCCCCGTGCAGTGCTGTCAATCTGCCAGTGCTCGTATCAACAAAAGCGCGCCCCAAGGTTCAAAATAGCCAAGCAATTCTATCCATTAACAGCCACTCCGAATGCACACACATACACCAAGATCACTCCCTTTTCTCTGTACCCCTTCCCTCCAGGATAATTCTCTGTAACCACAGATCATTCATTATATCCCACACGGATCGCTCGGTACCTCCCCGATACTCTCTACCCACCCCCCGCCAGTTGTAACCCGAACCACTCTTTGTACCCCACTTCCCATTACTCTGCACCAACACCTTCACCCACCCTTCCCTGTTTACATGGAGAAGAAACTTCCTCAGTTTCATTATGCTCAATCAAAACCTTATTTTCCCCTTTCTTTCACAACCCACCTGTCTGTCGGCTTCCTTCAACAAAGGTCAATCCTCTAAGGTAGGCGCTTTACACTTTCTCTGAATGACATTTAGAGGTATTCTGGTCCCCGACCCCCGAGCTTTAGGAAGTGAGGATCCACTTTCAGTACAGCACAGAAACTGGCCCTTCAGCCCAACAAGTCTGATCCATTTACTCTAGTCCTACATTCATCGCATTTTTAATTCTCTCCATATTCCCATCAACTCAATTCCGATTCAACTCCTCACCCATGCACAAGCAGCCATCTAATTTCCAACCCCATGTCTTCCACATGAGGAAACCAGAGCCCTCAGTGAAAACCCACATGGTCACAGAAAGAACATGCGAACTCCACGTGGACAGCATCCCAGGTCACAATTGAACCGAGGTCACTGGAGCTGTAAGCCAGTGGCTCTACAGTATTGCTTCCCCTAAACATCTAAATTTAAGTGCTAATAACATTTTCCTTTATAAAACAACTCCCCTCATTCCTGCCACCAACACAGTAAATCTGTGTAGCTTCATCTCCAAGTTTTTAATCTTTGTGGGGCTTATTGTCACACAGTGTGGAAACAGGTCTTTCCACTCTACTGTCCACATTGACCAAGATTTCCATCTAGACTAGCCCCATTTGCTTCTCTTTGGCCCTTATCACCCTAAACTTTCCCCATGCAAGATCCTCTTAAATTGTTGTAATTGCTTCAACTAATTCCTTTGGCCGCTCATTCCATATATTGCTTACCTTCTGGGTGACTATGTAGACGAAGTCCCATCTTGCTCAACCTCCCCCCATAGCTCAGACCCTTGAATCCCAGCAACACTCTCATAAATCTAAACGGAAGCACAGCATCCCAATCCCTAAACTCAAATCCTTACTGATGAAGCCTTCTTCACCACCTTGTGTATCTGTGATGCCACTTTCAGAGAAACATGCATCTGTACTGCCAAGTCCCTCTGTTCTACAATACATTCACGTGAAAGTCGTATCCACATGTGTCTTCCTAAAATGCAAAACCTGATTACAATTATACAAAATAGACAGGATGAATAGTGAGAAGCTTCTCTCCTTAGCCAAGGAGGCCATAACCAGAGTTTTATTTAAGGGGAAGGAGATTAAGAGAGTTTTTGGAAATGAAACTTTTCACTAGCAAGTAGGTGAAACATTGAACACACTACCTGTGGGTGGTGGAGGTAGGCATTCTCACAAAACTTCAGAGGCGATACATCTGTGACCCTACAATGTCTGGAAGAGCCAGCCAACATTGCATGTTTGGATTTTCCTGCAAAGAACATCAAGGAAGCTGTGCCCTCCACCTCATGCACCAACAGTGAAACAAAGCCATTAGACTGCACAGTGCAGAGAAAACAACAAAAACAGAGTGGAATGAGGAGAAAAGCTATGTTAACTGTATATCCCGTGGGAAGGACTTGTAGATATCATGCGCTATAACTTAGTGACATAAACCATGAAATCATTTGGGGAATAAAGGAAGTTGTTTTGTTTTGGGGATGATGGTTTACCTCCCCAAAAAGTGTTTTAATATTAAGCAAACTGATACAATTTGTCAACAGCCATCTGTTTAGATATTTATAAAACATAACATTTCATTAAAAAGTAGCAGTAAACTGTCTTTTGGCACAGGGCTGAACAAAGTCCGGTTTATCAACTTAGACAACAATATAACAGATAAATTCTTTATTGTGACATTTGAAATATCAAAACACAATCTTACACAATTCTGATCTTTAAAGTACTGATTTAATATATAAATAGCTTAAAAAGTTGAAATGTTTCTGCTGTTCTTTTCGTAAAAAAAGTTTCCACTTCAGAAGTTATACCCAGCGAACTCCAAACTCCAATGTCTCACTGGCAACCTGGTAACCACTTGGGTAGTGGCTTTATATCTGCCTGTTACAGCACCTCTGCACTTGGATAGTTAGGCTCCAAAGTAAATGTCTTTGCTTTTCAATTAATACTTAGCAATCAGTTAAAATATCCTCAGTGAAAGGCTGCTTTTGGAGACCGACCCTCTCAACATCTCCTTCATTAAAAGGTTCTCCATTCACAAAGCAGACACAAAAGCAGCAGGGAGCTTTAAACCTTTGATCTTGTCACAAAAAAAAGATAAAGAGCTTAGCTCATGACTATACAAGAAACATAGATGCAAAGGATTTACATCTCATTCGATACAAAAATATAAATGTTTTATACAGGGCAATAGAAAAATCAATCACAAAACACATGGAATATACGATGCTTGAGATGCATTAACAGTGAATCTGCATCTTCAGTCACTTTCTCCTTTTTGTGAAAGTCCTGCTTATAGGAAACACTATCAAACAATCGGGCACCATGGACAACCTTCCTCTGTCCGCTAAAACACAAACCGTGATGGCTCGGTGCTCTTGGAAGAAACAGAACAGAAGGGACATCCAACATTTACTTCCCTCAGTTTAGAGCTTCTCCCTGCTGGAACATAAGCAAGTAATACATTGAGTACAGAAGGGGATACATTTGAAATAGAAAAGACTTGCACTGATGAAAATGACAAATAGTAGTGGCTACAGCCCAGTCCATCACAGGAAAAGCTCTCCCCGCCCTTGAGCACATCTACAAAGAGAAAAGTACCCATTATCAGGGATCCCCATCATCCAGGCCTTGCTCTCTTCTCACTGCTGCCATTGGGAAGGAGGTACAGGAGCCTTAGGTCCCATACCAACAAGATCAGGAAGTTACTACCCTTCAGCCATCAGGCTCCTGAACTAATGTGGATAACTTCAGTCACCTCAGCACTGAACTGATTCTAAAAGCTATGGAATCACTTTCAAGGACAGGACTCTACCAACTCATGTTCTCAGAATTATTTATTTATTATCTTTACTATTATTTGATTTTTTTTTGTATTTTTGCATGTGTTTTCTTTTGCACATTGGGTGTTCGCCAGTCTATGTTTTTCATTGGTGAGTTTGTGTAGTTTTTCATTGATTCTATTGTATTTCTTTGTTCTACTGTGAATGCCTGGAAGAAAATTAATCTTAGGGTAGAATTTGGTGACATATACATACTTTGATAATAAATATACTTTGAACTTCAAAGCCTTTAGTTCATTACAGACCTGATCTCATCCCAAAATGTTTCATATTTACAAAGATACAGCATGGAAACAGGGCTTCATCCCATAATCAATCTCCTACATTAATCCCATCTTTTATTCAATGAATCACTTTCAAGTGATCGACACATCTGTCAGTTGATGCAGCCATTTTGTATACGAGCAGGAGCCACGTGCAGTGATAAAATGAAATGTCCAATTAATAAGCTGGTAAAAGGAAAACACAACTGGCATTCATATAGCACCATTTATATCTAGGATGTCCCAAATAACTCAACAGATGACAACTACTTCGTAAGTCCTGTGTCGTAACGCAGGAAGTACAGCAGGCCAGGTACACACCTTAAGTCACCAGAAGCATGAAAGAGTCCAAGAGATACGGCACAGGAAAAGACCCTTTGGTCCTGTCAGTCCATGCTGATTATCAACTACTTTTGAAAAAATATAAACATACTAATCCCACCCTAACCCATTTTATTTTCCCCACTTTCTAATCAACACCCCAGCCCCTGCTGATCTCACCTGCACACTAGGGGTACTATTAACCTTCCACCCCATAAGTTTTTGAAATGTGTGTGTGTGGGGGGGGGGGGAGAGAAGAACCTATGCAGATACAGGATGTCACACACACTCCACACAGACAGCACGGCAATCTGGGTCAATGAGTCAGCAGGTCTACAACAGTACCACTATCCTCCTCAAAAGCAGCGTGATAATGACCAGGTGATCTACCCTTTTTGAAAGCACATTGATTGAATGATAAGGACACTGCTCTTCAAGCTAGTGTCTGAGGAAGCACACTGGGGTATGGATTAATGTTACTCTGAAAGGAGGTCTCCGGGACTACTGCTAACGGGGAAAAATGTGGGAGGAATGCTCTTATGTTGCATCTGTAAAGATCTTCCGATGGATGGGATCCTCATTCTCTTCATAACTTTGGTATAAAGTCAACTGCACCCTATCAGATGGTTTTGGACCAAAATACACAACACCCATATAAAATGCAAAAGAACCTTAAGTAAAAATTGCAAATGATGGAAGGTTGTGGGCGGGATGGACAGGAGGAAGGACATATCTGTGGTTGGGTGAAAACAGCACAAAAAAGTTAATGGATGGGGTGGAAAGTGTGTGATTTGAGAGCAATCATTCTAGCAGGCTGCCTGTGTTGTGTCGATGTATTAATGTAGATTTTGACTTTCAGAAGGCTACAGAAAAGCCACACTGCATGAGGTAGTCAGTAGGGTCAATGGGACAAAAATGATGATGTATGTGAACAGTGGGCACACGCTCGTGGTTTTGTTGTTTCAGGGACAGGTGCACAGCTACAAGCTGCAGTCAGGCCGTGGACACCACGTGGAGAATTGGGACATAACTTCAGTGGCAGTCCAACGTAGCGTGGGATAAAAGCAGACTCAATCGGCCGGTCAGCAGAGAAAGAAACAGGCCAATGATCTTTCATCAGAACTGTGCTGTTCCAATGAGAAGTCATCAACCTGGAACATTGACTCTGTCTCCCTCACCACAGTCGCTGCCTGGCCTGCTGAGAATCTCCAGCACCTTTAAGGGTTTTCTGCTTTCCAGTGCCTGCAGTTTCCTTTCCCCTTTCATGAAAATGAAGTTTGACCTTCAGAACAAAGTGGTCTCCAAAAATCACAAAAACATGTCATCAGCATTAGAGAAATTTGAAACAACACTGAAGTAGTTTTAATTGTTCTTCCAGGGAGAACCATTTTCATTTGCATGGCACTGAAGTAAGTAATCAGGTTTATAAGGTTTCAGATATTCCGGAACAGTTTCAATCATGCTGGTATCGTTAAAGGGAACAGCTAACGTTTAGCCATTCTCTACCCAACATAGTATTGTCAAGTGTCACATTGAAAGGAGTGTAGAAAATTAAATTGGCAAACACTTCCAACCTTTCAACCACGGCAGAATAAGAGGATATAGATCCAGGGTGAAGGAAGGCAGGTTGAATACTGGGCCTCAGTTGAGATGGTACTTGAGGGCTTTGAGGATGGAATCATTTATGAACCATTCAACATAGAAACATAGAAAATCTACAGCACAATACAGGCCCTTCGGCCCACAGAGTTGTACCGAACTCGTCCCTACCTTAGAAATTACTAGGCTTACCTATAGCCCTCTATTTTACTAAGCTCCATGTACCTATCCAAAATTCTCTTAAAAGACTCTACCGTCTCCGCCTCCACCACCGTTGCTGGCAGCCCATTCCACGCACTCACCACTCTCTTGAGTAAAAAACTTACCCCTGACATCTCCTCTGTACCTACTCCCCAGCACCTTAAACATTTGTCCTCTTGTGGTAACGATTTCAGCCCTGGGAAAAAGCCTCTGACTATCCACACAATCAATGCCTCTCATCGTCTTATACACCTCTATCAGGTCACCTCTCATCCTCCACCACTCCAAGGAGAAAAGGCCGAGTTCACTCAACCTATTCCCATAAGGCATGCTCCCCAATCCAGGCAACATCCTTGTAAATCTCCTCTGCACCCTTTCTATGGCTTCCACATCCTTCCTGTAGTGAGGCGACCGGAAATGAGCATAGTACTCCAAGTGTGGTCTGACCAGAGTCCTATATAGCTGCAACATTACCTCTCGGCTCCTAAATACAATTCCACAATTGATGAAAGCCAATACACCGTATGCCTTCTTAACCACAGAGTCAATCTGCGCAGTTGCTTTGAATGTCCTATGGACTTGGACCCCAAGATCCCTCTGATCCTCCACACTGCCAAGAGTCTTACAATTAATACTATATTCTGCCATCATATTTGACCTACCAGAATGAACCACTTCAAACTTACACACATAAAAGTTGCTGGTGAATACAGCAAGCCAGGCAGCATCCTAGAGATGTTGCCTGGCCTGCTGTGTTCACCAGCAACTTTTATGTGTGTTGCTTGAAATTCCAGCATCTACAGATTTCCTCGTGTTTGCACTTCAAACTTATCTGGGTTGAACTCCATCTGCCACTTTTCAGCCCAGTTTTGTATCCTATCAATGTCCCGCTGTAAATTCTGACAGCCCACAACACTATCCACAACACCTCCAACCTTTGGGTCATCAGCAAACTTACTAACGCATCCCTCCACTTCCTCATCCAGGTCATTCGTACAGATCACAAAGTGTAAGGGTCCCACAGCAGATCTCTGAGGCACTCCACTGGTGACTGACCTCCATGCAGAATATGACCCGTCTACAACCACTCTTTGCCTTCTGTGGGCAAGCCAGTTCTGGATCCACAAAGCAATGTCCCTTGGATCCCATGCCTCCTTACTTTCTCAATAAGCCTTGCATAGGGTACCTTATCAAATGCCTTGGTGAAATCCATATACACTACATCTACTGCTCTTCCATCATCAATGTACTTAGTCACATCCTCAAAAATTTCAATCAGGCTTGTAAGGCATGACCTGCCCTTGACAAAGCCATGCTGACTACTCCTAATCATTATACCTTTTAATCACACTCATTGGCTAGTATTCTAACAGGATAAGATAAATTAGACAAAATGGACCATCAAACAAAAACACTTTATCAGGTACAGCCCTGGAGAGTTTGAAGGCCATTGAACCGAAGCAATTTGATACATTTCCTTCTCATTAGTCATTGCTATATTCTGCTTCTCTTACGTTACAGGAGGGAGACAGTAGAGAGAGCAGAGAAGAGAGCAAGTGAAATCAAGAGATCTATAGAGAGAGATATCAAGAGATCGATAGAGAGGGAACTCTGCACTCCAAATATGCGTACAACAGCTCCCAGCTTCCCCCTTCATTCCCTCCACCGACCTTCTCCCTCACCTATCAATTGCCAGTGGTTCTCCTATCCCTACATTCTTATTCCGGCTTCTTCCCCAGCCCGAAACATTGACTGTTTACTCCTCTCCATAGATACTGCCTGACTTGCTGAGTTCCTCCAGCATCTTGTGTTTGTTGGTCTAGATTTCCAACATCTGCAGAATCTCTTGCATTTATGAGGAAGTCATGTTTTCTCATCAACACGAGGATGAATGACCACCAATGATGCTGCAAAGTTTTATTTTGCTTGAGGAGTATTGCCTGTCAGAGTTGGCTTCATGAGTTACTGGTTGTGGGTGTTGTACTGTTGGAGATGGAGAGCTGATGGAGCATTGGTCTCATTGCAGGGGCTAAAGCATTATTGGGTTTGGTGAAAGATGCATCAAGGGAGTGATGAACTGAGGGAAAGGTGCATTGTGGAAGTAGTGCACTGAGTATAGCCCAACATTTTCCCATTTCTCCAAGTAACTTATATTAAAAAAACTGAGTATCAACTATTGTGAACGTAACAAGTCCAAATTTGCACCATTCATTTGTGTGTAAAATAATTTTCTCTGTTTTATTTAATTCTTTATTTTCCGACCATGGGGATGGAACTGGACTCTCTGACGGTGGTGTCTGAAAAGAGGATGCTGTCCAAGTTGCATGCCATCTTGGACAATGTCTCCCATCCACTACATAATGTACTGGGTGGGCACAGGAGTACATTCAGCCAGAGACTCATTCCACCGAGATGCAACACAGAGCGTCATAGGAAGTCATTCCTGCCTGTGGCCATCAAACTTTACAACTCCTCCCTTGGAGGGTCAGACACCCTGAGCTAATAGGCTGGTCCTGGACTTATTTCATAATTTACTGGCATAATTTACATATTACTATTTAACTATTTATGGTTTTATTACTATTGAATTATTTACGGTGCAACTGTAACGAAAACCAATTTCCCCCCGGATCAATAAAGTATGACTATCTATCTACCTATCTATGTCCTGGTTATGACAACTTTCACCATCTCTCCAGCAGTGACCTTGTTCCCAGCCAAGTGAGTGCAGACTTTCATTTATTTTTCAAGATGTGGGCATTGGTGCCAAAGTCAGTATTTACTGCCCTTCACCAATTGACCCTGAGAAGGAGGTGCTCACTTTCTTCAGCCACTGTGATCCTTTTGGTGAAGGTGCTTTTGGGGAGGGAGTTCCAGGATCTAGACCCAGTGACAATGAAGGAACAGTAATATATTTCCGAGTCAGGATGATACGTGACTTAACTCTACCACGGATGGGTCCCAAGCCCCACTGTGAAAGAAGGAGGGTTTGGCATGGAACTAGCAACCCCATTGTGTAAATACCCAGAGCTACAGCAATGCCAACAGGAGCTCCAAAGATCTTATCTCTGGGAGAGGAAGGATACACTGATAAAATGGCTGGACCTGGGGCTAAATTGAAAGACTGGCCCAGGACAGAGGACTCCCGGGAGCTGCTCTCAGCAGCCTATGCCCCAGTAGGGTGATGGGCTTAAGAAGAAAAAGAATGGTGCATCATTTGGAGGGGAACCTGCAGACGGTGGTGTCCCACATCCTTGCCACCCTTTGCCTTCCTCCAGGTCGCGGTCCCGATCTTTATAAAGATTAGCTTTATTTTGTCACAGGAACATTGAAACATGCAGAGAAATGCATCGGCATTCGTCCAGCGCTAACAGAGCGTGCGCACAACTCACTAACCCAAGGCTTGTATCTCTGGAATGTGGGAGGAAACCAGAGCACCTGGAGAAAACCCACACGGTCACGGGGAGAACGGACAAACTCCTTACAGGGAATGATGGCAATTGAACCCCGATCAGTGATCGCTGTGGAGCAATGTGCTAACTGCTACACAACATGCTGCCCAAAAGTGCCCCTGAGAACTTTGGGAAGTGCTGCTGGAGGGACCTGGACAGGTGACTTTGTAGATGACAAGCAGCGCAGCCATAACGGATGAATGTTTAGGGTGGTGTATGGGATGACAAACAAGTGAACTGCTCTGTGTTGAAAATTGATTGCTGGCAAGTGGCACTCCCGACTTGTGCCAAGTAGATGCTGGTAAGGTTTTTGCCTTACAGGAGGAGAGTTATTTGCTGCTGCTGTCATTCTGTTGATGTGGCTGGTCCAGCTGAGGTTGTGTTTAATGGTGGGAGATGCGGTCACGGTAATACCACTAAATGTCAAGTGTATGTGTGCAGCCCCAGGAATGAAGCTCTGTCTGGGCAATGTCCTGCCCACTGCTCTCTGTCTGGGAGTGGGACAGGGGTGTGGGTGGCATTATTCCTCCCACTGGATGGAATGAAGCTGCAGTCTGGTCTAAGCTGCCAACTGCTGCCCTGAATTTAAAGTGATCTAGTCTCAGAAACACAATGCTGTCTGTTACACAGTCACTAAAATTTGTCTTCATCATTGTCTTGGAAACGTGGAACAAAAACAGCTTCCACGTGCAAACACCACAAGCTCTACAGCACAAGAGACTGCAGATGCTGCAATCTGGAGTATCACACAAGATGCCGGAGGAACTCAGCAGGCCAGGCAGCATCCATGGAGGAAAATGGACAGTTGACATTCTGGGCCGAGACCCTTCAACTGGACTGCAAGATAACCATCCGGACTTAAATAGAGAGGGGGAATTCTCCTCCCAGCTTCTGGCTCTATTTCCACTCTCTCCTCTGTCTGCTTATCACCCTTCCTCACTTGGATCCATTTGCCAGTTCTTGCTCCACCTCATTCAAGGTATTTTTCCTCCAACTTCCAGTCTGGATGAGGGCTTGGACGGTAAATTTCCCTCCACAGATGCCGCCTGACCTGCTGAGTTTCTCCAGCATTTTGTGCCCTACAGCTCAAAACACACACCAGCAGCTTCTGACAAACACTAGTTTGTCAGAAATAGAAAGGGTGCAGAGGAGATTTACAAGGATGCTGCCTGGATTGGGGAACATGTCTTATGAGAATAGGTTGAGTGAAATTGGCCTTTTCTCCTTGGTGCGACGGAGGATGAGAGGTGACCTGATAGAGGTGTATAAGACGATGAGAGGCATTGATTGTGTGGATAGTCAGAGGCTTTTTCCCAGGGATGAAATGGTTATCACAAGAGGGCATACTTTTAAGGTACTTAAGGAAGTAGGTACAGAGAAGATGTCAGGGGTAAGTTGTTTTTTTTAAACGCAGAGTGGTGAGTGCATGGCGATAGCAGCGGAGTCAGATACAATAAGGTCTTTTAATAGACTCTTGGATAGGTACATGGAGCTTAGAAAAATAGTGGGCTATGGGTAACCCTGGGTAATTTCTAAAGTAAGTACATATTTGGCACAGCATTGTGGGCTGAAAGGCCTGTATTATGCTGTAGGTTTTCTGTGTTTCTAGTCTACTAGTATACGCTGTAGCACATTGCCCTTCACTCCTGTGTGGATTTAACACATATACAATAAATCCAACAAAACATATTCAAGTGATTCAGCATTTGATTTGAACAGACTCATTCTTTAATACTGGTGGGTTACCAGCTGCATGGACTTTTGATCCTCACCTTGAACGGATTACTGTAATTCCAGGTGACATGGCTAGTTGGAATTTCACAGATGGAGCTCTCTGACAGGTGATTGAAATTTGGCTCAAACTGACAGGAAGACTGATAAGAGCTCAGTTCCCCGTTGGACATGATCGAGGAGCCCACAACAGAATTAGATGGCATGTTCTCATAGTAACAAGTTGGCCGCAAGGGACTGTGGTTTGGAGATATCTTAATTTTACTGTATTCAGGGATGGAGGCAGTGCTGCCAATGCTGGGAAATGTCAGTCCGTTCCTCGTGACGGGGACGTGGTTTTGGTATTCACGCGAGGCAAACATGCAGCTAGAAGAGGCCCCCACCGGCAGCTGGTTTATTGAGGTCATTTGGTCGACGGCAACACTGCAGCTGTAGAGGAGCTGCTCGGCACTGGCCTGAGCCACATTTGCCACAGCGGGAACCTTATCCTCGGCGGCCTGCAGCAGCATGCAGGATGACTGCGCCACGAGCTGCTGCACGACAGAGGGCTGCAGGGAAGTTCGTTGCTCACTCTGCATTGGGTGCCACTGCAGGGCTTGCTGTTGGGCTGTATTTACAAACTGCTGCTCCTGTGGCCTGTTTACTGCCAAGTACTCAGGCCTCTGTTGTAAGGACTGCTGAAGGTCCCTTTGCAGCATCTCTGCAGGTGAGATGCTCCCCAACTGCTTTTGTGGCATGGTGGCTGAACCTCCACAGTCTACCTTCTGCACAGCAGACCTGCAAGGCCTCTGAGGACTGTACGAAATGGGGCTGGGTGTGTCAGCTCCCATGTCGCTGCCAAACTTCATGCTGACAAAGTTTTGTGGGAAAGGTCCCGATGAAATTGGGTTTCCTGGCCGGATTTCAATGTGCTGGTTGGGCATACGTGCATTTGGAGGTCCAACTAATGTTGCGCTGGGTGACTGAGAGACCGCTGCCTTCTGAGAGTTTGCCAACACTGTGGTCTGACCGGCGGGCATCTGGGAGCAAGGCCTTGTTGCGGATGGACAGGTCGGTATCAATGTGTTCTGTGGGGTGGGGACAACTGGACTCTGGGCCCCGACCATTACTGGGTTCTGGATTCCAAACGGCACTGGGTTCTGGGCTCCAAACGCCATCAGGTTCTGGGCCCCAGCCAACACTGGGTTCTGGATTCCAAATGTCACTGAGTCCTTGGCAGTTGTCATCGCTGGGTACTGGGCTCCAGCCATCATTGAACGTTGACAGCCAGACACTGCTGAGCTTTGTGTATTAAATCCAAATGGCTTTTGCTCCATGGATTCAAGAGAGATTTGTTGATTTGGCTCAGCTGAGTTTCCCTCTGTGCAGTCCAGGCCCATGGGTGAGAATTCATCAGCTTTTGAATCCTCTTTTGTCAGTATGTCCTCGACACATGAGAGTATAAAATCTGTGCTGAAGATCTCATTCAGGTCATCACCAATGGGAGAACTAGTGTCCATTTTCATTAGCGCCTCTTCCCATCGCTCCAACTCCACCTGCTCCACGTCCACATCCAGATTTTTCAGAGTGTTGCAGAGGTCGCTCTCATCAGCATTCTTATCAGACAGTATATCCATAACCGCTGCCAGAGGGTCATCCTGGCCTGGGAGTGCCTCCTGAAGGTTAGAAGAATTATTTCCACCAAGGGCCAAATGACAGAAGTCCCCAGGCACATTCAGAACAGCACAGTCGTCGGCAAAAGCTCTGTCTAGGTTCAACTGCGATTCATGGGGCGGGACGTATGCAGATAAATTCTGCGTCATCAAGGCACCCAGAAGAGAGCTGGGATCTACTCCATTTTTCCTCTCCACGCTGTTCTCCTCATTAGAAAGCTTATTAACCTTGAAGCTTTTCCCTTTTGCCAGGGATGGATCCAAATGAATCATGGTGCTTTCATACAGAACAGCCTCCCCTGTAGCGAAACTGAAGAGCCTCGTGGCTCTTTTCTGGAGATGCTCCTCACCCTCTTCATTCCTGAGGATAAAGAGGAGGAAAATCATTTTCAGCTCACATTTATCCTACTCGTGCATGGCTACCACAGCCAAGATTCAGATCTGGTGTATCCCAACGAAGTGACTGTTCCCCCTTGATGTAGTGGGAGTGGCTGAATCAGCCTATTATTCTATAGGATAATAGCTAACCCTCTGTCATAAACCTACCACCTGGTCATATCCCCATGTCCTCAGCTTAATAAGCTGTCCATGCCAACTGTGCATCAACTAACAATGCAGAATCCTGTTTCCAAGAACTAAAATGACTATTCCCCAACCTAATTGAAGAAATTTCTTCTCATCTCAGTACTAACTGGCTGACCTGTTATCCTGACACTATAAACCTGGTGCTATCACGAGAGGGGCAAGCTTGCTGTATCTGGCTTGGCTGTTCTACTTACTACTGGATTTTAAGCCAAGGTTGCTTAGGAAACTTGGCAGCACTGGGTTGATTGTCGGACTGCAGAGCCTACAGTAACCTAGGGCAGGCCAGAGATCCAAGTGG
Source organism: Mobula hypostoma (assembly GCF_963921235.1). Classification (NCBI taxonomy): domain Eukaryota; kingdom Metazoa; phylum Chordata; class Chondrichthyes; order Myliobatiformes; family Myliobatidae; genus Mobula; species Mobula hypostoma. Next base: position 135,622,505 of record NC_086102.1, on the reverse strand, counting down.
CCAACCATTTTCCAGAATTCCTCACCAGTGATAAACAACAGGAACTTTGTTCCTGATTCTAATTCTGGTCCATCAGAGTCAATACCCTCAGGTCACCCTGACAGAAGAAATATAGAATGCATTAGGACTTGCTGAGATTGATCCATCAATCACCCATCATTCAGCAGTTAAACAACCAGCAGAACTATGGGGTGGACCTTGGATAGAAAAATCTTCAACCTTTACTTGGCAAGGGATGAAACCAAAAAAAGCAAAAAGAATTGCTTAAGTTACTTTTTGTATGCAATTCCTTAACTTACAAAGATTGAGGAACTGGTCTTCAATTTAAGCTAATTTTTGTTATAATAAATAATACCCTACTTTCCATGCCTCAGTTTACTTGACCCGGCAATCCTAACACAAATAAGATGTACTGTAATAGACAATGCACTAACCTCGAGCACTAAAAGCCATTGTGTTTCAGCACTTTAGCCAAGTTAGTCAAATGTAGTAAAAATATAGGTATCCAGCCATGAATGTGAGTATTTGCCCTGTGTGGAAAATGTGGGGCAAATCCAATTTGTATAATTACTGCTCGGCCATTCTATTCCAAATCATCCAGGAACATGTTAAACAACTCACTAGCAATCTGTTTATTTATGTTCAATTAGTTTCAATAGGATCACTCAGCTCCAGATCTCAATTAAGCCTTGGTCCAAATGTAGTGAATTGATCTCACTATCCAAGGCAATGAAAAGTGTCTAAATAGAGTGGATATTTCCAATAGTGGGAGAGTCTAGGGTCAGAGGGCACAGCATCAGAATACAAGCACATCCCTTTAGAACAGAGATGTGGAGAAAATTCTTTAGCCAGAGGGTGGTGAATTTGTGGAATTCATTACAGCTGTGGAGATCAAGTGATCGGGTATATTTAAAGCAGAGGTTGATAGGTTCTTGATTAGTAAGGGTATCGAATGTTACAGGGAGAAGGCAGGAGAATGAAGTTGAGCAGGAATATAAATCAGCAATAGTCGAATGCCAGTGAAAACTCAATGGGCTGAATTACCTCATTTTCTTTCTAAGTCTTATGGTATCAAAATACTCAGTTCATTTCACCCGACTTTATTAATTAGCAAAACTCCACTTTTGAAGTTTCTAGGAATGAATCCCTTTCATAAACTAAGCAAAGGCCATGAAGACTAATTCCTTTCAACACCAGCATTCCAAGATGAAGACTGACCTTGGTGTACACATGCGCTAGCTGTCGGGAGAATGAACAGCAACTACCAGAGCAGCAGGTCTGGGTTTGTTGAAGTGAATGGCCAAGCTAACACAAACGTCTTGTGGAGTGCATGGCATGTGCCACGCGTCCCTTGAGGGCATTGCGTGCGAGAAAATGTAAACGAAATGCTCCTGCAGACACTGCACTTACGTCAGGGCTCTCTGTTTGCAAATGATGTAATCGGGTCTGCCTCCTCTGTAGATCAGCTTGGCGTTGGCCTGGACCCAAACCCATCTGCTCTGTTTGGTCAGTAGCCTGAAGACTGCCAATCCGGTCTCCCCGGTTTTAATCACTGAAACAAGTGCATAATTGGATCAGAAAGCACGGAATAAGAAAAGGCTCTTCATCCTTCATTCATTCCTCACATACATCAAATGCAACCGATTTGATTCTCCCCAGTCTATCCCAAGAGAAAGATCCACAATCTTAGCTTTCAATATTTAAAATAAAATCTTTCCAATTCTGCTCTGCTTTCAAGCAACATCATTTCATCGCCAATGGTTTTCCAACAAATTTCGGTCAAGAATTATCAGGTTTCCACAAAATAAAAGGCAATCATGGTCAGTGAGTGGCAGGGAGAGTTCTGTTCAGCTAAAATCCAAAAACTTTACAAGGGAAGGAAACTGAAAGTGGAGGAATACTAGGTCCAAATTCAAGGGGGGTAAGAGGTTACAGGTAGGAAGCTTGGAGACAGAAAGGAGCCCTTCAAACAGCTGTGTGGAGGAAGCTGGAACAAGCAGAGGCATGGAGGAAGAAAGGGGAATGTCCCCCTTGTTCATACTTTGGAGAAGATGTTTCTATGAAGGCTGGGCTGAAGGAAGGTATCCACTCTCCATACCGAATGTGAGGTACAGTCATGAACCCAGGGTCTGGGGGATGCTGTCAGTGTGCGTAACCCTTGGGACATCAATCATCTGCTCTACCAGAGATTTTGCTCCTTGAGGTTGGTCCCATTCAATGCTATTCAGATGACAGCTTTACTCCACTTCTGCCACTGAAGACATTCACAACATATGTGCAGTTACTTCCTATTCCTGTAACCTAACACATTCCCAAACACATTATTTTATCCATGTCCCTGTAAAATGAGAAGAAATAAAACCAGCAGGCATTCAGCCCCTTGTGTCCGTTCTGCCATTCAGAACAAACCTCTTGTGGTCCAATACCCAACATTGTATGAAGATGCAAGACATTGCAGATGATGGAAACTGAAATTTTGTTTAGTACAAGTTCCACCAGCATTTTGTTTCTTATAGAGTCATGAGCACTACAGCAAGGAGAAACTGGCCTTTTGGTCCAGCAAGTCCTTGCCAACCAGGTCTTCTGCCTAGTCTCATCTACCTGCACTCAGCCCGTAGCCTTTCTATCCCGGAAGGAGAAATCGATGTTCATGCTATCAGGATGGAGGCTACCTAGACAGAATATGAGGTGTTGCTCCTCCACCCTGAGAATGGCCTCATCATGGCAGAAGAGGAGGTTATGGAATGACATGTCGGCACAGGAATGGGAATAGGAATAGGAATTAAAATGGTTGGCCATTGGGAAATTCTGCTTATGGCAGATGCAACAGAGATGCTCGACAAAGCAGTCCTCCATTTTACAATGGGTCTCGACTATATAGAGGAGGCCAACTCTTTAACCTGATCCAATTCAGCCTCAAACACAACTGTTTGTTCCTGTGACCTATGCACAGGCCACAACACTGGTTTGCCTACTTACAGATCATGTAGGTATGCTTACCTGTATCTACGCAACCTGCACAGGTACCATATCACTGGTCAGACAACCTATGCCTCTATGACCTACATCACTGCTCTGCCTACCTGCACCCATTACCTAGTAACAAGAATTCCATTGGTAGCCTGCCTGTGTCAGCCAGACAGGGACCACATCACTGCTCTGCCTACCTGTACCTGCCTTTGCCTAGTCAGAGACCCCATGAGTGGTCTGTCTTCCAGCACAGTCACCACCCATTCACGTACAGAGGCTCACTCTGTTCTAAACCCACCAACTTTCTGTCTCACCCAGCCCCTTAATTCACACAGAAGATGAAAAATCTCCAGCAAACACTTGAGACTGGACTTAACAGAGGATGCAGTACCAAGCCTGATGTAACTCCTACCTCATCTGGTACTCATGGTTGACCAGTTGACTGGTTGAACTGGCAGGTGATGGAAACGTAGGCACTGCGTTTTGCCAGCCAGACCGCTCCCTCTTGTAGGAGCTCGGACAGAATCATATTTGCATCCCACACGTGTCAGAGTGTCAGAATGAGTTGATACACTGTGCCTACCTTCCCTCAGTGGGAAGTTTCAATGCCTCCAAAACAGAAGCCACCCCCTCCACATCCAGGGCCAGAACCATTGAGGACAATCAGCCAATGGAGCATTTCAAAATCAAAGTTTAAAGTAAATTTATTATCAAAGTACATATATGTCACCATATACTACCTTGAGATTCATTTTCTTGCAGGCATTTATAGGAAAATAAAGGAATACAATGGAATTTATGAAAAAAACATTTAAAGATAACAACCAACGTGCAGAAGAAGACAAATTGTGCAGATAAAAAAAATAACACTGAGAACACAAGTTGCAGAGTGGAACATGAGTGTGTAGATGGTGGAATCAGTTCAGGGTTGAGGTGAGTGCAGTTATCCATGCTGGTTCAGGAGCCTGATGTTTGCAAGGTGATGGACTGGGCTGTATCCATAACTGTTTGGAGATGCTTATGCCTAATACTTGGAGAATATTAAATTGAGTACAATCTCTTCCCTCAGATGAAAGACAGCACTGCAATATCACGAGGGGACAGGAGTCATCCCTAATGGACTATTCAATAACTGTCAGTAGACATTCGCTCATGGCGGGAACTCTGTGTGAAAATTGTCTCTCACAACAGAAGATTAAATTTCAAATGTACTTTGATGCCCATCAATTGCTTTGTCTCCTCCTAGGCTTCTGAAGGGTACAATATAATTGTACTATTTGATCTTTAATATATAGCCAGAGGTTAGTCTTTAATCTTAAAACCATTCTTTAATGATTTTTCAAAATGACAATCAAAACTCCTTCCCTACTTTCTTCCTCCGATCACCAGGTGTAGTAGAGTGAAACAGTTTGACTTCATCCATCTCCCACCCCCCCCCAGCACTGTGCCTCAAGTCCTACTTTGGTGCCACAGCTCCCCCGCCCCCCCCCCACCACCTCCGGTCCTTCCCCAGAGCTGAGCGCCCTTCTGCCGTACTCACTTTTCAAGTGATTGTCGGCGCAGTACATCATGTCAGCCGCGTGAATGAACTGGTAACCGGTTCCCCGCATCCGCAGCTCCATCTCCGTGTAACCCAGTACAAATTTGCCCCTGTAACGATGGGGTAGAAACAACAGCATGCAGGTGAGAATGTGATTGGGAGGCCAGCTCAGAGGTAAGCAAGGTCTGGCTCCTCATCCAGCCCGTCGCCAGCTCTGAACACACTAGTACCCAAGGATTCCTTGACTGTGACTTGTTGTGGCAGCAGAAAGGCTGCACTAATCCATCTGATTGGCCGGGGCTTTGAAAACAAAGCGTGGAACTCTACTGATCCTTCAGCAGCACCTCATTCTGTCTATGCTGACCCACTGACCAATCCTACCCCAGATTACAGTAATTTTCACTGTAACCTATTCTTCATACATTCCCATCAAACACCAAGTTTTACTGTCCTCCAACCAGCAGGGGGATATTTACAATGGCAAAACAACCTAGACCTCCCCACCACACCCACACACAGTCATTTGCTGGCTGGACCAACCCTGACTCTTCTACAGGGGTGAGGGCAAGGGACAGAACTTAGGATTGACCACTTCCCACCCACCCACCCCACCAACCCACAGAACATACTTGGTGTCACACGCCAGTGGAGTGAAGTCAAGCTTATGCTTGGTCTGGAAGATGAGGGTCTTGGTGCGGACCTCCAGGATGGAGGGGGACTGAAGGGGAGTTGCCAGGGCAAAGAGAGCCAGCTGCGGAGGAATGGGAGTGCCATCCTCAGCTTTCTTGTTCTGTCCATGCAGAAATTTCAGCCGTCCTTGGAAGTTCAGGGTCTGCAATTCAGACAGAGTCACTCAGTAGGCACCAATAGAAAGAAGGGTACAATCAGTGGAAGAGTGTGGGCATTAGTAGATCCCTGGCGCATATACAAATAAATGTTCTGTAAAAGCAGGAGGAAGGCTCAGGTCCTGAGACAAGCTTGATCCCTGTCACCGTGTGGTTCGTTTGACCATTTCCTTGTCTCCAGGTCAAGAGGCTGATGTTTCATGTCAAGGTGCAGAAGCTTAACTACAAAACCCGAAGCGGACACCGCAGTTCTGTAGAGGGGGTGTGAGCAGCGGCATCTAATGGGATGTTAGTCCAAGGTCGCATATGCTCTCCCAAGTGATAGATGCGGTATTCATTCTGAAGGAGTCTGTATGAATTACTCCTATGTTTCTCACCAATGTATGTGCCTCGATCAAAATAAAAGAATTGGTCTTTAAATCCATATTGCTTGATGTGTGCAAACTGGTGGTCATATCAACTACAGTGCAATTGTGACAACAATTCAGTAGTTTGGAACTTTTGAGATAACAGGGATGTGGATTATAAGTGCAATTATTTCTCCTTGTGGAAGTGAAAAGAGGTGCATACATGTTAGCTGAGTTGTGGGCATGCTATATTGGCACAATCCTTGCTAATTTGATTTGATCCAAATGACACATTTCACTGTTGCTGTTTCCTCCTCACATGGGCCAGCAGCCACCATCCCCTTCCCTCTCTCCAACAACTTTCAGATGAAGATAGGGTGAGTGGTCAACTCCCATCAATGGGGAAGTCTGACAGACCCAACAAATGCTTCCATTAGTGTCACTCCTAACAAGTTGCCTGGATGAACCCACAGTGTTGGGTCACCAAGTGATTTTCTTCCCTTCCTTTTTTTTCCTTGCTATAATTAAAGTGAACATGTCACCCCGTCATATTTTGATGCCATCTTTAATTCTAGTTTAAAATTGCTGACCCTCTCCACCTCCGATCCTCTGATGAGAACCGACTCATGGACCTCTGGTTTCCTTCTTCTGAAGTCAATAATCGGTTTTGCTGACACTCAGTGAGAGGTTGTTGTGGCACAACTCAGCCAGATTTTCAATCTCCCTCCTACACGCTGATGCACCACCACCTCTGATTCAGCCTATGACAGTGGTATCATCAGCAAACTTGAATATGGCAATGGAGCTGTGTAAAGCGAGTAGAGCAGGGGGCTAAGCACACAGCCTTGTGGTGCACCTGTGCTGATGGAGATTGTGGATGTTGTTGCCAAACCGAACTGACTGGGGTCTGCAAGTGAGGAAATCAAGGATCCATTTGCAGAAGGAGGTAGTGATCTGAGTCAAGAAAACCAGCCTAGCCTCGCCAGTCACTTCTCATAACTGAAACACTCCATCTTGATGAATGTCCTCTGCATCTGCTCCAGCCTCAGGCAACATCCTGGTAAATCTTTTCTGGACTCTTTCATAGAACATAGAACACTGCAATATAGTACAGGGCCTTCAGCCCATGATGTTGTGCCTACCTTTTAAAACCTAATCTAAAATCAATCCAACCCTTCCCTCCATTCTCTATCATCCATGTGCCTATCTAACAGTTTCTTAAATCCCTAAATGTATCTGCCACTACCACCGTCCCCGGCAGGAGGTTCCACACTTCCACCACACTGTGTCTAAAAAAAACTTACTTCTGATATTCCCCCTATACTTTTCTCCAATCACCATAAAATTATGTCCCATTGAATTAGCCATTACTACTAGCCAATAGTAGAGCTGCTGCCTCACAGTCACAGAGACCCAGGTCCCATCATGACTGAGAGTCATCTGTATGGAGTTTGTGATTGCGTGGGTTTCCCCCAGGTAGCCCGCTTTCCTCCCACATCCCAAAGACATGGAACTGGTGCGTTAACTGGTTGCTATAAATTATGCCTAGTGTGTTAATGGTAGAATCTGGGATTGGGAGTGCTGATTAAGATTTGGAGGGGTTATGAGAATAAATAAAAATAGTAAATATAATCAACATAGGATCAGTATAAATGTGTGGTTGTTGGTCAGCACACACTCAGCAGGTAAAGGACCTGTTCTGCCCTACCTCTCAATGAACACCTGACACCTGTGTCACCAAGGCTATGGACCAAGTGCTGGCAAACTGGAATGAGGAGAGGACTTGATGGTTAGCACAAACACGGTAGGTTGAAGGGCCTGTTTCTGTGCTGTATGAGTGACGTTGTTTCAGCTGGGACGGCGGCTGGCAGGGAAGATAGCTCAACAATTTGAATGAATAAGTCCTTGCTTCAGTTTTGTGCGAGGCCTCTACACATTGAAAAGAAAGTTAAGAGCTCAAGGTTTACATACCAGGAAACCCGACGAATTGTCCAGAAGACATCGGAATCGGCAGATAAAATTCCTCTCCATAAAAGAGGAATTCTCAGGAGGAAGTTGAAGAAGATCATAAGTGACAACGTTGGAGCAAAGGTTATTGCTGTCCGGAATAGCTGGATGGTGAACCAGAAAGAGATGGTTAAGTCAAAATATACACAACTATGAAATAAAAAGGCCTGAAATATTCAGGCATTTTGGACAGAGGATTTAAAGCTGTTTACTGAAGACATGCCTTTACCTAAAAAGGGTGGGATGGACTTGCCTTGCCAGTGCCATTCATTAGGAATTCATGAATGAGTTGCCCCAATCAACCAGAAACACCTTTCTCCCTCACTCTAATTCTGTGCCCATTTTCCCCCACCTCCTCCTTTCTGCCAGGGTTATGCAGCTCACTCTAACCTTACTCGTTGCGTGTTCACAGACATAAGAAAGGGATGCACATCTTGAGATGATACACTAAACAGCATGGGCTTCAACCAACCCGAACTCTAATGCTTATTTCTTGCTTGTGCCTGCTTTCTTTACAAGACTGATTAACGAGTCACATGGAACATTTGTAATAGATTACTGCTTGAGTGGATTACCAAATCGTGATTGTATTACAATGTTTGGGTGCTGTATTTTACCATTAGTAACTGGCACAATTCATAATTTAAACCATTCTTTGGTAAGTGAAAAAAACAGAAACTATTCAGACAAAAAAAAACCTTCCACCAGCTATGGGAATTCTGCCAGATATCAGTGATTGCAGAACCTTGGTTGAACAGTTTCTGGTTCATTTCTGTTGCACCAAGGAATGATTGAAGGAAAAAAAAATTGTGTTTTTCCTGTCTTGTCCTTCTGGCCAGAGGATTTACTGAGGCCATATCAAACCTGCAACAGCAAACCAAAAACATTCCTGCCTCCCCCAATCTGATCCTTACCTCACCCAATCTCTCTACAACTTAAAACTAACACTTTTTTAAAATTAAAAAAAAAGGAGATTCTGCAGACGCTAGAAATCCAGGGCAACACACACACAACAGATGCTCCATGACTTGCTAGAGAAACTCAGCCAAGTCATGGAGCATCTGTTGGAGGGAATAAATAGTCGACATTTCAGCTCAAGATTCCTCATCAGGACAGGAGAAGGCGGCGGCAGAAGCCAGAATATGAAATTCTCCCCCTGGGAGTTACCAGAAGCTAGAGAAACCAGTCTTCATGCCCTTCAGGTTGGAGACTACCCATGCAGATATCAGGTGTTGCCCCTTCAAACTGAGTTTGGCTTCATCATGGCTGCAGAGGTGGTTATGGACAGACATGTCAGAAGGAAATGGGAAGTCCAGTTGAAATGGACAAGCATTGGGAGGTTCTGCCACTTACAGCAGACAGAGCTAACATCAGCACAAGAGATTCACTTGCTCAGTTCCTTCAACTCCACCTCATCTGCTCCCAAGATGAGCCTTGCCTTTCCAAGATATCAGAGCTATCAAAGAATGGTATTTCTCTTCATCAACCGCTGATGCTACCATCATATACATCTCCTCCATTTCCCGGTCATGCGTGCTGACTCCATCTTCCTGCTGCCATAACAGGGATAGAGTGCCTCCTGTCCTCATCTTCCACTCCATGAACATCTGCATCCAACACATCAGTCTCTGTAACTTCCGCCATCTTCAATAGGATCCTACCATAAACATATCTTTATTTCTGCCCACTCTCTGCTTCCTGCAAGGATTGCTCCCTCCATGATTCCTTTCTCTATTCGTCCCTCCCCACTAATCTCTCTCCTGGCACGTATCCCTGCAGGTGACAGAAATGCTACACCTGCCCATTCACCTCCTCCCTTACCTTCATTCAGGGCCCCAAACAGTCCTTCCAGGTGAGGCAACGCACCCCCTGCAAATCTTCTGGGGTCACCTATTGTATACGGTACTGCCGATACAGCCTCCTCTGCATTGGTGAGACATGACGCAAATTAGGGTACTGCTTTTTCGAGTACCTCCACTCCAACTGTGAAAAGCAGAATTTCCTGGTGGCCAATGGGAATTCCTATTTGTATTCCTCTTCTGACATGTCCATCCATGGCCTCATCTTCTGCCACAGCTCCGGGTAGCCTCCAACCTGATCACATGACATTTGATTTCGCCTTCTGGTAATTTTTTTCTTTTCTCCATCCCCTTCCCTCTTCTCTTCTTCCCACTCTGGCTTCTTACCCATCCTCCTCACCTCCCCCTGCTGCCCCACTCCTCCCTTTCTCCCATGGTCCATCAGATTCCTTCCTCTCCAGCCGTTTACCTTTCCCACCCACCAGGCTTCACTCATCACTTCCTAGCTATCCTCCTTTCCCTCCCCCCCCCCCACCTTTTTATTCTGGTGTATTCCCCCTTCTATTCCAGTCCTGATGAAGGCCCAAAACGTTGACTGTTTAACTGTTTATTCGTAGATGATGCCTGACCTGCAGTGTTCCTCCAGCATTTTTGTGTGTTGCAGAGATAATTTTTTCCTCTTTCACAAGGTTTACAGCCCAAGACATGAATTTTGTTTCTCTCACTCCACAGATGCAGTCTCTGACCTGCTAAGTGGTTCCAGCATTTTCCGTTTTTTTCATTTCAGATTTCCACTACAAGTAATTTTAATTTCCATTGAACCTAAGGAATCACTTTGCTTGCATAAAATAACCCCGTCACACCAGTAACAGGTGTGTGTTACACAGATCACGAGATTCTTTCCTCTTTCTGCTACAATTTATGATTGAATTGCTGATGGACTTCTGTAGGTCTTCAGGACAAAGGTAAAAGAAATCTCTCCAATTATCACACCTCAGCCTTATGTGCCTTTCCCTAAATAATTAGCATACACAGAGCAAACAATGGAAATAAAATCTATCCTTCTAGCACTGTAAAATTAGCTGTGACAGCATCTTCTGTTTTTGTCATGTGACATCCCATCAACAATATTCAACAGCACCAAGTCCCAAGCCCTGAGTGAAGATGGGATCAGTTCTCTTCAGTAATGCCCTGCAATACTTATATGACCAGCATTAATCCCACAAATAATACACAGCAGAATTATCTGTCACTCACCCACTGGCCTGGTGGGAGCTTCCTAAGTGCTAATGGAATGCTGTATTCATGACAATACAACAGTGACAACCCATTAAAAGCGGTGATGGGGTCAGTTGTGAGATGCTTTAGAGCAGGGGTGCCCAACCTTTTTTGCACTGCAGACCGGTTTCATATTGACAATATTCTTGCAGACCGGCCGACCCAGGGTGGGGGTGTGGGGGGAGGGTAGGGTTGCCAACGGACAAGAGTAGCAGTCAAATATGTTGTTTACCCCGAGAGACTACAATGACCATGAAGCCTTGCGCGGGCACTAGTGCGCATGCGTGTACGTGCCGATTTCATTCTACAAATAGTTTTTGGCGATTCTGTACAGTGGGAGAGTGGTGTTAATCACGACCAGAATATAGGTGATAAGTGTCTAATACTCTCAATTTCGTTTCTAAAAGGGTTTATCTAACGAATTTAATATTAAACACACAGCGCATATTTTCCTCGCATGAATATAGCGATAAGTCAATTATCAGGGGAGGACAGGGGAGCTTGAAGTAAGTGTTGAAGGAACTTCCAGTAGAAATGGTAGAGGCAGGTTCGATATTATCATTTAAATTAAAATTGGATAGGTATATGGACAGGAAAGGAATGGAGGGTTATGGGCTGAGTGCAGGTTGGTGGGACTTGGTGAGAGTAGCGTTCGGCACTGACTAGAAGGGCAGAGATGGCCTGTTTCCACGTTGTAATTGCTATATCGTTATACAAGTAAGCCAATAGCATCAAAACATTTTAGGTAACGTTTGGATATTAAACACACAGCACATATTTTCCCCGTATGAACATATAAAATCATTGCAACACACTAATATCGCTGAATCAGTGCGAGCATTGGGCTGAATACTTCTTTCCTACAACAAGATGGTCCTATCGAGGGGTGATGAGAGACAGCGATACTCAAAGGGGGTTCCTTATGTCCAGTCTATTCTGCAGTTTAGTTTTCGTTGCATTCATTGCAGAGATATGTTGGAAATGGAAGCAACGTTTTCAGTGCTTTTGTGGCTATCTCAGGATATTTAGCCTTGACTTTGAGATCCAGAATGCCGGCAGAGGTGTTATGTGAAACATACTTTTCAGCCCGCCGTCATTTGCAAGCTTGAGGAGTTGATCTCCTTCCCGCGCTGACATGGATGACGCGTGCGTAATGACCTCGCGTGCATTCAAGCTCAACAGTGGGCATGACAAGGAATGAGGAAAAGTGCAGCTGACTCCTATCGCCAAATCATATCGTTTCCTCGCGGCCCGGTAGCGCATGCTTTGCAGCCCGGTACTGGTCCACGGCCCGGTGGTTGGGGACCACTGCTTTAGAGCACCCTATAATGCTTGTGAAAAGTGCTATATAAATGCACTTCTTCCATTTTTTGCAGAATGACCACTGAAATTAAATTGCTTATAACCTACATTTCCTTTTATAGCTGCCAGTAACCCACAACTCTTTTACTGAATGTGAAAATACAGTGAACTCTGGTAATTCACTATTCGATTGTTTGGAAATGATCATCTGGCTCAACGTGTGTTGATTCTTGCATTCCCTTGAACTCGGTTCCCACACTCCCTCTAACTCATATGGACCCCAGTTCCCAAGCTCTCTTCACCTCCTTGGAACCCCAGTTAACACACTAACTCACCAGGACCCCACCTCCCACAATCCCTCTGGGACTCTATGTAATATGCAGGACCCGGTCCCACACTCAGACCAAGTTCCCACAATCCCACTAACTCACCGAGACCAAGGTACCCACAACTCTTTAAATCACAGGAACTCCTGGTTACAAACTGGGACCCCAGTTCCAGTCTCTCTTTGCCTCACTGGGGTTCCAATCCCTGGCTGCTTTCCACTCAATGAGGCCTTGTTCACACATTCCCTCTAATATACCAAAACCCCATTCCCACTTCCCTTGAATCTAACTGAGAAAATGTATTATCCTACAACAACATGGAAAAAAAGTGAATTCGAAGTGTGCTGGAGTATTACTAAGGAATAACATCCAATAGTCTGGAAAATCTCCCAGTTTGATACCACAAATTCACAAGCTTCACTTTAAGAAAAGTTCAGCCATCCCACTCATGGACAATGATCTCTTGGACACGACCTCACTTTTTTTAAATACATATTATTTCTGTTTCTTGCACGTTTTTTAATCTATTCAATATACGTATACTGTAACTGATATTTTTTATCATTATATTTTATTTTCTTCTATATTATGTATTGCATTGAACTGCTGCTGCTAAGTTAACAGATTTCACGACACATGCCGGTGATAATAAACCTGATTCCGATTCCTAGTTTTTCACAATGCTTGTGATGCAGTGCTGGGTGAGTGGCCCACATCCAGTGCAGGAACTCTCGTCAAACAAATAGTGTTCACCATATCATCAGTTCCTGGGCTACTGATACGACTGGCACCTTTTCCAGACCTGAACCATCCCAGCTTCCATGTTTGACTTGGGCCCAAGCTGACAGTCCTGACAAAGGGTCTCGGCCTGAAACGTCGACTGTACCTCTTCCTAGAGATGCTGCCTGGCCTGCTGCGTTCACCAGCAACTTTGATATGTGTTGCAAGAAATACTACTTCCTCTTTAACGTGGCTGACTTCCACTCCTAACATTGTCCCACTGTTACTGAACTTCTAATCCTGTTTGCACAGTGAGCCTGCTCCCACCCTCTGCGAGCTTCAGCCGATCCAACATTCCCCTCAAGTGCCAGAAAGATGGAACTGAGATTCAGGTTTTTGAACAGTCCATGAACCCACTCGCCATGTTGCTCTCACTTTGCAATATTTTTATGCATTTCTTATTGTAACTTAGTAATTTTTTAATGTGTTGCGCTGTACTGCTGCCACAAAACAAATTTCACAACAAATGTCGGTGATGATCAATCTGACTCTGATTCTGAAGGCAAGACCTTACTGAACGGAGGAGCATCCTCAAGAGGTACAGGAGCCTGAAGATCCAAACTCAACTCAGGAACAGCTTCTCCCCCTCTGCCATCAGACCCCTGAATGGATAATTAACCCATGATCACCATTCCTCCTTTGCACTGTATATTTATCCTTCTATTTATTTATGTAGTAACTTTTTAACAATTTGCACTGTATATTGTAGCTTTTAAAAGTTCATGGCCTGCACTGTACTACTGCCATAAAACAACAAATTTCATGACTTCTCTCAGTAACGGTAAAATTGACTTTGAGTTCAAAGACCCATTCCAGCTCCTATTCTTCACATTGTAAGAAGCAGCCAAGTCTGAACCTGAAATATTGAAAAATGTGAGTCTACGTGAAACAGTGAAGATGGAAGTGATGGAGATCAGCTTCGAAATATATCCAGAGATACAGCCTCTATAGAATTGAAGTGGGGAGTTCATAACCCTCCTGGAGGAGGGATTCCCCTTCAGTTCTCTATTAATAACCCTCCTGGAGGAGGGAATCCTCTTCAGTTCTCTATTAATAACCCTCCTGGAGGAGGGAATCCTCTTCAGTTCTCTATTAATTGGACAATCCCTTATAGTGAAGTTGTGCTGCCTCAGTTTACATTGCCTCTCAATGGGAAACAAATCCTGTCTCACAAACCTAAGTAAAATTACAAAACACTGGAGACACTCAGCAGGTCGAGCAGCATCCGTGGAAAGAGAAACAGAGTTAATGGCTCAACTCCATCTACAAGTCTGCAGAAGAAAGTCGGCCAGACCTCAATAATGAAGAGTTGGAGTAAAGGAAGGAGGTAGAGTTTAGCAATTTGGTGTCATGATGGGTACAAGTTGCAAAAGCCTGAAAGCATGTACACCTTGCAAGGTCAGCTATACCCTGCTGTTATAAGACAATTGAATGGTTCACTAAGACAATAAAATAGGCTCTTGACCTCACAATCTACCTCATTATGATCTTACCTGCTCTGCACTTTCTCTGTAACTGTTAAATTTTATTCTGCAGCTTTTACTGTTTTATCTTGTACTATCTCAATGCAGTGTGGTAATGCATTGATCTGTTTGAACAACATGCAAGGCAAGCTTTTCATCCTACCATGCTCAATGAGACAATAATAAACCAATTCCAGCTCAATCAAACCAGGTGCCTGTCTCCCTGTCCTCATATGTAGTAGAGTAGATAGCCGTCGATCCCAGGGAATCTTGTGTTTGCGTCTCTGGTGGACTGCGTCCTCTCCAGGGCATAAATCTGGGCGGGAAGATTTGAAGAACCGGCTGTTGCCCATGCAGCGGGTTCCCCCTCTCCACATCACTGAAGCAGTCCAGGGGAAGGCCAAGTTCCGATACAGCTTGGCACCAATGTCGTTGCAGAGGTTGTCAGAGTGAAGTTGTAAACAACATCAAACTGCCTTAGCGACCCCGGCTCCAGATTTCTTCCTCGGGGTTTACTCCCGAAGCCTTGGGTATGGCCGCAAGGCCGCAGAGCCTTAAAATCAGAGTTCTCCTTCTCCTAGGCGGACGAGCTTTCCTGCTCCCAGGCACCATTCAAGGCTGAGGAGCCCCACCTGCCCGAATACACTAGCCAAAATTATATCATATAGGAGGATTCGGGCCTTATCCATAGCTTTGGGACACTCCATGTACACAAAATATAGAAAGTATTCTGCCTTATTGTCCACCATCTGAAACATTCCTTGCCTCCTCCACTGAAGCACTCTGTACTTGTCCTGAAATGAACTGCTACAACAGTCTCCAACCTCTGTTATTTATGTTGTGGCTTTTGAATGTTTGTCATGACTCTTGTCTAGGCTGAATTTCGGTGCATACGTCTAACATCTGTGGGTTTCCTTGAGGTATTTTGCCCTAATTTTTCATTTCATTATGTCAATCAACTTTTGCCTTTAGAAATTATTTCTAATGTAATGCTCCCAGTGTGCATGGAAACACACCGTCTCCAAGCTCTCCTCTGCCGTCCGTACTTGTTTGACTCGGAAACATACCACTGATCCTTCACTGTCACTCAGACAGATCCTGGAACTCCACAGACCATGAGACATAGGAGCAGAATTAGGTCATTTAGCCCATCGAGTATTTCCACCATTCTAACATGGCTGATTTGAGATCCCTCTCAATTCCATTCTCCTGCCTTCTTCCCCGTAACCTTTGATATACTTACTAGTCAAGAACCTATCAACTTCCGCTTTAAATATACCCAAAGACTTGACTTCCACAGCCGTCCATGGTAATGAATTCCGTAGATTCACCATTGTCTGAAGAAATTCCTCTTCATCGCTGCTCTAGAGGGATGTCCTTGTATTTTGAGGTTGTGGTCTCTGGTCCTCAACTGCCCCACTAAAGGAAACATCCTCTCCACATCCATTCTTTCTAGGCTTTCAATATTGGATAGGCTTCAATGAGAAACCTCCTCATTCTTCTAAACTCCAGTGAGTTCAGACCCAGAGCTATCAAGTGCTCCTCATATGTTACACCTTTCATTTCTGGGATCGTTCTTGTGACCTCCTCTGGACCCTCTCCAATGTAGCACATCCTTTCTTAGATTGTGGGCCCAGAACTGTTCACCATACTCTAAGTGCAGTCTGACTACTGCTGAATAAAGCCTCAGCATTACATCCTTGCTTCTACATTCCTTACCCAACAGTGCCGTGGCAGCATCTTCAAGGCATGAGTCATGAAGACAGCTCAATGTCATTTCCCTCAGGGCATTTAGAACTGGGCGACTGTCACTGGCCTTGCCTACAAAGCATTCAAACTGAAAGTGAAGCCGGCACTTCAGGATTCAGAAGCAGCAGGCAATCAGCTGGAAGAACTCAGTGGGTACTGCAGCATCCGTGGGAAGCGAAGAAAATTGACATTTCGCACGAAAACCCCGCGTCTGCACCACTGAGTTCCTCCAGCAGACCGTTGCTCCTGATTTCAGTACTTGCAGTTTCTTGTAACTTCAAAGCTTACTTTCTTCCTTAAGTGAAGGAAAGTTTGACATTTTCTTCTCACAAATTCTTTACAGCAAATGAAGAACACGAGAGATTATGCAGTTGCTGGAAATTCAGAGTAACACACACAAAATGCTGGAGGAACTCAGTAGGTCAAGCAGCATCTATGGAGAGGAATAAAGAGCCCAAGGATCTCAGCCTGAAACGTCAGCTTTATTCTTCTGCAGAGATGCTGCCTGACCGGCTGATTTCCACCAGCATTTTGCATGTGTTACAGCCAATGAAGTATGATCTTTGAGACACAGTCATAGTTATAATGCAGAAAATGTCAATATTCAGGTGCACTTTGGCACTGTTCCCAACATGTTTAACACCAGTACAAAAATGAAATTTTGACAGAGAAATCAGCAAATAACTCACTGTCTTTGTGGGAATTGGTTTCTTGGCAGGCTGGTGGATTTAGGGCCCAGTGGAGCTGCCGTCGAAACAGGGGCCGGTCATCCGTGTGTATCAGCTCAAACACACTCTGATGCACCAGGTCTGACTGGAAAAGAACAGAGTAATCCCATCAAGTCAATCCACCGGTCAGGCAGCACAGGGCCGTGAATAAAGAGCAGCTGTGAAATCGAACAGAGGCACAGAAAAATTCTCCACATTCCTGGGAGCAAAGCATTAGCAAGCCAAAATAGAGTAAGGGGAACAAGAAATACTGGAAATCTGAAGCCTAAACAAACAAAAAGATTAAAACTACAAAGAGAGTGAATCAGAAAGAATAGATGTTTGGTTGTCATTATTCCTCAGAGCACTCATGACAACAGGAGCTCCTCAGAAAGCTGGCTGGATGAAAGGAGGGGCAGGGACAAGATTAAGTTTCAGTTCAGGAAATATTAAGCATTTCCACACAGATGTGTTTAAAATCAGTTAATGGGTGGGTGGGGGGTTATCAAGATAGAGGGACCAGGATTAGAAGCGGGTTTCATTGGTACAGCAGAGAGGAAGCAATACTTTCCATGTGTTGGTGAGAGAGAGGAGGCAGTGTGGGGAGATCTGAAGATAGAGGGGATAGTCAGAAAGAATGGAAGAAACTGGGGGCAGCAAGAGAAAAACAGAGCCAAAGGAGTGTGAGAGAAAGAGGACTGGAGGAAGAGTGTGAAAGGGAGAGGGTGAAAGAAAACGGGAGTGTGAAAGAAAGGAGAAGAGGAAATGAGACCAAAAGAGGAAAACAAGAAAGGGACAAGACAAAGTGATAAGAGAAGAGCTCATGCAGTGAGAAGGGAGGGCCTGACATAACTAACCATGTGATTCTCTGCTTACCTGCAACTTACTCCAATGTCCTTATCATAGTACACTGAAACAGGCCATTCAGCCCAACTGGTCCATGCTAACCAAAAGACCCAGCAAAGCTAGCTCCATTTGCCCATGTTTGGCCCATATCCTCTAAAATTCCTGTAGCCATGTACCTATCTAAGTGCCTCTTAAATATGGTCATTGTATCTGCTTCCTTAGTATTCTTACTGTGTCCCGAATGAGTTAACGTAAAATGGGTTGGCTGTAGACAATTTCAACACCAACTGGATGATGATTAAAATTAGTCATTCATTTTTTATTAAAAATAACTTGGATGATGACCCAACAGTTCAATGTCACCATTAGGTCTTGAGGCTCAAAATATCACTTTCTCATTCCAAAGCCCAATGGCCGCTGTTTTGGAGCAGAGCTTAGCAATGGTGAGGTAGTCAATGGCCCTCCTTGAAACTTCCTTCAGCTTCCATTTCTGCTAACTTCCATAGCCACCACTGGGACAGACTGTCTGGTGTGGAGAGACAGATTCCATTATGGGTAATCTGGTAATCACCGATGCCCTCAGATGCACTGGGGACTGGCCTGGCGGCTGACAGCATGAATCCTGTCTTCCTATCCCAAAGGGACTCTCTCAAATTCAATTAAAGTGCTCTGGGACACTGAGTGCATTTACTGTATCAACCACCCACTCAGAAATGCACAAGAAATACACTGCTTTTAAGAGTTGAAAAAACTGTTATTGATATTGGCTAGGAAGCTTCCTCCAAGG
Source organism: Mobula hypostoma (assembly GCF_963921235.1). Taxonomy (NCBI): domain Eukaryota; kingdom Metazoa; phylum Chordata; class Chondrichthyes; order Myliobatiformes; family Myliobatidae; genus Mobula; species Mobula hypostoma. The sequence goes on along the minus strand of NC_086102.1, from coordinate 135,603,759 downwards.
ACAAGCAAACATAAGCAGTATCTGCTTCTCTAGCAAGCCAGGATACAACCTCAGTCACAGCACAAAAAGCAGACGTTTCCTATTAAAGTGAAGTCTATCCAGAAGTGCAGAGCAGTTTCATTTCCTGATGCTGCTTTAACATTGTCAATGTTCCTTAAGCACAGCAGCAGGGGGTGGGGAATGTGTTTGGGTAGGGGCTTCCAGCAAACTAAACACTGTGCCATTCAAGGGAAACAACACCTCAGGCATGCAGCTCTCCTGCACCACACAGCTTGGAGTTATCGAATAGTCAGTATCGGCTTACTCTGGACCATTCGGATTTCATCATTCCTGCTGGTGGAATAGGAGGCATGGCTCCCCTGAGGACAACACTGCTTTCACTTAAGTAGGGTCAATGAGACTTGGTTTGAGGTTTCTGTCTTCTGAATCGCTACAGCAGCCCACCTGCAACATGCATCAAGTGAAACAGAGCTCACCGTTCAACTTTCAGGAAATTATTTTCTGCATTAACTGCTGAAAGACTGGGCTCCGGACTGAATGTGTTGGTGTGGGGCTCTGGACCGACCGCACGAACCTGGATTGACAGCGAGGACACAGGAGACCAGCAAGCCTCAACTGCTCTTTCAACTTCACAGTTCCAATATTCAGCCATCATAAGAACAAATGAAACAGGTTTTGTATCCGGTCAGTCTCCAGCATTAAGCGTTGCAATGCCCACATTGGTGCCTGATCCACATTGTCCCTTGGCTTCCCCAGTATCTAAAAACCTGAAGTCCACTCCATAAATACACTCAACAACTAAGCATCCCAACTTCCTACGGTAGGAAATTCCAAAGGTTTACAGTCCATCAGATAAAGGAATTTCTTCTCAGAGGGGGCTCCCCTGTGATCATCTAGCTCTTTCTCATCTGCTCACGAAGGCAGGATTTTATATCTCAATGACATCCTCTCTCATTATAGAGATAGTCACAGAAAAATACAGTACAGAAAGGCCCTTTGGCCCATCCAGTCCAGGCCAAGTCATTTAAACTGCCTTCTCCCATTGACCTGCATTAGGACCATAGCTCTCCATATTCCTACCATCCATGTACCTATCCCAACTTCTCTTGAAATCGAACGCACATGCACTTGTGCTGGCAGCCCATTCCACACTCCCACGACCCTCTGAGTGAAGTTGTTCCACCTCATGTTCCCCTTAAACTTTTCACTTTTACCCTTAACCCATGACCTCTGGTTGTAGTCCCACCCAACCCCAGTGGAAAAAGCCTGCTTGCATTTACCCTATTTACACCCCTCATATTTTTGCATACCTCTATCAAATCTCCTCTTAATGATCTGTATTCCAAGAAATAAAGTCCTAACGTATTCAATCTTTCCTTATAACTCGGGTCTTCCAGACCTGGCAACATCCTTATAAATTTTCCCTGTACTCTTTCAACCTTATTTACATCTTTCCTGTAGGTTGGTGACCAAAACTGCACACAATACTCTACATTAGGCCTCACCAATGTCTGATACAACTTCAACATAACATTCCATCTCCTGTACTCAATACTTTCATTTATGGCCAGTGTGCCAAAAGCTTTGTTTACAATCCTATATACATGTGATGCTCCTTTCAATTAATTATTTACCTGTATTCCCAGATCCCTTTGTTCCACCGAACTCCTCAGCGTCCTACCGTTCACTGTGTAAGACCTACCCTGGTTGGTCCTACTGAAATGCAACACCTCGTACTTGTCTGCATTAAATTCCATCTGCTATTTTTCAGCCCAGTTTTCCAGCTAGTCCAGATCCGCTGCAAGCCAGTTTAGCCTTCCTCGCGGTCCGCTACACCGACAATCTCAATGTCATCCACAAATTTGCTGATCCAGCTAACTACATTATCGTCCAGATCATTGATATAGCAACAATGGACCCAGCACTGTTCCCTGCGGCACTCCACTAGTCACAAAGGCCTCTAGTCAGAGAGGCAACCATCTACTACAGCTCTCTGGTTTCTCCCACAAAACAAATGTCTAATCTAATCCTCATCTTGAATGCTGAGTGACTGAACCTTCTTGACCAACTTTCCATGTAGGACCTTGTCAAATGCCTTCCTAAAGTCCACGTAGACAACATCCACTGCCTGGCCTTCATCCACTTTCCTGGTAACTTCCTCGAAAAATATAAGATTGGTTAGATATGCCCTACTATGCACAAAGTCACGTGTCTATCAATACATATCCGGTTCCTTAGAACACCTTCTAATAACCTTCTTACTGCTGATGTCAGGCTCACGGGCCTAAAATTTCCTGGCTTATTTTTAGACCCTTTCTTATACAGCAGGACAACATTGGTCATCTTCCAATCCGCTGGTGCCTCACCTGTTGCTAAGGATGATTTAAATATATTTGCTTGGGCCCGGCAATTAATGCACTTCCCTCCCACAGGGTCCGAGGCAAAACCTTGTCAGGCCCAGGGGATTTATCCACCTTAATTTACTTCAGGACAGCAAACACTCCCTCTTCTGTAATCTGTACAGGGTCCATGAAGTTGTTGCCACTTCTACAGAATCTGCATCTATCTTCTGAGTAAATACAGGAGCAACAAATTCATTTAAGATCTCCCACTACTTATTTTGGTTCTACACATGGACTACCATTCTGATCTTTCAAAGGACCAATTTTGTCCCTGGCCATCCCTTTGCTCTCAACATATCTACAGAATTCCTTAGGATTCTCCTTCACCTTGTCTGCTAGGGCAACCTCATGCCTTCTTTTAGCTCTCCTGATTTCTTTTGCAAGTGTTCACTTGCATTTTTTATACTCCATAAGAAACCTCAGCTGTTTTTACCTGCCTATACCTGCTATGCACTTCCTCTTTTTTTGCTTAACCAGGGCCTCAATATCTCTTGAAAACCAAGGTTCCCTACACTTGTTATCTTTACCATTTATTCTGACAGGCACATAAAAGCTTTGTGCTCGTAAAATTTCCCTTTTGAAGGCACCGTACACCTTTGCCAGAAAACAGCCTGTCCCAATCCACACTTGCCAGATCCATTCAGATACCATCAAAATTGGCCTTTCTCCAATTTAGAATCACAACCTGTGGACCAGACCTATCTTTTTGCATATTTACTTTGAAACTAATGGTATTGTGGTCACTAGATGCAAAATGTTCTCCCACATAAACGTCTATCAACAACTGTCTCATTCCCAAATAGCAGATCAGATATCGCACAGTCCCTCTTTGGGACTTCTATGTCCTGATTAAGGAAATTTTCCTGAACACATTTAACAAACTCTATCCCATCTAGTCCTTTACAGTATGGGAGTCCCAGTCAATATGTGGAAAGTTTAAATCACCTATTATATCAACCTCATGTTTCTTGCAACAGTCTGCAATCTTTCTGCAAATTTGTCCCTCTAAATCCCTCAAACTGTTGGATGGTCTATAATATAGCGCCATTAACATGGTCATACCTTTCTCATTTTTCAGTGCCACCCATAAAGCCTCACCAGATGGGTTCTCCAGTCTGTACTGACTGAGCACTGCCGAACATTTTCCCTGACTAGTAACATCCACCCCTCCTCCTTTAATCCCTCCCATTCTGTTACATCTAAAGCAATGGAAGCCTGGAATATTCAGCTGCCAGTCCTGCCCCTATTGCAACCAAGGCTCGCTAATGGCAAAAATATCATGATTCCAGGTGTTGATCATTCCCCTTGGCCCATCTGCTTTCCCTATGATACTTCTTGCATTGAAATATATGCAGCTCAGAACGCCAGTCCCACCATGATCAACCATTTGATTTCTGACTTTGTCTGAGGACTTAACAACATCTGTTTCCACAACTTCTTCAGCAAATGTTCTGGCACTCTGGCTCCATTCCCTACAACTCTAGTTTAAACCCCGCCGTGCAGCACTAGCAAATCTTCCCGCTATGATATTAATATCCTTCCAGTTCAGGTGCAAACCATCTTTTCTGTACAGGTCCCACCTTCCCTGGAAGGGAGCACAAAGATCCAAAAAACTTGTGCTCCCCCTGCCACAGTTAAACTGTATAATCTTTCTATTTCAGGCCTCCCTCGCTCGTAGCACAGGTAATAATCCTGAGATCGCAACCCTGGAGGTTCTGCTCTTTAACTTAGCACCTAACTCCCTGAACTCACTTTGCAGAACTTCATCATTCTTCCTACCCATGTCACTGCTACCTACATGGACCATGCCCTCTGGCTGTTCACACTCCCACTTAAGAACGCAGAGGATTCCATCTGAGATGTCCCCCTGGCACCCAGGAGGCAACATACCATCTGGGAATCTCGTTCTCGTTCACAGAACCTCCTTTCTGTTCCCCTAACTAACGAATCTCCTAACACTACTGCTTGCCCCTCCTCCCCACTTCCCTTCTGAGTCGCAGAGTCAGACTCAGTGCCAGAGACCCGACCACTGTCACTTTCCTCTGCCACCCCCCAACAGTATCCAAAGTGGTATACGTGTTGTTGAGGGAGATGGCCACGGGGTACTCTGCACTGGCTCCTTAACCCCTTTCCCCTTCCTGAGAGTCACCCAGTTTCCTGTGTCCTGCACCTTGGGTGTAACTCTCTCTCTATATGTCGCATCTACCACCCCATCAGCTTCCTGAATGATCCAGAGTTAAGTTCCAGCTCAAAACAACTTGTAGTGTTGGAAACTGCAGCTGGATGCACTTCTCACTGGTCAGGGACGCTGCCTTCCTACATCCTGCAAGAGGAGCATTCAACTATTCTGCCTGGCATCCCTGCTGATCAAATATAAAGAAGCAAAAACAATAAAATGTGACGGGCGGGGGGCATATTCTACCTATAGTTTTTTTGCCTTCTCTCACTGAAGCCTCAAAGAGCTAAAATCTAAAAAATCTCCCCTCTATCCTTGACCACTCCAATGATGACCACTCCAATGATAACCACTCTAACACCAAGGCTCCACTTGCCCCTGCCTTAATGAAGTTTGTTTTTGCCAATTGATCCCAAGCGCTGAATGAGATTCATTCTGAGATTCCAATGAAGAATGGTCGATCTCAGTTTTTTCTCATTCAAGGAGTCGCTGATCCCAGGAAATAGTCTGAGCTGCAGAATGGCTTCTGCACTTCTCTGGTAAGGGTTTATGACCAAGGCTGAAAAGCAGGCCAGTAAATCTGCACAAGCACAGAGAGTCAGTCCCAGGCCAGCATTCTGGGTCACCGGCATTTTTCCCCCAGTGCACAGAACTCTAGTATGAAATACCTAGTTTTCTGAGGCACAAGTTTCCTAAACGTAAACTTGCATTGGATGGGAAGCCCCTACATCATTGCTTGTTCACTGCCAAAAATTATCAGAATAGGAGGCTGTGCCATTTTGTCTGGTCATTAGAAATGTGATGTTTCTGTTTTACAATGTTCCTTTTCAAATTTTGCAGCATTGAGTAAATAAACACTCAAAATCTCAGTGCTTCAATTTCAGCAGGTAATTATACAGCATGGACACACAAAAATTTAATGTAACAAGTCCAAATGCCTTTACAATTCCTCACTTGTGTCATCTGCACTATTCCCATTGTTCTGACTTGAAGTGTTTTTCCTTCCAGTCAAGGAGGAAACAGTTTGGAAGGTCAGCAACAATTCCTGCAGCCTGGTACTTCATGCTACGTACAGTTTAAGTCACATCCAACACTGCGCACACATGAACAGTGCAGCAAAGCTCCCCCGCACTACCTCGTTATGCTGCATACCAGCAGCCAGGTCTGTCAACCAAGGACAGCACAAGAGGCCCAGCTACAACCTCTGGAAAGCCATCTCACACACAAAGCTGCAATTCTGGACAAAACTCAAACCACAGAAGGATGCTTGATAGCTGAGGCAGGGTTTGAATGCTATCACTCCCACCAAGTAAAACCAGGCCACGTATGTGACAAAAAGATTTTGCTCCTTAATGAGTTCAATGTCTTTTACGCTCGCTCTGACGGACTGAACGTGGAGACACCTTCAAGACCTCCCACAGGCACCGACAACCCGGTGATTTCAGTCTCTAAGACTGATGTGACAGCATTCTTCACAAGGGTGAACCCACTGAAAGCATCCGTCCCAGGCAGTGTCCGGCCGAGCACTGAAGGCCTGTGCTAATCAAACGGCTGGCGTGTTTACTGATATCTTTAACCTCTCACTCTGCAATGAGTACCCACCTGTTTCAAGCAGGTTTCAATCATCCCGGGATGGTGGGAAGGTATCTTGCCTCAATAACTATCATCCAGTAGCACTTACATCCACTGTGATGAAGTGGTTTGAGAGGTTGGTGATAAAACATATCCACTCCTGCCTGAGAAGTGACTTTGATCCACTCCAGTTGGACTACCATTACAACAGGAGGTGCCAATTCATTTTATTTTCCCTCAAGTTCTGGAATATCTGCCCAGTGGAGATATATACACCAGGATGCTCTTCACTGATTACAGCTCTGCCTTCAACAGTATCATCCCCTCAAAACTCATCAATATCACCCTGATATACTGCGTCCGTTGCTCCCGATGTGGCCTTCTATATATTGGCAAGACCCGACGCAGACTGGGAGATCGTTTCACTGAACATCTACGCTCTGTCCGCCAGAGAAAGCAGGATCTCCCAGTAGCCACACATTTTAATTCCACATCCCATTCTCATTCTGACATGTCTATCCGCGGCCTCCCTTACTATAAAGATGAAGCCACACTCAGGTTGGAGGAACAACACCTTATATTCCATCTGGGTAGCCCCCAACCTGTTGGCATGAACATTGACCTCTCTAACTTCTGCTAATGCCCCACCTCCCCCTCGTACCCCATCCGTTATTTATTTATATACACACATTCTTTTTTTCTCTCTCTTCTTTTTCTCCCTCTGTCCCTCTGACTATACGCCTTGCCCATCCTCTGGGTTCCCCCCGCCCTTTCTTTCTCCCTAGGCCTCCATTCCCATGATCCTCTCATATCTCTTTTGCCAATCACCTGTCCAGCTTTTGGCTCTATCCCTCCCCCTCCTGTCTTCTCCTATCATTTTGGATCTCCCCTCCCCCTCCCCCTTTCAAATCTCTTACTAGCTCTTCTTTCAGTTAGTCCTGATGAAGGGTCTCGGCCCGAAACATCGACTGCACCTCTTCCTAGAGATGCTGCCTGGCCTGCTGCATTCACCAGCAAATGTGAGGCGTTGCGCTTTGGGAGACTGAACCAGGGAAGGATTTGTACAGTGAGTGGTGAAGCCCTGATGATGTTTTGGAACACAGGGATGCAGGTGTGCAGGTGCATAGTTTGCTGAATGCAGCACCAGAGATAAATAGGATGGTGAAGAAGGCACAAGACAAATTACAACTCAACAATGCGGACCCTTTAGCATATTAAAACACCCTAATGCATTGAGTGGAAATTTTGTCAAAATAAATTTCATGAAGCCCACATACCTGGATAGAGAGCTTAAGGGCTTGGTTAGGGAGTTGGGACTTATCAGATGCCTTACATACCTCAGGTTTGAGAAGATTGAGTTTGATCCTGGCTTTACATACTGTGTATTTCTGACTTTTTTAAAAACCAGATTACTGCCTGACCCAGAATTTAACAACAGGGGGTTAAATCCTTCACTCAGCACGGTTTCAGTCTCACCTGGTGGAAGCCAAGGTAATCCTGGATGGTGGGGGATGTATAGAAGACGTAACCTTCATCGGTGACGACCAGAATAAAGCCATTCAGAGCCTAGGAAACAGGAGAAAGAAGCATAAGTAGCAGCACTGACCCCAGCCACCACCAAAAATGTTTTGGGTGTTGAGCCTGGCTGGCTGATGACCCTGATAAACACTCAACTTTAACTACATTGAAATGAAAGACAAAAATGGGGTGAAATTAGATCTGCCAGCGTCTCTTTTTTGGTTGCTAATAGGGCCACTGTGCACAGCAAGTGGACCAAAAAATATGCAAGTCAAGCAAACCAACGAGCAAAGTTGGCTTGTCATCCAGGATGGCATCTTTGAGCTGAGGGGATACAGGTTTTTCGCAACTCCAAAAGAGAAACGGCCCAAATACGCTCACATAACAGGCCAAGTTTCCCATGACTGGTGCTGTGATGAGAACATCATGTGAGGATAGAAGCCACCCCTCTCACACAGAGGATAGTCTTCAGTATCTACACTGAGACATGGGTTGGTATACCTCTAGAGACAGTGTGATTTTTATCTTTACAACATATCTATGAAACCAAAAAAAAAAGTTAGAAAGAGAACACTTCTCCAGTTTGTCAGCAACAAGGACCGCCAGGTTGAAGGTCAGTCAGCTGAAGGTGTAAAGCAATGCTCCATCCAACAGCACTGACACATGCCTGAGAAGCAAAATAGATTATTACATGTATAGTGAAAAAAATTATTTTGCAACCATCCAGACAGAACATTTCATCACATCAGTACATTGAGGCAGTACAAGGGAAAACAAAAACAGAATGCAGAATAAATTGTTCAAATTTTTTTCAAGTTAACGATCTTTCCTACTGAACGACAGAAAGATTCCCTAGTCTGGTGGCACAGTGGCAAAGCGTCCTTTGATGATTCTGCTGTATAGATAGTGGGGGAGAGAGGAGAATGAGGGAAGAGGGAGAAGGGAGAGGGAGGGGGAAATGGAGTGGGCAAGGGGGAAATGGAATGGGGAGGGGAAATGGAGTAGGGAGGGGAAAGGGGAAATGGAATGCGGAAGGGAAAGGGGAAAGACGGAGAAGGATTAAAAGGAGGAGGGAGGGGAAGAGGGGCAAGTGGAGAGGGACAGGGAGGAAGAGAGGTAAGACAGGTGGTGGGGAGTGGAAAGAGAAAGAAGAAGGGAAGCAGGGAGAGACAGAAAAAGAAACAAGATTACAGGTATAATGTAGTATTAATTTAAAAGATAATTTGTTCCGAATGGTGGTTTATTGTGTGCACAATAACTCAATTTCAATTTTGATATCAATAATAGGAGCTTCTGCAGCTCAGATTATCTTTTGACAACTCTTAGTGCTGGGAAGTAAACCAACAAGAAAGTCCTGTGGAATTGCTGCACCCCTAACCAAGGGCACAACTAGACCCACATCATTGAGTCAGGAGGGTGAATGCAAAGGCCCAGTCCCATTGGTGCACTGGGTTTGGGCCGTGGATTAACAGAGGTCCCCAGGTGCTGCCCCTTTCTGGTGCCAGCATTGTTGGTATGAGCAGCAGAGTGCCCATCACATGCAGGGTATACTTAACTGGTGAACATTCATGTAAAAGCAGAAGATATCCAAGCACATCACCAGCCACATTCTTAAACATACCATAAGGTACTTACGACCTTATTAAGAAGCATAATGCCTAGATTATCTAAACTCCTTGAGAGCCTTGCAGGACTGTGCAAAGGTCTCGAATTTTCTATCCCCAAAAGCAAAACAGAATCTAGATTTTTGCTATGTTCTCTTTGTACCCAGGCTAATTGCAGAGGGTAGTGCACCTACTTTCAATGACTCCACAACTCACGCTGTCAACATTATTCATTTCTTATTTTATTTATTATTTTTTCTTGCACTTGCACAGTTTCTCTTCTTTTGCACATTGGTTATTTGTTCATCTTTGTGTATAGTTTTTCATTGATTCTATTGTATTTTTTGTATCCACTGTAAATGCCTGGAAGAAAATAATTCTCAGGGTAGTATATAGTGACGTATATATACTTTGATAATAAATTTACTTTGAACTTTAATCCAGTCTTGAGATTTTTTTTGAAATATCACATTCTGTAAAAGAACATTTCTCCCATACAGTGCCATTAATACTAGTAAACAGCCCTCACAATTAATGACTGCTTTGTTCTACCACAGCTCCAATATGAAAAGAAATTGCCAGCAAATAATGTAAATACTGCCCCAAGTCACGCAAGGGAACCTTTTTTGCTTCCAAACAATGTGCTCCCAGCTCTGAAACAGTTCAAGCATAGGGAGGAGCCATTAAAGTTTCTATCAATGCCAAGATAAGTTGACCTTTTTGAGCCAGACTATTGACGATCTCACATAAAACACTCAGGTCCTGCACTTGGCAGGCGTACATTACACATCAAAAGCAACTGAAGGCCGATACGAGTTCCACAAAGGACAGAGGCAAATTTCTCTAACTGCCAGCAGGGCAAGTCCCTGGACTGGATGGCACCAGAGAGACACACTTCTTGCAAACACCCTTCAGATATTATTCAGATTTAAGCACAAGAGATTCCGCAGAAGCTGGAAATCCAGAGCAATACACACAAAATGCAGGAGGAACTCAGCAGCTCTGGCAGCATCAAGGAGAGTTCATGTTTTGGGCCAGTCCTGCTGAAGGGTCTTGGCACAAAACGTTAAAACTTTTTATTCCTCTCCATAAATGCTGTCTGAGCTGCTGAGTTCCCCCAGGTGTGTCTGTGTGTTATTCAGATCTAGGCACTGGATTCTGAACAGCCAGACCACCCATCCCTCTGACTAGTCTTCACTTGGAGAAGATAAAGAAACACAGTGTTTAAAGACCTCACTTGAATTTTGCTGATCCCTTTACCCAGTGGAAAATGAAGCAATAGGCAAGCACGCATCGATAAACCCAAGAGATTCTGCAGGTGCTGGAAATCCAGAGCAAAGCATACAGAAGGGCAGCATGGCAGCGTAGTGGTCATCGCGAGGCTATTACAGTGCCCGCAACCCAGGTTCAATTCCCATGGCTGTCTGAAAGGACTTTGCATGTTCTCCCTGGGGCCTCGTGGTTTTCACACGGGTGCTTCAGTTTCCTCTTACGTTCCAAAAACATACAGAGTTTTGTAGGTTAAGAAGGTCTCGTTGGGTGGTGTGGGTTCATTGGGCTGGATGAGCCTGTTACCAAGCTGTACCTTTAAATAAATACAATTTCAAAACGCTGGAGGAGCTCAGCAGGTCAGGCACCACCTACAGAGAGGAATAAGCAGGCAACGCCTCAGACCGACACACTTCATCTGGACATTCATAAGCACATAGCTATTCTTCTTAAGCAACAATGCTTCCACTTTAGTCCTATGGGTTCCCAGGTCACTGATAAGGCCAGTGTGGGAACAGCTGATTCTTCGTCAGGTAGGACAAGTTTGTGAGACAGCCCATCGCTCTGTCATATGTACTGTGTTTGTGTGTGGACTTCACAGTATAACCCATTCTGAATTCTTCTCCTTCACTTTGAGGATCCCAGTGGTCAGTATATCTTTAAGGAGGCTTCACGTACATCCTTGAATTGGTTCCTCTCTCCACCAGGATATCTACTTCCAAGACAGAGCTCAGAACAGCATGTTTCGGGAATCTGATCGAGTGCCTTTTACAACCACTGGGGTATGCCAAAGGAAATTTATAGTCAATTTACTTTTTGAAGAGTTGTCATGGTCTGTTATGTAACAAGACATAACATCCAATGAACTCCCACAAGCAGCAATCTAATTACAACCAGATAATTTATTTTTAGTCACAAACAAGAGAATATCTGCAGATGCTGGAAACCTGAGCAACACACAAAAAATGCTGGAGGAACTCAGCAGGCCAGGCAGCATCTACGAAAAAAAGTACAGTCGACGTTTTGGGCCGAGACCCTTCAGCAGGCCTCAGGGATCACAGCAGGGTAGCATTGAGAGAGAGTTTCACTGAACTCCCGAAGGGAAGATTTAAACTACTCCAGGGTAGGCATCCCTGGAAGAGACTTCGCAGAGTAGTACTCAAATCACAAACAAGAGAAAATCTGCAGATGCTGGGAATCTGAGCAACACACACAAAATGCTGGAGGATCTCAGCAGGCCTGGCAGCATCTATGGAAAAAAGTACAGTCGACATTTCGGTCCGAAACCCTTCAGCAGGGCAATTTGTTTTTAGAGAACTTATTGAGGAATGAATATTGACCAGGACACCAGGAGTAATTCCCCATATTTTATACAGGCTTGTGATCATTAACAAGAGTGGAACTGCAACCTCATCTGAACACCAGTGCAGCACTGTACATAATGTAGCTGCCTGGACCTTTGCAAACATCTCTATGATGAAGTTTGGTTCTACAGCCTTCAAATATAGGTACACCAGGATGTTGGCTGGATTAGAGTGCATTAGTTATAAGGAGAGGCTGGACAAATGTGGAGAGCTGAAGGTTGAGGGGCAGCCTGACAGAAGTTTGTAGAAGTAGATAAGGTAGACAGACAGCATTCCCCCCCCCCCCGCCCCCACCAATGGTGGAACTTTCAAATACTACAGGGCGTGGCTGTTGGATGGGGGGGGGAGTGGTTAAATGAAATTTACAAGGCAAATTTTCTTTTACACAGAGTGTGGTAGGTGCATGGAATGTGCTGCAGGGGAGGTGGTAGAAGCAGATACAATTACAACATTTAAGATATTTAGACATGAAAAAGCAGAGAGCATCGGGATATGGACCACGTGCAGGCAAAAGGGATTCATTAGATTGACATCGTAGTTGGTGTATTGAAGGGCCTGTCCCTGTGTTCTGAGTTCTACAGGGCCAAGGCAGATACCAGGTGAACTCCAGCTGATAAGGTGCTAATTTAAACTATTTGCTTTCTTTCTCTGCCCCTAGCTCCTCCTCTAACTAGGATGATTTCCTTAATTAATTTGAATCACAAAACACCCATCCCCCATCTCCATTCAAATTATATTGCAGAGACCAGCAACGGAAGAGCTGTGTACTAGGACAGGGGTATAGTTCTGAGGGTGCACGTGGGCATTACTGAGTTGTCCTCATGACTCAGATCTTCCCTAGTACTGGAGGAAGAGGTAGCCTCAGCATTGTGGAGGAAAATGGACATTCTTTCTGGTACAGGAAGCATGGAAACTCAATTCGGGCTTCCCCCACCTCTACCTGCTGGCTAAAATCGGTACATCTAACTTGTCATCTTGGGAGATGGGAAATTCCAACAAGAAGCTGGAAGTGGTGTGGATCAACTTCATGTGATGATGTTTGAGCTCAGAGAAGAAATGAGTGATGAGTCATCATGGGAAATTTAATGCTGCTCCTTTGCCCACTTTCTACTTTAAGTGGAGGAGGAGTGTTTCAAACATGACTGAGAGCTTTGATTTCACAGACGAGCGTTGTATAGGTATTTGACACAACAATCTCTTCACAAGTTTCCCATCCGCTTGCCTCTCAGCCACCTCTTGACCCATTTATGGGCTGATGATGGGTTTGTTATCAATACAGGCTCTTTGACCCTCAAAGCCCTCAGGTTTAGATTTATTGATCACATGTGCATCGAAACACACAGCGATATGTGGTTTGCATTAACAACCAACAGACTCAAGGATGAGCTGGGGTAGCCCCACACATTCCAACGCCTACGTTCCCACAATGCTCAGCAGAACAATATGGAACGTAATAAACAAAAAAAGCAACAACAGCAAAATGAGCCCTTTCCTCCCTCCCACCATCCGCACACATGGACAGTCCTTCAACCCCAGTCTCCAGGCTTTGGCCTCAATCTTCCACTTCCAGACATCCGATCAACCTTCAGGCTTTGACCTTTGCTGTTGACCCAACTAGTCGCTGACAGGACTATGAGCCCCAGGGTCAAACCCCGGGCTCACTGACGCATCAGCTCTCATCTCCTGCTCGCACGGACATCCGATCCCAAGACCCACTGATCTGGGACAACCCAACATCACGGACGTCTTTCGTCACCTGGCCACGTCACTGGCCTTTGAGTGTGGAGCAAAATCCTGGATTTCAATATCCTTTGTCACCCATCCACATCACTGGCTTTCAAATGTGGCGTGGAGGCCATGAAGCTCACATTTCTACTAATCCTACTTTTATCTCCAATAATGCCAACAACTACCCCCAGATTCTACCGCCCAACTACACACCAGAGGCATTTTAGAGTGGCCAGTTACATCTTTGACATGTGGAAGGAAACCGGAGAGGCTAGGAGAATCCACAGTCACAGGGAGAACGTGCAAACTCCACATAGACAGGACTGAACTCAAGAAGCTGGAGCTATGAGGCAGCGGCTCTTCCAGCTGCACCACTGTGTCACCCAATGGCAGCGTAAGATTCCATTTCTCCCATTTGATCATCGAACACTACCACTCGAGTCCCTTTTGGTAAAGATGCATAATTGGTAACCTCAGAAACCATGTGATTAATGGCTAATTGTGTGTGGATACTATAAAAACAGTGCAGAGGAGATTTACAAGGATATTGCCTGGATTGGGGAGCATCCCTTATGAGAATAGGTTGAGTGAACTTGGCCTTTCCTCCTTGGAGCGACGGAGGATGAGAGGTGACCTGACAGGGGTGTATAAGATGATGAGAGGGAATGATCGTGTGGATAGCCAGAGGCTTCTTCCCAGGGCTGAAATGGCTAACACAAGGGGGCATAGTTTTAAGGCGCTTGGAAGTAGGTACAAGGGGGATGTTAGAGGTAAGTTTTTCCACACAGAATGATGGGTGCATGGAATGCACTGCCAGCAACAGTGGTGGAGGTGGATACAATAGGGTCTTTTAAGAGACTCCTAGATAGGTACATGGAGCTTAGAAAAATAAAGGGCTATGCAGTAGGGTAATTCTAGACAATTCCTAGAGTAGGTTACATGATCGGCACAACACTGTGGGCCAAGGGCCTGTAATGTGCTGTAGATTTCTACGTTCTATGATCTTTGAGTTTGAATGTTTATAAGCAGCAGGACTTTGTAGCTGGAATTAATTTAGTACACACATTAAAAACATTTGTATATCTTCTGTGATTGCAGGCGAAAAGGTCAGAGCAGCCTTACTTCACCTATCTCTGTAGTCAACAACAGTTTACAGAGGTCCACAGGGGAAGCCAGAGGCCCAATGTCTACAAGTCCACTGGAGTCCCAGGAGGGGCCTATCCTGGGGTCGGAGGAGTGTGTGTGTGTGTGGGGGGGGGGAGGGGGAGGAGAGAGAGAGAGAGAGTGAGAGAGAGAGTGAGAGAGAGTGAGAGAGAGTGAGAGAGAGTGAGAGAGAGTGAGAGAGAGTGAGAGAGAGTGAGAGAGAGTGAGAGAGAGTGAGAGAGAGTGAGAGAGAGTGAGAGAGAGTGAGAGAGAGTGAGAGAGAGTGAGAGTGAGAGAGAGTGAGAGAGAGTGAGAGAGAGTGAGAGAGAGTGAGAGAGAGTGAGAGAGAGTGAGAGAGAGTGAGAGAGAGTGAGAGAGAGAGAGAGAGAGAGAGAGAGTGAGAGAGAGTGAGAGAGAGTGAGAGAGTGAGAGAGTGAGAGAGTGAGAGAGTGAGAGAGTGAGAGAGTGAGAGAGTGAGAGAGTGAGAGAGTGAGAGAGTGAGAGAGTGAGAGAAAGGTGGGAGGAGCTTGTTTTGCCATTGTTGTTGCTTGCGTTGTTCTGCTGAACATTGTGCACATATTCTATGGGTACCGAAATGTGTGGCGACATTTCTGGGCTGCCCCCAGCACATCCTTAAGTCGTGTTGGTTGTTAACCCAAATGACACATTTTTGCCGTACATTTCATCTGAATCCTCTAATGCAGTCCAAACCACTTCACAGAGTGTCATGGACCAAGTTCGTCAGTGTAAATATTACTGAAGATTTATCCTGGTTGAACCACACAAACGATGTTGCCAAGAAATCACACCAATGCCTGTACCTCCCTTAGAAGGGTCAGGAACTTCAACATATCCTTGACGACCCTTCCAAGTTTTGATAGCTGCAGCACAGAAAGCATCCTGTACAGATAGGTCTCAGCATGGTATTGGAACTGTGCTTCTGAAGTCTGTGAGAAATTGCAGAGCTGTGGACCACAGCCCAGACCATCACACAAACCAGCTTCCCCTCCACTGACTCTGCCTCAGGAGAGTGGCCAAATAAATCAAGGACTTCTTTGACTCCTATCCTTCTCTCCCCTCATCCATCAGGTACCAGATACAAAAGTTTGAGAACATGTACTACCAACCACAAGGGTAGCTCCTATCCCACCATTATCAGGCTCCTGAATGGACTACTCATATGCTAAAAGATAAACTCTTCAAATCTCCCAATTTACCTCAAAATGCCCCACAACATTATCTGCTTTCCTACACTTTCTTTGAAACTGTAACATTAGTTTCAGTGGCCGCTTTTTTCGGAACCTCCTGTACCTAATAAAGTGGCCAGTGAGTGTATGCTCATGGTCTTCTGTCACTATAACCCATCTACTTCAAGGTTCAATGTGTTGTGTGGTCAGAGATGCTCTTCAGCACACTGCTGTTATAACATAGGCTTATTCTTCCTATCAGCTTGAACCAGTCTGGCCATCCTCCTCTGATCCCTCCCATTTACAAACTGTTTTCACCCACAAAACTTCCGCTCACTGGATGCTTTTTTTTGTTTTTCCACACACTCTCTGAAATCTCTCAAGACTGTTGTGTGTGAAAATCCCTGGAAATCAGCATCTTCTGAAATACTCACACTCCCACCTAGTACCAACAAATATTCCATGGTCAAAATCACTTAGATCACATTTCTTCCTAATTCTGATGTTTGGCCTGAATAACACTGAACCTCTTGGCCATGCCCGCATGAACTGAGTTGCTGCCACATGATTGGCTGATTAGATTTACATTAACAAGGTGTGCAGGTGCCCCTAGTGAAGTAGCCACTGAGTGCATGTTCAACATTCTGTTTTCTTTTTGTTACCTCAACGTCATTAGGTATGGCATGGATGACCTGTTTGGATTGTATGCAAAACAAAAGCTTTCCAGTGTGTATCAGTATATGCCACAATAATAATGATAAACAAAACAACAAATAAACCACAGTGGGTCAGCCAACAAAAAACCAGAAATTAAAGATTTTGGCTTTAATGAGAGCCTAGATCCAGATGTCCTTTATCCTACACTAATCCTACTTTTACGTATCTCCAATGATCTATTTAACTATCCCCAGATTCTACCACCCACCACCCAACTACACACCAGGGGAAACTTAAGAGTGGCCTTGGTTAATTTTAATGGCAGCTGTGTGTAAAGAATGTTTTCCTTTCCTTCCCCTCCCCCAACAGGATATTAATGTGGAGAGAAACTTATCAGATTATTATCTGCTTATTCAGTCGAAAGCCAGCTGCAAATGTTAAGATTCCAGCAGAGCAGAATGAGCTGGGAGGAAGGGGCAACTTAAGAAGAAGCTGCTTTTGAAACCATTTTTCCCTGGGTGCGCAGGAAGACATTTAAATGAAGAGCCCTTAGTTATGGGTCAACCCAGTACTGGGAGTGGGTACTGTAGTGTTACAGAGTTCACTCACTGACTGAGAGAAGCCACATTATAGCTATCAGTGAGGGTCAAGGCAAAGCAGGCTTCAACTTCCAACAAGCTCATCAAATGTCTCTGCATATCCACTACAGACAACAACATTGCCTGAGCACCTGTTGCACAGACACTTGCCAATTTGTACAGTCACCATACTGGTATTGACATTAAAAGGTCACCCCTCTCTCAACTACTAGTTCTCCTTCAAACAATGTCCTCACTTCACACCTTCCCATTGCAATTTAAGTCTGTGGTTATCTTCCACCCTCTCATAACCGACGGTGGTTTGCTCCTGTGACTGAACCCTCACTTTTTCACCCTGTTGTCATAAGTGGCCTTCTATTTTCTTTACCTCCCATTCATGTTAACATCACCACCAGTACTCTGTGCAACCAATTAGTCAACTCTTCCAGATGGCCTGCATAGTCCTAATTAGTCAAGTCGACCCTTCATATTTGGCTTTTCCTTATCTCTCCATCTTCTGAAATGGGAGAGAAAACTTCCAGCAAAACCCCTCTCTCCAACACTCTCTTTCAATCACTTTCTCCTGGTCTGCACTCATCATGACAGTATAACTTCCGCCAATCTTCTGAACAACTGGCTTGTATTTGTACCCAACAGGTATTTGGCCAACTACCATCCCTGTCAGTCAGAGAATGGTGCAACACAGAATCAGGCCCCTCAGCCCAAGATGTCTGTGCTGGTCATGAAACCAATTTAAACTGCACACTGTCCACACCCATCTGTTTCCTGCCTGTTCACATGTCTAACTAAATGCATCTGTTTTTATATCTGCATCCATCACCTCCCCTACCACTCTGTAAAAAAAAACCTTATCATGTAGACCTCCTTTAAACTTCTACCCCAACACTCCAGAAAAATATATCCATTTTCCCCGCTCCCCCAGTAACTATCCCACGTTTCCCCTCTCAGATGGCCATAATAATCCATTCCGCGCCTCATCTTGGCTTCACTGCTTCAGTCCTCACCTCTAGCAGCAGTTCTCCCTCAGAGAACACAGGCATGTTCTCCAGTGTCGTTCGCTGTCCATTCCCTTGGAAGTTTGTGAGCTTATCTGGCAACCAGCCAGCCTGGTTCTTCTTTATACTTGCTGCAAACAAAAAGCAAAACAGCGTTTTAGAAAAGGAACAGGTGGTAATAAAGAACTGTGTGCCTTTCTTTTTAGAAAGAACTAATGATAGACGGGACACAACTGACTCCTTTCCTCAGTGAGCCATTGCTTTACTCTGGAAGGGTATGTTTATAAGTACGCACCAGCTGTATATATATATCTCAGAAAAAATCCCAGCAGTCAATTTAGTCTATTTGTGTTTCATCAATGGATCTTACAATTGACTGGACTCCCTTACAGTGACATTTCACATGTTTGCATTTCCCATTGAAGTTTCGGCGTCAATTAAGGAACTTGCAGACCACACATGCTCTGTTCTTTCCTCGCCAGCTGCATTGACACAACTACTTCTTCTGTTTCACAGAATTACTTTGTGCTGCATTGAAAACAGATCCATCTAAAGTCATATGGTCACACCAGCATAGATACTAGTCCACCACGTCTCACAGTTGCTCATCCCTACCAGGTCTTTGGCCACCTAGCATATCTGTTACTTCAAAGTTCAGAAGTAAATTTATTATCCAACTGCTTAGTATATATCACCATATAATACCTTGTGATTCACTTCCTTGCAGGCATTTGAAGGAAAGTACAGAAATATAAAAGAATTTATGAAAAACTATAAATAACAAAAACTGATAATAACCAAAATGCTAAAGGACGTAAACTGTGCAAATATTTTTTTGAAAAAGTAAATAAATAATATTGACTTGCAGAGTCCTTGAGAGTGAGTCTCGAGGTTGTGGAGTCAGTTCAGTATTGAGGTGAGTGACGTTATCCACGCTGGTTCAGAAGCCTGATGTAGATTGTAGGGTAATAACTGTTCCTGAACTTGATGATGTTGGATCTAAGATTTCTGTACTTCCTGCCTAATGGTAGTGGTGAAAAGAGAGCACAGCGTGGATGATGGGGATTGTTGCTGATGGACATTGCTTCCTTGTGGCAGTGCTCTTTGTAGATGTGCTCGATAATGTGGAGGGATTTGCTTGTAGTGAACTGGGCTGTATCCACTACTTTTTGTTGATCGTACTCTGCCCACTTCTGCATTCTGCATCCCGTGTTTGGTCACCTGATTTGTCATTGAGCTTTCTGCTCACACTACTACGGTGATCGAGGATCCCCATCTTCCAGGTTCTGGGAAGCTGTACATCTGTACATAACCACCTAGCCCCGAATGCCGAGCAAATCCACATCCAGCTGGCTTCCGCTTCGTTCACCCCAGACAAATAAACCATCATTGTGATTGTGGGAAATGAAAGACGCCATGGTGGGAGAACCAGGACATGCTCAACGTGGACAAGACTACAGAGATGATTGTAGACTTCAGGAAGGTGCAGGCTGATCACTCCCTACTGCACATCAACGACTTTTCCACAGAGTCAGAGACACCAAGTTTCTTGGCATATACATTACTGGTGATCTCACCTGGTCCTTCAATACCACCTCTTTAGCCAAGAAAGCACAGCAGCATCTCACTTCCAGAGGACACTGAGACAAGCGAGGCTCTCCTCTCCCTCACCTCCCATTCTCACCACATTTACTGGAGCACCATCGAGAGTGTCCTGACCTGACCAGCCACGTCACTGTCGGGGATGGAATTGCAATGCATCAAATTGCAAGACCCGGCAACAGATAGTGAGGACTGCTGGAAATATCACTGGGGACTTTCTCCACTCCCTCCCCCCACCATTCAAGACATATCAGAAGTGCTGTGTATGCAGTGTCTCCAGCATTGTCAAAGACTCCCTCCATTCTTTAACAATCTCTTTGACCTCCTGCCATGAAGCAGAAGGTACCACAGCATAAAAGCCAGAACTGTCAAGCTGGGTAACAGCTTCCTCCCCCAGGCTGCTAGACTTCTTAACATCCTGCTGCAACCCCGTGTACTACCAGACTTCCCCGCCTGCTCCCCCCCTCCACCCCGCCACTCCCCAACTCAGAGACGCACTCTCATCCTACACACACACACAAAGTGCTGTAGGAACTCAGCAGGCCAGGCAGCATCTATGGAAAAGGGTACAGCTGACATTTTGTGCCGAAACATTGACTGTTTTCTCTTTTCCATAGATCCTTCCTTGCCTGCTGAATTCTTCCAGCATTTTGTGTGTGTTGCTTGGATTTCCAGCATCTGCAGATTTTCTCTTGTTTCTTGTCCTGCGTAGGTCACTTTTCTTCTTTTATTGCTGCTGTTTCATATATTTATACATACTAGTGCTTTTTATTACTGTTTTACACAAACATACTTCTTATACTTTATACTTTATCGTCGCCAAATAATTGGTACTAGAACGTACAATCATCACAGCGATATTTGATTCTGCGCTTCACACTCCCTGGATTACAAATATTAAATATTAAAGATATTAAAAATAGTAAAATGAGTAAATATTAAAAATTTAAATTATAAATCATAAATAGAAAATAGAAAAATGGGAAGTAAGGTAGTGCAAAGAAACTGAGAGGCAGGTCCGGATATTTGGAGGGTACGGCCCAGTTCCGGGTCAGCAGTCTTATCACAGTTGGAAAGAAGCTGTTCCCAAATCTGGTCGTACGCGTCTTCAAGCTCCTGAACCTTCTCCCGGAGGGAAGAGGGACGAAAAGTGTGTTGGCTGGGTGGGTTGTGTCCTTGATTATCCTGGCAGCACTGCTCCGACAACGTGCGGTGTAAAGTGAGTCCACGGACGGAAGATTGGTTTGTGTGATGTGCTGTGCCGTGTTCACGATCTTCTGCAGCTTCTTTCAGTCTTGGACAGGACAACTTCCATACCAGGTTGTGATGCACCCTAGAAGAATGCTTTCTACGGTGCATCTATAAAAATTAGTGAGGGTTTTAGGGGACAGGCCAAATTTCTTTAGTTTTCTCAGGAAGTAAAGGCACTGGTGGGCCTTCTTGGCAGTGAACTCTGCTTGGTTAGACCAAGTCAGGTCATTTGTGATATTGACCCCGAGGAACTTAAAGCTTTTGACTTGTTCCACTTGCGCACCACCGATGTAAATTGGGTCGTGCGGTCTGCTATTCCTTCTCAAGTCAACAACCAATTCCTTCGTCTTGCTGACGTTGAGGGCTAGGTTATTTTCTTTGCACCATGCCACCAGGTTCTTAATTTCCTCTCTGTACTCAAACTCATCATTACCCGAGATGCGGCCTACAATTGTTGTGTCATCAGCAAACTTATATATTGAGTTTGATGGAAACTTGGCTACACAATCATGGGTGTAAAGGGAGTATAGCAGGGGGCTGAGTACACAGCCTTGTGGGGCACCGGTGCTCAGAGTGATTCTAGAGGAGAGCCCATGCAACTCACATTTCATGTCAACCCGTCAGTCTTCCTGCCATGCCACTCAGGGACTTGTGCTAATATTATTTTGTGACTGTACATGCTAGATTGTACACATACATTCTGTGTGTAACTATACACACTGTGTTTTGCACTTTGGCTCCAGAGGAACTATGTTTCACTAAGCTGTGTGCATGGGTAGGGTTGAATGACAATAAACTTGAGCTTGAACTTGAGTAAGTTTATCTGATAGGAAGGAGTTTTAAAAAGGATTTGATGGGAAAGATTTTTCATACAGAGAGTATTTGATATCTGGAACATGCTGCCAGATAAGGTAGTAAAAACAGATATGCTTAAGAGACATCTGGACAGGCACATGAATAGGCAAGGAGGTCAGCATGGGCATGATGGACCGAAGGGCCTGTTTTCATACTGTACAACACTATGACTCTTTGATTCACATAAGGTACCTCAAGGCTGCTGGGACCGAGACCTTGTAGAGGTCAATAGTTTAGAAGGAAGCGAGCAAACAAGGTCTGAGGCTGCAAGAATACGATAAATGAAAGGAATACAATTAATAATTTTTAAAACATGAGCGTTTAGACTCTGCAGAGCTGTGGTCAACAGTCTTAACCTCAAACACGTGCAGCACCCTGAATAACCATCCATTTGAATACACAAGTTTGACTGTACTTTGGCACATTTAAGTCTTCTCTCATTTAGCAGACACGACAGTCCAAATGGCCTAATTATACTCCTACGTCTTATGGTCTTATTCCTTCATTTTCAAACATGTAATAAGCATGATCAACATTTTCAGAACCACAGGAGGTGAAACTGAGACAACAGGGCAGCTGATAAAATGGACTCCTACAATTCTCTCATCTGTGCAGCATTTCACGAAATAAATTTTGATCAACAGAACTGGGCTGTGTTTGAAAGGCTTGATCTGGAGCCAACCAAAGCAAGGAGGGGTAACACACATCGCCCAGTACTAACAAACATGTGAGGCACTGCCGAATCTCTCTTCCCAGGGGCTGCCTTGGCCAAGGCCCATAGTCTGGAGTACTGTTTGCTGAGCCCAGCCATCACACTGTCTTGAACTGATTCTGATATCTTGCTGGTCTTATCAATGATACACTTACCGGAAGCATTGCCCCAAGAAGACAACATCCGCCAGGTCTGTAAATCTGGTGGATGCAAAGGAGCCGAGGGTGGAGTTCTGAGGAACAGGTGTGGGATAGGTAACAATGGGGTGGGGGGGGGGGGTGGCTCGGATACAGACACACCCAGCCTAAAACACCAGGCAAGGTCATATGATTCCAAACAATTGGTTTATTGATTATTATAGAGAATATCCCTGGTGCTTCCCACTCCCTACCCTCTCCCCCTTTTTTCCGAACCATGATTCCCTTCTCCCTGCCCCCTTCCCACTCTCAGTTCACAATAGGGACTCACATCAGAATCAAGTTTATCATCACTCACATGTCTTGAAATTAGTTTTTTGCATCAGCAGTACAGTGAAATAAAGTTATTACAGTATTATGCAAAAGTCTAAGGCTCCCTAGCTCAAGACCTCTTTTTTTTACACAGTACTGCATACGTACTTGTGCATATGACAAAAAACCTTGATTTTGACTTTGAAAAGACTGGTCTGTATTCTGTCGAGTTTAAGAGCATGAAAAGAGATCTCATTGCAACTTGCAATATCTTTACAGGGCTTTGACAGGCTAGGTACAGGGAGGGTGTTTTCAGTGGCTGAGTCAAGAAACAATGGTCACATTTCTGAGGTTAGGAAATGCCTTCACTCAGAGAGTGGTGAATCTTTGGAATTTTCCACCCCAGAGAGTTGTTGAGCCTCAGCTGAGTTCATTAAAAACAGAGGTAGATTTTTGATCTGAAGGGATTTAAGTGAAACTGAGGATAGTACAGGAAACTGACGTTGAGACAGAAGACGAGTTGTGATTTTGAATAACTCTGGAGCTGGCCTCCTGCTGCTTTTAGTGTTTGTGTTCTTAAAAGATTAGCCTTCTCAAGTTTAAAGTTCAAAGTAAATTCATTATCAAAGTCCATATATATAATCATATACTACCTTGAGATTTATTTTCTTGTAAGCATTTGTAAGATATAGAAAGAAAGTCAATAGATTTTATGAAAAACTATAAATAACAAAGACTGACCAACCAGTGTACAAATGATGACAACTCATGGAAATAATAAAGTAAATAAATAATATGCTGTTGTAGAGTCCTTATGAGTGAGCTTGTAGGCTGTGGAATCAGTTCAGCAGTGGGATGAGTGAAGTTACCCACACTAGTATAGGAGCCTGATGGTTACAGGACAATAGATATTCCTGAATGTGGACCCGAGGCTCCTGTAGCTCCTGCCTGACGATACTAGTGAGAAGAGAGCACGGCCTGGATGACGGGGGTCCTTGATGGTGGAAGACGCTTTCCTGTGACAGCACTCCTTGTAAATCTGCCTTCTGCTGAACAGGACACAGCGTTCCTGTGCTGGCTACTGCATTCTGTTTTTGTGTACTGCCTCATTGTATTTACTTAAGGAACGATTCGCCTAGATGACATGCAAGTTTCACTGTATCTCAGTAAACATGACAATAATAAAGCAATTCTAATTTGACTGAGAAGCATCACCACCTGAACAGGGGAAAGAACCCTTCAAGGTCAGAGGCATTGGATCCAACGATGAGGCTAATATCTTCAATATATCAGTGTTGGGACTCTGAGTGAATTCTTTATACAGGACACCATTGAGCAGGAAACAAATGGTGCTGACCCTGTAAAAATCCAGTCAACGAAAGTCCCTGTCACTTTACTGCAATGCCCTCTTGTTTTTGACCCTCCCAACACAGGAGATCATATTTGTGTGAAGTTCTAGTCACCAAACTAGAGGAAGAATGTGACTGAACTGGAAATGGTGCAGAAAGGATTCAAAAAGTTACTGGGACTGAAGGGCTCGAGTCAGAAGGAGAGATCAAATATCCTTGGGCAGCTCTGCCTGGAATGAAGGAAGCTAAGGGGATAGAATCATATATAAAATCACGAGGGATATACACAAGGTGAATGGTCACAGTCTTTTCCCTCCAGGAGGTTAAATAAAAGTTAGAGGGTACAGGTTTAAGGTGAGAGGGATGATATTTAAAGGAGAGTAGAAGGGTAAGATTTCTGCACAAAAGGTGATGAGAAGTGGAACGAGCTGCCAGAGGAAGTGGTAGAGGCCAGTACTGTTAAAATATTTAAAAGGCAACTTCAGTAGATGGGTAGGAAAGGTTTTTGAGAGATATGGGCCAAATACAGGCAACTGGGGCTAGGTCTGGTAGGCACCTTGGTCGAGTTGGGCCAAGGAACCTGTTCTATGATGTATATAACTCTACCATTATGCGCAGGCAATTTTTAATTTAGTCGATCTGTATACAAACCACAGTATGGAAATGTGTGTTTTTTTTTACTGTTGTTGATTGAGGAATAAATGTTGCCCAGGAAATGGTCTCATTGCATGTTTCACCAGCTGACACAACAAATACATCATAACATGTTGTTAGAGTGTTGACCTCCTCTGCACTGGAGAACAAGCATATGAATGCACAAAGATGCTGCCTGGATGGAGCAGTTCACAACTGAGGAGAGACTGAATAGGCCGGGTTTAACTTCCCTGGAGGAGACCAAGGGAGGACCAGAGGTGTACAAAATTATAAACGGCATGGATCAAGGTGGATAGCAAGGGAGTATTCCCATGGCAAAAGTGTCTAAGACCAGAGGGAATAGTTTTAAAACGAGGAATAAGATCGGAGTGGGAAGATGTTTTCACCCAGAGAATGTTTGGAAACTGGAACACACTCCCTGAGGGGGTGGTGGGGGTAGAGATTCTCACAAAATTTCAGAAGAACCTGGATGAAAGCTTGAAACAGCAAGTGCTGGTAAATGGGATTAATGTAGATAGGTACTTGATGGTCAGCATTGACATTGTGGGCCAAACAGCTTGTTTGAATCCATAAGAACAAGAGCAAGCTACTTATCCCATTGAACATAAATCGTAGAAGCTTGCAATACAGCAAAGGCCCTTTGGCCCACAATGTTATGCCGACCTTTAACCTAGTCTATTTCTAGCATTGTGCCTTAGTGTCTTTGGTTAATAAAAAAATCTATCAATTTCAGAGTTATAATTAACAAGTAATGAGTATCAAATTTATCTTACAAAAGAGTGTTATAGATGTCTGCCAGCCTTTCCTCGTAGAAATAGTTCCTAAAGTCAGTCTTTATTAACCGGACTCTGATTTTTCTGCAATGGCCCACTCTGCACAGTCCCATCAATCCTCCTCAAATTCCACCACTTTGCTTTCCACAACCCTTCCCATCTACCCACTAATTCCAGCAACATCTCTACTCCCCGAGAGCCTGAACTGGCCAGTATGCTGTGTTGCCATTTTAGATGACCTCCAATGACTCTAACTGTGGTTTCTCAATGTGTTAAACACCACACGCAGATTCTTTCGGCCAGAAACATGCATAATTGTAGAGCTGGAACACAACTGCCCTGTTTTGTTTTAGCAAATTACTACCAAATGAGGAGAAAGCTATGCCAACTTGAATTCTTTCTCATCTCAAAACTTGCAACCCTCTCCACAGCCAATCAATGCATTGTAAACATCACACTTTAGAGAAAACATTGCTCAAATTTCCACTTAATGTCAAACTTTCTAAGACTAAAATGACCAGGTGCACGGAAAGTTCAAGAGGATCTTTGACATCTCCCCACAAACTGGCGTGGCTAATCTAACTTGAACACACCAGCCATTCCCACATGGCCAAAAGGTAACACATAAGCGAGTGGCAGGAGGCGGCTATTTGGCCCCTCAAGCCTGCCCCACCATTTAAGATCATGATTGATCTGAGTGTAGCCTCTACTCCACAATGTTGCTCAGCTCCAGTAATCTTTAACCTCCTTGATTGTCATGAATTTCTCAAGCTCCTAAGATATTTTCGAGTGCACTTCCACAACACTGAGGGAGTTCCACAGACTCCCAACACTCCAAGAAAAAAAAAATCGCCTTTTTCTGTCTGGATTTCCTACAGGTGCTCTGCTTTCCTCCCACATTCCAAGGACGTACAGTTAGGGTTAGTGAGCTGTAGACTGGTACGTTGGTGTTGACACTAGATTGGGCTGCCCAGCAAATCCTTTCACTGCATGGTTCAATGTCTCTATGGCAAATAAAGATTTTTCAAAAATCTTTTCTTTAATCATTAATTTCAAGTGGCAAGTTTTTTTTTCCCTAACGTGGAGTGGTGGGTTCCTGGACTGTGCTATAAGGGGTGGTAGAGGAGGCATATATGATAGAGGCATTTAAGAGTCTCTTACATAGGGATATGAATATGAAGGAATGATGGGATAATGGGCATTATGAAGGTAAAAGGGATTAATTTAGTTAGACATTTAATTACCAGTTTAATTAGTCTGGCACAATATCATGGACTGAAGGACCTGTTCCTGCACTGTGCTGTTCTAGTTCACTAGGTTCCAATTTTGAAACCATGATCCCTAGTTTTAGATTCTCCCACATCTTCTCCACATCCACCCTCCCAAGATCTCTCGGGAATTCCTGTTTCAATCAAGTCCCCTCTAACTTTTCTGCACTCCTACAGATACAATCCTTTTCTCATTCGACCATTTCCAACAGCATTCGAGCCAATCGCACTATGGGAACAGCTTCAGTTTATACAGGTGGCTCACCACCACCTCCCAAGAGGCGGCGTTAAAGGGCAATGTGCCTGAATGAACAGCGTCCTTCCTGGACCAAGACAATCAAGAATTTCACACAGCACTGCTGTTACTCTGCAACAGTCAATAACAACATGAGCAGAAGTCGGAGGGAAAGTTTTAGATGGAATGCGAGGTCAGGCAACTGTTGCTTTAAATTTTTATTTAGAGATGCAGCATTATAACAGGTCTTTCCAGTCCAACGAGTCCGCCCTGCCCGAGTACACCCATGTGACCAATTAACCTACTAACCTATACGTCTTTGGAATGTGGAAGGAAACCGGAACGCCTGGGGGAAATCCACGTGGTCACAGACCAAACATACAAACTCTTTACAGACACACTGGTGGAATTGCTGTCGGGTCGCTGGTGCTGCAACATCGTTCCGCTGTGTTATCGTGCTGCCATTCAGTGTTACATGTTCCAGGCCCATGAGTGGGGCAACAATCAGGAGTTCAGCAGCTCATGGACGCCTGGC
Organism: Mobula hypostoma; assembly: GCF_963921235.1. Classification (NCBI taxonomy): domain Eukaryota; kingdom Metazoa; phylum Chordata; class Chondrichthyes; order Myliobatiformes; family Myliobatidae; genus Mobula; species Mobula hypostoma. Next base: position 135,575,862 of record NC_086102.1, on the reverse strand, counting down.
ATCGAGCTATTGGAGACGAGTCTGGCTAAACCCTAGTGATCTGCAGAAGCAGCAGAACAGGAGGGGCCGAGTGGCCTATTCTCAGTAGAAGCATACTGATAGCTTGAATGGCTGCTTTTTAATTAGAGGGATATTTGCTGCCAGAGTCAGCATGTCATGAGAAACTGCTCTCCAACATTTAGTGCATACAGCTTCAACAAATTAACTGAACCATGTCATAAAATCCATGGATTTTATCAATGGCCATAGAGCATAGAACAGCACAGCACAGGAACAAGTCCTTCAGCAAACATGATGCCAAATTAAACTAGAGCCCTTATGCCTCCATTCCCTACATACTCATACATTTGTTTAAAAGCTTCTTAAATGCCACTATGCTGCTTCCATTACTATGGGTAGCACATTCCAGGAACCTATCATTCTCAGTGTAAAAAAAACACCTGTCCATCTCTTTTGAATATTCTCCTTAAATGCATGACTTGCAGTAATTGATATTTCCACACCAAGTAAAAATTCTGACCATTCACTCTATCTACAACTTTCACATCCATCAGGTGTCCCTTCTGCTCCCAAAGCTCCAAAACAAAAATAAAAATAAACCAAGTTTGGCTGACATCTCCTCGTGGCACATACCCTCTAAACTAGGCAGCGTCCTGGGTAAACCTCTTCTGTACCCTTTCCAAAGCTTCCACATCCTTCCTGCAATGGGGCAACCAGAAGTGCAGTCAAATGCTGCCAGTACTAAAAGGGCTGTTTTCACATAGCATTTCACAAACCTTCAATCTCAAATTTACTATTGCTCTCTTCCCTGCCCCTCTCTGTATTTGTCACCCCTCACGACCTCATCGTCCCATCATTGACACTCATGTGCCGACTCCGGCCGAACTTCAGTCCATAAACTGCAGTGTCAAAGGCGAGGAGAGGAGAATGCGTAGCTGAAAACATCAGCTACTGGCCTAATGGTCTACCAGAACAAGATCCTGAAACCAGACCATTATAGCTAAGCATTGCAAACATAGAACTCTGGAAATATTGAATAGCTACTTCATATTGCCGGCCACAAACAGCTAGCACCTTAATCTTGAATTTCAGTTTAATAGTGTCATCTCCTGCCAGTGAGAGCTATCTCCTTTTTGCCTTTGTTAAATGAATGAAGCCCTGCATCCAAAATAAATCTGCCTTCATTAACTTATGCACAGCAGCTAAGTCTTTGGGGAGAGTGGGATGGTTCTGTGGCATTCAGCAAACACTGCAAATTTCAGGCTGAAGAAAATGCCTTCACATTGAACTAAGGCAACAGGCAAAGTTGTTTCAGCAATTAAAACCAGATGTCTCATTTTGCCCTGGCTGCAGATAGTCTGCTTAATGTGGCGAAGGGGTACAGGAGGCCTGGCATACAGAGGCAGTCTTTTTTGTTTTCTGTACCAGCGTAGATCCTTCCAGCATGACCAGAGGGCTGGAGTAAGTGGGTTAAAGCGCACACATGCAAGAAACAGCAAGATCACTCCTCCCCGGGATTTCTGAACGCCTCAATAAGTTATTGTTCTCTAAGCTTCCAGGAGTGTGGGTTTACTTCCCAACAAGCCTGTGCGAGTCTGTGTATGAGACAGTGATAAATGCACTGTGTCAGCAAGAAAATCATAGCAGGTGTGTCCAGGGCTTTATGAAGTTTCTTTACCCTCAGATGAAAGCTAATAATGAGGTTTAAAATTTCTCAGCTCAACCCCACAGTATTCTTTTTTTCCCCACATAGTAGGACTCAATTCCCTTCGTCTGACAGCTGCTTGCTGTCTTGCCCGATCTCTAAATCCTTATACGATCACAAGCAGAATCAGGCCGTACGGCCCATCGAATCTGCCATTCGACCTGCAATGACAAACAAGACCACTCACTGGGGAAGGAACAGCCGATCTGGTTCCTTCACATTTTCCAATACCCACGGTCAGCTGAACTAGACTTGGACTAACGAGCATGTAAAGTTTAGGACGTGACTGTTTCTCTTTCCAGAGATGCAGCTTCAGCTGCTGCTGAGTTTCCCAGCACACTCTCCATTTCAGATTTCCAGTACCTGCAGTCATCTTATCCCACTTCTGGGCAAAGACTTTGCTCATGCACCTATTGTGTAAGAAAAGCCAAATGTTGATAAATGCTGATGGTGAGGAAACATTCTTACACAAGGAACTACATTACACCAGAAGAAATGTTGGTAATTACGTCCCTGACTCAGCTTAACAGCAAATAAACACGTCGTGCAACATTGTTGTGCATTTCTTCCAAAGATTTAGTGTGAGTCATAAAATTAGCGATGACAACGATGATTATGGTATTGCTCTTCCTGTTTCTTTTCTGTAACAAACTGTAGATGATCCAGCCTTAAACCCAGTTAGATGAAATTTGGGCAAGACTACAAATATGAATTAACTGGAGTGCTTTGCCACCACTTTTAAACACATTTGTGGTAAAAAGGCTGCCAGCAAATGGGGAAGGCTCAACTAGGGACAAGTTAGAGAACCACACAACCCTCTCATTCCATTTGTCCACATACATTTTCATGCCATCAGCTTTGCATGCCTTCCAAAAGAAGGTATCATCAAGTTTACTGCAAAACACAGTTGGCACCATTTACTCAGCTAAGCCAAGACAGCTGTTATCCTCTCCAAATGCACATTCCTCATCTTGCAACTGATACTTCAACACACAGAGCGAGGGGAAATGCACTGACAGCTGAGAAGAACAGAGGACAATTCAAACCTTCCTGTGCCACCAGCGATTTTACAACATAACAAGAGGCCTTGCTAATAGTTGTTAAAATTTTTAATCATTTTTGTTTTACTTCATTGAAATGCTTCTTTTTCATGAACCGTCATTTAATTAATAGTGAATGCTAATTATCCTCATCACCAAACAACTTTCTGCCCAAGGCATATTAATGTTCAACTGCAGTTGAGCCACACGTGTTGTGCACGTTCACACAATGCACAGAGTACACAATCAGCATACATACACACGAACAATGTGCAATGAATACACACACACACACACACACACAACATACACAAACACATCAGTATACACAGAAATACATACTGTCTCTGTCTCTCTCTCATTTACATTTCTCTATAAAAATAAATGAGCTTACTAAGTGCTCAAGGGTCGCAAGTAAAGTGACTTCATATACGACCAGGTGATGAAGGTAGTGGCAGGAAGTATCTTCTCCACCATTAAAAGTTGGCACCTCCGCCAACCCAGAAAAGCCATAGCCTTTGTCAAAGCCGGAGACCAACCCCAGCATCAGCCCAGATCACTAGTATGCATGCTTGCCATGGCGTCTGACTGGCAACTGAAAGCCAATTGTGGCGGTAATTAAAATTCCCTGACCTCATCGATCATCATCCCTAAAGCCTGACACGGTCATTCTGTCAGAAACCTCGAAGCAGGTGGTCATGGTAGAACTGACAGTGCTTTTGCAAGACAAGACTGAGGAGGCGTTTGAGCTTAAGAAAGCCCAATACCAGGAGCTGGTAGATCAGTGCCAGAGACAGGGGTGGGGACACAATGTGAGGCTATAGAGGCGGAGTGTTGAAGTTCTGCTGGCTGCAAAGGAAAGAGCTACCAGGACCACAGAGGCTGCTAAACGAACCTCCAAATAGCTAGAGGTGTGACTTATGGACCAGTGCTGCTGGGACACAAGCAAGGCCCTGATCCACCTTGGCTGGGTCACCTGAGCGAGAGCATCCAATGCTGAAAGGCCTGAAATATCTGAGGACCCCAGTTACATCACTGATGATGTGTCCCAGAGCATCCTAGGATGCATCTCAGCAGCATTATATATAAAATTGCAGACCACTCTATATGGAGAGAGCACATTTTTCATACAGCTGGCAATAATAAGGAAAAGAAAAATCTCAGCAAGGGAAAAGACACTAGCCCATTAATGAAAAATCCAATGAAACACTACATTTTTTAAGCAGCAGGAAAGCTGACCTCATACTGAGGACATCCAAGATGACATAATATCAAGAAACGATTTCAAAAAGGCTCCGACACACAAGCTAGAATCAGAGGATAGTTTATTTCATGTCATTGATAGAAACAGTCAGTCACAATTTCCGTAGGCTGCATTTGATATCTGGGCTTTAATATTTCAGAGGATCACAAGACACAAAACCAGGCTCTTCAGGCACGATGTCCATACTGACCACGTATCGATAGCATTCACAGCTAACAGCATTTGATCTATTGATTTCTACACCTTGGGGATTCAAGTACTCGCTCAGATGCTTCTTAGATGTTGTGAGAGTCTCTGCCTCCACCACCCCCACCCCCCCAGGCAGCATGGTCCAGATTACAAACACCATCTGGTTGAAAGTGTTTTCCCTTTGAGTCCTGTTAAACTCCCTACCTGTTGGTATCTATGCTGCTTGCATTTGGAAAATTGTAACCTGCCAAGTAGTTCTAGATTATACAGCACTGTCTTTATCAGCAGAATGGTCAGTGGTTCAATGCTGTGGTTGGTGGCTTAGCTACAGCCCATCATGTCTTCCAGCAGGAGCATTCTCCTACTCCAAGAGCTAAGGACCACTCAGCAGTTGGAAAGCTCCCAGTAAACCACTCCATTTTTAGTGTCATATCAGGGTGGTGCGGTAGCAAAGTGGTTAGAGCATCACTTTGCAGCACCAGAGATCACCGTTTGATGTTCGATTCCCACTCTTGTCTGTAAGGAATTAGTACATTCTCCCTGTGACTCCATGGGTTTCCTCCAAGTGCTCTGTCTTCCTCTCAAATTCCAAAGATGCATGGTTAAGATTAGTGAGTTTGTGGGCATGCCATGTTGGCACCAGAGGCATGGCAACACTCGCAGGCTGCCCAGCACAATCACCACTGATTTGATTTGATGCAAACACACACACTTCTATATGCTTTCATATTTTGATGTACTTATGACAACTAAAGCTAATCGTTAAGCAGGCCCTTCACTTCACCACGTCCATGCTAACCTTTGTGTCCATCCATGCTAATCCCATGCTAATCCTGCCTGCATCAGGATATGTATTCTTCTCTATGTCGAGTCTTGGATAGGCAGATGGATGAAAGAAAAATGGGGTCTATGGGAGAGGGGATGGTTAGATTGATCTTACAGTAGGTTAAAAGGGTGGCACAACATTGTGGGCTGAAGGGCCTGTTCTGTGCTGTAATGTTCTAAAGAAAGATTAGTTTTATTTGTCAAAATGCATGGTGAAATGCGTCGTTTGCATCAAATCAGCAAGGATTGTGCAAGTGTCGCCACCCTTCCAGCGCCAATATTACATGCCAATAACTCATTAACTGTAATTGCACGTCTTTGGAATATGGGAGGAAACCAGAGCACCTGGAGAAAACCCACATGGTCATGGGGAGAACGTACAAACTCCCTAAAGATAATGGAGGGAGTTGAACCTTGATCTTACACCATGCCACCCCTTGAGAAATAGGTCCACATTACGAGCACAATCCTTGCCATCTGCATCACCCTTCCTGGAATTTCAGGCATTGCCTTTCGTAAGTGAAAAGGGCTTGAAGGACAGTGAGAGACAGTGTCACAGAAGATCAGACTTGTCACATCTACTTCCTCCCACCAACTGTCCACCCCAATGGAAAGAGACGAGGAACATATCCAACCAATGACACAGCCCCAGTCCTGTCCAAGGATGCCACTGGCAGCTGGGTATCAGCAAAAGCCTGAGGAACGAGAGCCATTATACTCCTTTCACTGACCTCCGAGCCTTCACACAGGCAACAAGCAGCTTGGTGGTAATGCAGGGGTTAACCGATTAAATGCTGTTTTAGAGACAAGTCAGCGCCACAGTTCTGATCAATGGATCCATGTAGCTACAGCTAAATACACAGAGAGCGCCCATATGAAACAATGGGAGTCCTCGGGCACCACAGGTGAATCAGAACCCAAAGATGGAAAGCAGTCTGTGTGAGTGGGAGTGGAGAAAGTGAGAGAAATTACTAAACACTTCAAAAGTATCTGGAAAGAGCTTTCTCAGTGCTTGTGTCAACTTACGCCTTTCCACTTCAAGGCTAGGGTTGAACGGCTTGCTGATGTGTAGCATATTTTACTTTCAAGATTCAATTTAAACTAACTCAGGAGAATTGCTTGCTATTACAACAAACCACAATGGCTAAAGGTGTACTGCTTGCAAGCACAAGGATTAACTAGGCTGCATCCAATGCGAAGAAGCAAGGTTTATCAAAGGCTGTTCCTCCTAACCTTAGAGGCTTATAAATGTCCCAAAGACATGCCTTAACACAAAGAGCACTGTTGCCATCTATATAGTGTGGTAAAATAACCCAAGTTGAATACAAAACTTGATTTGATGCCAAGCCACACATTAGGAGTGCTGACCATTAGTTTAAATGGGTGATAGGTGGGTCTTCAGTAGTGACTTAAGGAAGGTAACCAAGGGCTTAGGATACTGTCTCCAAACACACAGCAGACGGGAATGATTGCAGATAAGAGTGAGATGGCTGAGCAACAGGTCCTAGCTCAACTGGTACCAATTATAGCCTGACCTTGTAACTTCAGAGTTTGTCCCGTGTTGGGGTCTCTTTTCTCTCTGTTGTCCTGATGACTCGTGTTCCTCTGCCTTCTGGTTGCACTTTGCTCTCCTACCATTTCTCCCGACCCATCTCTCCCTGATCCATTGCCCTTTTCCCTCATCCTCTCTCACCACCCTGCTTCATTTCTTCATTGCCACTCCCTGAAAGGTGGAGCCATTCCTTGCAATTATGATCAACAGAGAAGTGGTGAGTGGCCGAAGGACCTGTTCCTGTGCTGTACTGTTCTACACTCCCTGTTCCTCATCTTTCTTATTTACCAGCTCAGAGGATGCTCTACTCTCTGAATGGTACACATTCTGCTCATTGGCTGCAACGCCGTCACAAACATCATTTGTCTTAAGTAACCTAGGCCTTTGAATATTTTGGACCCTTCTTTGTTCTCCCTATCTCTTCATCGGTGTTCTGGTCCACTTGTTTCGAGCTTTAACATTCCTGTTCTGTCCTCCTGCTAACATAACACAGGGTCGGGTGCTAAATGAGGGCCTTGCCTTTCATTTTCTGAAAGGATTAACACAATTCCAGACGTCCCACCCTGCAAAAACTCACTTCAGGGAGGTAGCACCATTTGCGGGAGACTCTCGTAACTTCCGGGAGAGGTGGGATGCCTGCAATAGAGTAGCTCCTTAGCAGCTAGCCAGCTAGTTTAAATAACATTAGCTATGCTAATAAACGAATGACAGTTGTTAAACTCACCTCAACATGTCTTTTTCAGTCTTAACCCACCATGGACAATAGAACAGTCACTGTTGCAAACAGTGCAGCGCGCAACACTGTCATTATTCTTGACCCCTATTAGGCAGGGGTACACACTGCCATGGTGCGTTTTCTCTCTCTCTCTCTCTCTCTCTCTCTCTCTCTCAAAAAGATCAATTTCCGGGATATTGTATATAATTTGCGGGCGTCAGGAGCCACTATCAATATGCGGAAGACTCCCAGAACTTCCAGGAGAGGTGGGATGTCTGCAATTCTATTTCAGCACGTTATCTGCAGTTGGCCATCCATCGTACTTTGCTTCTCAATCTTCTACCATTTTAAAACCCTTTGCAAAGTAAAAACAGAAAATACTGTAACTACTCAGCAGGTTGGGCCTCATCTGTGGGAAGAGAAATGTTTCAGGTCAAAGACACTTTGTCAAAACTGGGAAGGTGACCAGGCCACCCCCGTTTCACCCTTCCAGTGATATCCCCTCCTCTCCCAATCTCCCTGCAGCGTCTGTCACCTTGCCAGTTCTGATGAAGTCTTTGACCAGAAATGTTAACTTCATCCCTAACCACAGATGCAGCCCGTGTATTTCCAGCATTTTCTGTTATTTGAGACATTCAGATGCTGCAGGGTTTCATTTTGATTGATACTTTTTTTTTTCAGTTTTATTCCATTACAGAGCAATGTTAGACACATCAGAAACACTTTAAAATAGACTTTTTCCAGCCTGTTTACAGTCAAGAGCAACTTTCGAACATACAAGAGGCCCAGGACACTGTGAGATCTCAGCTGGTATATTCCAGTTCACCCTGGGGTGATAGCCAATCCCTAGTAATACAAAATCCAAACACCTATATCCTGCCCAGCTTTCCAGACAAGTCAATCCAACCCACCAGAACTGCTTCTTCTGCCAGCCCACCTACCTACCTGCCTGATGTCTGCGTCTCCTCCCCAGCATTAAGCATTGGTGCTGGCCTTTGATGCAAGAATCCCTATGCCCACAGTTTGCTTGCAGTGTCAGGGAATGAAGGTTCATGCAGACTCAAACTCAAGCCCACCTTGGCTCTGTCATTCAGCTATAGCAAAAGTAGAAGGGCAGGAAACTGCCAAATGGCCCTTTCTGTCTGAAACAGTTTCTCCTCCTCCACAATCAGGTATCTGAATGGTCCATTAAACCATCAACACTACCTGCTATTCTTTTTTGTCTTTGCACTATTTATTCAATTTTGTAATTAGTAGTAATTTTGTGTTCTTGCACTATACTGCCACCTCAAAGCATTAAATTTCACATCATATAAGCCAGTGATAAAAAATCTGATTCTGATAGTTCCAGGTCTTTCTGAGTTCTCCAATTTCCTCTTCAATAACTTATCCCAGTTTTTTTTTAAGTTATGATTGAATTTCCTTCCACTCTTCTTTCAGAGAAGCATTTCAGACCATTAGAATCCACTCTTCCTGTCTCTCTCTGGATCTTGCCTTAAATCTCTGTCCAATAGTTTTTAATCCTTCTGGGAATAATTTCCACATACTTACGCTTTCAAAACTATTCCTGGTTTAGATTGAGAAATCTTTCCTCTGCTTTGAAAAACAGCATAGTTTTCTAGTCCCTTGTCATAAGTTAGGACCCTCCATTTGTGGCAAATCTTCTCTCACAAGGCCCAAAGAGTGGGCACGTAGAATGGGACCCAGATCTGGATCCAGCTATGACTCATTGTCTCATTGTAGAACTTCCTTATTGCTGTTCTCAGTTAATAAAGCCATTGTCTAATATAACCACTGAATCGTTCTCTAACTTCTCAGCCAAAGTGTTGAGGATCCAAGCCTGACTAAAGACATCAACAATAATTGCACTTGACACTACAGTTTGGTGCTGAGCATTATGCTGACTTCTTTTTATCCAAGATCTTAAACAGAGTTCAGATTTCAATTCCGATGCAGGCTGTAAGGAGTTTATATGTCCTCCCCGTGAGTCGCGTGGGTTTCCTCCAGGTGCTCCGGTTTCCTCCCAGATTCCAAAGACAAAATGCCGGTTCATAAGTTAATTGGTCATTGTATATTGTCCTGTGATTAGGCTAGGGCTAAGTAGCTGAGTTGCTGGGTGTTGCGGCTCATTGGGCAGGAAGGGCCCATTCCACACTGTATCTCTAAATAAAGAAAGCGAGAGTTCTCTGAACCCCAAACGTGTCGATGTGAACCTAGAACTGGGTCTACAAAGATACTTTTGCTGATGTAAGGGCACAAAGCATGATATTCATTACTGACTGCTGGAAATCTGCACCCAAAGAGTACATGGTAAGCTCCCAAAAACACCAATGTGAGAACAACCACAATTTGTCTTGGGTGAAAATAAATTGTAAAGCCAGGGAACAAACACAGCAGGGCAGAGGGGAGAACTCCCTCCCACTTGTTTCACAGGCACACTTTGTCAGCCATATCCCTCCCAATAGATGCTGTCTTAACACCATCCCAGATCATGTACTTTGACTCTGTTTTTGGTTGCTTTCCTGTTCTGTTTGAACTGCTGGTTCCTATAAAGCCATGACTTGACTTTCCTGACTAGATGAAGGGAACATTTGTACTTATCATAAGTGTGCTTTTATAAATTTTTTGATTAAAAAAACATCTGAAGCTAATAAAGCTTCAGGCTGTTAGCGGATTTTATAAGGGCCATTAAAAGGTGAATGGTATTTCCCGCTCCCTCGCCCCAAAAAAAATACAGCTGCTTGTTATTTGAACCTCAACAAAACATTTGTGTACAATTTTACATGACCCTTCACTTTCCAAGGCAGGAAGCTGCACAATGCCACAGGACATAGAGACAATAAAGCTCTTCAGCATTCTACCTGCTTTGCAGCAGCAGTTATGGTCAGCATTATTCAGCAGGGGCACAGACCATTCAGCCCATCGAGCACCTGCTGGCCAGTGGGCACCCATCTGTATTAATCCCCTTTCCCAGCACTTGCGCCGAAGCGATTCAAGTGCTCATCTGGGCACTGCTTAAATGCTGTCATCAACTCTCTCGGGCAGTGTATTCCAAGTACGTCCTACTCTTCGGTGTGATATGTCCCCCTCAGATCTCCAACAAATTTCTTTAACTTTTACTCTAAGCCTATGTCCTCTGATTTTATTCAGTCTGATATGGGGAAGGGATCTTGCTGACTATGCTCTGTCCCTCAATTTTATATACTTTATTCATAGAGTCAGAGCACCACAGCACAGACACATCCAGTCCGTTAGGAACTATTACTGTGCCTAAACCTATTGACATGCACCTAGAGCATATCCCTCCCATAATGTACTTATCTAAATTTCTCTTAAATGTTGAAATCAACCCCGCATCCACCGCTGGCAGCTCTTTCCACACTCTCACCACCCTGTGTGTGTGAATAAGGTCCCCTTCATGTTCCCCTTAAATTTTTCACCTTCCATCCTGAACCTAGAACCTCTAGTTCTAGTCTCACCTACCCTCAGAGGATAAAGCCTGCTTGCTTTTACCCGATCCATACCCCTCAAAATTTACAAACGTTTGTAGTATAATTATGTTCCCTCACCTATCCCATTCTAGGGAAAACAGAACTGGCCCGTCTGGTCTCTGCTCATAATTAAAATGCCCCATCCCAAGTAACATCCCGATGCATCTCCTCTGCACCCTCTCCAGCCACCATAGAGTTAAGGGCCCACCCTCAAGTGTATACAGCATGCTGTGTCTTCATCTCTGATAACATTACTTGGATAGGTCACAAAGAATTGGGAGCACAGAACCTGGTCACCTGGCTCAGCTGTTATCTGCAGGTACTTTCACTTGACGAGTCCTCTCCAACTAGCAAAGCCTTTCACCCCTCCCCTCAATCATCCAGCTACTTATGCCAGTACTTCGCTTTCACGCTGACCACTGCCAACACAGCAACGGATGCACGGAATTAAGTGTCACAGTGAGTATCGGGTGTCAGTGTCCACGTAATGGTGCACAACGACTCAAGAAATTTCAATAAATTCTGGCGTGAGTAGCAACTCTCTTGCTCTGGCAAGCACAAGCAAGGCAAACCCTGCAAGTAGCCCCCGTGCTGTGCACCCAATGACAAGAAATGCAAGCACAGTGCCATCACAATCACCTTAAGGCTGGCTCCAGTATATGGTCAATTATAGTTAGCTCCAAGCACTCCAAAGTTGAAGGTAAATTATCAAAGTATGTATAGGCCACTGTACACTACCTTGAGATTATTTTCTTGCAGGAAATTACAGGGAAATAAAGAAATACAATAGACTTTATTAAAAGCTATAAATAACAAGGATGGACAAACAAGCAATTTGCAGAAGACCAATTGTGCAAATAATAAAATATGTAAAAAGTAAATAAATAATACTGAGAACAATGAGTTATAGAATCATTGAAGTGAGTGTATGGGTTGTGGAGTCAGGTCAATGTTGCGGCAGGTGAATTTATCCACACTGGTTCAGGAGTCTGACGGTTTTAGGGTAATCACTGTTCTTGAACCTGGTGGTGTCAGACCCAAGGCCATTCTACCTCTTGCCCAACGGTGGTGGTGAGAAGGGACTGTGGCCTGGATGATGGATGCTGCTTTCCGGTGGCATCACTGCTAGTAAGTGACGGGTTGGACTTTGCCAGTGATGAACTGACCTGCTTAACCATCCTTCAATTTTTTTTTTTAAAAACATCACTTGTGTAATTGATGACCCTTGGGAACTACAGGGCTATTCCCAGCAGCATGCACTGAGACAAATGGCTGAAAGATCATTGACATGGTGAAAGATACACTCTGGTCTGCCTTTCTGTTTAAGGGGATGTCCATAAAAGAATGCTGCCAACTGACACATTCTGGGCGACAGGAATATATGCAGAAGAACGCACCGAAGTCTAGTGCCGTCACTGGAGGGAACGACCAGGGTCAAGGGCCCTCCGGCCACTGGACACTTAGGGATTGGGTAATAGCCTCTCAAGCACTTCATAAGTACATTGCTTGAGGAGGAAACATGAGCAGGGCTGATGCATTATAAGAAAATATATTGAATTGATAGTATAATCAGTGTAGAGAAAGATGTGTCCAAATTGTTGTTACTGTAAATATTATGAACTAAGTATATCTTTGCAATAAAATGTTGTGTTCTATTGTATCTAAGTTCATGAGTAAGTACCAGTGATATTTTGTTCTAGTCTATACAGACAAAAAAAACTTACTTCATGAGGGAAAAAGACAGGATGCATGGAAGTCTTGGGCTGTGGAAAATCCAACCCAGCAAGCTTGGGTATCTGCAAACGCACGGCAAAACAGGAGATATTCCTTGAAGCCTGAATAAAACTGGCACACACAGAAGGAGAACTCAAGATGAGATGGTGGGAATAACACACTGGGATATTTTGGGCAGCTTGGGAAACTTTAAAACACTGGATCCATTTAGCAGAGCATTTGGACATTTCCTTCAAGACTAATCGATTTGCAAAGGGTGACAATATGGGTGACAATAAAAGAATGCATTATAAAATGTTACAGTTACAGAGAAAGTGCAATGTAAGTAGACAATAAGGTACAATGTGATAGCAAAGTAGATCAAGAGTCTATTGTAGGAGCAGGTCCACCTTCATCCCATCCTGAATTCATTGATTGGCTCTTTTGATTCGCTGACATTGAGGGAAAGGTGTTGCCATGACAACATGTTACTCAGCTGTCTCACTCTCTTCTTGACTCCTAACTTCTTGGCCTGTTTGTGTGAGATAACCTCACCTGCATCACTTCTCTGCCATGGCACAGTGTTTTTGTATAATCCCAGTGCTTATGAGGATTCCTTGGAGTCCATACATGGAAAGGTTGACAGCTCCAGGTAGATCCCATGGCAATACATTAATGTCAGCTCAAAGGATACAGAGCAAAATAAACTAACAGCTCTGCCCTCACAGGACTGGCTGAGAAAGGGGACGGTGATTCAAAACCCAGGAACCTCTTCCAGCAGTGAAGGAACAATGACCATCACTCTGTTGTGCTGGTGCCCTGACTTCCAAGACAGGTAAAGCAGAACCCCTGATATTGCATGATGTTAAACGAGAACAGTATCAGTGATTCAAGCTCTTTTCTGGTCATCTCATACACATTACTTCTTTGCAACATTATCTGCAGGCATGGAGGGTCTTCTCTCTGTGTGTTGAGATGTGCACTTGAATCATCAAGCACTGAGTGCTGAAGACTGGTATTAGTAGAGGTGAATGGCAGCCTCTGAAAGAGACTTCCACTGCTGTACCCATTACCTTCTCCACATTAACAACCACGCAAATATCATCCTCAGCACATGCCAGATCGTTCTTCAAAATACTTAGGCAAGACCTTCCTTGTGTTTGAAACAAAAGGAAGCTATAATACTGGCCAGGGCCGGCTGGTGGCGCAATGACATCAGCGCCGGACCCAGGAATGGAGGACCCGGGTTCGAAACCAGTCGGGTCCGCTCCCGAGTACACTTTCCATCCATGCTGGGTTGAGTGTCGAGATCGCAACTCGACCTCGTAAAATAAAGGGAAAATACCTGTGTGAGGAGTGGCGCGCCACACAGTCAGTCTCTCTCTTGTTCCGAGCCTTGTAAAAGGCTTGAAAAAGACATCATTGCGCACACGCACGGACGCATGCACGCACACGTCAAAAAAAAATACTGGCCGGGGACATTGTGTGACTGTGGTACTGAGCCACAAGAACCAGAAGATCCCAAATTCAGTTTTGAGTTTAACAATTCAATTAGCTTGAGGATATCTGACTGAAGCATCACAGTTTCTGCCCTCAATAACCACCCAGCCATCCCTGTTATAATGACGCTATAATAATTATGATTGATGTCAGTCGACAAGTGATTGGTTTAGCCTTTATGGGCAGATACCCAGCTGACACACTTCGGCCTGCATGTGGATGAGTTACTGGACAAATTACCAATGGCAGTACAATGGAAACTTAGTTGCAGACCATCTCCTGGAAACATAAAACAGATCGGACTACAAACAACTATGAAACAACACCAGACCACACTTTAACCATGAGACAGTGCCAATGACCATAGCCAATCACGGGGCAACCACAAAGAGCATAACCAATCATGAACAGTAACAACCAAAACCAATTGCAAAGCAGTGCCAAAGAACATCAGCCACTATCAGACATCATTAAGCATAATATCCTGCTCTTTATAAAGCACATTTTACAAAAATAATCACCCAAACCTTGAGAACAGTCTCTTTAAAGTCATAACTGGGAGCTGCAAACATCATTTTCAGTATAAATGCAGGACTTTTATAGAGCGAGACCTGTTGTCCAACACACTAACGGACAACTGATTGATGCATATCGAGACAGACACAAAGAAAAATGAACATATTCTCATTAACAAAGTGGATCCTTGCTCAAGGAGTTAGAAAATGTGAGGAGACCATGGCGTGGACTCAGGCTAATGGAGTCTGTTCTCTAAAACTCATTAAATGCCCACTGGTGGGAAGGCAGCAAGGGGCAGGTCCCCAGAGCTCACTGTGGAGATACAACATCTGTTGCTACAGGGCCAGTTGAGCTTAGAGTGTCTGAGGTGCAAAGTTCAGTCCAAGCTGTGTTTCTCCTGCATCCAATGACACGCAAATTGGCAGGTTCATTGCACTTGGGCACATGAGGTGAGTGATAGAATTGATGGGAATGTGGGGAGAATAGGAAAAATGTAGAGTTAGTGTGAAAGCATGATTGATGATTGGCATAGATTTGGTAGGCTGAAGAGCCTGTACATCCCCATGATCCTTTGCACCAAGCGTAGATTAGAACTCAGAAAATTACTATATTGATCTTTTTCAATCCTCCTTCTGTAAAGCAAGAACAAATACATCAGCAACACAAACGAGGAGACTCTCGAGAATATTATCAATGCCAACACATGTAGTTGGGGGCTAATGTCGACTGTCATTGGCAAGACCACGGGATTGATTGTGGATTTCAGGAAGAAGAAGTCGGGAGAACATGCTCTGACTTTGAGGGGTCAGTGGTGGAAAGGGTGAGCAGCTTTAAACTCCTGGGTGTCAACATCTCGGTCTTGGCCCCAACACACTGGTGTAATCGTGAAGATGGTATGCAGCAACTCTGAAGAGTTTGAGGAGATTTGGTATGCCTTGCAAATTTCTATAGTTGCACAGTGGAGAGCATTTTGACTGGTTGCATCATGGCCTGGCATAGAGGCTCCCATACACGGAACACAAGAGGCTGCAGAGAGCTGTAGACTCAGCTGGCTTTAACATGGGCACAACCCTCCCCACCGGAAGAAACATCAAGAGGCAGTATCTCAAGGTGGCATTTATCATTAAGGACCTTCACCATCTGGGACATGCTCCCTTCTCATTACTACCATTGGAGAGGAGGAACAGGAGCTTGAAGATGCACACTCAACCATTCAGAAATAGCTTCTCCCCTTCCACATCAGATTTCTGAGCGGCCCATGAACCCAAGATCACTCTCATTACTCATTTATTGGCATTGTTTATTTGCTTCTGCAATTCATAATAATTTTATGACATTACGCAGTACTGCTGACCCAAAACAACAAATTTCACACCATATAAGACAGTAGTCATAAGCCCGACCCTGTACTCTACGGACCACATATACGTGACCATGCCTCGGGCACTTTACAGTCGTTACCAGCGAGAATCATAAAAGAGGGAAATACAACTTGGAAACAGCTCATCCATGTCAACCAAGACATCCGTCTAAGCTAATCCCATTTGCTCACTTTTGGACTATTTCCCTCAAAACCTTGCCTATCCACGTACTACAATGGAGTGACTAACATGACTGGCCCCCGTGCAGGAAAACCTCAAACATATTGCAGATGGAATGTTTGGGACAGAAAGGAATCCCATGGTGACATAAGATAAAAATCATGAGCTACAGCATTCAACAAAGCATAGCGAGTGATGACAGATGAATACCTCCTATTGCAAAATGGAACCACATGATTTCATCAGAATGTGTCGTCCATATCCATTAGACAAAGACAAATAAAGTAAAACAAAATCAACCTGTTGAAGGAACAGGTCGAGCAGCATCTGTGGATACAGAGAGTAAGTCAATATCTTGGGTCGTGACACTGCATCAGGACTGAGTGTGTGAAGGGGAGATAGGCACAAGAAAGAGGAGAGAGACAAGAATGCAAGCCTGAGAGTCCAGGTTCAAGGACTGGAGGCCCAGATGCAACCTGTCCGAGGGTTGGAGGCTTGTCTATGTCTGAAGAGATGGGTTGGTGGGTAAAAGGGAGGCAGGGTAGAAAAGGGGTTTGTTTTGCTCTTGTCGTTGTTTGTCTTGTGTTGTCATCCTCGTTTGTCTTGCTGTCGTCATTGTTTGTCTTGCTGTCATCGGTCTTGTGTTGCTGTCGTTGTTGCTTGTGTTGTCCCGCCGAATATTGTGGCATGCTATACTGGCGTCAGGAAATGTGGTGACATTTGTAGGCTGCCCCAGCACCATTCCTGGTCATGTTGACTGTTGATGCAAACAATACATTTCACTGTACGTTTTGATGTACATGTTAACTAAAATCTGAAGTTAAAGCTGGCAAACAATTGGTGAAAGCAAGTGATGAGTGGTTGGTGAGACCAGGAGGGGGAAAAGTGGAGATAACAACAGATGTTGGGAGGTGATAAATGGAGGCAACAAGGGGTTGCAGATGATGGAATCTGATAATAAAGGAAAGTGCAAAGTGGATCTTTACCCACAATCCCTCCAGGTTGGTACCTGAACTAGAAATTTAGTAGTGGTAATTTTTACCACTGTGTTCAGAACACAATCTACAATATTTGAAGAGGAAACTTTCCAACCACTGCACCACAACGACCAACCAATGAGGCATACACGATTAAAGATTAACTACTTCCCAATCTAACCACTCCTTCAAAATTGCCCATTGACCAAATTGCTGTGGTAAAAGCTTCTGGTAGTTCATAGGGCAGAGGTCCTCAAAGATTCAAAGTTCAAAATATATTTATTATCAAAATATATATGCAGTATACCACCCCAAGATTTTTCTTTCCACAGGCAGTCATGAAACACAGAAACACCATAGAACCCATTCAAAGAAAACATCAAACACCCAATGTGCAAACTGCAAAAAATGAGCGAAAAAACACAATATAAAACATCAAACCACAGAGAGATTGCGATAATCTAGGAACGTTCAGTTCACTTCAATTTAGCACAGTGTCGTTCATTGTCTGCAGGCCGCGGAGCCAGTCTGCCCTGATCAAAATCGCACAGAATAGCAACAAAAAAGGAGTAACCAGAAGCACATCATAACATGAACTGCAGAGACCAATCCACAAATTGCATTGATTGAAACTTGCCCAAGATACAGGAGCTGAAATCCTGAGAAGACTGAAATGCTGCAGAGGATCTCCTGACATCATTGCCTCTAACATCAAGAGTTATATAGGGATGTACAGCATAGAAATAGGCTCTTTGGCCCATCATATCCATCACCCTTAGTGCCTATCTACAGTGATGTTGTTCACCTGCGTTAAGTCTGTAATATTCTGAGGCTTGGCAGTTCGTGTTTTTCCAGATACTACTTAAATATTGTGAGTGCACCTGCCTCCATCACCCCATCTGGCATGATCTCTCCTACAATCATTATTTTTATGCATTAAACCCTCCTGTCCATTGATCAGACCAACTGACCCGCTCAGGAGAGAAGACACCACCAAGGTAAATGCAAAAGGTCTCCTTTAAGTAACAGGAAGGTTAACAAGCTGAAATCTTTCCTGGAACTGATTAATCAAGCTGTGTTGACTTTCAGATGAACCTGAAGCAATAATGAAAAGATTTCCCTGTAGCTGCCAAACCCAAAAGCTGCAACAAACCTGCTCCATTTTCTCATTGCCCACAACCTCAAGGCAGTTTCAACCAGACTGGAATGCCCCAGATCACATGTTCCAGACATAAAGGCCAAAACACCAAATAAAAAGGCATCGCCAACAGAAGAGGGGAGGAAGGAAAAGAAAATTCTGCAAGGGCACCTACTGCAAAATATTTTTGGTTTGGGGCAACACTTAACAGAGCTGCAACCCAGGTCTCAGAGACACAAAAGCTCTGTGTTTTCACGGTGGTGAGCTGATGCATTAACAAGTATGTTCAAAATCAGGGCAGCCTCTTCTGACCTCCTACTCTGTGGCTGCCTGAGATTAACTTCTGCCTCATTAACAATCACCTGCAAGCAACTGTTAACCAGCTCCCTTCAAAGGCCTGTTTTGATACTGAATGGAAAGGGCACTCAGGTCAGTGAGTGGCAGTCAACTTGGCCAAGCACTGTACTCTGCTTCTAAGAAGGCTCACTGCTCCACCAATGCCTCATTTAATAATGATGTAACATGAGTCTTTGTTACAAGGGTTTTTTTTTTGCATGGAGGAACAGGTTATCAGGAAATTTCAGGGCACTCAGTCAGATTCATTGGCAAATAGAATTTATGCTCAGTTATGAGGTGATGCAGTATCAGAAGCCAAATACGAGAAAGGCGTAAACAGTAAATGGTAGGCTGATGAACAGAGGGCTTTCAGGACCAAGTCCATTGTTCCCTGAAAATGGGAAAAGGTAGACAGAGTGGTAGAACACATCTCATGAGTGGGACCACAGAATGAAAGAGTTGGGATGCTATGTTGAAACTGTGCAAAGCATACTTAGGCTGCATTTGTGTGCTTCTACCGACCAGATTAAGGGAAGGATGGGGTTGTGCTCGAGAGAGTGCAGAGACGATTCACTAGGATGTTGATATGGTGATACAAGAAATGTAGATGCTGAAATCAGGAGCAAACAGCACACAGAAGTGTTGGAAGAACTCAGTAGGTCAGATAGCATCTACAGAGGGGAAATATGGCATTTTGGGTGGAGACATTACGGTCTTATCGTCCTTTTTCACCAGATGTCGCCTGGATTGAAGGACTTTATTGTTTTCCCTGGAGTGAAGGAGACTGAGGGGTAACTTGATAACGGTATGCAAGATTATAATCGTTAATAATGTTATAATTATGAGAGGCAGCAGTAAGATGGGTAATCAAAATCTTTTTCCCTGTGATAGGAGTATTTAAGAGGGTGTTGGTATAAAATGAGAGAAGGAAATCCAAGGGGTACAATATCTTTCACAGAGAGTGATTGATATCTGGAACGTTCTTCCAGAGGAGGTGTGGAATCAGATACTATTACTATATTTAAGAGGCATTTAGACAGATGCTTAAGTAGGCGTGGCATGGAAGGATATGGTCTTAATGAAGGCAAACGTAATTAGTGTAGGTGGGCAAAAAGTTGGGCATGGACGTGGTGAGCTGAGGGGCCGGTTTCTATGCTGTACATCTGTGATTCAATACATTAATAGGGATTTAAAGCACAAGTAATGTTTGAGATGTAGATCTTGAGACAGAAGCAATCGCTGTACCAAGCTGGATCACCAGCAAGCAAAAAAACCTGACACTCCATGCCCCACCTTTGCGTCCCACAATTAAAAGTCTGGGTGCTCCCAACCATGAAGCCTGGTCTGAATAAGTTTCACACATTTCCTGCAAAGTCAAGGCCAAGTGGCTCACTGTTTCAATGAGCTGAACAAAACTTTGTCAGGAGAAAAATGTCATTGAATTATCTTTCACACAGCAATACTCGAACTCTCAACATTCGTCTCCACCCAAACTGAAAATCCTTAAACAAATTACTCAGACCCAAGGCCCCTCTGAAAAGGAAATGTTTGATACAGATTGATTAGCCTCTCCCTTCAAATTACAGAATTATCAGCCAGCAGGCAAGATTTACATAGCTTGCATAATTTTACACAAACACGCACTGCTGTGCACTTCAAACGGCTTCAAGAAAGTTTCAAAGTTAGGCTTCACTGGGCCTCTAAAATTACCAGCTATTACTAAATGCATTTCCCCAGACCATGTAAACAGATTGCTATCTGCAAGAATTCACTTCAGTCGCCTGAGACTGGAATCTTTTCTCTTTGGGTTTAGGATAGGGAGGGAGAGGGGGAGGAGAAGGGGGAAAAGGGGTTGTGAGGAAGGAAGATGAATGACTGGGGAGGGGGAGGGAGAGAGGGAAGGGGAGGTGGGCAGGAGGAGGGTCTGTGAGGAAACAGGAACACTGAGTAAGCCTGCATGCTTCATGGTAAAATACTGCAAACAACCTACTTCTCAATAAAGTCTTCACACGCGATGTACTGGCAGAGCGAGCTGTTCTTGGCCACATCTGTCAAGTCCTGTCAGCCAAGGGCTTTGTGCAGTACACTGCTCCAGAACTTGGAAAGACAACTTCTTTGTTTTGTTTTGGAGTGGAGTCAGAGGATTAACCCCATGAGTGCCAAGGGCACAGAAGTAGCTGGGGGCTAACAACACTGAGGTTGAGCAAGTAACCTGATCAAAAGGCAGCTCCATCAGTGGTGACTGGGTGATCTTTTCCATCCTGGATTGCACAGTTTTCTCAAGCCGAGAACAACTTCCTCTTCAAATCAATCTGTTGCAGTTAGCGATAGAACATGTTTGGATAAGTTTGTCTTAGGCCGCCACACTGTAAGTGTTTACACTTTCCAAGTAGGTCATAAGACCAAACGATATAGGAGCAGAATTAGGCCATTCAGCCTATTGAGTGTTCCATCATGCCATCATTGCTGACTTATTTTCCCCCTCAACTCCATTCTCCTGCCTTCTCTCTGTAACCTTTGATGTCCTTATTAACCAAGAACCAATCAACCTCCACTTTGAATAGACCCAACAACTTGGCCTCCATAGCTGTCTCTGTTTTGCCCCCCCTCTGTCTAAAGAAATTCCTCTTCATCACATTTCTAAAGGAATGTCCTAGTATTTTGAGGCTGTGCCCTTTGGCCCTAGACTCCATCGGACCCCCCCCCCTCCACACACACACACACCAATGGAAAGATCTTCTCCACATCCACTCTATCGAGGCCTTTCGATATTCGACAGTTTCAATGAGACCTCTTCTTATTCTTCTAAACTCCAATGAGTTCAGGCCCAAAGCCATCGAATGGTCCTCATATATTAACTCTTTCATTCCCAGGATCTTCTCTACTGTGAAATAATTAAAGGTGTGCTGAGGTTGTGCAAGGCGCAATACACAGAAAAGTACTTTGGCTGTTGAGTGATCTTTCACACCGCTCTCCTCAAACATATGCTTTTATTTAATAAATGATAAAACTTGCCCCTTCCACTCCCCTCATTTCAGACATCATTAGAAGGAAAATGCAATATTATTCACCTGAATCATGCCATACAGCACATAACAAATTGGAGCATGTACAGGCAATTCAGCCCCTCAAACCTACTCTGTCCATCATCCAGGTCACAGCTGATGGTCTACCCCCAACTTCACTTTCCTTCCCTACCCCCATATCCCTTGATCCCTGCAAGATCCAGAAATCTATCTCAGTTTTGAATGAAGAGATATCCCCCCCACCACCATTTCAGTCCTGAATGGTAAACCGCTTAACAACCGGGATTGGCAGGCTACTTGCAATGGGAGTACAAGCGCGGACTGACCTGAAAACGGGATACAAGGTGGAGGTTTGCAAAATGAGTGGATGTCTTGGCCAAGTTTAAAGTAAATTTATTATCAAAGTACATATATGTCACCATATACCACCCTGAGATTCGTTTTCTTGCAGGCATTTACAGGAAAATAAAGAAATACAACAGAGTTGATGGAAAAAAAACTATACATGAACAAAGTCGGAAACACCAGCACGCAAAAAACAACAAACTGTGCAAGTAAAATAAAGAATAATATTGAGAACACAAGTTGTAGAGTGTCTCAAAGCAAGTCTGTAGTCAGTTCTGAGATGAGGTGAGTGAACTCATCTACATCAGTTCAGAAGCTTGATGTTCATAGGGTAATAACTGTTCCTGAACTGACGGGATGGGACCAAGGCTCATGTACATCCTGCTCAATCATAGCAGTGAGAAGACAGCATGGCCTGTAATTAATCCATCTGCAGTGCCCACTGATCAACACAAGTTGTACCAGCCGAGCAGGCGAGTCTCCTGGTTACTTACCAAGGGCAATGTGCGTTGGGACTACAGATATTCCAGGTCCGAACCCATCAATTGTCCACGCGGATGATGATTTGCTCAGACATAGAAACATAGAAAATAGGTGCAGGAGTAGGCCATTCGGCCCTTCGAGCCTGCAACGCCATTCAGTACGATCATGGCTGATCATCCAACTCAGAACCCAGTACCTGCCTTCTCTCCATACCCCCTGATCCCTTTAGCCACAAGGGCCATATCTAACTCCCTTTTAAATATAGCCAATGAACTGGCCTCAACTGTTTCCTGTGGCAGAGAATTCCACAGATTCACCACTCTCTGTATGAAGAAGTTTTTCTTCATCTCGGTCCTAAAAGGCTTCCCCTTTATCCTCAAACTGTGACCCCTTGTTCTGGACTTCCCCAACATCAGGAATAATCTTCCTGCATCTAGCCTGTCCAATCCCTTTAGAATTTTATATGTTTCAATCAGATCCCCCCTCAATCTTCTAAATTCCAGAGTATAAGCCTAGTCGATCCAGTCTTTCATCATATGAAAGTCCTGCCATCCCAGGAATCAATCTGGTGAACCTTCTTTGTACTCCCTCTATTGCAAGAATGTCTTTCCTCAGATTAGGGGACCAAAACTGCACACAATACTCCAGGTGTTGTCTCACCAAGGCCTTGTACAACTGCAGTAGTACCTCCCTGCTCCTGTACTCGAATCCTCTTGCTATGAATGCCAGCATACCATTCGCCTTTTTCACCGCCTGCTGTACCTGCATGCCCACTTTCAATGACTGGTGTATAATGACACCCAGGTCTCGTTGCACCTCCCCTTTTCCTAATCGGCCACCATTCAGATAATAATCTGTTTTCCTGTTCTTGCCACCAAAGTGGATAACCTCACATTTATCCACATTAAATCGCATCTGCCATGAATTTGCCCACTTATCTAACCTATCCAAGTCACCCTGCATCCTCTTAGCATCCTCCTCACAGCTAACACTGCCGCCCAGCTTCGTGTCATCCGCAAACTTGGAGATGCTGCATTTAATTCCCTCGTCTACGTCATTACTATACATTGTAAACAACTGGGGTCCCAGCTCTGAGCCTTGCAGTACCCCACTAGTCACAGCCTGCCATTCTGAAAAGGACCCATTTATTCCCACTCTTTGCTTCCTGTCTGCCAACCAATTCTTTATCCACATCAATACCATACCCCCAATACCAGACATCCCATAACCAAATATTGCAAAATGGCTGTTCTTTACGCCAGCCAAGGGCAGGCTATTGTTGCATGACCAAAACAAGCTGCAGATTTTTAAAAAATGAAGTACTACCAGTTTGGAGCAATGTGAAGAGCAGCATACCGGGTTATCACAGCTGCAGATGGCACTGTTCCCCATTCACCATCACCCGTATTCTCGGTGACCATCACTTTGTCATCTGTAAGTGAGAGTTACCAGTCCACTGTGGGCTAAGTGATAAGTAGTAATTAGTTTACTACTGTCACAGGTAACAAGATCCAGAGATAAGGTTTGGTCTACAAGCCACCAGAGTTCTTTCCGTACACAAATGTATTGAGGTACTACAAAAGGAATATAGTAACAGAATGCAGAATACCATGCAATGGACTGGACTGTGCTTTTAGCTGTGAGGGAACAAGTGAGAAAGAAGAAAAAAAAGTAGTGATTTGGAAGTGTAGCAGTCTTCAAGGACACCCAACAGAACCTTCAGGAAAGTTCATCTCCTTCTGTCCTGGGTCAGGAAGCTGAACACATTCTCTTCCAGTGCCCCCACCCCAAGTATCAGCTTTATCCAGGTTCCTTCTTGGTCATCCACATGTGCTCATCTGAAATGTGGGAATACAGGTTGGACAGAATGAAAGCCAAGGAAACATTGAGCCTGTAGCAAGTCTTCAAAACAAAAAACTTTCTGAAACTAGTCAATGGACTCACTAGTACTTAAACCCCCCCCCCCCACCAAGTGTTATACAGTGATAGTCTTATCCTCACTAGTCCTGTACACCAGTGTTATAAAGCAACAGACCTTTATTTACCTGAACTGCATGCCAATGATACAGTGATAAACCTGTCCTCAGCAGTACTACAACCAGTATGATACAACAACGGACCCATCCCAAGCAGTGCTGTGCCCCACTGTTTCACAGTGATAGTCTCATCCCCGCCAGTCCTAGCCCGTAGTGTTATACGGCAAACAGCCTTTCTCCACTAGTAATGCATCAGTGTTACACAGTGACAGATCTGTCTCCATCAGTACTGCACCCCAGTGATAGACCATTTTAAATCAATATTTAACTCTATGTCTTTAGGTAACTCACTTTCCCTATCTGTATCAGAAATGGCCATTTCCACTGGAAGTCATTCATCTGTGACATTAGCTCACATTTTTGTCACTTCGTACAGCAGACTAAAGGTCTGCATTTTACAATATTTTATACGTCCACTTGTTTGCAATCACTCTCCAACTACAAATTTCACAGATTTAATTATGTATTTATTTCGAGCCTATCACAGGACAATTTACAATAACCAATTAACCTACTAACCAGTAATTCTTTGGACTATGGGAGGAAACTAGAACATCCAGAGGAAATCTATACACACACAGGAAGCGCGTTAGAAACTTTCTTACAGAGGATGCTGAAATTGAGCTCCAAACTTTGATGCCTTGAGCTGTAATAGTGTCACACTAACTGCCACGCTACTGTGGCACCCCACGGTAGCGCAATTTACTTTCTCTCAACCTCCCTTCCCCCCATTAACCTGGATGTCCTCTACAACTTATCCCTACAGTAATCCTGATGCTCAGCTATCACATACTGTATATTCCCCATCCTACCCATCTCTGCAAATTGAAACAAACTCTCTCTAACAGTCCTGAAGAAAAGGTTTGATCTGAAATGCAGACTGTTTCTTTCGTCACAGATACTGCCTGGCTTAGTGCATTTTCTGTTCTTGTTGAGTTTTTAATCTGGTGATTTAAAATGCAGGTTCCACAGTAACACTTCCCTGGCAGATTGAGGTGTGCGGATTACTGAGTAAAGAGTACAGTGGCAAAACAGACTAGCACATTACATGATATTGGCAGCATGTGAAGAGGTTAAGAGCTAAGCCATTTCCAAGTTTTTACCATCTTCATACACAAATCAATGGATTAGTTGGGTCAGCAAACCTTGTTTAACCTGACACCACTGCCTTTTAAATAGGAAGCACATTGCTCTCCCTTCTGTGCTTCAATTGTGCACACCCTGTTTTGGCACCATTCAACTTAACAATCAAATAACTAATAAAAACAAGAACGAGCACGAATTCAGACATTCGAAAAGAAGAAACAATAACGCTTTAAAGATGTTCTGACACCCATAACAAGCTGAAAGATTCTTGTTAAATTGTAAGCTGCTAGGTACCAAGGACCCTTCAAACTCCACGGCCTACAAATCTGCAGAGAAGGGCAGCCCACTATGATAACCTGAAGCACTTGGACCCACTGTTTTTCTGTACTATCATCCTGATATCATCAATACCCTAATAGATGTGTAGGAAATAAAGATGGCTGCTCCCCATGGTCAGCTCGTGGTCACATATCTCAGGTGATTTTGTTGTTTCCACTTGGTACCGAGATCTGCAGGAGGACACCATCATTTTAGTTGTGGACATGAACTAACCAGGAGTTAAAATACCTCAATCTCTCAACATACCTTGTCAGTGTGCATGTGCGTGTGTGTTCTAAAAACAGTGTTACAATTACAGATTATTAATTCTAAATTGCAATTAAAACTTATTAATTATTAAAAATATTTATATGCATCTTTTCTTTTGTACTAACTCAATGCACAAAGTATATCGAATGAACTGGATAGCATGCAAACCAAGTTTTTTCACTGTAACTCAGCACATGTAACAATAACAAACTGATTATTAATGTTTTAGGGGTGCTTATGTAATATGTAAAATGAAGTTTGTCTTGGTTGAGTTGTGCAATAACAATTTATCCCACTCAGCTGACTTTCATCAACATCTACTATGCATGGTGTCTTGTTTATTATTTATCATAATGCCTGCACTGTTTTGTGCACTTTATGCAGTCCTGGGTAGGTTGGTAGTCTAGTGTAGTTCTGTGTTGTTTTTTTTACATAGTTCAGTGTAGTTTTTGTATTGTTCATGTAGCACCATGGTCCTGAAAAACATTGTCTCATTTTTACTGTGTACTATGCCAACGGTTATGGTCGAAATGAAAATAAAAAGTGACTTGACTTGAAGATCATTTGGACTTGCATCAGTTGCGTAATGCCATTGTCAAGTCAAGATGACCACATTGGTGCTTTGGTTTCCTTTAATAGTTCACAGGTTGAAAATGTTCAAAGGATGCAATATTTTCTGACTGATGTTCATTTCAGAACAGAAGAAGCTATCAATCATGGCCTCTTGCGAGGGTGCTCAAGTTAAAAACTTGGTGGCTGCAACCAAACTAGAAAATGTGTTAATGCATGGTTAAACTAACTGCACTGCAAGTGCCCCATCTCCAGTCAAACCATCAATAGTAGACCTGCAGCACACTGTGTGTATGGTAGACTGGTGGAGATACATAGCTTCGAGAATCCCTGTCACTGTTCAGTCAGAAGAAACTGAATCTCAAATAGGTTTTCCACAATCCCAGACAGTGGGGACAGCAGTCTGTCCAGGACAGAGTGTGCAACATCAGCCAGTGATAATCACAGGAAGCAATCACAATTCACAACATAGCAATACACAAGGAAAATTCCACTGGTGCTTTAAATGCCAGGATCAGTTCCTTCCCAGCTGATTGGACCTACCACAGTTTTCCCTGGCGTAAGTGTCTCAGTCTTGTTGCCAGGTGGCAAGTGCAAGCAAGGATACTCTTCCCTTATGGTTGGGCTTTGAATTATCACTGGAGTGCCAGCATGCTTATTTTATTGAATTCACCACACCATCTCACTCCAACAGACAGAGTCAACATGAAAAAATTTACACTCATCTAGAGCAATGGAAATGGGATAGCTTTTTGCAACTATTCCCAAAGGAACCCAGTGAATTCAGTGGGGACAGAACGTGTGAG
This sequence comes from Mobula hypostoma, assembly GCF_963921235.1. NCBI lineage: Eukaryota > Metazoa > Chordata > Chondrichthyes > Myliobatiformes > Myliobatidae > Mobula > Mobula hypostoma. The sequence goes on along the minus strand of NC_086102.1, from coordinate 135,548,420 downwards.
AATTCTAACAAAAGCCTAAACCATAAATGGAAACAATGATATTTATAAGGATCAAAATACAGCAGAGTAAACCACAAGCTCCACTTTACATGGAAACAGATTTTTTGCTCAACCACTGTAAACTGGGCTTCAAAAGTCACATTTTTCTACAGAGCAAATCTTGTGGTTTTCCATTCTTTTCTAACTCTGCCATACAACCATCGCTCCAATAAAAACTATTTATTCATTGATGTGCTTATCTGATAGAGAAGTTACTAAGCACCAACAGATGATGAAGCGTCAGGCCCAATAAGCCAGAGGGCTCTTCGTCATAACCAGACAGAGGCACCTACCATGTTGCTGGCTCCACCCATCCCTGGCACAGAATCAGAATCCCTTATTATCGCCAAGTATGTGGACACATACAGGGAATTTGATGCCGGTTTCCCTGAGCTCTCGCTGTACAGAATCAAAAAACAAACAAAACAATAGTGCAAATAATCGTGAACTGTATACAATGAGGTATACAGTGCAGAAATTCAATGGAGGAGGCAAGAAACAACCTATCCAGATGAAGCTCTTTAATAACACCACTTGGTTGGGGACCTGAGTGATTCATTAGGCCTCATCTCCTCTGACACTGGGTGAACTGGACCTTTCTTTCCCTCCACCTCCACATCTCCACATTGGATCATCAGGTATTCCATCTCTACAACAGTTCACTATCAAGGACACAAGAGAGGTACAATGCCAGGATTTAGAGTCACAGTATACAGTACAGAAACACACTCTTTGGCCCAAACTACTCATGCCAACCAAGATGATCCTCTATGATAGTCCCAGCTGGTTGCATTAAGCCCACATCTTTCCAATGTTTCCAATCCAAGCTCCTATCTAAACATCCTCATCCATCATCAGAGATCGCCATGCTCTTTTCTCACTGCTGCCATCAACTAGAAAGCTCAAGAGCCTCAGGTCACACACCTCCTGGCTCAAGAAGTTATTACTCCTCAACCATCAGACTCCAGTACAAAAAGAGATCACTACACTCACGTCCATCCACTGAGAAGGCCGACAACCAATCACCTCACTCACTTTGAGGACCCTTTATCTCATGTTCTCATTATTTATTGCTATTTATTTATATCTGCATTTGCACAGCTTGTTGTCTTCTGCACTCTGACGGATCTTTCATTGATCCTTTAAAGTTACTACTCTATAGATTTGCTGAGTATGTCCGTGGGAAAATGGATCTCAGGGCTGTATGTGGTGGCATATATGTACTTTGATAATAAAATTTACTTTGATACTTCAGTATGTTGTGTTTGGACCTGTCTCAAGCTCCTTCTCAGGCAGCTCATTCCACCTTTGCGTGAAGAAGTTGCCCTTCATGTCTCTTGTAAACCATTCCCCTCACAGCTTTCCTGTGGCAGTATCCACATCTAACCACGCTTTCAGTGAATTATGCCAGTGTAGCACATATGAATGGAACCTTTCACTTGTAATACAGCTTTCACAAGCTCAGGATGTCTGAAAATACTTCAAAGCAAAGTAAGGGTCTTTAGGTGTGATGTGGGGAACGTGAGCCTTACAAGGGGTGATTGATAAGTTTGTGACCCAAGGCAGAAGGAGATGAGTTATTAACTTCAACCTTTCTGCATTTTCACTCAAAGAGTTGAACTGCACGTGCATGCAACGAGAGCTGTATACCTCATCTCCTTCGACCTTAAGCCACGAACTTATCAATCACCCCTGCTATGGACGCATCCTGGAGGTCCAAGATGCTCTTGTTACATGCACGTGCAGTTCAACTCTTTGAGTGATAATGCAGAAAGTTTGAAGTTAATAGTTAATCTCCTTCTACTTTAGGCCACGAACTTATTAATCACCCATGCTGTGGACCACTTCTACAAAGGGATCCGTATGCTCCACGACCGCTGGACCAAGTGTGTACATGTAGGAGGAGACTATGTTGAACAATAAATGTGCTAGGTTTTCTAAAATTGATTCCTTCTACCCTAGGCCACGAACTTATCAATCACCCCTGATCGATGAATGCCCAAAGGATAACCGATGATAAACACACAATATTCTGCAGTTGCTGGAAAATTTGAATAACACAAAATGCTAGCAGGTCAGGCAGCATCTACTGAGGAAAATAAACAGTTGAGATTTCAGGCAGTGGCGCTTCATCAGAACTGGAAAGGGAAAGGAGAGAAGCCAGAAAAAGGTGGTAGGGGGAGGGGAAGAGGTACAAACTACAAGTTATAGGTGAAACCAGGTGAGGGGAGGCAATGTGGATGGGTGGGGGAGGAGAGTGGTAATTAAGAAGCTGGGAGGTGATAGATAGAAGAGGTAAAGGGCTGAAGGAGGAGGAATCTGATAGGAGGGAATAGTGGACTACAGAAGAAAGGGAAGGAGTTGGGACACCAGAGGGAGATGATGGGCATGCAAAGCATCAGACCCTGATGGTACACCTCTTAGGGCACTGAAATCATGTACCAATCAACTGGATGGAGTGCTAAAAGACACCTTCAATCTCTCACTGCTGTATTTGGAGGTCCCTAACTGTTTCAAGAGGATAACAATCTTAATCGTGATCAAGAGCAGGGTGAGCTGCCTCAATGACTATCGTCAAGTTGCACTCACATCTATGATGAAGTGCTTTGAGAAGTTGGTCTTGGCCAAAATAAACTCCTGCCTATAAAAGAACATAGGCAAATTGCAGAGGGTCCATCACCACAATAGGTCTACAGCTGCAACATTCATTGTCTCTGGGACTTAAGACTGTTTTATGTGTGCCTGTATTTTACTTTATTTTATACGTGCTTGCTATACTATATATGCTTCTACCTTATATGTGCTATATATGCCTTGTGCTGTATATGACTGTGGCACCTTGGCGCCAGAATAACACTGTTTTATTTGGCTGTATTCATGGATATTCATGTATGGTTGAATGACAATAAAACTTAAAACTTGACCTTGAAATGAATATGTCAATAGACCTTCTGAAAATCCAAGTAAACAACATACACTGACTTCCCTTTGTCTGTTCTTTCTGTTCATTTCCACAAAGAATATCAACCGATTTGTCAGGCAAGACTTCCCCTTAAGGAAACCATGCTAACTTTGGCCTAGATTATCATATGCTTCCAAGATCCCCAATACCTCATCCTTAATAATGGACTCTAACATCTTGCCAACCACTGAAGTCAGGCCAACTGGTCTGCAATTTCCTTTCTTCTGCCTCCCTCCCTTCTTAAAGAGTGGCTTGACATTTGCAATTCTCCAGTCCCCTGGAACCATTCCAGGATCTAGAGATTCTTGAAAGATCAAATCATACTCTCAGTACTAATCAAGAAGCTCCACCACCTGGGCCTCTATACCTCGCTCTGCAACTGGATCCTTGACTTTCTCATCGGGAGACTGCATCTCCTCCTTGCTGACAATCAGAACGGGTGCACCTCACGGATGTGTACTTAGCCCACTGCTCTATTCTCTCTACACCCACAACTGTGTGGCTAGGGACACCTCAAACGTCATCGAAAACTTGCTAATAACACAACTATTGTAGGCAGAATTTCAGATGGTGATAAGGAGACCGATAGGAGTGAGATAGATCAGCTGGTTGAGTGCTGTTGCAACAGCAACCTTGCATTCAATGTCAGTAAGACCAAAGAATTGATTGTGGGCTTCAGGAAGAGGAAGTTAAGGGAATGCACACCAGTCCTCATCAAGAAATCAGCAGTGGAAAGAGTGAGCAATTTCAAGTTTTTGAGTGTAAACATCTCTGAAGATGTATTCCAGGCCCAACATAATGTTGCTATTACAAAGAAGGCACAATATCGTCTGTATTTTATTAGGAGTTTGAGAAAACTTGGTACTTCACCAAAGACTTTCAAATTTCTACAGATGGACCGTGGAAAGCATTCTAACTGGCTGCATCACCGTCTGGGATGGAGGAGCCACAGTGCAAGATCAGAAAAAGCTGCAGGAAGTTGTAAACTCAGCCAGCTCCATCATGGGCACTAGCCTCCTCGGCATTGAGGACATCTAAAAAAGGTGATGCCTCAAAAAGGCTACATCCGTCATTAAGGACTCCCATCAACCAGGACATGCCCTCTTCTCATTGCTACCATCAAGGCAGTGGTACAGGAGCCTGATGAGACGCACAATGTTTCAGGAACAGCTTCTTCCTCTCTACCATCCTATTTCTAACTGGGCATGAACCTATGCATACTACCTCACTATTTGGTGGTGGTGGGGGGGGGGGTGTTGCACTACTTATTTCATTTAATTTTTTATATATTCATTTCTTATTGTAATTTAGAGTTTTTTTTTTATTATGGATTGCACCATTCTGCTGTCGCAAAACAAATTACTTGAGATATCCCAGTGATATTAAATCTGATTCTGATCCTGAGAAGGGGAATGGGAAAGGAGAAAAGGGTGAGGATGGGAGAAATTACCAGAAGCTGGAGAAATCAATGTTCACGCCATCAGGTTAGCGGCTACCCAGACGGAATATGAGGTGATGCCCCTCGATAGGTTTCAATGAGATCTCCCTTCATTCTTCTAAACTCCAGTAAGTACAGGTCCAGAGCCATCAAATACTCCTCATACTTTAACCCTTTCATTCCTGGGATTATTCTCATGAACCTCCTCTGGACCTTCTCCAATGCCAGCACATCCGTTCTTAGATAAGGAGCCCAAAACTGCTTACGTCTTTTGATACACCTTTTTGCAGTTCAGCCCAGATAACACCATCCTAGGTAGCCTAATAAACAAAACATGGATTTTCCAGGATCTAAATTGTTAATAATTTACTCCATGGGAAAACATCAAGCACTCAGAAGTGGTACTAGCAATTCCTGTCCACAAATAAGATGACACTAGAGAAATCAACACCATATATTATAAGAAAGAACCACAGAAAACCATCTGAGGATCAGTACAACAGGTGCCTACAGCTCTGCAATAAATCAGGGCCACAGCAAGAAGGGAAAGGAAAGGAATTCTACAACATAGCACAATGCTGCCTCCAGTAATACACAAGCTGTGAGAACAGGTGTTGGAAAGCAGTTAATACCAACGACAAGAGGAAGCCATCCTTCACAGGCTTTCCCGAAACTGGCCTCTGCACTCATCATCTCATCATTACTTCCTTGTGAGTTACAGTGGCATGTGGAGTGGCCAGCTTCTGATATCTGATCCAACACACCAATACCAGCTGGTGAGAGGGGAAGGCCCAGAAGGCTGACATCTACATCTCTTGGCACTGTGGAACGGGGGATGATATTGAACAGGACAAAGCAAGGGATATCTTTTTGCTCTCACCTTAAACTTATACCCTCTATTTTTAGGCTCCACTACCTTGGGGAAAAAGATCTGATCATTTACTTTATAGAGAAGTGCGAGAGAAAACAAATTGGATGAGTGTAAATGAGTGCTTGATGGTCGACACAGATTCCACAGGAGGAAGGTTCACTTCCGTGTAGCTCACTTAGATTTGAAGGAGATAGTTTCTGTGTACAAACAACCTAATTCATATTGTAATGAAATTCCTCATTCATTTCCCCTTTCCCAACACGGACAAGGCCTCCACTTTTGGCAAATACGCCACAGGAAGATCACCAGGACTTTCTAGGAATAACTTTTTTGAGCTGATGCAGCTGCTTCTAGAAGGGGAATTGGTGGAGAGAACAGAGGACGACAGGAGAGGGAAAATAAACACAGAACAGTATAGGAATAGGCCCTTCTTTCCATGATGTTTGGGCTGAACAGAATACCAAATTGAACAATCCCCCCTGCCTGTACATGATCCATATCCAATCTTTCCAGAAATATTCATCTCGTGAGGTTACGATCATATCTGTGTCTGTGTGTGGTGGGGGGGGGGTGTTGATGGAAGTGGAACGGAGAGGAAATTAGAAAGGTGCAGCAGAGATTGGAATGGGAGTACAGGGATAAGGCATCCATTAGTCTTGCGAGACCATGGATCTGCACCTGGAAAGTCTTCATTCTCCAGGGCGCAGGCCTGGGCAAGGTTGTATGGAAGACCAGCAGTTGCCCATGCTGCAAGTCTCCCCTCTTCATGACACCAATGTTGTCCAAGGGAAGGGCATTAGGACCCATACAGCTTGGCACCAGTGTCGTCCCAGAGCAATGTGTGATTAAGTGCCTTGCTCAAGGACGCAACACGTTGCCTCAGCTGGGGTTCAAACTCATGAGTACAGGGGATAATTAAAAATAATATGGAGGAATCTGAAGAGAATAGTCATGGAATTGGAGAGAAAAGCTGTGGAAAAGTCATAGCAAGAATTGGAAGTGAAGTAATGGGGATTTGGGACGATAGGGAAGAGTAGAAAAGTGATAGCAGCCCACCACCACCCCGACCTCTCAGCAGAATAAACTAGCCCTCCTTGTTTCACCTCCATCGAGGCACAGCTAAACCGATATCTGGGAAACCTGCTTCAGGAGTGACCCAAGTGAGAGTTTCAAATAACAAAGCAGGCCAAGGGATGGCAGGGGCTGAGAGTATGTTAAGTGAGCAGTGCCTGCATGCTAGTCGGAGGCAGGTCAATGCAAAACTCACAATATCACTTTACTTGACTGTGCTCAGCTTGTAATTAAATATTTTTCTGCCTGTGCAGCAGAGCTACAGACTTCAGGAGACTCTAAGCATTGTTTTAAGCTGTCCAGAAATTGCAAAGAGATCCAATTACATTTTAATATTTGCTCACTGACTGATGCACCATTTTATTTTAACCTTCTCTCCCTCGCTTCCCTTGGCAATAATTTGTTTCATTTTCCATGAGGATTTCCTCACAACCCCTTCAGTCTGGCCAGCATATAGACACCACCTTTTCTTAGCAGCTGGCATTGCCCCTCATATCTGGTCACTGGGCAGTGACAGACATCACACTTGGGTGTGCCCATTACCTGGCATTGCCCCTCATATCTGGTCGCCGGGCAGTGACAGACATCACCCTTGGGTATGCTCATTACCTGGCATTGCCCCTCATAACTGGTCGCCGGGCAGTGACAGACAGCACCCTTGGGTGTGCCCATTACCTGGCATTGCCCCTCATACCTGGCCGCCAGGCAGTGACAGACATCACCATTGGGTGTGCCCAATACCCTGCTGCTCCAGTTTCTGACCAACACCTTACAAGTTTAATCCAGAGCCTGCAGTAATCTCATTGGGAGGGTGTAAATTATATCACAAAAACTCAAATCTCTGATCTATTGCCAAGCTATTTGATTGGACTGATGGCAGGAGAAATACAATTAAAGAACCATAGAGCACAGAGGCAGGCCCTTCAGCCCACCAGATCCATGCTAACCCTCAGCACCTATCTAAACTAAATGGAGATGCTAGAGACTGCAGATGCTGGAATCTGGGCCAAAGAAAAAAGATGCTGGAGGAACTCAGTGTATCAGGCAGCATCTATGGAGTGAAATGGACAAATGTGCTTTCAGGTCAAGAGTCTTCATCTGGGCTGTGCAGTGTTTAGTGTGCTACAAAGATTTCCTCACTGCGACTTCAGTTCACATAACACAGACACTACTTCTTCTTGGCAGCCGGCCAATGCTTCTCACACCTGGCCTCCTGGCACAAGAAGCTTCAACAATCCATTTCCCTCAATAGGTGCTGCCTGATCCGATGAGTTCCTCCACCATCTTGATAATTGTACCGATCTATACCAATTCCATTTACCAGCATTGGTCCATACACTTCTCTGGCTTGGTGATTCAAGCGCCTGCCTAGATGCTTCTTAAACATTGCAGAAGTTATTCTAAATTGGGTAGCCACTTTCTAGGTATAATAACTCTTCCTCAGATCCCTCTACACCACCCTAAACCAATACTTTTCAGTGTTAGATACCTCTGCTGTGGAGAGGTCAGTAAGGACAGCCAGCAACACTCACACCACAATTACACTCAACATTCGCGCTTCACAAGACTGCATCCTCAGCCTGTTAAGTCTACTCCTTGTGCATTCACAACTGCATCTATTTGTTTGCAAAACAAAAGAACCAGATATTGATTTGGGGGGGGGAGGGGGGGTGATGCACATATGCCATTATCTCCATGGGTCCATGGTAGTGTGGCAGTTAATACTACTGTATTACAGTTTGGGACATTGCAGAGTTTGTAGTTCAACTCTAGCACCATTTGTAAGGAGCTTGCTGTTCCTGTGAGTGCGTGGGTTTCCTCCAGGTGCTCTGGTTTCCTCCCACAGTCCAACGATGTACAAGCACCAGTGAGTAGGTTAACTGGTTTTTGTTCATTGTCCTGTGATAAGGCTAGTTCTGTTTGGCTAGGTTGATTTGCTGGGCTGGAAGGGACTGTTCTGTGCTGTAATTCTAAATAAGTTAAACAGATTAATGTTGCTAAGGTTGAAAGGGTTGAGAAATTCAAGTTTCTAGGAGTGAACAACACCAAGTCTGTACTGATCCAACAATTTTGAGACAACAGCCAAAAAGCTTACCAGTGCCTCTACTTCCACAGGGGGCTAAAGAAACCTGGCACGTCCCCATCGCCTCTTACTAATTGTTATCAATGCACCATAGAAAGCATCCCAGCTGGATACATCATGGCTTGGTATAGCAACTTTTCTGCCTATGATGGCAAGAAACTGCACAGCATTGTGGACACAGCTCAGCACATCACGGAAACCATCTTCCCATCTACAGACGGTCTATACTTCTCACTTCCTCAGTAAAGCAGTCAGCATAACTAAAGAGCTCACCCACCCCAAACATTCTCTCGTCTCTCCTCTTCCATTGGACAGAACATACTAAAGTCTGAAAGCAGGTACAAACAGCCTCAACAACAGCTTCTACCTTGCTGTTATAAGACTATTGAATAGTTCGCCAGGATGATAAAATGGACCCTTGACCTCACAATTTACCTTATGATCTTACACTTTACTGTTTACTTGCACTGCACTTTCACTGTTACACTTTGTTCTGCACTCTTATTGGTTTTACCTTTTATTACTTCAATGCATTGTTATAAAGAGTTGATCTGTATGAACAGTATTCAAAACAAACTTTTCACTGGCAGATGGTAGGTGAGACCAGGTGAGGGGGAAGCTGGGTGAGTGGGGGAGGAGCCGGGAGATAACAGGTGAAAATGGGAAGGATTAGTGGCCTATCAGCACTTGGATCTGTCCCTCTATCCAACAGGATTGGCTGATCTGCCACCTGATTCCTTGTACCCAGGATGGACCTCAATAGTCTCAGTTAACAAAACTTTTATCAAATGACTCAGCACCAATTCCCCTTTGTACAGCAGCTTCTAATCTTCACTGTCTCCATAAGTTGTTCTCAACCATCCTACTTTGAGGCATCATGACCCTAAGCTCTAAATTCTCCAACCAGCAGTAATTTATTGATTTATTTTTTTATTTGCTCTTAATCAGAATCAGGTTTAATATCACTGGCAGATGTCATGAAATTTAACTTTGCGGAAGCAGTACAATGCAATATATAGAAAAAAATTGAATTACACCAATTATATGTATATTAAACAGTTAAATTAAATAAGTAGTGCAAAAATAGAAATTGAGTAGTGAGAAATTCAGAAATTGGATGGCAGAGGGGAAGAAGCTGTTCCTGAATCCCTCCCTCCTGATGATAATGAGAAGATGGCTCATCCTCGATGGTGAGGTCCTTAATGATGGATGCTGCCTTTTGAGGCATTGTTCCTTAAGATGTCTTGTATACTATGAAGACCAGTACTCATGATAGAGCTGACTAAATTTACACTCTCTGCAGCTTTCTTCAATCCTCTACAGTAGCACCCCCTCCCTCCATACCAGTCAGCGATAAAGACTGTCAGAATGTTCCCCACAGTACATCTGTAGAAATTTGAGCGTTTTAGGTGTCCTACCAAATCTCTTCAAACTCCAAATGAAATCCAGCCGCCGTCTTGCCTCCTTCACAACTGCATTGATATGTTGGGAACAGGTTAGGTCCTCAGAGATATTAACACCCAAGAACTTGAAACTGCTTACACTCTCCATTTCTGATCACTCTATGGAAGACTGGCGTGTGTTCCCTCACCTTACCGTTTCTGAGCTCGAACCAAAGAACCCTCTATCTACCTAACAGCTCCTCATGGTCAGTCCCAAGTCTTGAGTCTCCATTAATTTATTAAAATTCCTGTGTTTCTGTTGTCCTTGGATTAGCCTTGGAATCACATGAAAGCACAAGTATACAAAAACTACAGCAAACTGTCAGGTCACTGGTCTGGTCTAATATCACTTCAGTACATTTGTAGCCAGGACAAAGAAACAGGCAGGAAAAATCACTGTGGACACTACCCACCCTGCAAACTGCAGCTATTAGAACTAAAACTTCACGTCATCTTGACTGTCTCTTCTCCCATACAGTTAATCTGATCAATCATTCTAGTTCGCTCCCACCCCACCCCCTCTACGTCAGTAACTGCACTGCAAACACTTTAATCCACTTTTTATAATTGTGTACATTGTAAATACTTGCTGCTATTTATGCATTTATTACATTATATTCCATATCCGTACTTATAACTTTTTTTTACGTAATTCTTCATAATCGTTTCGTTGTATTTTGTGCCAACACCACACAGCAAATTCCTAATACATAGAAATGTAGATGGTGAATAAATTTAATCTTTGATCCTTTGACCTTTTTTTCTTAACTGCAACAACTATTGGGGAAGGGGGGGAAGGGGTTAATATAAAGGCACAGTAAGAGATCAGTTACTGTGGTTGTGATGGCTCTTCCCGCACTAGGCTGACACGTCGCTGTGCATTGGGGTCAAGGTGTCAGCAGCATTACATGTAGTACAGGGGTCTGATTAACCTGCAGTCCTGATGCTCTGGTTTCCTGTTCTTACAGTCTCATGTCGCCTGATTCACTACAGCTTGACCAGCTCAGACAGACACACTGAGAGATGTGCACTGATGAAAACCCGGGGCCACAGATACAGAGTGCACAAAATTTGCAGTTTTCAAGAATGTGCGGGGTTGGCCGAGAAATGAGGATGACAGAAACATCAAGCAAAGAAAGAAACTGCAGAGTGGAAAACTGCCTGCCCATTCTTAACAGTTAAGTGATCTTGGGGCTACATCTATATGGGTGAAGGAGCCCCCTCATGGTCAATAGGTTCAAATGATTCCTTCCCTCCAGCAGCACACACCCACATGGCTCTGGGTGGACGCATGATGGACGGACCACACCTGCGGTAACCTTAGGCATTGAAAGCTGTCACCCGTTACCTGTTATACATAACCCTTCACTTTAAGGCAAGGCAATTTAGCCCAAATCAAACCTTGGCTCAGCAATCCCTTCAGAACTCCAATTGGTTTCTGTACCCACAGGGTTTTAATCATTTCTTTCCGTGGAATCACCATGGTATCTGAGACTCCACGGCCTCCAACTGAAATATCCACTGATCAATCCCCAAGTTCTGACGATGGCTTGCATTGGACCTCATAACTAGGGTCCATTTGGCAATCACTGCTGGGTAAATGTTATTGTGAAATAAACCACCTGTATCCCTTAATTGTCAACTTATAACTCACCACAGATAAGCCACTATTCCACACTTATTGCTTTTAATTGGCATATTATTTGAATTATTAGGTGGCTCAATCTCTCTTTAACAATATTGCTTAATTCTAATCACTGGAGAACCTGGTTTGCTGTATACTTGCAAATATTTATTTGAATGATGAGGTAAAGAATAGAAGGAAATTCTTTTAAGATCTGCATCAGCCTGTAATAAGCTTCGAGGCGGGGGCCGGGTGTAGACCGGCTGACTGAAGGTTGCTCTTTGTATGGTGAAATGGCAAAAGCAGCAAGTTCACGTTCAGTTACTCGAAACATCGGGCTCAGCCTGGAAGTGCTGCATTCTTGACAGTGGTCCAACAACTCCCTGAATTTAGGCATTTACTGCAGTTCCTGTTTCTCCTTGTCCCAAGCCTGACCTGAAACTAACTACAACTGTTTACAAGAGCAAGGCTGTGATTCAGAAGCAAATCATGTCTGACAGCTGTATAGAAATGAATGCTTTCGAAATGTCTGATCAAAGGTCTGTGTAGTTCTGCAGGGTTCAAAGTGTTTTATTAAACACGTCATTTGAATGCAATATGCATGTTATGCCAAGTCCATACTGACCTTCAACCATCTATTTACATTAATCCTACATTAAACTAATTTTTTTTAATTCTCCCCATATTCCCTTCAGCTCTGTCCTGGGACACATGAGAGACAAGCTGCAGTGGCCAATTACCCTACCGACCCACATCACTGAGGCATGTTGGAAACTGGAACACTGCGGGGGGAAGCCCACAGTCTCACAAGGAGAACTTCAAAACTCTATAAAGGCAGCACCGGAGGTCAGGACCAAACATGGATATCCGGTGCTGTGAGGCGGGAACTCCACGAGCTGCATCAGTCTACAGAGGCAAGCCATTAATGACAAAAGGAAATTGATACAAATACAAACTATTGCATAATAAAGGAATAACCAGATGTGACAGACGGAATTACTACCTGATAATTTCTAATAGTTCAGTCATTCATAATTTTATCATCCACCTGTTTCAAACCCCCGTTCTGTCCCTCCGAGTGGAATTGGGGGGGGGGGGATTCGCTCAGTACCTTTAAACCAACATTTACTTGGGCCTCAATTTCTGTGTCACCAACTGACGGTTGAATATCATTTTTTTTGTTAAAGTGAACTTATGTATTCACCTTGGTAATGCTAAAAGAGCTGCCTGTGCCTTTAAGCAAAAACTGTGATATTATATGCACGAGTGGAGTAAAAAGAAGAGTTTCAATGTTCTGGAAAGAATGTCAAATGCTAGTCGTATGGTGAGGAAAGGTGAATAATATTGGATAATATCCATGTAAATTCATTTATATAAATTTTATAAATTTTTGTTTGTAAATCTAGAATATCGGTAATTTGACATGTTCTACATGTGGATGCTTTAGATTTTCATGAGTGAGGTATCGGCACTGAATAGCATGGTTGTGTGAAGTTCCTTATCGGCCTAGCAGATTAGTCTTTTTAGCAATTTAACTACAAGGCAATATATTGTAAGTGTTTTTGTAGAAGTTTATTTTTGTCTTACTTTATTGTCTCATGACCAAATGAAAACATAATGGAGTAATGTTAACCTCTGTTCACGTAGCGTGAGCGAGGAGAACTCATTTCAGGGTCTAGCCTACGTGTTTGGAAGTTAAGCATGTGTGTGCAAAAGATGAGTACATCTCTTAGATGCATTTATTGATATTTTTGATGTTTTGTATAAGGTACAGGGTTGCTGGGGTTCTAATGTTTGAATTGTTTTTCAGAATTGCCACTACCATATTGATTCTGTATATTTTGTTCTATTTATTTTCACACTGCATATGCAACTGGTTGATACACTAGGGTGTGGACCAAATTTAAACTGAGATTGCAACAGCAGGAACTGTGTTCAATTTTAATTCCTTTTGTCGTTTCTATTTTGATAGCCTCTTTCTGTATTAAAACATCAAAAACAGATAAAGGAATTAAAGACCCAATAAAGTATTTGTTGTCTTGAGTGTGTATTTTTTCCAGGCTACAAAATCTGTAACACTTTGAGGATTCAAAGTGTTAAGTTAAACCTCTATTCAAACTTTCATACAGTCGCTTTCCGGAAAGTGGCAGAGTTTGTGTTTTAAGCCTCCCAAAGACTTTTTATACTCAGGACCATTTCAGACATTGTGGGGCATCTTTGGAATCAAAGTATTCATGAATCTACCTGGCAGAATTGATAAATATCTTTAGAGGAACAAGCGCAGAAGATTTCCATGAGTATGTTGCCAAGACTCAATGGACTGTATTATGAAGAGAGGTGGTTCAAGTTGGGGCATTCCATTGAAGAACGAGGAATGAAGTTATAGAGGTGCAGGAAATGAATAGGGGTATGGGCATGGTCTTTTTCCCCCAAATCAAGATCTTGAGGGCATAGGTTAAAGGTGAGAGGGGTGAGAGTTACTAGGAATCTGAGGAGCAATCTTTTCATTCAGTGTGGTCAATACATGAAATGAAATTCCAGAAATACTTGGACAGTTACACATTTACAAGGAGTGTTGCCACAAGAAAGCAGCACGCATTATGAAGGACCCCCACCATCCAGACCACGCTCTCTTCTCAACAATACCCATCGGTCAGGAGGTACAGCAGCCTTGGGTTCCACACCTCCAGGTTCAGAACAGTTACTACCTTCAACCATCACCCTCTGAACAATTCAGGATCACATCAACTTCGAACTGATTCCACAACCAATGGACTCACTTTCAAGGACTTTACATCTCATGTTCTCAGTATTATGTAGATTTTTTTTTAATTTGCACAACTTGTTCCTTCTTTTGCACATTGGTTGTTTGTCTAGTATTGTATGTATAGTTTTGCATAAATTCTTTTTTTCCTTTAAATGAATCTCAAGATAGTGTGTGGTGACATATTAGATTAGATTCAACTTTATTGTCATTGTGCCCGAGTACAGATACAAAGCCAATGAAATGCAATTAGCATCTAACCAGAAATGCAAAGAATAGTGTTATTTACAAGATAACTGCGAATAAAAAGTAAGTGCTACAGCACGCAAATATAAAAGTACTGAGACAGTACAATAAGGGTGCAATACTGCTTAATGCTGTGATGTGAGGTTCAGCAGGGTCACAGCCTCAGGGAAGAAGCTCTTCCTCATAGTCATAGTCATAGTCATACTTTATTGATCCCGAGGGAAATTGGGTTTCATTACAGTTGCACCTACCAAGAATAGAGTATAAATATAGCAATATAAAACCATAAATAATTAAATAATAATATGTAAATTATGCCAGATGGAAATAAGTCCAGGACCAGCCTATTGGCTCAGGGCATCTGACCCTCCAAGGGATGAGTTGTAAAGTTTGATGGCCACAGGCAGGAATGACTTCCTGTGACGCTCAGTGTTGCATCTTGGTGGAATGAGTCTCTGGCTGAATGTACTCCTGTGCCACCCAGTACATTATGTAGTGGATGGGAGACATTGTCCAAGATGGCATGCAACTTGGACAGCATCCTCTTTTCAGACACCACCGTCAGATAGTTCAGTTCCATCCCCACAACATCACTGGCCTTACGAATGAGTTTGTTGATTCTGTTGGTGTCTGCTACCCTCAGCCTGCTGCCCCAGCACACAACAGCAAACATGATAGCACTGGCCACCACAGACTCGTAGAACATCCTCAGCATCATCCAACAGATGTTAAAGGAACACGCATCAAAGTTGCTGGTGAACGCAGCAGGCCAAGCAGCATCTATAGGAAGAGGCGCAGTCGACGTTTCAGGCCGAGACCCTTCGTCAGGACTAACTGAAGGAAGAGTGAGTAAGGGATTTGAAAGCTGGAGGGGGAGGGGGAGATGCAAAATGATAGGAGAAGACAGGAGGGGGAGGGATAGAGCCGAGAGCTGGACAGGTGATAGGCAGAAGGGGATACGAGAGGATCATGGGACAGGAGGCACGGGAAGAAAGACAGGGGGGGGTGACCCAGAGGATGGGCAAGAGGTATATTCAGAGGGACAGAGGGAGAAAAAGGAGAGAGAGAGAAAGAATGTGTGCATAAAAAATAGTAACAGATGGGGTACGAGGGGGAGGTGGGGCCTAGCTGAAGTTAGAGAAGTCAATGTTCATGCCATCAGGTTGGAGGCTACCCATACGGAATATAAGGTGTTGTTCCTCCAACCTGAGTGTGGCTTCATCTTTACAGTAGAGGAGGCCGTGGATAGACATGTCAGAATGGGAATGGGATGTGGAATTAAAATGTGTGGCCACTGGGAGATCCTGCTTTCTCTGGCGGACAGAGCGTAGATGTTCAGCAAAGCGGTCTCCCAGTCTGCGTCGGGTCTCACCAATATATAAAAGGCCACATCGGGAGCACCGGACGCAGTATATCACCCCAGTCGACTCACAGGTGAAGTGATGCCTCACCTGGAAGGACTGTTTGGGGCCCTGAATGGTGGTAAGGGAGGAAGTGTAAGGGCATGTGTAGCACTTGTTCCGCTTACACGGATAAGTGCCAGGAGGGAGATCAGTGGGGAGGAATGGGGGGGACGAATGGACAAGGGAGTTGTGTAGGGAGCGATCCCTGCGGAATGCAGAGAGAGGGGGGGAGGGAAAGATATGCTTAGTGGTGGGATCCCGTTGGAGGTGGCGGAAGTTACGGAGAATAATATGTTGGACCCGGAGGCTGGTGGGGTGGTAGGTGAGGACCAGGGGAACCCTATTCCTAGTGGGGTGGTGGGAGGATGGAGTGAGAGCAGATGTACGTGAAATGGGGGAGATGCGTTTAAGAGCAGAGTTGATAGTGGAGGAAGGGAAGCCCCTTTCTTTAAAAAATGAAGACATCTCCCTCGTCCTAGAATGAAAAGCCTCATCCTGAGAGCAGATGCGGCGGAGACGGAGGAATTGCGAGAAGGGGATGGCGTTTTTGCAAGAGACAGGGTGAGAAGAGGAATAATCCAGATAGCTGTGAGAGTCAGTAGGCTTATAGTAGACATCAGTGGATAAGCTGTCTCCAGAGACAGAAAGATCTAGAAAGGGGAGGGGGGTGTCGGAAATGGACCAGGTAAACTTGAGAGCAGGGTGAAAGTTGGAGGCAAAGTTAATAAAGTCAACGCAGGAAGCAGCGCCAATGCAGTCGTCGATGTAGCGAAGGAAAAGTGGGGGACAGATACCAGAATAGGCACGGAACATAGATTGTTCCACAAACCCAACAAAAAGGCAGGCATAGCTAGGACCCATACGGGTGCCCATAGCTACACCTTTAGTTTGGAGGAAATGGGAGGAGCAAAAGGAGAAATTATTAAGAGTAAGGACTAATTCTGCTAGACGGAGCAGAGTGGTGGTAGAGGGGAACTGATTAGGTCTGGAATCCAAAAAGAAGCGTAGAGCTTTGAGACCTTCCTGATGGGGGATGGAAGTATATAGGGACTGGACATCCATGGTGAAAATAAAGCGGTGGGGGCCAGGGAACTT
Organism: Mobula hypostoma; assembly: GCF_963921235.1. Classification (NCBI taxonomy): domain Eukaryota; kingdom Metazoa; phylum Chordata; class Chondrichthyes; order Myliobatiformes; family Myliobatidae; genus Mobula; species Mobula hypostoma. The sequence continues at coordinate 135,531,382 of NC_086102.1, read as the reverse complement.
AAAATCATCGAAAAGTTTAAGAGCGTGAGAAGTGTCACGAACATAGGTCGGAAGGGATTGAACAAGGGGTGATAAAACAGTGTCGAGGTATGCAGAAACGAGTTCGGTGGGGCAGGAGCAAGCTGAGACAATAGGTCGGCCAGGACAGGCAGGTTTGTGGATCTTGGGTAGGAGGTAGAAACGGGAAGTGCGGGGTGTGGGAACTATAAGGTTGGTAGCAGTGGATGGGAGATCCCCTGAGCGGATAAAGTCGTTGATAGTGTGGGAGACAATGGCCTGGTGCTCCTTAGTGGGGTCACGATCGAGGGGTAAATAAGAGGAGGTATCCGCAAGTTGTCGCTGTGCCTCGGCAAGGTAGAGGTCAGTACGCCAGATTACAACAGCACACCCCTTATCGGCAGGTTTAATAATAATGTTAGGATTAGTGCGGAGGGAGTGGAGAGCAGAGCGTTCCAAAGGAGTGAGGTTGGAATGGGGACAAGGTGCAGTGAAGTCGAGACGGTTGATGTCCCGTCGGCAGTTGGCAATAAAGAGATCCAGAGCAGGCAGAAGACCAGAGCGGGGTGTCCATGAAGAAGAGGAGGGTTGAAGACGGGAGAAGGGGTCATCGGTGGGGGTGGAAGAGTCCTTGCCGAAGAAGTAGGCTCGGAGACGGAGACGGCGGAAGAAAAGTTCCGCATCGTGGCGAACACGGAACTCGCTGAGGTGTGGGCGAAGGGGGACAAACGTGAGGCCCTTACTGAGAACAGAGCGTTCTGCCTCCGACAGTTGAAGGTCGGAGGGGATGGTAAAGACCCGGCACGGATGAGAGCTGGAATCAGAGGGGGGAGGGAGGAGGGTTGGGGTGAGAGGAAGATGGAGCCTCTGAGGGCCCAGGAGCTGACGGTGGGATCTGAGGAAGACGGGGCTGCGGAGTGGTGGTGGGGGAAGGGGAGACGGGAGTCACAACAGCAGCACATAAAGACCCGGCCTGGTGTTCAAGGCTGGAGTAGCAGTTGGTGGTTGCGTAATCACTTCGAATGTGTCCATGGTCGTTGCTGGAGTCCGGGTTTTGAATATGTCCTGAGGTGTTGGAGCCGCCGAGATCAATGGCAGGGGCCGCAATTGAAAGTTCATGCCTGCTGGCGTCGGGGCCGGCAGGCTCTGGAGTCCGTAGATGTAAGATCTTGCGATCTTTGCCTAACATGACAAAGTCAAAAAAACGGCGATTGCAGGCGTGGATCCGACGGAGGATGAAATAGCGGGTAGGACCATTACAGACGGCGAAGAAAGTGTCCCGAAGGTGTGGAAGGGTCTGGGATAGGGACACCAAGTACCTCCTCATGGCGGAGAGCGTCGCCTTCAGAGCTTGACGGGAGAAGCGGCGAGAGGCAGAGTCAATAAAATGTGAGTACCTGGGATCCTCAGAAGGTCCAAATTGTTAAAGGATCTCAGTCTCCTCAGGAAATAGAGACGGCTTTGACCCTTCTTGTAGACAGCCTCAGTGTTCTTTGACCAGTCCAGTTTATTGTCAATTCATATCCCCAGGTATTTGTAATCCTCCACCATGTCCTCACTGACCCCCTGGATGGAAACAGGGGTCACCGGTGCCTTAGCTCTCCTCAGGTCTACCACCAGCTCCTTAGTCTTTTTCACATTAAGCTGCAGATAATTCTGCTCACACCATGTGACGAAGTTTCCTACCGTAGCCCTGTACTCAGCCTCATCTCCCTTGCTGATGCATCCAACTATGGCAGAGTCATCAGAAAACTTCTGAAGATGGCAAGACTCTGTGCAGTAGTTGAAGTCCAAGGTGTAAATGGTGAAGAGAAAGGGAGACAAGACAGTCCCCTGTGGAGCCCCAGTGCTGCTGATCATTCTGTCAGACACAAAGTGTTGCAAGCACACATACTGTGGTCTGCCTGTGCCTGCTGGTGCGGGAGCAGAGGCTCCTGTTGCGCCTACCGGATGGGAGGAGAGTAAAAAGTCCATGGTTAGGGTGAGATACATCCTTGATAATGCTTTTCGCCCTGCCCAGGCAGCGTTTATGGTGGATGTTCTCAATGGTGAGCAATTGGGTGCCGATAATCTGCTGGGCAGTTTTCAGCACACGCTGGAGTGCTTTGCGGTCCGATACGGGACAATTGCCATACCACACTGAGATGCAGTTGGTGAGTGTGCTCTCAATGGTACAGCGGTAAAAGTCCGTCAGTATCCTGGGACAGAGGTGAGCTTTCTTGATGCTCCACAGGAAATAAAGGCGCTGTTGCACCTTTTTGATCAGGATGGAGGAGTTCAGGGACCAGGTGAGCTCCTCAGAAATGTGGACACCAAGGAATTTGAAGCTTGATACATGCTCCATTACAGCTCCGTTGATGTAGCTGGGGACGTGAGTGTGGCTCCTAGCATGCCTGAAGTATACTACTTTAATAATAAATTTACTTTGACTTTGAAATGGATAGGAAAGGTTTTAAGGAATATGGGTCAAATTCAAGCGAATGGAGATGAGAATCTTGATTGTCATGAACCAGTTGGGCACAAAGGTTGCTCCACACTGTAGGACTATCCAATGTGCAAGTATAGAACCAAATCTTTAAGAATGAAAGCATTATTTTAACATTCATCTGCTAACCAAAGCTTATAAACAGTGGAAATCTTGTTCTTACATTTACTAATAACATAATCATTCCACTGCTATAACAGAACATTTAACACCATACCAAGCTTCCCTGTTTATCGGCAGGATTAAAAGTGTGTTGATTCCATTAGCTTTGCCCACACCATAATAGGAGTTCACTTTTGTATCATCCTTAAGGGATGAGGTGCTCTCACAATAAAACAACCACCCACAGAGTAGAGCATCTCGCCTTGCACAATCCCTCACCTAGCACTTCTTTTCCATTCTCCTCAGATAGCTTCAAAGGTCTGAGTCACAGTTGAGGGGAACAGGCAGCTCAAACTGGAAGAGGTGCACAAAATCTTCATTTTTGCATTTACGTTTCCGCCAAGTGAATACAATAATTTAAAGCAGGGTAGACTTCTGTTCTTGACACAAGGTTGTTTACTTGATGCAGTTTGACAAGTGATTATCCAGAGTTTTTCCAAAGGTATTTGACCTTGATAAACCATCTGAGCCCAAGTACCAAAATTAGATGAAAAATCATAATGCACTTAAATAAGCATTAGCTTTTAAACAATTTCAACAGATAAATTCAAGAATCAAATTATATCAAGCCTGGTCAACTATCATCATTGCATATTACTGTCTCAGATTATTCTACTTAACTGATGTTACAAAGTGGTACATCTTCATGTAGTAAAATAAAGATTAAAGTGACATGCAAGCTTGTTACTGGGCTTCTTCGGAGACTTGGCCTTGACGTAGTGTTGCCAGTTAACCTTGGTTGTAAAAGTAGCACACAGATGGCTACATCTGGACTCAATTACAAGTTAAAAATACTCAGCCACAAGAGAGTTGACAAACTTCAGGGAGCAGCATGTCAGACTGATTACAAACTACAAAAGACGAAAATGGGTTTGAATGAAACTCACCCAGATAACAGGCAATCCTTTGCTTCGTTCCCAAGAGCACCAAGTAGTCACCAGTCTTGGCCTTCCCTCATTTTAGTTAGCTTCCTCCAGGCAGGTGGAGCTGGAAGGTGTGTCAATGGTAGAAAATGGCACTCAACCATCCCAGGAGATCTTGGGATTGCAGCTTCAGGTTACAACATTAGCTGTTTGATGAACTAAACCCTTGCCATAGATGGAGTTACGGGAACAGAATCCTTATGGCCCACAACAGCACCATTATATTGTAAAATAGAAATTTAGTTTCCAGCTTAGGGGAAAATTAAACAACTGCTCTAGTCCGGTCTGCCTTTGAACAATGGGACCTCCCCGTTATGTGGGAAACAACCAATCATTATAAAGCCAGTCCCCTTTTGACTTGGTCAACAATGCCATGGGATAATGACATAATTTGTCTGGAAATGAAATGAGTTGTTTAGCTGAGAGCAAATGGGTACAAACAGACCCTTTCCAGCTCCTTCACTGAAATGACAGCCTCTCCAACCTCTCAATCAGCTAATGTGCGGGCATGCTGGAACTTGTAAGCATGTAGAAAGTTTTGGGCTGGTACCCTTTTTCCTTGCTAAAAGCGTGCCTCCTTGACTCTGAAGTTAATTATCACCAGGCACCCTCAACAGCTACTCTCCAGTAAGAATCTGGCAACCTGCCAGCCTCAGAGTATTAAACGAGGTGAAACCACTAAACATCAGCTTGAACAACATCCCTTCACATCTATCTGGAGTTATTAACTGGTCCCAGACAGAGTAAACATTCATTCAGGCATTCATAAGAGTTAACTCTTTGCGCTGGGGAGGTATTTTGAAAACCTGGCTGCTTCTGATCACTATCTACATTCCAATGCTTGATCTGCCGAGGTATGCTTGCGACAGACTGCTTACAATTGTCTGACTACATGGAGGAGGAGAGACCCAGACCCGGGCATCTCTACATAGCCACAAAACTTCATGAACAGTTCTTAACCTCAAACTACTTTCAGGCTCTCTCCCCAGCTACCCACTGGGTAAACAAACACTGCAGGTTCCAAACAAGTCCCAGTGCCTCCTTACAGAGATTCTGTGCATTTCAGTGGCATGCAGGAAGGAGCAGACAAGCATCTCTACAGCATCCTGTCACATTCTCAGAATGTGCTGATGACGTGGTTGACGATGCCTGTCATGGTTTTCAGTGAAGTAGGTGGAATTGGACCGCATTCATGGAAATACAAGTAAAACTGAACTATTCACATCTGATCAGAACAGAACGTGTGTAGGAGGGGAACTAGAAGGTGGTGGCACACCCATAAGCCTCCCCAACATGGAGGACATCTTCAAAAGGCAGAATACATCATTAAATACCCCCACCACTCAGGACATGTCCTCATCAGAGAGGTGCTATAGGAGCCTGAAGACTACACACTCAACATTTTAGGAACAGCTTCTTCCCCTCTGCCATCAGGTTTCTGAATGGTCCATGAAGCCATGAATACTAACTCACTATTTTTGCTCTCTTTTGCACTACTTGTATACTTAATTTTTCTACACTGTATATTCCTTATTGTAATTTATAATATATTTTATATAATACTGTACTTCCGCTGCAGAACAATAAATTTCACAACGGATCAGTGATGATAAATCTGATTCCGATTTTGATCCTGATGTGCCTGCAGTCTCTGTGGTAGGGTGGCGGGTTTGGAAGGTGCAGTCAGAGGAGCTCAGCCAAGTAACTGCAGTGCCTTTAGTAGACTGCACACACTGCAGTCACTTTGTACCACTAGTGGTTATGGAGATGAAAGACAGAGAGTGGAGGGTGTGTGGAAATAGCTGACACAGGAGGTGGTTGAGGTTGCAAAACACATTTGGAAATGAAAAATTTACAAGGATATGGGGCAAACATAGGCAAATGAGACTAGTTCAGGTAAGAACCTTGATCGGCATAGATAGATTGGACGGAAGGGCTTGCTTCTGTGCTTCTATCACACTAGGATTGTTTCGCGTGCCTATCAAGTGGATCCTTTGTCCTGCAGGTTGTCAAAATTCTGTCATATAGTTGGAGTTACACACAGGTAGCTGGAAAGTTATTGATTTGCTCAAACTAAAATTTATTATCAGAGGGTATACATGTCACCACAAACAACCCTGAGATTCTTTTTCTGCGGGCATACTTAGCAAATCTATAGAACAGTAACCGTAAACAGGATCTGTACACTGTAAACTTGCGGTCGGTGGAATGCCTTTGGGTGTCAGGAAACGAATGGCTCACCACAGAACACACAGCATCTTGATCTGTCCCGTTAGCCATGGTACTTGTGTGTAGTTTCAGTTAAATTTCTGAGCTACAGTGACCACTAATATGTCCATGCTTGCACCTCAGCAGAGGTAATCGTAGGCGGGAGGAGAGAAAGCGAGAGAGCAGCACGCCGCGCATGCACAGCACTCCGGTGAAAAATGATATCATATCTGTTAACTAGGGGCCGTACACAATTCTGATTTGATGGAGACGGACGTGAAAGCACAGAGGAACATCTAGAGAAATTTCTGAAACGCCAGTTTGCTGCTGTTGTTACTGTGTGGTCGGGAATCTTCCGGAGGGAAGGCCTCAAAATCCCCGGCTTTGCCTGCTGTTGGCGACCGAGATTGAGGTCGAATCGTTCGGACAGAGATGGCGCTCAGTACTCGGTGTCAGAAAGCTGATCGGAGGCTCGAAGTTTTCGGATGACTCAGAGTCGGACTGTGGTCGGGCATGGCAGAGAGAGTTTTTCTTCCTTCTCCCGTCTGCGTGAGATGTGGGACATTTGAGAGACTTTGAACTTTTTACTGTGCTCATGGACTTCTTCATCAAGTTATGGTATTGTTGCACTGTTGTAACTATATGTTATAATTATGTGGTTTTGTTAGTTTTTTCAGTCTTGGTCTGTCCTGTGTTTTGTGATATCACACCAGAGGAAACATTGTATCATTTCTTAATGCATGTATTACTAAATGACAATAAAAGAGGCCTGTGTGTCTTCATAATCTAATACTATTGAATGTCAAGGGGATGAATGAAACTTCCCTTGTGGGAGATGGACATTACCTGACAAATGGCGCTAAACTCAAGATATTTTGCAGATATTGGAAATCCAGAACCATTCTAATGAAGGGTCTTGGTCCGAAATGCTGACTGTTCATTCCTCTCCATGGATACTACCTGACCTGATTTCGTCCAACATTTTGTGCGCTGCTACAAATAGAGCTACTCATTAATCTCAAATGCGCATCTCCTGAGTTGACGATGAGTGTGCGAGACTGTTTCCGGGGCCAGGGCAATTGACGTTCGGCAACAGTTAGAGTCTAGGCCCAGAACGACATTGCAGTACATGCAATGAAGCACGCAATCTGTTTGGGTCTCATCAGTGAGGACTGTGCTGGGCAGCCCGCAGGCTCTGTCATGCCTCAAGGACCAACATAGCATGCCCACTACTCACACATCTTCAGAATGTGGGAGGAGACCCAGAACACCCAGCCGGTCACAGGGAGAACGTACAAACTCCCTGCAGACAGCAGTGGGAATCGAACCCCCATCTTATGGTTGCTTCTGTAAAGCAGAACGCTAACCACTGTGCTGCTCCAGTCCAGTGACATTAGAACTAGCAGCAGGCTAACATTACACTTCAACACAGTACTGAAGGACTGTTGCACTGTCAGAGATGGTGCTTCGCCAAGACATTAAATGGTGATCTCCTAGATAGACACAGGGATGTGAGACAATGGAAACAGTGGGGAAATTCTCCTGGTATCTTGGCCAATGATTTCTCACTTAAATGACATAGTTTCACTTACATTTCTATACAATCCTTTTCACTGAAAACCTACATGGGGATCACCCAGTACTTTTATCATCAACTTGCTGAGCTCTTAACAGCAAAGTCATAGGGTAACGTGATGGAATGGGTTTATTTGACTACATTCTGGGTAAACCTTTCCAGCTATAAACTTTCATGCCCAGGTTTCTGATGACTGCCGATAAAAACATCACATCGTAATTATATCTCGCTCCAGAGGACCACAACAGCTCTGGTTTGAGCACATAGGTACCAAGATCAGCTGACATATAGCCACAGAATACAGAAACAGGCCACCATGTCCTTACTAACTCTCAGGTACCTATTCATACTAACCCCAAATACCAACACTTCATCTGTAGCCTGCTCTGCCTTGGCGGTTCAAGGGGATGTCCAAATACTTCTTAAACGTGACCTCCAGATAAAAGCACCCTCCAGATAAAACAGTTCCCCCTCCAATCCTGTTACTCCTCATCTTAATCTACACTCTCTGGTTTTAGATACTAGCCCCGTGGGGCGAGATTTCTTACTATCTACCATACGTTCTTGTTATGTTGTTATGTTATAATCCATATTCAGTCTCTTTTCAATGGAAAACAACACCGGCTGTACTTTGGAGGGAAGAGGAGGAAACTGGGGGGGGGGGGGGGCATGTGAGTGGTGAGCTTGCAGTGGAATTCATTGGGTTGAGTGGTATAGCCTCTCAAGCCGGCGCTGTTAATCTTTATTGGTCCCCCTTCTTTTCAAGCTTACTTGGCCTGGGCCATCTTGAAGTAGGTGAAACAAGTACAAAAGGAAAGACAATTGAGTGATGGAGGCTCATACCAAATAGCAGAGGTGCTGGTTAGTCAGAATGGCAAGCAGCCAGCATAAATCAAAGATGCCGCTCACCCCAGACAGTCTTTCTTTGCCCACCCCCCACTGGGCAGAAGATACAGGAGCCTGTAACAGCGTATCACCAGACTCAAGGATCGCTTTGATCTTGCTGTTGTAAGACTATTGAACCATTTCCTAGCATAGAAAGATGGAATCTTGTCATTACAACCTGTGTTGCAGCTTTTTGTCTCCCAGCACTGCACTTTCTCTGCGACATTTTATTCTGCACTCTTTTATTGTTTCGCCTCGTACTACCTCAGGGCACCGTTGTAATAAATTGATCCGTACAAATGCCACACAAGACAACTTACCTCAGTACATGTGACAACAAACCACAAGGAGGGGAGTGAGACGGGATGTCAAAGACTACAAGGGTACGCCAGCCGTTCACTTCCTATCACAGGGAAAATCTCTGCAAGATGCTATCACCTGGCCCGTGTTTGTTTCAGCAAAAGAAAATGAAAAACACAACAAAGAATTCAACAGATGCTATCTTGTTGCTTGTAACTATAATGATTGGTTGGGCACAAGGAGAATCTGTATTAACTGACAAATACCTTATGCTCAACGTAATCTCCAAGTTTCTGACATGGTCAACCACTTCCGCCATGGTTGGTCCCAGAGCTTCTGAAGATTGTTCACCCAAAATCCTCCATTCTCATCCTATTTCTCATCAGGTCGGACTATTATGCTTTGATTTTGTTCACTCGGCCTCATCTAGCTGGCCTGTGTCAACTGTAAAGGCTACAGGTGGTATTTCTTTACTGTTCTTCCACTGTACTTGTGACTCGTGTAACTTTCTATGTTCTCCTTGAACCAGCTCAAAACCAGGTCAGACAAACACTAATCTCAGGTTATTGCAGGTCACAGGCTGTTGGTTCCATATATCTTGTCATTTCTACCTAACCAAATAAACAGCTTCTAATTTGGAAGTGATCTCAGGTTTAGCTGTCCTCACTGTGTCCACTCTCAATTGCTCTGGTCAAGTCACCCCAGAGCAGGAGCCAGTACACAGAATGGTTTCACAAAATGTGTGCCGCAAGAACAGTCTCACAAAATGCAGCCTCCGTTCATTAGACCATGTGGTAAGAACAAAGACATTTGGTCTATCTGCTTCCGCTGTCCTTGGCTCATTCCAGCAAGCTACTTTGCAGATTTTAACTCATGACCGATAATCTGAACTTGGGAAAATATCTCATCACAGCAGACCGGAGAGAGGTTCAGCTTGCATTGCAATGATGAGGTCCAGCAGTAACTCTCTTCACTGCAATCTCAGCAAGGCACACCACCTCCCAGCTCTGGCTCCGACCCATGAAATACATCCCAACATAGGACAAATAGATCCAACATTGAGTGGAGAAGAAAGGTGCTATACTACAGAACTCATTATCATTAGACACGTCCCTCACTGCTTTACGACCAATGAAGTAACTTTGAAGTACAGTCCGTGCTGTAATGTAGAACAGCACCATGAGTTATTTGGATTTGCATACTTTCAAATACTTTCACTGATTTGCATCTATCAGTGGCTGTACAGCGTAGGGCTGAGCCTGACACATCCAAAGGTCCTGTTCATATCATCTACATGGGATGCCCGAGATGCTCAAACCAGCCTCAGCAGACTTGGGATTCCTCCTGGAAAGTTGGTGATAAACTTCCACTGATCCTACATGGATGCACCACAAGTCTGGTATGGCAATTGCTCTGCCCAACACCACAAGAAATTGCAGAGAGTTTTGATCACAGCTCAATCCATCATGAAAACCAGCATCCCCTTCATGGGCTCTGTCTATACTTCCCGCAGCCTCAAAAAAAAATTTGCTGATAGCATGGTCAAGGATACGTCTTACCCCGGTCACTATCTTATCCTTCCTTCTATCAAGCACAAGATAAAATAAGCTTAAGAACACATACCATTAGGCACAAGTAATTCAGCCAAGTAACCAGTCCACATTGTACCTGGTAGATGTTGACTAAAAGATTTAAATGAACAACAAAGACAAAAACCACTACAGGAAACACACCAAAGACAATTTTTCATTGCTGTTGTCTGGGCCTTTAATCGACTGTCAGATTGGTCTTTGCACCTCCTGTCCCTCAAATAGGGTCCCAAAAGTCCACCTCAATGAAAAATTAGTCCCCCAAAAAGCCAGTAACACAGGACTGTTCCCCTTCCCTTTTTAAAAAGAAGCCAAGTGGCATTCTAAAATATACAATGTACTTAGGAAGAAGATGCCTAAATCCTGTTTAAGAGCCTCAACTGCATATGTGCACTGTTGGCCACAAAAGAAGGAAATTGTTTCTCTCAGTCTTGCATCATTATTTCACTATTATTTTGCAGCATATCTGTCAAGCAGTAACTATGGAGCTTGTTGCAATATTTTTAATTGGTGGTTTGCAGATACAGAATAGACTTAAAAACAAGTCCAAGTGTTCTTGTTATTTATGGAGTTTCACATCACATTTTATTCTAGATCTTTTCGTGGAATGAATACATCTTTAAAGACATAGCTTCTAACAGCTAAAACAATCTCAAACTACTAATAACGAATGTGAATATTCATTTATAGCTTGGGTGACCATCAGTGAACCATTCTTAACTTGGGCAATGTTTCACAACAACCAAATCTTCATCATTCCTCCTCATGCAATACCCTGGCTCAAGTAAAGAAATTATGTACATATCTATCATTCCTTCCTCCTCACCCTTATCTTCATTTATCCCGTCAATCAGTTCATGTTTGGCGTTATATTAAACTTAACACTTGGTTTCCCTGAAATCTGAATTTACTAATGCTCACCTCCGCCATGATTGTTTTAAACTGTTACTCCACGAAGTTGAGTCCTCAGCTGCTCACTTTATTCCTTGCACTCACAACTGCGTGGCCAGGATCTGTGCTAACGCCATCTACAAGTTGCAGATGATAATATGGTAGTGGGCCTTCTCTCAGATAACGATGCATCAGACTACAGGAAGGAGATGAGGAGCTCAGTAACATGGTGTCGTGACAACAACCTTTTCCTCAAAGCCAGCAAAACAAGTGAGCTGGTCACTGACTTCAGGAAGTGGGCAGGGGCATTGCACACACTTCTGTTCAAACAACAGCACTGATGGCAAGAGGGCGAGAGCTACAAGTTCCAAGAGTGAACATCACCAAGAGCCTACTCTGGTCCAACCACGTTGATGCCACAGCCGGGAAAGCTCACTAGTGCCTCTACTTCCACAGGAGGCCAAAGAAATTTAGCACACCCCCTTTGACTGTCACCAGTTTTTATAGATTCATCATGGAAAGCAAGCTATCTGGATTTACTCACAAGAAAGACTGCCGGACAATTGAAAGACCTCAATACAAAATGACCACTACCAATTTCCCTCCATCAATGCTGCCTGCCTCCCTTAAATTCCTCCCGATGTTGTGTTCCTGATATGGCCCACGATCAAAAGAAATGGCAGAGAGTTGGGGGTACAGCTAGGCACATCACAGAAACCAACCTTCCCTCCACGGACTGAGTTTAAAAGAAACATGGCTATGGGACCCCAGTCAGCCAGACTTATGATCAACAGCGGATGATCAGAGTTCTACTGTACAGGAGCAGGAACAGAGCAATTAACACCTGGAACCTAGTCCCTTCACATCTCCCAGAGTAGAGGAAGATGGATACACTTGAGGAATGGCAACTTACTCCAAAAATGTAAAAAGGTTAAATAAGGAGTGCAGAAGGAGAGCAAAACAGTGAAGTAATAATTCCTTCATCAAGATGCTGCAGCAAGTAGAGCAGCCAGAATCGGGTTTATTATCACTGACATACTGTAAATTTGTTGTTTGCAACAGCAAATCATAAAATATAAAATACAATAAGATAGATATATTTAAAAATTAATTAAGTAGTGCAAGGGAGCAAAAGTCTTGCGATAGTTTTCACGGGTTCGGTGTCCTTTCAGAAATCTGATGGCAGAGAGGAAGAAGCTGATCACAACATTGGAGGCCTGGGTTTAATCCTGACCTCAGAGAGAGTGAGTGAGTGAGTGTGAGTGAGTACATGCAGTTCTCTTTTGGAATGTGAAGAGAGGGAAAAGAGTGTGGGAAGAGTTTTGCAGCTATAGTCCTAAAAGTCTGTTAGTATATATATCTGCATTTTTCTTTTGTTATTTTTTGCTATTTTGCAACTTCTTCCACTGTGAGACCCAGAGAACATAACAGCTGTTTCTGAATACTCTGGTTTCCAGCCACACCCCAAAGGTTGCTCGGTAAAATGGCCACTGTAAATTTGTCCCTGTTATGTTGATGAGTGGTAAAATTGGAAGTGGTAGTTAAGGGCAAGTGGGAAGAGGAAAAACTAAGATTAATGTAGGATTAGTGGAAATGAGTGGTTGATAGCATGGATCGAGTGGGCTGAAGGGCCTGTTTCGGAGTTGTATCCCAGTATGACTGGTACTTTATTTCCAAACTGGTGCAACCCAGTCAAAGATCCGCTGAAATACAAACAGGCTGGCAAAGAACTTGACAACTGTAAACTGCTCTTTTATTCTGGTTACGCAATCATGCAGGAGGCAGTGGGTCCAGGAGAAAGTTGCTCGCCCAAGGTCTCAAGCCTGGAGTTCAACCAGTAGAGGTGAGGGGTGAAAGAGGAGTGAGAGAGCAGAGATGTGGTCTGGGGAGGAGAAGAAATCGGTGCTAAACTACCTTTTATTCAGGGCAGGGTCATCAAAAATGCCACAGAAAACTGACCACAAATAATCATTGTTAAGTGCTCCATCTATGAGCTTTCTTTCTCGACCCACACCCCCACCACATCCCACCATGGGAAAACTGGAATGACCTGTCTTTCTTTCAAAACATTCTAAGCCATTTTATCAGACTGGGTTATGTTTGACTTGGTGGGTAACAAAGCCGTATTCCCTTTCTCTTCCCACCACCTACAACATGCACATTTGTGAGGAAGATTTAACGTTAAAGCTAAATGGCTCCTTTCTATCAGCAGCTACAGCTTCTCATCAACAAGGGCTGATAGACTAGGATGATAGCTGCTCTCCAGAGTAAGTCTATCCCCTGAATGACATGCCAATCCCAGAGATCTCAGATAACCAATCTATCTTGCCCATTTTCCAGCCAGACATCGCTGAATACCGCAACTCACCAGACAGTGTCCCTGTGTACACAAAACAAAAACAGGCAAACCCAAAAACACTAGGACATCAGAGGTGGGGGAGGGGGAAGAAAACATCAAAAGAAAAAGGGAATAACATTTCAAATAATTCAAGCTAAACAGACCACAGAAAACCAAAATGTTGAGTCAGGATCAAACCTCCCAGAAACAATGGCCCCATCACCCTGTTCCTTTCCTCTCCTCCACCCTCTCCATCTGTCCATTAACCACACACTCCTCCCTCTGGATCCCACTTCCTCTCTATTCCCCTTTGCCCTCCTAAATTTCCTCTCTTTATTCCACTATTCCATCCCCTGCAGCCATTGCCACCTCTACCCATGACTTCCCAGTTTCTATGGCTGCTTCCACTCATCCTTCCTCCATCAGCCTGAATCCACCCATCACCTGCCAGTTCTTGCTGCACCCCTTCCTTCCATTTTTCAAATAGTGACCATCTCCCCTCTACCTTTCAGTCCAGGTGAGTGGTCTTGACCCAAAATAACGACTGTACATTTCCCTCCACAAACTCTGCCTGACCTCCCAACTTCCTCCAACATTTCTCTTGTTCCAGAAATTACATGTCCACCTGAGAGAGAGACTGATAAATTAAGTGTCCCTCCCAAACAAAGAAGAAACTAATTGGGGCAGCATAGTAGTGTAGCACTTTACAGTGCTAACTACAAGATTGGGGTTTGCTTCCTTCCACTGTTTGTAAGGAGTGCTCCTGATGACCACGTGGGTTTTCCTGCAGGCTCGCTGGTTTCCTCCCACGTTCCAAAGATGTACGGTTAGTGTTAGTGAGCTGTGGGTATGCCACGTTGGTAGCAGAGGTGTGGTGACACTTGTAGGCTGCCCAGCACAACCCTCACTGATTTGATTTAACTTGACACAAACAACACATTTCACTGTATGTTTCAATGTCTGTGTGACAAATAAAGCTAAACGTTACCTTTGTCTTTAAACACAAAAGATCAAATCAGATTAGCACTGTTTTCAGGGCAGAGTGTGTTTGGACATGTTGAATTCAGCCGAGGGAACAGTCCTCTCATTGTCTCCCCGATACACTCATTGGTTATTTATGGGATTAACAAGGCCCTCACTCACAAAGCTCAATTATGCGTTTGGTTCCCATGCTCCCATCTGCCACTGGGCGGGTTAAATGACAGGACACAGGATGTATTCTTTAAAAGGCAATGTGACACCACGCGTCTGAGACAGAACTTCATCCACCAATCCAAAGCCCACCCATGCTCTTTGTCAGACAGCGCTGTGCTGACAGTGCAGCAGGCTCAGCCAAGGGTGATTTAACTGGTCAGTGTTCAGTGACAAGCACAGCCATGGGACCCCGTCTGTACTCCAGGAGGAAAGATTTTATCTCTAAGGCAGATGGCAAGGCTGACATTTATCACCCAATAACGTGCATTCAATAAACTGATGGTCATCGCTGGAGCATACTTGGAGATGATTCGATGTGGCAGAACAGAGGCGAGGTGGGTGGAAGCAGCAGGGCCTGGGCCCAAGATCAAGGAAAGACACAAGTTTTGATCGATTTAAGCACTGGGCCGAATCGAGGCGGCAGGGCCCGGGGGCCCAAGGGCGTACTGAGGCGGCAGGGCCCGGGGGCCCAAGGGTGCACTGAGGCGGCAGGGCCCGGGGGCCCAAGGGCGCACTGAGGCGGCAGGGCCCGGGGGCCCAAGGGCGAGGAACAATCTGAGGTTTGAACAATTTAAGTGCTGGGCCAGATTGAAAAGGTCAGGGTGTCAAGGCCAGAGGCAAGGGACGGGCAATTCAGCTCACTGCTTCATGAGGTCTACGGATCTCTGCGCTGAACTGAGGCTGCGGCCTGCAACAAATGGACTCCTGAATTAGCTGCAGCGATGTCTGGCTTTGTGGCTGTGGACTCACTTTCATGAACTTCAGTTCTGAATGTTCTTTGCTTACTTTTATTGTTTGCACAATTTGTTTATTCCCTCTGCCATTAAATGTTTGACAGTATTTTTATAACAGGTTCTATTGGTTTGTTTTGTGGCTGCCTGCAAGGAGACAGTACATACAGTATATGCAACTCAGAGTTGTCTCCTTGCAGGCAGCCACAATAAATGCACTTTGAGCCTCCTACATCTCTAATCACTCCTCATCTGTTTATTTTCTCCCTTGTATGCCTTTCCATTTTCCCCTTTGCAGGGCCTTGTTTAAACTGCTCCTTGTGGCAACTCGCTCCACAACTGCGTCACTCCTTGGGTAAAGATGCTTCGCCCAAAATCCCTATTGGATTTGGCGACTGAGAGGCAGTTTGATGTGGTGTGTGAAATGCTCAAAATTTCAACTTCAGCCACATCAGGACATTTCAGAAGGTCACACTGCTGGGGAATGAAAGTTCCACACTGGCTCAGATTTCCTCCGGACTCAGGTTGGGTTTTCTGATGATCCGGCAGTTATGTGGTCAGGTCTACTAATTCTAGCTTTCCATCTCCACTTGTGTCCATAAAGAAATTAACAGAAAGGGCCAAATAAGATCTCATCGCTGTGGTGACATTTCTGGTCTGAACAAGTCATATTCAAACAATGTCAACATATTGGATAACCTGCTCTGGGCCCAGCATAAAGACACAGGAAAGATGTGCTAGCATCTTTACTTTTTTTTAAAAAAAATAGTTTAAGGAGGTTTGGCATGTCATTGAAGGCTGGAGATGTACTATTGACACTATTCCTGACAGGTTGCATGATAGTCTGGTATGGCATTTCAAATATGTAAGAACATATGATGCTGCAGAGTGTACTGAACTCATTCCAACCTATCACAGACAAAACACACCACACCATCGGTTACAAGCTACATGATGGTCCCAAGAAGGGACCTTCTATCATAAAGATCCCCACCACCCAGTCCATGCCATCTTCTCACAGCTCCTTCAAGCAGGAGGTAAACAAGCTTGAAGTCCAACACTACCTGTTCTACGAGTCTGTGGTGGCCAGTGCTATCATGTTTGCTGTTGTGTGCTGGGGCAGCAGGCTGAGGGTAGCAGACACCAACAGAATCAATAAATTCATTCGTAAGGCCAGTGATGTTGTGGGGATGGAAATGGACTCTCTCACGGTGGTGTCTGAAAAGAGGATGCTGTCCAAGTTGCATACCATCTTGGACAATGTCTCCCATCCACTACATAATGTACTGGGTGGGCACAGGAGTACATTCAGCCAGAGACTCATTCCACCGAGATGCAACACTGAGCGTCATAGGAAGCCATTCCTGCCTGTGGCCATCAAACTTTACAACTCCTCCCTTGGAGGGTCAGACACTCTGAGCCAATAGGCTGGTCTTGGATTTATTTCCATCTAGCATAATTTATATATTATTATATAATTATTTATGGTTTTATATTGCTATATTTATACTCTATTCTTGGTTGATGCAACTGTAACAAAACCCAATTTCCTTCAGGTCAATAAAGTATGTCTGTCTATCTATCAGGTTCAAGAACAGCTCCTGCCCTTCAACCATTTGGTTTTAGAACTAACCTGCACCAACCCAATCACTACCTCAGTACAGCAATGCGATCACCACTTTGCACTACAATGAATGTTTTTGTATTCTAATTGTATTCTCTCTTCTAAAATTTTGTACAACATATTTTTAATTGTGAATGCTGTGTCTCCAATGTTCTGCGCCTATGCTCCTGCTGCAAGTGTTTTTCATCGCACCTGAACACGTTTACTTGTACACATGACAATAAATTTGACTGAATAATCCCTTTGAAAAACAGTTCTTTGCACAATGTATAACAAAAAAAATGCAATAGTACTAATGTCCAAATTTCCATTCACCCCCACATCTCATTTTGCTCCCCTCTCTTACTTCACTCCCATCACTCCTCTGTGAGGAATCCACCTCCCACAGTTGTGATCAGATCAGCCACAGTATTAACAACAGTGGCCCCAGGCAATCTGAATATCCGATGCAGAAAAAGTTCTCCAAAGATATCAGACGTTATTAGATAAGGTCAACAGCAATGGCAAGGATGATCAGGTTCTATCTGGTGTCCATAATATGGCAATCTGAAAGTTCTGGAAACTTTCAGCAGGCCAGGCATCTGTGGAGAGAGAAATATTGCTGACATTTCAGGCCAAAGGACGTTAACCTGAAACATTAACTCTCCCTCCATTGATACTGCCCGACCTGATGTACCTTTCCAACATCTTCCTATTCCTATCCCAAGGCTCTTGACAGTTCTGCTAATAAGATGCTGGCTACTGAATGACAACAACAGAAACTTAGTCAATGAATTTTTAAACAAACAGACAGCAGCAAAGAAAATTTCAGAGCTTGGGGCATTGAAAATAAGAGTATACCAACAGAAAGGTGATTGAAATTAGAGATGATCAAGAGCCACAGACTGAAGCCATGCAAATATCGGAAAACAAGAGACTACAGATGCTGAAATCTGGAGCAAAGGTAAAAAACAAAACACTGGAAAAACTCAGGGGGTCGAGCAGCATCAACGGAGGCAGAGGGATGGTCGACCCTTCAGGTCAAGATGCTGCAACAAGACCAAGAGTGTAGAGGAATGAGGGGCCAGTGAGAGAGGAGGAATGAAAGGGCATCTCTTAGGTGGGGTGGGGATGCACAGGAAGGGAGATAATGGGCAGATGGAGTAATGTGCAAGTGGTTACAGGTTGCATTACTCGTGCTGGTGGTGACATCAGGGGCTGGAGTGAGTGTTTATAAAATCCTGGGGCCGCTCAGCTGGGAGTCAGAGCAGCAACACAAAGAAGTGACAAGCACTGCTGCAAATTAGGAGGCAGGTAAACATAATGAGAAAGTAAACACAAGGAAGGAGAGACGGCAAGGAGAAAGCAAAACCTGAAGTGAAAGCAACAGGGTGATGGAGGAACACAGACAATAATCAAACAATGAAAAAAGGGACAAAGATTACACAGTAAACAACGGAATTAACAAAGCGGTTTTGGTGGAAACCTTTTGCATTGGACACCTCTGAAAGATGGAGTCACTGAGGCACTGGCTGTATTTGTTCCTGTGCAGCACAGGAAACTCCAGAAAAAGAAATTATTTACAGTGGATCCCAGCTGACTGGAACACATCAGGACCAGGACATTTTGGCCCAGTTAAGCATTTTCACAATTAGCCAAAGTCTCATGAAAATAGTTAAAAGAAAAAGACAATCTGAGTAACAAATTATGTATTTAAATGAAATACAGTACTAATTAGAACACTATCAATAATACTACAAAAGTATAAAACTGTGCTATTAGGAACTAATGCAATTGAAACAGGAATTCATCCAGTGTGTGTAATGAACAAATTCAGCAAGGACACCAAGTGCAGATGATGGACTTCCTTCATACAATGCTGTTTGAAATTACAACTTTCAAATCTTCAGTTTAATTGTACCATTCAAGACGATTGTCAATACCTTCAAATTCTTCATAGTTTCTAACTTTTTGAAGTAGTGAAATAGTTTCATTTTTACTCCCAGCCGTTTCTGGCACCTCCAAGCCTGAAAGCTTGAAACGGCAGTGACCAAAACAGTTCCAAAGAGTCTTACTGCTTATTTCTCAACGACCAGCATTGACACTGCTTTTTGATCACAAACACGTGCAACTGATGCTATTAAATACCTGAACACTCTGAACATGGTGTAGCATCTAACAGTAAAGCAATTGTGTGCAAATGGCACTAGTTAGAATCTGTCCAGAAATAGTATCCTGCCTCAATTTAGTGGGTTAGTGTCCCAAATAAACGAATGGAATCCCGGCAATTTTCTCGATTAGTTTTTGTTCTTTAAGAGTTTCCCAAGTAAGCAGCTGCCCCGATTAACGGATGGCCCGATTAACTGAAATCCACTGCATTTCCACGCCCCCCCCCCACCACAACCTTTTGCATGACGAGGATAAGCCCAAACAGCTAACTGTACAGTTACTGTTATAATGTAGGAAATACCACAGCCAATTTGCGCACAGCAAGCCGCATGAACAACACTGTGATAAAGACCAGATAATCCACTTTAATAAGGTTTAATCCTTGGCCAGTACACCAGGGATGCCAAACCCTCAGCTGGCAACAATTATCATTAACTTCAAGTTCGAGAACTTTTTACCCCCACCACCCCCACTTGTTTTAATACATCTCTGTTCTGTTTAAATGCTGAATTCAAATGGCAATTAAACTGACAAATTTAGAGAGTTGCTGGCTGTTAGGATTGAGTGGATTTAATAAGTATGAAGGAGCTGGAGTCATGTTGGAGGGGTCCGGCCAGAAGCCACTGCTCCATCAGTCACAGGAGCAGCCCTGCTGTGAGGGCTTCAAACACACTGACCCACCTTGTGTACCTGGCCACGGAATCAATAGGCTAAATGTTTTACACTTAGACTTCTCTGATTCTCCATAGAAGGGAGAGGAAAATATTAAGCTGGAGATGCAACATCTTAAACAAAATAACTTCAGCTCGAAGGGAAGCAGGAGAACTTGTAATGGATATGCAGAACACAGCAGACTGACGGTTTATGAAAATTACAACATTCATGCCAACTGCCTGCCCCTGACAGTGAACTGCTTAATTAGGGACAGCAGGGTTACCACAGGATTTGAGGACCGTGCCAAGGATCAGATCAATTAGCAGAGTTCCCAGTCTTTAAAGAGTCAAAGGCTAATCAATGCGGAAAGCGCCTTTTGTCTATTACCTAAGGTTTCGGCTCCAACCCTATCATTACACGAGGGCAAAGGCTAGGGTTTGCAGTGACTATGAACTACCTCATGCACACCAGACTCTGTTGTGCCATTTGTACACCGTCCACGGAAAGGGTTTGTTACAATTCAAAATGAGCCTCAAGGCTTTCAATCCCACTGCTAGAGACACTGAACCTCTGTAGGACTGAGTCTCAAGGCCAGGAAGCAAACCAGACAAAGCAAAAATGGAAAGAGAAGTAAATGAGACGTTAGTAATTACAAGGCTGCAATAGTACAGTATTGAGCTACTGCAAGGACGAGCGACAACAGATAACCAGATCTATGCTAAATGCCAGGTGTGTGTAATACACAGTTGGTTCTAAAAACAGTAAGTTTTGGGTTTAAATCCTTCTCCGAAGACTTTTGCGCTCTGTCTCTTTCAGGCACGAACATAAAAATACAGCTGACATTCTAAAGCAATGCTAAGAGAATCCAGCCTCATCAGATGAAATGTAAGATAAGATAAAATTAGTTTTATTTGTCACATGCACATCACACCATACAGTGAAATATGTCATTTGTTCCAAAGACCAACGCAGTCTACGGATGTGCTGAAGGCAGCCTGCAAGTGTAGCAATGCTTCCAGCGTGAATATAGTATGCCCGCAGCTTACTAACCCTAACTATCATCTTTGAAATGTGGAAGGAAACCCAAATACGCAGAGAACTTCCTTGCAGTCACAGAGAGAACGTACAAACTGCTTACAGAGAACCGCGGAATTAAACCCAGGTCATTACACTAACTGCTATGCTACCATATTACCCACAGTAAACCCACACAATGGATGTCAACTACGTGGACTCTTTCCATCAGATACTGAAGACTTACTAAAGGCGTGGCTTCAAGCTGAAGCAGGTGAGTTGTCCAACATTTATCCCCAAATCAACCCTGGCACTGCGCTTGGTAAGAACTTACTGTGCGCTGTTGGATGCCAATATCTCCTCATTACCACATTTCTCATTTACAGGGTATCTGTAAATTATAAAAATCCATTTAATTGCACATCTCTTTGTTCTGTTTTTCCTTAATAAGGATTAAAAACTGCATTCAGTAATTCAGCTGTCACCCGCAATCAAGCCCACGACTCCAGATAGCACTTCTGATCCTGAAAGTCCTGTTTTTAAAGTCCATGACAAAGATCTGACCACATGGGAACCGAAGCTGACATTCCAGCGCAGTACAGAGGGAGTGCTCTACTGTCAGAGGCACTGTGATAATCATCTCATTAGAAAGACTGAGACGGATGTAAAAGACCTCAAAGCTTTAATTTATTAGAGAGTCAGTAATTCATTCTTCTTAATATATATTCCCATTCGATAACAATTAAACAGTTGATCTGGTCATCAGTGCTTCTCTGTTTGAAGTCATGTTGTGAGCATGTAGCTGCTTTGTTTTAAGGAGCACACTAGTGACCTGGAATCAATGCTGGGTGTGCTGAGACAACCCAGGGAAACAGCCTTTTTCTTCAGGCTGGCCAATCCAGATTGGGTGTAGTCACTGCTGCTGGAAATGCACTTGCACATGAACACAATGAGTCCACAGAACCACCTGCCCAACAGCCCACAGACTCCAGGCTCCTGCGTGAATACTGGGGCCACAGGAAGAGGGCAGCCCCCAATGTAAATCTGGTAGACTGTAAAGTGTTTTTAATTTTAAAACCTCTAAACAGGGCAATAAGCAGAGCAGGACGGAGTGTGAGGCAGGAGCCTGAAGCACTCAGGTGGAAGTTCTACAAGCAGAGCTGTGGTAAAGACAGGGAATTCCAAGAAACAAGGAGAATAGTGGCGAAGCCACAAAGGGAGTGATGCAGCATGGAATATTTATGGAAGAGACAGGAGCAAAATACCATTTTAAATTAAATTGATTAACCCTCTCCTGTTTGTTCTATTTACAGAATCATGAGAGACATACTGCACAGACACAGCCTTTTTGGCCCACCAAGTATTCACTGACCATCAACCACTGTATGTCAATTACATTAATCATTTTAGTCTCCACACATTCTTTTTAACTCCCTCTGCATTCTTGCACTTGCCTACATACTAGGTGCAAGCTCCAGAAGACAATTAACCTACCAGCTGCTACAAGTTTGATTTGCGAAAGGAATCCGGAGGAGCCGGAAGAAAACCATGGAGTTGCAGGAAGAATGTGTAATCTCCAGGCAGGCGGGCTCAAGGTCAAGACTGAATCGGTGTTATTGGTGCTGCAAGGCAGCAGCTCTAACAGCTGCACCATTGCATATAGGCAATCTTACATCCTGTTCCCAACTAATGGTCATACTTCCATGTGCTCATCTGGCTTGTACACAATGCACTGGGCTCAAGACTCAAAGGAGCAAGGCTATAAAGGAGATTTAACAAAGGTACTGAAAGTCAGTAAGATTCAAGCTCGAGTAAAGCAGGAACTGAAGAATGGACCCTGTAAAACAGAAGTGTGGGTTCCCACCAGTAGGTTGGGCGATGCAGGGAGAAGGTCAAAGTTTCGAATCATTGACTTCATCACAACTGGAGAAGTGAGAAACAAGTACGTTGCAAGTGGTAGAGGGCGAGGTGGAAAGAGGAGTAAGTGAACACAATGAAAGTGAGACATAATTTCTGTCAGATTTGTCTAGACTCTAGATGTTCCTGGAAGGAAAATAGCAGCAAATCGGAGCAAAATAAACTGCAGATGCTGGAAACGTGAAACCAAAGTGCCCCTGGCATCTTCAGTTTTTGTTTCAGATTTTCAGCATCTGCAGTTCTTTTTTTTTTGTGCCCCAAAAGTTCAGCAGGAAAGTGAATGGCAGAAGAACTGGAGGCAACAGGCAATGCCTTCTCTGTCATGAAGAGCTGGGATCTGTAAAGTGCTGCCCAAAAGGTTGGTACAGTACGATTTAATTTGTGGCTTTAAGAAGGGAACTGGATGCAAAACTGAAAGCAGAATATTGCATGGTTTCAGTGAGACCAGCTGGGGATTGTTTGAAAGAGCCAGCAATAGATCAATATGCTACAGGTCAATGCTTGGCTGCAGCTAGAGTTGTATCTTTTAGGTGAGAGAACAAACTAAAGTCAGGTTTACATGTTGGAGCAGTAGAGGAGAAGCTCCAGCATTCACATGAAAAGGAGCAGGATGGTTGGACGGACATCTCCCTACATCCACCATCAGAATGGACAGTGACGCTGTAGGTCAAAACTGCCGCCTCACAGTTCCAGAGACCTGGATTCACTCCTGACTTCTGATGTTGTCTGAGGGGAATTTGCACATTCTGCGTGACTGCGTGAGTTTCCTCTGCGTGCTTTGGGTTCCTCCCACATCCCGAAGTTGTGGGAGTTGTTGGGTTCATTTTGCCACTGTAATAAGCCCATAATGTGCAAGTGAGTGATAGAAATTGGAGTGGGGGTGGAGGTTGATATGTGGGAATCTGGGTGAAAACACAAGAGGCTCTGCAGATAACTGGAAATCCAGAGTTACACACAAAATGGAGGAAGTCATCAGGCCAGGCAGCATCTACAGAAAGATGGTGACAGTGGCACACACGGGAGTGAAGTAGAGTGGCTGAGTGGTGTCACAACAACAATCTCCCACTCAACGTCAGTAAGACCAAAGAATTGATTGTGGACATCAGGAAGAGGAGGTTGAGGAAACACACCAATCCTCACAGAGGGATTAACAGGGAGCAGTCAATTCCCTGGGTATCAAGATCTCTGAAGATCTATCCTCGGGCCTGACATATTACAAAATTACAAAGAAGGCACA
Source organism: Mobula hypostoma (assembly GCF_963921235.1). Classification (NCBI taxonomy): domain Eukaryota; kingdom Metazoa; phylum Chordata; class Chondrichthyes; order Myliobatiformes; family Myliobatidae; genus Mobula; species Mobula hypostoma. Next base: position 135,507,509 of record NC_086102.1, on the reverse strand, counting down.
ACAGCATTTATAATTCAGTAGGAAATCGAGGAGACTTGGTATGTCACCAAAGACGCTCACAAATTTCTACAGGTGTACCGTGGAGAGCATTCTAACTGGTTGCATCACTGTTTGGTACGGAGGGGCTATTATTGAACAGGATTGGAAAAAGCTGCAGAAAGGTGTAAACTCAGCCAGCTTCATCATGGGCACTAGCCTCCATCAAGAACATCCTCAAAAGGCGATAAGGACCCTCACCACCCTAGACATGCCTCTTCTTGCTGCCATCAAGGAGGGGATACTGGAACTCAACATTTCAGGAGCAGCTTCTTCCCCTCCACTGTCAGATTTCTGAAGGGACAATAAACTCATGAACACTACCTCAGCATCTTTGATCTCTTTTTATACATGCTGTACTTATTGTAATTTATAGTTTTTATTATCATGTATTATTAGGTATTACAACAAATGGCTGCCACAAAGGAAATTCACAACATATGCCAGTGATATCAAGCCAAATTCTGATCTCGGAGGAATAGAGAGTGGATGTTTCAAGCCGAGATGCTTCAGCGAGAACTGGAAAGGAAGGGGGAAGAAGCCAGAATAAGGAAGCAAGGGGACAGAAAGGAGTTCAAGCTGGCACGTGATGGGTGAAACCAGGAGAAGGAGAAAGGGGAATGAAGTGAAAAGCTGGAATGTGATAGGTCAAAAAAGACCAGGGCTGAAGGAGGAATGATGGGAGAGGAGAGTGGACAATGAAGGAAGAGGGGCACAAGGGGGAGATGACAAGCAAGTGAAGAGAAAAAAGGGAACAGCAAGGGAACCAAAATGGGGAATGGAAAAAGAGAGAAGGTGGAGAGAGGTAGAAATTACCAGAAGTTGAAGAAATCAATGTTCATGCTGTCAGGTTGGAGGCTACGTAGACGGATTAATCTAGGATTAGTGCAAATGGATGGTTAATGATTGCTGTGGATTCAGTAGCTGAAGGGCCTGTTTCTGTGCTATATGATTATCAGCAACAGAAGGTAATTCCACATTCTTCCATTTGCTGCTGCAGCACAAGGCTTTGCACAAACCGTCCGCTCACACGGGAGCACAGAATATACTGTAAAACTAATTAACGGGCTGCAAAGCTGATCAGGACGTCCTGAGGAAATCAATGCACTGGGATTAGACCCCAAGCGCCCAGGCAGGATCTGTCACTCAGGAATTGTGGAGCTTCAGCAAGTGAAATTCCATACCCACACCCACACAGAATGGAAAGTCTGCTTCCATCACCACCCCTGACAGCTGGTTCCAGACACCTAAAAAATTACCCCATATGTCTCCTTTAAACACTCTTCCTCTCACGTTAAAGGCTATGTCCACTGATATTTGGCAAAATGCTTGGAAAAATCTCGGATGATCCAGAGAAAAAAGTCCAGTTATCACTAATACTCTCTAATCCAGCAACGTTCTGGTGAACGTTTAATTCACCTCCTTCCAGTAATGTGACCGAAACGACACAGAATCCCCAAAATGCAGCCAAATCAAGAAGTTTTATACAACTGCAACATCAATTTCTGACTCTGGTACTCTATGCCCCAATTTATGAAGGCAAGCACGCTATCTGTTTTCTTTAGCACCACAGCTACTTGCATTACCACTTTAAGGGAGCCGTGGACTTGCACCCGGAGATCTGTCTGTACATCAACACTCTGAAAAGACCTGCCATTTGTTGTATACTTCTTGAAATGCAACACCTCACACTTGTCAGGATCAAACTCCATCTGCTATTTCCCCACCCATATCTGCAGCTGTTCTATATTCCACTGTTATTTTTAACAACCTTCTCCACTGTCCAAAACTCCACCAATTTTTGTATCAACTGCAAGCTTACCAATTGATCAAGTCATTTATGTTCACCATTCACAAGAGAGGTCTCAGCACCAATTACTGAGGAACGCCACTGTTTACAGGTCACCAGCCAAAATAACACCCTTCTACCACCACCCTGTCTTTCATGGCCCAACTAATTTTAAATTCAATCTACAAAGTACCCAGAGATCCCATGCATCTTAATTTTCCAGATCAGCCCACCATTAAGAACTTTGTCAAAAGCTTCAATGAAGTCCATATGGACAAAATCCACTGTCCCACTCAACCATCTTTTCCATCCTGTCAAAAACAATCTCCATTTCCTTCTTTACCTCTCTCAATAAGCTGGGCTAGATGCCACAAGGCTCCCTGGACTTCCACCTCATCATTCTTCAATGGACCCAACGCCAGCAGTATAGCGCTCACGTTAATCTAAGCCAGGATGAGACAAAGGAACCGCTTTCCTCACCTAATCGCCTTTACTCCAGCTTTGACTGTAAATACCGGCAGCTGCTTCACATCCGGACAGTGCTGAAGTACCAGACCCACCCTCATTTCCACACCTAAACCCTATCCAGATGACTGGCTGAAACGCAGGACAAGTCTCTGCTGGGCAAGACAACTGTACCAACCAGCAGAGACTGCATGAGGTCTCTTAGCAAATATTATTCCACATAGCTGCCTCCACCCCAACCCCAAAGGATTGTGTATTTCTGAAAAGCAGTCTGAACAGGATACAAGACAGAAATGCTATATTCAAATGTGAACATCTTTAAAAGGATGAAATAAAACAAAGACGCTAGAAGACAACAGATGCTAGGACCATTCTGCAGGCTGGGCCGCATCTGTAGTGAGAGTTCCAAAACATTGTCTCTCTCCACAGATGCTGCCTGACCTGCTGAGAGTTTGCAGCACAAGCTGCAAGGGTACAACAAATGCTTCGGTTTCCCCTGCTTTCTGTAACGTTCCCAGTTCGGGTCCACCAAACAGCTCTACCTATTTCCTACAAATTCAATCTTCAGTCCCTGTTAGCAACCACTCTGCAGCTCTCATCGCTTCTGAGCTTCTACTGCAAGGCTTCCCGGGAATGAGCAATTCCTCCCCAGGACCCGTCATAGTGAACTGCGGCAACTAAGCTCAGTGGGATCAGGCCAGTGCTCCCCTCTCACAACATCACTGCAACGGTGCTTTAGGGTGTTCACATCAAGCACAAAGATCCAAAGAAAAAAATTAAAAGATCGCATTTCAGAACCTTTGGACCAGGGACATCCATCTCCTTCCTCACCCTTGCAAATACCCTCGGCAGTTACTTTGATTTCTGTTCAGCTGCAGAACAAATCTCCTTTCTTGCTCAAAATCTCATTGCTTCTTCCTTATTTATTTTTCCCCCCACGCATTAAATTTCAAGAGATGATAAACAGAGTAAAATTAAATCCACCTCATTAGCCTTCAGCAAGGATTAGAGGAGAACACAATGAGTTTGAGATATAAATACACCAAGGATGCCTGAAGCACCATGCTCAACTTCAAACCACAGTTCATACTCCAGGAGAAAGGGCCGTCTCATAAACCGACAGCCATTCAAGTTCAATTCCCAAATGCAAAACAAAGCTATTTTGACTCCACCTGGTTTGCAGAAATGACGCCATACATGCACACACGCTGCAGGGTCAAATGGAGAGTGGATTTACCTTGGTTGCCTCGGACTTGGGCCCAAATGTTGCTTTCAGAACCCAAAGGATAATTCAAAAGGGAAAGAGCAAAAAATAAACTGGAAACATAAAAGTAGGGAATGCTGACCACAATTTCTATCTAAATCAGCCTGAAAGTTCTGATTAATATTTGATTATTATTCACTAACTCAGCTGGCCTGGCCAAGAGAGGAGAGGGCCACCATTTGTTTCGCTTGTCACAGGTATGACCTGACTTGCTTTTCAGCATTTTCTGTCTTTATTTTAGATTTTCTACATTTTCATTGAAGGATTTTCTACATTTTCATTGAAGAAGAAGAAAACCCTTAACTCTGAGTGCAGTCATCGGGACGCCGTAATGACGGCGTTTTTTTAGAAGGCTTTCTTATTTTTACGAGGCCAAGTTGCTAGCTCGGCACCCAACCCAGCACGGATGGAAAGCGTGCAAGGGAGACGGCTGGATTCGAACTCGGAAGCCTTCGCTCCGAAGTCCGGCGCTGATGCCACTACGCCACCAGCCGGCTACATTTTCATTAAAATGACCTATTCACTCTAGCAGTAGTTAGTGTGCATAAATCATCAAGGGAGAAAGGTAGACTGTAATATAAGGGAGAAGGAGGAACTATTTTGGCAGCAGTGCTTTTGGTGCATCTCTGTACTTCAAGTTGTTAATGTGCTTTTACACCAGAACACTGAAAGAATGCTATCAATTATCAAACAGAACCCCCTCAATATTTGTACTGCTCCTCCAGTCACTTTGCAGCTCAGGTATTCAGCCAGATCATCCTGATAAGTAGTCCCAACATTCGCAACTAGAGGTTTTTTGCAATTACCATAGCTGTGCAGTGATGATTTCAAAAGGCATCACTTGTATAAAGAGCACTTATATAGATAAAGAACAGCAGCACAGATCATGAAAACATTGCAGTTTTTAGCGGAACTTCATAATGCACAAATCAATGTCCTTAACATCATTGTGAGTTGGTCAAAGTAAATTGTTATCAGGAAAGTTTGTGTACAAATTGGCTGCTGTGTTTCCCACATTACAACAATGTGCTTCAGCAACTACTCATGTGATTTGAAGAACTTGAGGTAGCGAGAAATGATTACAAATGAGGGCCTTCTGTCAGAGTGTTTTCATATACAGAATTTTAGGGATGTGTGAATCTCAGGGCAGTCTCAACCCTATTGTTATAACACTAGTGAATGGTTCCCAGGTATGTTAAGATGGACCTTTGACCTCACAATCTACCTCTTTATGATCTTCCACCTTATTTTCCACCTGCACTGCACCATTTCCAACCAGGAAGCTGTCAGAGGAATCCTTCAAACCTTTCAAGTGCCATTTTCTCAGTGAAGTCAGCAGCAACCCTGTTAGCTCAAGTTGGACAATTGGGGCCTTCTTAACTGCTTTGGCTGGCTCTCAGATGGTTCTTTTTACGTTAATTGGCTTGAAGCCTAACAGATCCTGGCGACGGATGGAGCACATTTCCCAACTGTGTGGGGTCTGTGAAAAATCATTAAAGTAGAAACTGGATAAGGGAAGAGTGGTTGGAATCAAGGACAGCCGGGATAGGAATGGCATCAGCACTTCAGAGTAGGGAGAGGAAATGGGCATGGATGCACGAGGTTAGAGGTGAAGAGGTGTAATGTTCCCTGCTCTTGAGGCAGAAGAAACTTATGGAAAAAAGCAAAACAGTACATCTACTTTGGAAGCGGGGGGATAGGGTGAGGGGAGAGGTGCTAGTCACATGATCTGGTATTGAATAAATGGTACATTAACAACATAGATAAACAAGAGGAAAATAGTGTAGATTAGTATAGGGAAGTGATGTTGAGGTAAAACATTATTACATTCAATGATAAATTAACACCATATTCTGGATACACTCTTTGCTTGTGAAGATCAGGAACACCATGAGGAACACAGTATGGCAAAATAAAAAACACAGAAAATACTGAAGAAACTCAGCAGATCAGACAACTGCCTATCTGCTAACTGCCTTCAACATTTTCTGTTTCAACATCTAGATTTTTTTTCCTTTCCACAGTTTGGCAAAATGTCACATACACAGAAAAAAAACACACGTTTTTTTTTTAAAAACACGTTCACTCTTAATTTTTTGTCACTCAACAGAATACTTTAACAAAGAGCTATCTCATTTATCATTATGGCTCCAGTAGGAGCATTGCAATGACACATATCAAAGGACTGCTGTCACCTCTGTTAATCTTATGCATTCCAGTTATCTTTTGGCTGTAACTGCACCACCTCTTTTGATATTAAATACAAAAAACATCTTTGAAACTATTCTGGACTCCTGTCGTCCACTGAGGATCCCACCTGAACATGAATGAAGAAATACTATTACCAGATTCACTGAGCATACTATGGTCCAATACTGCTACAGTGAAGACTACACCCAACAGTACACTTCCATGTTTAGCCAAAACACCCCAGTGAACACCTAATTCATCACTCCTCGACCGCCAAAGCCTTCATCAGCAGCAACAGACCTGCAATCAATTAACACTAAAGCAATGACTGTACAAAGCTAAACATTTATATCAACTATTATAAATATAGTGTAGGGAAGTGTATGGTCATGCGCTTTGGTAGAAGGATTAAAGGTGTAGACTATTTTATAAACTTGGAGAAAATTGAAAAAAAAAATCAGAAATGCTAAGGGACTTGGGAGTCCTCATGCAGGATTCTCTAAAGGTTAATTTGCAGGTCAAGTCGGTGGTAAAGAAGACAAATGCAATAGCATTCATATTGAGAAGACTAGAATACAAGAGCAAGGATATAATGCTGAGGCTTTATGAGGCATTGGTCAGACTGCACTAAGAGTATTGTGAGCAGTTTTGGGCCCATTATCTAACATGTGTGCTGATATTGGAGATGGTCCAGAGGTTGTTCATGAGAATGATTCTGAGACTGAAAGGGTTAATGTATGAGGAACATTTGATGGCTCTGGGCCTGTAGTTGCTGCAGTTTAGAAGAATGGGAGGTAGGGAGGTGTTCTCATTGAAACCTATCGAATATTGAAAGGCCTCGATAGAGTGGATGTGGAGAGAACCAGAGGGCACAGCCTCAGAAGAGGGATGGCCATTTAGAACAGAGATGGGAAATTTCTTTAGCCAGAGGGTGGTAAATCTGTGGAATTCACTGCCACAGATAACTGTGGAGGCCAAGTCATTGAGAACAGAGGTTGACAGGTTCTTGATTAGTCAGGCATCGAAGGTTATGGAGAGAAGAGAATGGGGTTGAGAGGGATAATAAATCAGTCGTGGCACAGCAGACTCAATGGGCTGAATGGCCTAATTGTGCTGCTATGTCTAATGGAAATCTTCAGATGTCAGGTTCTGAAATCCTTGGACCACACATGGACAGGGCACTTGCAGATACTGTACCTGGAGGAGCACAGCCACAGACAGGTACTGTAATGTGCTGACAGCTAGGATGTTGAAGAAGTAACACTGGGGACAGCTCTAAGAAAACTGGTGGAAATCAGGTCATTTTATTTTGAAAGCAGTTTAGTCATATGGTTTACAAATCAGCCATGCTTTACACTTCACTATTGAACACTTCTGTCCTTTTATTGACTAAAAACAGTGAGCAGAAGTTGCTCTGCTTAAACTTCACTTTAACTTGAGAGGCTGCCAACATTGGTTATGGATGAGAAACACAACCTACCTGCTGAGGCTTGCACGAGGTCCAAGCTGCACAATTGCCTCACCAGTAATGGGGGGAGACAGACAGAGAGAATGGGAGGGCAGGGGAGAGGGGGACAGAGAGAGAGACAGAATGGGAGGGGCAGAGATGGAGGGCGGGGAGAGGACGGTGGGGGGGAACAGAGGAAGAGAGGGAGGGGGCAGACAGACAGACAAATAAGTAACTCTGATTACTACATCTGCACAAAGTGCACCGGGAGCCTCAGCTTCTTCGTGACTGTGTTAAGGAAATGGAGCTGCAGCTAGATGGCCTTCGACACATACAGAAGGCTAAGAAGTGACAGATAGGCAGCCAGTGCAGAGTGTCCCTGTGGCTATTCCCCTGAATAATAAGTTTACCACTCTGGACACCTTTGGGGGGTTGGAGTGGCAGGGAGGGGAAAGAGGGAGATGACCTGCCAGGGGGAAGCCACAGTGTCTGGTTCTCTGCCACTGAGTCTGGCTCTGTGGCTCAGAAAGAAAGGGGGAAAAAGAAGAGTGCAGTAGTGATAGAGTGTTCCATCATTAGAGAGGCAGAAGGCAGATTCTGTGGACATAAAAGTGACACCCAGTTGGTATGTTGCCTCCCATGTGCCAAGATTAGAGATATCTCGATTGGATCCACTGCACTCTGAAAGGGAGTACGTCCTGAAGAGTCAATTTGTGGAGTTAGGCAGAAAGCTGAAAAGCAGGACCTCCAGTGTAGTAATCTCTGGATTGCTGCCAGTGCCACGTGCCAGTGAGGGTAAGAATAGGATGATTTGACAGGTGAATGCATGGCTGCTTGAACTTCACTTCAAATTGAAAGGCTGCCAACATTGGTTATGAACGAGAAACACACCATACCTGCTGAGGCTCACCCGAGGTCCAAGCTGTACAATTTGCCCAACCAGTAATGAGAGAGAGATGCAGAGAAAGAGAAATCCCGAACATCAATCGGAAGTCCGGAAGTCAAGGCCCGATGGACGGAGCCCTCAGTTTGCTATTCTCAAAGTCTGCTGGAGAAGTCCAAGGCCATTGCCTGCAAAACTGGAGGATGAAGACAGCCTCTTCTGCAGTGGAGCACTGTGTATGTGCACGGCTGGGCTGGTGGGAGGGAGGAACAGGGGTTGTCTTGCTGCTGCTTGTGTTCTGTATTGTTCTTCTGAGCACGGTGGGTATGCTATGTCAGTGCCAGAATGTGTAGCTACACTTGCAGGCTGCCGTAGCACAGCCTTGGGTGTGTTTGTTGTAAATACCAATGATACAGTTCACTGTTTCCATGTACGTGTGATAGATAAATGAACGTGAATCTGAATCCGCCTGCACTACACTCTGTATCTTGCTACTTGTGATAATAATAAACCAAGCCCAGTTCATGAAAGTATCCAATAAAATATGGCAGTAGCATAACCATGCTGTTGCATAGTTACAGAATCAAGTGAAGAGAAACCAGATTGGTCTTTAAAGTACATCACAGAATGCAACACAAGTTCCACGGTATGAGTGTATTTCCAGCCACTCCAATGAAAGTTATTACCTGCAACTCATCATGACTGCAACTGTCTTGGTGAACATTAAGTTTGGCAATTATCCATGTGAAATTTGGCCGTGCTGAGGTAAAGATGTGGATTATTTTCACTGCAGCCACGACGATTATTTATCAGCACCAGAACATCTCCTTGGTTGTACATCTTTGAGACCATGAAACATTCCAACTAGGAATCACCAGCTTGTCTGTTTTGGGAACACCACATTTTAAAATCTGTGTTGTACAGCCACCTTTCAAACCCCACCAATTCTGAACTCCATCCCAGCCAGAGCGAGAAGCAGACAGAAACAGAGGGAGAGCGCAGATAGGTCCTTAATCTATTCCCACTCACATTTATTACCCAGCAATCACTCAAGTTTAAAATTCAAGCTTACTTTGAAACTGACCACTTTCACACACTCCAATCCACCTTTCGAGACATATTAACCACAGCCACCTGTGTATTACCTTCTACATTTCCACCACGACTAGCATTATGCTATAGCTGTCTAGTCCCTACCTAAACCTTATCACTTTCCTGTCGTTCTGAAACCAAGTCTTGGCAAACTTCTGATCACTTGACAACACTTCCTATCAATGATGACATTCCAGCAAAGAGACTTTAGAATGCTTTTGTGCACTAAAGGTGCTACACAAACACACGTCATCGTTGACATTGTGGCAGAAATCCACAATGAGGTTCAATACCAGCACTGTACAAACACTCAATCTACACAGGCATGTCTCAAGAGCATGGGTGTTCAACCTGCCCCTGACCTGTACCATATTCCCTCCCAAATGAGCTGTCATCCATCCATTCTGGATGTGAAAACTCAACTGGTATCATAGAACACAATAACACAGTACAGGCCCTTCAGCCCATAATGCATTGCAGCCTTTTAATCTACTCCAAGATCATTCTAACCCTTCCCTCTTACATAGCCCTCCATTTTTTGAAGATTCATGTGCCTTTCTAAGTTGCTTAAATGCTCTTAACGTATCTGCCTCTACCACCAGCCCTGGCAGGGCGTTTCATGCACCCACCATTTCCTGTGTAAAGAACTTACCTCTGGCATTCCCCTTATACTTTCGCCCAATACGCTTAAAATTATGCCCCCTTGTATTAGCCATATCTGCCCCGGGAAAAAGTCCATAGCTATCTAACCTATTTATACCTCTTATCATCCTGAACACCTCGCACCCTCCTTTGCTCCAAAGAAAAGGACCCTATCTTCAGATCCAATCCATTCCACTGATCTTATAGATACCCAGTATGTCTTATTAAGTTCCCTACCAATTGCTGGAAGCCCCCAAAAATCAGCACAAGGACAGGATCCTACACACAAAAGGAAAAAGCAACAGCAAGGTAGTGTGACGGTCAGCACAATGCTTTACAATGCAGGCGCCCTGGATTCAATTCCCGCCGCTGCCTGTAAGGAGTTTGTATGTTCTCCCCGTGACCACGTGGGTGTTTTCCGAGTGCTCCGATTTTCACCCACAGTCCAAAGATGTACCAAGTAATAGGTCAATTGATCACTATAATTGTCCCGTGATTAGGATAGGATTAAATTTTGGGGATTGCTGGGCAGCACAGCTCGAAGAGCAAGAAGGGGCGACCCCACACTGTATCTCAGTATATAAATAAGTACAAAGTAGGATACTTCAGGTTATTATGTTTCTCTCAGGCAGAGGAAAAACACGAGGATCCCATCTTCCCCACCCCCAACCCAAAACAAGAGCTCCCAGAGGAGAGGAAATGATCAACACACAGAAATAGTGCAAGACCTGGTGGAAGTACAATTATGATCACAGCAATGCACCATATTAATACACAAGCCTCTGAAGTAAAGAGTGAGTCAAGTGGAAACTATGTGTTTTAGCCCCTTAGCACTTGAAAAATATGGAAGCTAGTTATCAACATCCTCACCATTAGAATTGGAGAATAATGATTTCAGGCTGATTGCTTTAGGCTGGTCCTTCTTCCCCTTCCCAACCTACAATTAACCACCCTTTTGAAGTGAACAGCCAAGCCCATGCATGATACAGGGTTCTCTCAGCCAATAAGAAGAGGGAGGAGGAGGGGCATGTAAAGGTGGCAAGTGCGTGCGAAATCCACAGCAGAGTATTTTAATCTGTTCTAAAATCAGCTGTGCTGTTTTAAATTACTGCCTGGCCACGCTTTCCCCTGATAACCTTGTTCTCAGAAACTCTTTGCTGCCTTGGGAGAAGCTTTGCTTTTGGAGCTGATGTTGACAGGTTGCAAGAACTGAACTCTTAATAACAGAATACTGAAACTCTCTGTTTCATTTAATAAAGTACCAAAGACCACTGGCGTGCTGAGCCTAATACAAACATCACATCTGCTGGACGGCAACATTTCTGCAGCATCATTTTATTCTATCAGAATAGAATCACAGACACCACTACCATCAATTAAGCAATTTAGAGACAATAAACCATCATCAATGTATCACACACAAAACGACGGAGGAACTCAAGACAGGCAGCATCTATGGAGAGGAATAAACAGTCGACATTTCAGGCCAAGACCCTTCATCAGAACCTGAAAGGAAGGGGGAAGAAGCCAGAATAAGGTGGTGGTGGGGGGGGGGGTGCAGGAGTACAAGCTGGGTGGAGGAGAAGGGATGAAGTGAGAAGCTGAGAGATGATAGGTAGAAAAGGTAAAGGGTTGAAGGAGGAGTCTGATAGGAGAGGAGTGTGGACCATGGAGGACAGAGAAGGGAAGGGGCACCAGAGGAAGGAGAGGGGGAAAACGGGGGGGGGGGTAGAAATCACAGTAAGTTAGAAAAATTGACATTCATGTCGTCAGGTTGGAAGCTACCAGACACAGTAAGAGTTGCTCATCCTACCTTGTCTAATGCTCTAACCTGAGAGTGGTCTCATAGTGGTGATGGTGAAGGCCATGTTGAAGTGGGAATGGGAAGTAGAAACGGCCACCAGGAAATCCAGCCCGTCATGGATGGAGCAAAGGTGCTCAACAGATGGACAAATAGATACACTTTTCTTCCAGGGTAGAAATGGTGAATATAGGAGGGCAAGGGGTTTAATTGAGAGAGGGAGAGTTTAAACGAGATTTGTGAGGCAAGTTATTGTATTTATTCATTTTACACACAAAGTGATAGTACCCAGAACACACTGCCAGGTAGTCGGCAGAATCAGATAGCATAGCAATGCTTAAGAAATATTTAGAAAGGCAAATGACTTGATAGGAAACAAAGGGATACAGATACTATGCAGGCAAATGGTCTTAGTTAGATTGACATCGTGGTCAGTACAGACAAAGTGGGCCAAAATATCTGCTCCTGTGCTGTGCTCTGTGCCCCTGGTTCACCACCATCATCATTCCATGTGAAGCTTGGGAAGAAGGTATAGCTCACCTCATTCCGACGAAGGAAATCACATCTCCTCCCTTTTCTTTGACGGAGGAATCCAGAAAACAGAACTGAATTCAGAAAAAGAATTTTGAAATATCTCAGAATGTGCAGGAGATACCATCTTAATGAGGGAGTCAAACTGGGTGGCGCCTCAGCCTTCAAATTTCCATCACACTGCATAACTTTTGAAGGAAGATTAATATCTGCAATTTTAATCCACCATCCCCAACATCCCCTCTTCTCTAGCATCAAATCTCAGCTCAGGAGACACCATTAGTCTCTACTCCAGGACTAGGCTTCAATGCCTAATTTTATGATAGAAGTACTTAAGTTTACTGAAGAGAATAACAGGGTTGGTGGGTTCTCTTATGAGTAAATGCTGGACAGACCAGGCCAGTATCATTTAGAGTTTAGAACAGCAAGAGGCGAAATGATTGAAACTTCCAAGATCCTGAGGGGATGACTGTTTAAAAAAAAAAGGGCCACCCACGCAAGATAATAATCCAGCAAAATTCCGTCTCTAGGTTACGGGTCTTTGGAACTCTCTTTCCAAAAGGGAAGCGGATATTTTTAAGGCAAAGGGAGATGTGTGCTTGATAGGCAACATGCTGAAATACTATTGGGAGAGGCAGGATTGCAAAATTGAGATTACAATCAAAACATCCATGATCTCACAACAACATGGAGCTGAATACTCTCAAACCCATGGAGTTGCATATTGACTTCAGGAGAAATGTCTCCCCTCTCCGCCTGCTCATCATCGACAACTCTACAATTAGCACCATTTCAATATTCAGGTACCTGGGCACCATTATTTCACAGGACCCCATGTGGGAGAACTGCATCTCCTTCATCAGCAAAAAGGCTCTGCAGAGGATCTACAGCACTTCTTACGAGAGGTGGTACCTATCATCTTTTCCACCCATCACCTCAGTTTCCCACTTCATCAACCCCTCCCCGTTCATCTGGCTTCTCCTATTACCTTATACTTTTTCCCCTTCCTCACCATCCTATTCTGGCTTCTTCCCACTTCCTTTCCAGTCCTGATAAAGGGTCTTGGCCCAATACATTCAGCTGTTTATTCCTTTCCATAGATTTGCCTGGCCTGCTGAGGTCCTCCAGCATTTTGTGCATCTTACCCAAACATGAGCTACATCACAGCAGAACCCAATGTTTATAAAGCCACCTCTGCTCCACCACAGAGAGGTCCTGACTCCGCATACACAAGCTATCCCCAGTATCTTGCAATAGCTCCCAGCTTGAACAAACACTGCCAGCACTGCAAGGCAAGCCTCAATCCAAAATTGAATTGCATACAGTCAGTCTGAAAGGTGAAGCCTGCTGTAGGCCAGGTCTTTGCAACAGAAGCAATGGTACTGAAAAGCCTTCAGAATTCAGGCTTCTGGAAGCTGCTGAGGTCTGAATATCAGTCACTGACAATTCCACATTTCTCCGATCTGCTGCTTCTGTAGGAAAACACTTGACATAAGTGACTTGTTCTCATTCCATCAATGTTTGATTCATGTCAAAGGAGCAGTCCTAATGACTCTTTCAAGGTGCGTTGCAAAGGAATACAGGCTTGAACCAGCTTACACACGGCATTGCCTCAGAACCTCAAATGCAAACTGCAGCTCCAGGGGCCAAACTAGGAAAGTGCCCTTCAACAATGTTACTTAATACAAGTCAGCAGCTAATTAGCCTGGTTTTGGTAAATGCCAAACCAGTACTGACATGTGCAAGGCACACTGGAGTGCGAGAGAATGCCTTTCCTTCAATTGTGTGTCAAGCACATGAACCAATTGCAATGATTAATGGCTGTAGAACCAGAGTTCATTTTATTGCAAGGTGTGCACGTATGCTGCAGGGTGATCCGACATGACATTGTCAAGTTCTGTCATATATTAGTTCTATCAGGGTCCACGAGTCTGTTTCCAATAGCTGCAGTTGCTTAGCCGTGAAACGTGTATGGCTGAATGACAATAAACTTGAAACTGAAAGGGACCAAATAAATAAAATCCCTTGTCACGTAAAGCAAATGTAGTCATTGGTGTAGCTGCCAAGAGGGCAGACTGGAAAGAATATGGACCATCTTGCCCTCTCTTAGAACCAGTGCAGCAATAGAAGGGTCTATACTGCAACAGAGCTCCACATCATTTTCTAGCTAAACACCTTTTGAAGAGATAGGATCTACTGTATTTGTATTTATCCATTTTAGAATCTGAGCATCAAAGTGATCAGCATTTACTGTCCACCCCTCATTGCTCTTGAGTTGGTGGTGATGAGTTGCCTTCTTGAACTGCTGAAGTCCTTGTGATTAGGGAGCAAGTCCCCAGATTTAGATGACCTTTCCTTCGATTGTTGCTGGGTGCATGTCTAACTCAGGAGACATAGGGAGCAGGGTTGGAGAAGATCTGAAGCTATCAATGCTTCATGTACCTGCTGACTTGAGTCAGACGTATTGTTGCAGTAATACTGGTTTTGTTCAATGTAATTGAATTTCCCGTTTTAAAGGTTAAAACTAGACTTTAAAACAAAAATTCGCCCTAGTTACTAGAGCACAAAAGGTGGTCCTTCAATCAATACAAACTCTGTTCCAGAACCCAACCTTCCCTTTCACAATTAAATGCACAACACTTGGTGCAGTGGTAGAAAGCACTGTACACTGATTTGTCATCCATTCTCCATAGCACATTTTCTCACACAGACCAAAATTAAAACTAAAATCTCATTAAGATTATTAGCAAAGCTCGAGGTTGGTAGATAACACCCAAAACCACAAATCAATCACAGCCTGGTTGCTGATTCAGCAAATTCTTGTTTACAAGTTAAATGCAATATTCAGTAAGGAAGAGTGTCAATCACCATCATCAATCCTCACTGTACAACAACAGTCACATCTTGCTCAGTCAGATAGTTACTTTGCAGAACTGTCCAGAGGAACCATACCATATAGTTAGTCGGTCAGTAATGTGCATCAGAAACTCCCAAACTCAGTTTCAATCAAGTTCAGCTATAATAGTTGTACTAATGTCGGAGGCACACAAAAAGTCATCTGAGAACAATGCAGTTCCTCAGCAAGGACTAAACAACCTTTTTAATTTTGATGTGACTGCTCCTCCATGAGAACTAAGCTTGCAGCCTGCAGATTAAATCATATCTTCATTACTCCAGTGATTGAGAGGAAGAAGAAAAAAAAACAACCTCATCATAGATTCATCTGCCTTATTATGGTCCAATCCTTGCTGAATTTTCACAAGGAGAGAAGCTTTAGTTTCCTGCATCTGTGACAGAAATACAGGAAGCTAAGCACACTATTTTTAAACCACACATCCAACAGCAAGCTCCAGCTTTGAGTCACATTAGTGCAATAATAGCAGCTGCAACTTTAATGTGCCATTACTCTGATTAAACATAAATCAAAGACACTTTCATTCAACAATACAGTGCAGCAGTACATCGGGTTTAAAGAAACAAAGTAACAGAAATACAACATCAAAATGTGAGTAGTTCAAAAGAGGGGGAAGGAGAGAAATATAAAAAACAAAGAAGCCTACAGGGCCCGAAGTGCCCTAGATAGCCCGGATTTCAATATTTCTGTTCAGACTTTCATCTTATAATGCGGAAATTGCCCAGAGACTTTCTAGAATAAAAAAAACCTGGCATCAGTAACGGTCTTACAAAGCTAAAGGGTAGTCATAATAAACATGCAGTGTGTCAGAGCCCTTCAGAGAAGGAAATCTGCCGTCCTGCCTGCTCTGAAAATGGTTAGTCTATTCGCTGCTCATAAAACACCACTCAGTTCAAGTGTAAATGAAGATGCAAAATAAATGCTGTTCACTCCAAGTTCCCAAAAACTCAGAAAGTCACCGACCTGACTCGGCAGCAATGGCAGTTGAGTTTAATGCGAGATAAATGACATCCAGCAAATAGGGTATTGATAGCATCCTCTTGCCCACAGCCATCATTAATGTGTCTGAATAAAATCTCCCTCTGCAGAGCGGCCAAATCAATCACTTCTCAAGAGGTAGGCAGGTGCTGCAGTGGAAAGAGCATTGCTACTCTGAACCTGAGAAGATTCCTTTCACAAGGTGCCCAATGTTATTTCACATCGCCCTCGTGAGTAGCTGTGGAACTCTACAGCAAGTTCAAAATGGACTTTGTGTTCGCTAATATGGAGTTTGAACCCAGGTCAAGATGAGACCCTCCACAAAGTAAAATATTTTACCTACCCTGTTATCACTGTGTGATATTGTTCTCCTTCCCTTTTCTTCATTGCTAGCTACAGGTTCATATTGATCAGCTGTGCACTAGTTCCTGGATCTGCAGATCCCTTAAATGCTTCCTACCAGAAAACTGGTACCCAACTAATTGACCATAGGTGGCATCACAACCAGTCCAATCCCCACATAAACACCCTACTCAGTCCAAGTAATGGGATAGAACCAGGAATGGAAACACCGGTTGATCATTCTTCTGTTGAACACAAAACATTGAACCCAAATCCACCTCCTTCCCATATCACTGACAAATACTGCATTGGGGTAAGGATGAAGAAGTTGCCAACTTCAGCAAGGAAATTAACAGACATCTCAAGTTAACTGCTGGATTACTCAGGAGAAAAATTTTTTCCTTAAAAATAGTAGATTACTGAAACTTTGAAGCTTGGGAAGTTTTCCCTGATAGTAATGTAAATAGAACCGTGGATAAACTAACAGATCACCTATGGACAAATACAGGCTCATCTGATTTGAAGGAGATGCTCCACAAAGGAGGAGGGGAAAGAGCCCACAAGAGCAACACACTTCCAGATGTCCCTGCAGGCACCTTGTGTACAGGATTCAGCAAGGCCGACAAGGAGGAAGGTACTGGGGAGAAAAAAAAAGACTAGACAGCCGTTCTATAGTGGAGATCTTTATCGTCTTTCCTCCCAAATACTTTGCAGCTGAATTATTGCTGGACTTTCCTGGAAGGGCTCTCCCCCATTGCTTGCTTATCTGAGCCACCCACAACATCTGCTGAGAGCTTTCTCTCAAACACTCAGCCTTTCCCTGACACCATAAATGCTGATCTTACTCAAAAAAGCAGAATCTATCATCAAGATCCCCCACCATCCAGGCCATGCTCTCTTTTCACTGCTGCCATCAGGGAGCTGGTAAAGGAGCCTTAGTTCCCACAAAGTTCAAAGGAAATTTATTATAGTAGTACATACAGGTCACATGTGCAATTCTGTGATTCATTTTCTTGCAGGCATGTGCAGAAAATCTAAGAAGCAAAAGAGAATCAATGAAAGACCACAGCCAATAGTACAGGCCAAAGAGGAAAAAAAAATTTAAAAATCAAGCAATAACTATAGAGACATGAGAGGAAAAGTTTTTGAAAGTCAATCCATAGGTTGTGGGAACAGTTCAGTGATAGGGCGAGTGAAGTTATCCGACTGGTTCAAGAGTCAGATGATATGAGGTGTAATAAGTGTTCCCGAACCTGGTGGTGTGAGTCCTGAGGCTCCTGAACCTTCTTCCTGATGGCAGCAGCAAAACAAGAGCTTGTCCTTGGCGGTATGAGGCCTCGATGATGGACGCTGTGTCCCTGCAACAGTGTTTTATGTCCATATGCTCAATGGTGGGGATGGCCTTACCCTCGATGGACTGGGCCATATCCACTACTTTTTGTAGGATTTTCCATTGAAGGGCATTAGTGTCTCCATACCAGGCTGTGATGCAATCAGTCAATATACTCTCCACCACACATCTATAGAAATTTGTCAAAGTTTTAGATGACATGCCAAATCTTCACAAGCTTCTAAGGAAGTAGAGGCACTGACATAATTTCTTTATAATTGTACTTATGTGCTTGGCCACCTAGAATAATAACACTGAGAAATTTAAAGTTGCTGATCCCGCAATGAGCCCTAAATCATGGACTTACGGTTTCCTCCTCCTGAAGTCAATAATCAGCTCCTTAGTATTGCTGGCATTGAGCGGGAGGTTGTTGTTGTGGCATCAATCAGCCAGATTTTCAGTTTCTCTCCTACATGCTGACTCGTCACTACCTTTGATTCAGCCTACGATAGTGGTGTTGTCAACAAACTTGAATACAGCATTGGAGCTGCGCTTAGCCACCCAGTCGTAAGTGTAAAGTGAGTAGAGCAGGGGGCTAAGCACACAGACCTGTTATGCATCTGTGCTAATAGAGATTGTGCAGGAGATGTTTTTTGCCAATCTGAAGTGAGGAAATCAAGGATCCAATTGCAAGAAGAGGTATTGAGGCCAAGGTCCTGAAGCATATTGATTAGTTTTAAGGGGAAGATAGTATTGAATGCCGAGCTGTAGTTGATAAAGAGCATCCTGGTGCACGCATCTTTGCTGTCCAGATGTTCCAGGGTTGAGTGAAGAGCCAATGAAATGGTATGTGCTGTGGACCTGTTGTGACAGTCGGCAGACTGAAGCGTAGCGGGAGCTGGAACATCGAAGACAGCATGAGTGGCTATTGGAGGGCTCTGCCCTCAGTAGTTGATTTGCTGATTCTCAAGTCAGGGAACACAAAACAAAAAAAGCAATACTTCAGACTGACTGTAACATCGAAATAGCGACCGTTGTCTCCCCTGTCGCTGTGGAAGCAATACACGTCTCTCCAGAGGGGGAGAGGGAAAGAGACACACACACACACACACACTGTGGGATGTTGAAATGAACAATTAGTTTTTTGATGGACTGTAAGCTATGATCTCTCTTTGGGGGCTTTGCTGTTGCTGGTATAGTGGGTGGTGGGAATGCTAATGCTTTATGCTAGATTAAAGGGGGAGGGGGAGGGTTGATGCTGCCTGACCATGGGAAGGGGCAGGGGTCTTTGGGTTTCTTATGTTTTTTTCTGCTATTCATTCTTTGGGTACTTTTCTTCTGTTTCGAGGATATCTGCGGAGAGTAAGAATATCAGGTTGCATATTGTATACATTCTCTGATATTAAATGGAACTATTGAACACTCCCACCAGTTAATCAGCACAGGTCTTTAGAACTCAGTCAGGTAACCCATCTGGGCCAAATACTTTCCTTGTGTCACCCACCTGAAGGATGCTCTCATGTTGGCCTCAAAGACTGAAATTACTGGGGGCTGTGGGAGTTCATGAAGTTACCTCAATGGTCAAAGCAAGCATAAAAGGCATCAAGCATATCTCGAAGTGAAGCCTTGCTGTTACCCATGTTGCTTGATTTCACTTTGTAGGAGGTGATAGCATTCAAGCCCTGCCACAGCTGCCAAGCATCCTTCGGTAATTCAAGTTTAGTCTGGATTTGGCACTTCACCCATGTCACGGCTTTCCAGAGGACCTCTTGCCAGACCCGAATGCCACTGATCTTGCCCTCAGCAGATAGTAGATCTCATAGTTCATCAATGGCTTCTGGTTGGGGAGGACTGAATGATTTTGTGGGATCACACTCATCTACAATTGTTCTTTTTTAATAAAGTTTGTGACAATCAAGATGTATTCATTCAGATCCACTGGTGTCCTTGAACATGGCCCAGTCCACTGACTCGAAACAATCCTGTAGCCGTTCCTCTGCCTCCCGTGACCACCTCTTTACTGTACTTTATCCCTAGAGCCTTGCTCCTTAACCTCTACCTGTATACAGGGAGGAGAAGGCTAGCTTGCTAGGGGTATATAGCAAATATCGATTTCACCAGCAACATGAAAGTGAATTGTAGATTGAATTTAAAGAGCAGCCCTGAACAGTAGTTTTCTGGGAACTGTGGACTGGAGTTGATTGCAAACCAGACAATGCTAGTTAACACTGATTTTGGGTTTCTGGAGTGTGAGTGAGAGGAAGACGGTGTATGAAAATTATCTGTGATTCAAAGGAATCATTGTAGATACATTGTAACTATATTGTCCAGCTGTTACCTTCAATCTTTAGCATATAAAAATGCCATATAATATTAGCTGGGGAGGCCTCTTCCTCTAAGATGTCTACATGATGCCCGCTGCTCATTTTTGTTGAATAAAACACTTCTATATCCACGAACTTCAGTGTCTCTCTGGTGATGTTCACATTACTAGCCAAGTGATCTGATTTCACAAAATGCAGTTTAGGCATGGAATGGTAGGCATTCTTTACCCATAGTATAATAGTGGTCTAGTGTGTTGGGACCCCTGATACTGCAAATTATATGCTGATGGTAATTAGGTCCAGATTTCTTCAAACAAGCCTGACTGAAGTCCCCAATGATGATTTGAAATGCGTCAGGCTAGGCTGTTTTTTTTTTGGTGATAGCAGCATTCAATATCTCGAGTGCCTGATTACCAGGTTCAGAGACAATAATTCTTCTTCAACCATCAGTCTCCAGAACCAGAGTGGATAACTTCATTCCCTCAATACATTATCGATTCCACAACATATAGACTCATTTGCAAAGACCCGACAGCTCGTGTTCTCAGTATTTTTCTTTAATTTGCAGAGTTTGCCTTCTTTAGCACATTGGTTGTTTGACGGTCTTTGTGTGCAGTTTTTCCCTGATTCTATTAGTCACAAGGTAGTATATGGTGACGTACATGTACTTTGATAATAAATTTACTTTGAAACTTGACAGAAAACATCAGATACTTGTAAGTAAATAGGGGGCTAGGAAAAAATAACTGAGAAATGGAATGATAATACTGCCATCACTTGCACACTGCTCTATATAAATAAACAGGGCAGGCCTTTACTGAGGAAATTCTGAACATTTTCTCTCTTGGCCTCCACAGATGCTGCCTGACCCAGAGTTCTTGTTTTATGGCTGCAGAGCCAAGCAACTGCAGTCGCTTGTGTCCCCTCTATACAATGCTCTTTGCTCTTAGTCCACGTCTTCAAAACTGACAGTTCTGTTGGCATATGACAAGTCCACATAGGTGGATTATCAGTGAGCTTGTTTCACCGGGAATACAAATACTGTGACAGGTATGTTTCTGGGGAGTTGTAAACAAGGAATCCAAGGGAGGAGTTTCACTAAATAACTAATGTGCTGAAATTGTGTCTACTCCACAGTAAAATGACCACAGTTAAATGAGTGAAATCTCCACCATCTGACCATGGCACGATTCCAGCCTCTTCCACATTTCAATTGAGCACAAGGCAATGAACTGGAAACTCAAAATAAACACAGGAGTGCGCAGAAAAAGACACCAAAGGGGAAAAAAATGTGACAGCTGAGTGCAGATCCAACAGACGATGGAGTTTTTTTTTAAGTTATGAATCACAGAACAACTGGGTAAACTTATAAAGGAACAAGGTATGCACTTACAGCACTGTCAGTGACATTCCCCTTGAATTCAGAACAAAGCCACCACAATGTTAAAGACACAAAGAATGCACCTCAACTGCATTTTGTTCTCTGACCTTGTCTAATTAATATCACTATCAGTGTAAGTACTGGGGCAGATTATTGCTCCACCCCTTGTCCCTGTCTTAATGGAGCAAAGCAAGGACTAGGAACCCATGCCAGGTTTTGGTTCAAATGCGGTCTCTGAACGTTACACACAGGCAGTCCAATTCCAAGAAAATTATTGCCACCGTGCTTCCTGGTTTGAATAGGGCAGCTGGTAGCAGCACATAGTCGGCACCCACATTTGTAACCAGACTACTGATATAGCTTGCTGACGGTCGCAGTTTCTTGTTTGGGAACAGACACCTGAATGACAGGCGTTTTCATTCCTCAGAAAGCCAGCAAGGACTGACACTTTGTCAGGGAGGGGGAGAAAGCTGGGAAGTACTGGTATTGAAATGTCCACAAATACTAAAGGCACGGTAAATAATACCATTCCGGAGGGCTCATAAGAAGTTCTCTGGCCAATCAGTCCCTAGGTATGGACCAAGTCCAATTCCTCCTTTAAAATTTTAAAACTCCCTGCAGTACAACCCTGAGACCAAGGCTGAAATACTATGGAATTCTTCCAGACCTGGAACCTGATAAGTTTTACAAAGTAACTGAAAGAAACCCCAGTAATCAGGATCTTCATGGAGACCGGATGCAGCAGCACTGAGATTTCAGCATCGACCCCGCACGTACCTCGAGTTCACGCATAAAGCCAACAGGTGGTTTGGCTTAAGCAGTAGCTCGGTGCAAGTTCCGGAAGATGACCCCATTCATTACTTGTGGGAAACAGGCCTGAAAGCCAGCCAAGGATGGGACCAGGGACTAGGCACAAACGCTCTCCAAAGCTCCTAAACCAGTGTGATAACTTCACTCATCTCAACGCTGAACTGACTCCACAACCTACAGACTCACTCTGAAGAACTCTATAATTCATGTTCTCAGTTTTATTTATATTTTTATAATTTGCATGATTTGTCTTCTTTTGCACAGTGGTTGTTTGTCAGACTTTATAGTTTTTCATAAAATCTATTGGATCTCTTTATTTCCCTGTAAATGTCTTTAAGAAAATGAATCTCAAGCTATACATAGTGGCATATACATATTTTGATAATATATTTATTTTGAAGGTAAAACAGCCTGTTGATGGTAGAGGGAGTCAAATTAATAAAATGTCCCACAACCAAGGAACCGAACTTGGGACCTCAGAACATTACCCTCATCCCATCAGGATATCAGAACCTCTCTGCAGATGTCCAACCTCCTCCTCCTCCTCCTCCTCCTCTGATTAGGGTGGAGAAGAAATAAGATGGCATACATTTGGCCAGCAGCAGGGAAATAACACAAGCTCTCAGCTGGACCTTGCTGCAGCTCCTTTACAGGGCGAATCCTGCAGCCTTTACACTCCACCACATCATACATATTTAATAAAATGCAGAAAACCAAATTAAGATCTAGCATCCTTTCCCTATATGCCATTGAGTTAAAATATAATGTCTAAAATCACATACCTTGTTAAAAAATTGAAGACTTTTTGAAAAAGTTTAACTTCAGTTGTCACAGGTACACCAAAACACAGTGAAAGGCATCACTTTGCATCAACAACCACAAGTGCTGGGTCAGCCGACAGATGTCGCCAGGCTTCCAGCACCAACATAGCACGCCCATTTCTTACTAACCTGCACTAAACCTTGTGTCTTTGGAATGCAGAGCACCTGGAGGAAATCCATGTAGTCACAGGGAGAACGTACAAACTCCTTACAGACAGCAATGGGAATCAAACCCCAATCGGTGATTGCCCACACTGCAAAGCGATTACACTCATAAAAGTTGCTGGTGAACGCAGCAGGCCAGGCAGCATCTGTAGGAAGAGGTGCAGTCGACGTTTCAGGCCGAGACCCTTCGTCAGGACTAACTGAATGAAGAGTGAGTACTCCCTCTTCCTTCAGTTAGTCCTGACGAAGGGTCTCGGCCTGAAACGTCGACTGCACCTCTTCCTACAGATGCTGCCTGGCCTGCTGCGTTCACCAGCAACTTTTATGTGTGTTGCTTGAATTTCCAGCATCTGCAGAATTCCTGTTGAAAGCGATTACACTAACCACTTTGAGTGTGAATGACATTTATTAAAGAGCAAAGCAGTTTGGAAACACAGCTTCACTGGCTTAAACAGTCACATAGAGCACAGAGATAATTGCCACACCGAGGTACCACTGGATATGCAAGAACAACAGGAGCTGGAGTAGGCCTTCAGTCCTGCCCCACCATTCAATAAGATCACAGGCTGGCCTCAACTCTCTCTGGCGCCATTCCTCCACCCCCTCTATTCTTGATCTATCAAATATTTACTCACAAACACCTTAAGTATTTCTAATAATTCAGCTTCTACCATCCATCAGGACAGAGAATTCCAAAGATTCACACCCTCTGCTAGAAGAATTTTTTTTTATTTATTTATTTTTTTACATACCTCAGTTTTAAATGGTTAGAACCTTATCTTGTAGGTTATGGCTCCTTGTTGGAGAACCTCCTACTAATAAAAACATCTCAACATGTACCCTATCCAGCAACCCCTCCCCCCTTAGGTCAAGAAACCTTCCTTTATATACTGCTTTCAAATGCTAATGAAATGCTTCTCGGATAGTCACTGTCCAAGTGCCTGAAATAGTGATACATGGTCATTGCCATATAATCTGTTTGTAGGATGAAGGAAGGATAAGCGCTGGTTCAGGACAGCGAAAGGTAACCTGTTGCTCTTCTTTAAAAGGATGCTGTGGGTTCTTTCAGACTATCCTGAGACAACAGATGGGCAGGCTTCAGGTTAGCAACTTAAAAGGGAATCACAACGATCTGCTATCGACTGCTCAAATGGGTTCTGTTCCCCTTACCAAAGCTCCCAGCTGGCTTACCATTTTCTAATGCAAGGCACCTACATCACCTCCCCGATGGTTCAAGCAGCGTACTCAAAATTAGCTGTTATGTTCATCTTAGTGTTTAACAGTTACTAATACAGGGCTTATGCAAATAAACTAGGTCATCAGCTATTAAACACAACTAGAATCTGCAAAGGTGACACACCTGTAAGTGTTTGCATAGAGACAATAAAAAGATTGTTGGGCATCAATAACTGTTTGAGCCCACAGCTACCATGCTGGTAAGCAGCCTGCAGAAATATGGCAGAACTGCTCACAGTGAGTGTTGCTCTGCATCACTGAAATTCTCCTGTTTATATTGGGATGCACAGCTGCTTACTGCATTGTGAAATAATGAGATTCAGACGTTTCCCAGTATAGTGACTACACCTACACCTGCCTCTGCCAGTGGAAGCCATCTAGGTCCTGTCTTAGATAACATCATTGCATCCACGCCAACTTATCCCTGGAGATAAATTCGCTACCAAGCTGCTGACGGCAGCCTTAGAAATCATACTATGACTTTTCTGAAAGTGCCAGCACTTTGTTGATTCAAATTTATCCTGATTCACTGAAAAATCCTTTCCCATGACAGAATGAGACTCAAAAAAAGGGACCAGATAAACATGGATACTTGTGCAATTAAAGCAAGATTGTATTTGTTCAGTTAATAATGAAGAATCAAAGGCCTTGTTTAACAGAACATCGAATGATACAGCATATGAAGAGGCTTTGCAACCCACAAAGTATGTGCTGAACATCATGCCAAATTAACCTAAATCTCTTCTTCCTGAACATGATCGATATAGATATGCCATCGTTGTAAATTCTTTTGCGTTTCTTTACTTTCCTGTAAATGCTAGCAAGAAAATAAATCTTCAGCTGGTATATGGTGACATATATGTATTTCAATAATAAATTTACTTTGACCATTCCCTGTATATCCTCATGTCCAGCAAAAAGCATCTTAGGCACCACTATGATAGACACTTCCACCAGCAACCCTGGCAGTCTGTTTCAGAAACCTGCCACGCTCATGTAACAAAACATCCCGGCTCATCTCTTTTAAACTTTCCTCTCTCACTTAAATGCATATCCTCAAATATTTGACATTACTGCTTTGGATAAAAGTTTCCAACAATCTACTTTATCTATGCCTCCAATAACTTCATAAACTTCTATCAGGTTACCCCTTATTATTCATCCTCCCCTCACATTCATCTTGGAGAACTATTCTAACTCACAGCCTTTTGATAGCTTCCCTTCTTTACCATTCTTCCCTCATACAAGCTGCAACGTTTCTTGCAAGTTTGTTCAACTTTGGGAGATGTTGCTGCCAAGCCACATCCTGATAGGGAGATATGATGAGAAAGCATTGACTATCATCCCATCAGCGCACGTGTGACAATGGAGCAAGTTCCCATGACTGGGCTAGCTTACAGAATGCAATCTTTCCAGCAAGATCCCAGCAAAGAACGGCACGTGTATGTGTATTTGCCCCACGAACAAAATTTCTTGCTGGCACGTAGGTCACAGAGCAAATCATCTATATGTCTCCCACTTACCTAGTCAAATGCCAAGGCCCAATTGACAGCGCTGGACGGTCCCCACCAACAACCCCCGACAATTGATCACCAGTCAATGAAGGAACACAGACCAGACAATTGGAACAGAAGCCTAAAGTCCCACACTGCCAGTGACTTCTCTTCAACCATGCAGTTCTGACACAAACAAAATCTCTGCCTCAGTGTTGCAACACTGTCACCACTACAACACTTTTTACTGTTGATTGTGTATCATTTGTGTTTTTCTTGCAAGTACTGCTTATCTGATGCCATATGCCTCAGAAGGTGTTGCTAACAAGTTTTTCATTGGACTAGTCAGAATGAACTTGACATTGACAAAGTCTGGGACACTGAGCGAAAGCAGTGGGGAGTCAGTGGAGCAGGAATGAACTTTGCCTTCTGGAGATCCTGCTACACTGGGCTTCTCTGTGCTCTCCACATGTTGTTGTACACCCAGCATACCCTAATGGCCCTGGGAGGTAATGTTGACGTTAACACTCAAACACCATGGAGATTTCATTAGAGCCACAGAATAGCATGTACGTTTAGGACAGGCAGACACCAGGCTAAAAATCAACCAGCCCCAGCAACGGGCTGTGTATGGGGGCTATAAAAACCTCAAATCTCAATACAATTTGGGACAGAAAGACTTCATTTGCCCCACATCCAGGTGTCTGAGGTGGGATGTGTTCAACTATCCACTCTCCCAGCAGAAAATGAGAGAAGCACACACAAAATGCAGGAGGAAATCAGGAGGTCAGACAGCATCTGTGGAGGGGAATAAAAAGTTTCAGGCCAAGGCCCTTCATCCTTGTGTTTAAGATAATGAGAGGGAAAGAGGAACAGTGAGCATGTAACCTTCTTAATCAGTTACCCACTGTTTAGGAAGACCTTTAAAAGCGGACAATGCCAACCTGTGACATGATCACGCCCCTTCCGATTTACTGCCTTGACAACTACACACCAGTCTCAAAGTGAGGTGAGGCAGATCTTCCCTCTGTCCCCAAAAGCCCCTTGAATGAATGGAGGGACAGATACCGACTTCTAGCCAGAGACACTCAATCTCTACTTGATCACTTTTTTTGTGGAAAAGTTTAATCTTTATCTCGTGCAACTTAAGTCTCCCCATGCTAAGCCAGTTTAAAATACACAAATAGATCCGAGGATATACGCAGAGAGGGATTACCCTCAGAAAGGGCAAGATAACGAAGAGTGAACATTTCAGACGGGGAGGGGGGTGCAAAAAATACAGGTTTGAATAAAGGAGTTAAAAAAAAGGTCACGCCCATCCAACGCTCAGTAATAGCATCGTGTCTGGCCAGTCCGGGTCACTCTACTTCTCCGATTGTGCGACCCGGTAGAATCTGAACGCAACACCACAAACCCGTCTAACCGCCCGTATACATATTCAACTAAATTCCTACCACAACAATATTTTACAGACCCGAGGGAGGTCAGACTAAGACAGCGCAGCGCCGTCTCTTCAACCCCTTCCCCAACAAAAAAGAAAACAGGAAAAGTAGCCCAAACTTCGGAGGGAGTACTTGTTTTCCAGCTTGTGCGAGTTCATACACAGTTCCCGGGGTGTACACGGTGATTATACCCTCCCTCAGAACGATAAAAAGGTTTTACACAATCCTAGCCACGCGGAGCTCACTCTGAACGCCCCCTTCCCCGCACAGCACACCCAGTTTAAAATGTACATTCCGACGTGCGGCACGCGTAATCTGGAACCCCTGCCAAAAAATGTGTGTGTTGATAACGACTCTGGGCCACACAACCGATGCTGAGGTACACTGTGGCCCCGACTTTGAGCCCACCTGCGTCCGGTTATGTCTGTACCGGGTGTGCGTACATATCGGCCTGATTGTGTACATCCACGGACTGCAGGCACTTCTATGTATCTGTCTGCCTGAGTGAGTGTGGTGGCGCCCATGTCAGTGTGTTCCTCTGTAACTCGCTGCGTCCTGTTTAAAGAGTCCGTCTCTTACCGTTGAAGAAACTCTTTGCTTTCAAGTATCCAACGCTGAGGCGCAGCACGGAGAGTTTGTCAAGACGAGACCGGACATCCTCGGGAAAAGGCAACAGGCTGGTTAGTTTATCCAGCTCGCAATTCAAACGGTCCCGGTGCCTTTTGGACGGGTTCGACTTCACGCCTTCGAGGGGAGAAGGTTTGGGGCTAACGATTTCAAGAGGAGAAACGAGAGTTAGACTTTGCCCCGAATGCTCGAAACCCCTCCCCTTCTCCCGGACCGGCGCTGCCTCTCGCGACCTTACCTCTTTTGCACGGGTTTCTTCCTCTTTTTCACGGCGTAAATCCCACCGCTGCTCAACATGTTGTCGGGAACTGCTCCTACAGGGTGCTACACACAGTGAAGTAAATCCACACTAGCCGAAGGCGGCTTGGGTGCCCGGTTCCCGGAGCGGGATGGGAAGTGGCTTCCAGCGGAAACTCAGCCTCACGGCGCCACTCCGGCTCCGAACAGTGCGAGTCCGTGCGCAGTCAGCAGATCCCAGATCCCAAACGTCGTCTTACTCCTGGAACTCAATCCGTCAGACACTCCGGCAATCAACCCTACGTGCCCCGATCTCTCCCTCACTCTTTTACCGGGAACTTCTGCCTGCTTCGCCCCGTCTAGTAGTGCGTAAGTCCGTCACCCTCCTTTCTCTCCTGTTCCTGGGCTGGGCTGAATTCAATCCGTATAACATCGTTGGCTCCTCCCTCCGCAATACTCCCGGAAAAGCAGCAGCGCCGAAGGAGGAGACTGCTTAAGGAGGTTCTGTACTTGGAACAGCGGGTGAAAGAGGCTGGGGCGGAGAGGGGAGAGGCCGCGCCGG
The DNA here is from genome assembly GCF_963921235.1 of Mobula hypostoma. Lineage (NCBI taxonomy): Eukaryota > Metazoa > Chordata > Chondrichthyes > Myliobatiformes > Myliobatidae > Mobula > Mobula hypostoma. The sequence continues at coordinate 135,478,707 of NC_086102.1, read as the reverse complement.
AGTAGTAGTTAGATTACGACAACACCAACCCTTCAATTCAAGAGTTATGTTGCCTTTCACTTTATGGGTCTTACTGATATGCTGTAATTGGGGATGGATTCCCTGTGCGATGACAACAACGAAATCTATCTGCTGGATTTTTTTTTACGCTCTGAGAGGCGAAAAGATACAAAACATACCTAGAACAGTATAGCACAGGATCAAGCCCTTCGGCCCATCACATCCATGCCGACCACGACAGCAAACTAAAGAAATCCCTTCTGCCTGTACACGATCCATTTCTCTTCAATCCCTGCCGGTTCATTGATCTTACTAAATGCCTCTTAAATGTCTGAATGCACTGCTCTCCACTCTCTCCGCACCAGTCCCAACCTTACCATCAATCCCGTACAGACAAAGGAGGTACTGCTGCAGTTTGGTGAACTGACATCTATCTACATTGGTGAGGCCAGGCGGCACCTCTTCTTACTTACTCCTTCAAAAGAATCCCAATACAGACCAGCAGAAAATTATCTCCGACACTATCACTGGCCTCATCAACTCTGGAAAAATCCAGTCCACGGCTCCAAATTCGTAGTTTCCTTTCCCTTTACTGCTCGTTTGTACGTCCTACCCAAGATCCACAAACTTTACTGTCCGGGTAGGCCCATTGTCTCTGCCTGCTCCTGCCCCACTGAACTCGTGCCTGCATACCTTGACTCCCTATCTATCCCCCATCCCTTCAATCCCTTCCCATCTACATCCAGGACAGGACACTTCTCACGCTCTCCAGCTCCTCGCTAACTTTTAACTCCCTGGCCCTGACTGCCTCATTTTCACCATGGATGTCCAATCCCAATACACTTCTATCCCCCATCAAGCAGGCCTTAAACCTCTCTGCTTCTTTCTCAGCTTCCTCCCCTCAATTACCACCACCCTTCTGGGTCAGCAGAACAAGTCTTCACCCTCGACAATTTATACTTTGGCTCCTCCCACTTTCTTGGACATCAGAAATGATTTCCTTTTTCACAGAAAGGGGTTTCCCTTCTCCCGCCATTGTTACGCCCTCACCTGCATCTCTTCATTTCCTGGACATCCACCCTCACTATACTTGTTAAGGTGACAGGAAGATGGGGAGTTCCATTTGTCCACACCTACAACCCCATGAGCCTCCGCATCCAATAGTCATTCTCTAGAGCTTCTGCCTTCTTCAACAGGATCCCTTTTCTGTTCATCTCTCCCCACTAATCTACCCCCTGACATATATCCTACAAGAGACAGAAACACTACACCTGCCCATTCACCTCATCCCTTACCTTTTTTCAGGGGCCCAAACAGCCCTCCCAGTTGAGGCAACACTTCACCTGCAAATCGGCTGGGGTTGTCTATTTTATCCAGTGCTCCCGATGTAGCCTCCTCTACATTGGTGAGACCTAATGTAACTAGTGGAGGGCTTTGTCGAGCACCTCTGCTCCATCCACCAAAGAGCAGAATTTCCCAGTGGCCAACCATTTTAATTTTTATCCCCTTTCATGTCCCATCATGTCGGTCTATGGTTTCTTCTTTTGCCACAATGAGGTCACTCTCAGGCTGAAAGAGCAACGCCTCATATTCCATCTGGGTGGCCTCCAACCTGATGGCATGAACATTGCATTCTCCTTCCAGTAATTTTTTTTTGTTTTCCCCTTCAGCCTTCTATCTTCTTCTTTTCCCCACTTTGGCCTCTTACCTCTTCTCGTCACCTGCCTATCACCTCCCCGGTGCTCTTCTTTCTTCCCTTCCTCCCATTGTTCACTCACCTCTCCTATCAGATTCCTTCTTCTCTGGCCCCTTGGGTTCACCTATTACCTTCTAGCTAATCTTCTTTCCACATCCCCTCCCCCCCACACCATTTTCTCCTGGCATTTCCCACTTCTTTTCCAGTCCTGAAGAAGAGTCTCAGCCAAAATACTGATTTTTTTTTTCATTTCCATAGATGCACCTGATGTGCTGAGTTCCTCCAGCAATTTTTATGTGTGTTGCTCTTAAATGTCACTATCTTTTTACGTTCTACCAGCTCCCCTAACAGAAGGGCCAAAGGAACTGCCATTCTCTGTGTGGAAAAATATAGCCCCATACAACTCCCTTAAATTTTCTTTCTCTCACCTTAAAGCCCTGACATTTCTACCCTGGGTAAAAATATCACTATTTACCTTATCTATGGTTCTCAAAATGTTATAAACTTCTATCAGAGCTCCACTTAGAAAACAAACCATTTGCCCAACCTCTCCTTATAGCTAATACTTCCTAATCCAGTGAAACTCTTCTACACTCTTTCCAAATTCTCCATATCCTTTCTGTAGTGGGGCCTCCAGAATTGGACAGAATGCTCCATAGGTGTCCTAACTAAAGCTTTATACAGCTACAACCCGATGTCATTGGTCTTAAACTCAATTCTCAAATTCATGAATGCAATCATGCTGTATGTCTTCTTTACCACCGTATTCCCTATCTTGCCACAATCAGAGCTGTGGAAAAAGTAACTAATTCTTTGTCAGTCTTTGTTTATGTACCGTTTTCCATAAATGCTATTATATTCCCATTGTACCTCATTGCAGTATATGGTAACATATATGTACTTTGATCATCAAATTACTTAGACCTTCAAAGATGCATGCCCCAGAGCTGAAGGACAGCAATGTGAGGGGGATTTCTCAACAATACTCCAAAATGCATCCTCGTATTACTGAAAGGAAACATGAGGTGCGGCAAGAAGTCAGTTGGTATGTCAGCTTCACTACAAGAGGATTTGAGCTTAGGAACAACTGTTTTGAAACAGTTTTACTTTTTTGGCAATCCCTCTGGATCAAGTATGACTTGGCTGTGATGCTGCCTGACCTGCTGCTTGTTTAGCATTTTCTGGTTTCTTTTCAGATTTTCAGGACCTGCAGTTTTTGTTTATTTTTATGACTTGCTCTCTCCTTGGTTTGTGGGTTCTGAGGTGGCTGATATTGGGGCTGCATATTTTCCCATTGATGGTGACGTGGCGTGTGGGTCACTTTTGAGGTGACCTGGTCTTTCCACCATTCCAAAGGGCTTCCATGCTCCCAGTTCATGAAGTCAAGGAGTAATGCCATTTGCAAACAGGCCCTTTGGCCCAACTTGTACATGCTAACCAAGGACCCCACCTAAGCTAGTTCCATTTGCCTGAATTTGGCCCACATCTCTCTAAACATTTCTTGTCCATATACCTGTCTTTTAAATTCTGTTATCATACCTGCCTCAACTACTTCCTCTGGTGGCTCATTCTATATATTCACCACCCTTTGCGTGAAGAAGTTGCTCCGACAGGTCCTTTTCAATCTTTCCCCTTACACCTTATAACCTGTGCCATCTAGTTTTTGGTTCCCTTTTCCTGGCAAAGAGACAGTGTATTTACCCTCTCTATACCCCTCATGATTTATATCTCTCTGTCACCTACAGTACACGCCAATGAATAAAGTCAAAGCCCACCCAATCTCTCTACATCTCATGTCTTCGTGGACTCAAAGTTCTCAATTCCATCCTGAGTGATCCTCCTTCATTTTGAGCTGGCCTGGGACAGAGTTTTGGAGAAGATAGTGGGGATGTCGCAAGAAGGTTTTGACAGATTCTTGAACCTTTCCCTCTCTCTACCTGACAATCTCCAACCAGAACATAGGAATACAAAATGCCAGAGGAACTCAGCAGTCCAGGCGGCATCTATGAGAAAGAGTAAACGGTGGACGTTTTGGGCTGAGACCCTTCATCTGGACAGCAAGATCTCGGCCTGAAACGTTGACTGGTTAGTCTTTTCCATAGATGCTGCCTGCCCTGCTGAGTTCCTCCAGCATGTTGTGTGTGTTGCTTTGGATTTCCAGCATCTGCAGACTTTCTCTTGTTTGTGATTCAGAACAAAATGTCTCTTTGCAGAATCTGATATCGGGAGCCCGATTGATGTAGAGGAAGGCATACCAGCACCTTTACCTTCTTATAGAACAGTACAACATAAGAACAGGCCTTCCAGCCCACTATGTTGTGCCACACCAATCAAATTAGTAATCAAATGCCAAACTAAACTAACCTCTTTTATCTACACAATGTCCATATGATTTCATTGTCCATTTATTCATGCGCCTATCTAAACAACTCTTTATATTCTCCAATGTTTCTGCCTCTATACCAGGCAGAACATTCCAGGTACCTACCATTCTCTGTGTTTTTTTAAAAAAAACTTGCCTCTCACACCTCCTTTGAAATTACCCCTCTCTCCTTAGATCATGCCTTTTGGTATCAGACATTTCAACATGTGGAAAAAGATATTGTTTGTCTACTCTATCTTTGCCTCTCATAACCATATAAACCTCTGTCAGATCTCCTCTCAGCCTCCACCACTCCAGAGAAAACAAACCAAGTGAGTTTTATAAAGCTGAAACATAATTTCCTGACTTTTGAACTTAATGCCTTAACTAATAAAGGCAAGCATGCCATATGGCTTCTTAACCCCCCCCCCCCCCCACTATCAACCTTGAAATCACTTCCAGGGAGCTATGAACTTGGACTCCAACATCCCTCTGCTCATCAATACTGTTAAGGATCTTGACCTTAACAGCGTATTGGGTCTTTGCATTTGACTGACTAAGGTGCAACATTTCACATTTGGCCGTGTTAAACTCCATCTGCCATTTCTTCCTGCATATCTGCAACAGATCTATTTCCCATTATATTCTTTGCCAGTCTTCTATGCTACCCACAACTTCAATAATCTTCATATCATCTGCAAACTTACTAATCCATCCACCTTTATTTTCATTGGGTCATTTTATATACAGAACATTACAAACAGCAGAGTGCCAGTATAGACCCCCTGTAGAACATCACTAGTCACAGACCTCCAGTCCCTCTGACCACTGCCCTCTGTCTTCCATGGGCAAGCTAGTTTTGAATCTAAATGGTCAATTCACCATGGATTCCATGCATCTTAGTCTTCTGGATGAGTGTCCCATGAGGGGCCTTGTCAAACAATCCAGGTAACAACATCCCCAGCTCTACCTCCATCAATCATCCTCGTCACCTCGTCAATAAACTCAATCAAGTTAATAAGATATGACCTGCCCTGCACAAAGCCATGCTGGCTCTCCTTAATTAGGCCATGCATTTCCAAATGCCCATAAATCCCATACCTAAGAATTCTCTCATGTAACTTCCCAGTTTTATCACAGGTATGGTCCTCCCCACCATCAAGGACATCTACATGTGGTGATGTTTCAGGAAAGTGATATCTGTCATTTGGGCCCCGGACTATCTAGGCCATGCTTTCTTTATGTTGCCATCAAACAAGATATGCAGGATTCAGATTGAGATTCATTTATTTATCACGCACAGCAAAAATACAGTGGAATGTGTTGTTTGTATTAACAACTAGCACTATCTAAGATTGTTCTGAGGAGCAGCCTGCAAGTGTCACTACACATTCTAGTGTAAGCTTAGCAGAACACCAGCAATGAAACAACAGCAAAACAAGCCCTCCCTCCCACTCACTCACACATGCAGTACTAAGATAGCATGCCCACAATGTTCAGCAGAGCAACAACAGCAACAAAACAACAGCAAAACAAACCCCTTTCTGCCCACCAACCCACCCATTCATTCATTCATACACACACACACATTCCTCCACCCCCAGGACAAGATGTCTCCGGGGCTCCGGCCTGAAGACCCACACCTTGAGGTTCAACAACAGCTTCTTCTTCAATGCCATCAGGTTCATGAACTGGCCTGAAAAAAGCACAATCCTACATCAGGCTATAATTCTTTTTCACTCTCTCAATCTCCCACTAATGTCATCATCATATTTATTTTGATGTTTTTTTTCTCTCAACTCACACTGGTGTCATGTTGTTTATTTTAGTATATCATGAATGATATGCATAATTGATGTTAATTTATTTCTATGTTAACTTGTGTTGTCATGTTTGTAATGTATAGTGCTCCTGCTGCTAAGTTTCATGGCATTTGTGCCCTTGACAGCAAACTTGAGCAGACAGCAAAAAGAAAAAGAAAAGCAAAAAGAAATCGTAAAATGTACATTGTGCAACACCATTGGTGTAAAGGTGGGAAAATATTTAGAATAATCTGCTGAGCAAGTTAATGACAAGCATAATAAGGGATACTTTTGGTTTTAAAATGGGAGTGTTAGATATTGGTGGACACAAACACAAGGGATTCTGCAGATACCGGATATCAAAGTAAGATGCATGAAATGCTGGAGAAACTCAGTAGGTCAGGCAGCAACTATAGAGAGGAAGAGTCAATGTTCCAGGCCAAAACCCTTTCTCAAGACATATCTTGGTGGGAAATGGTACTGCAGCAAACATTTAAAAGGAAGAAGGCAATAGAGCATTGAAGGCACAAGAGACTGAAGACATTGGAATCTGAAACAACAAACTCAGCAGGTCAGGCAGCATCTGTTGAGGCTTTCAGTCACAACCCTGCATCAGGATAGAGCAGGGAAGGTCGGAATCTCAGAAAACAATTTGCATGGGAGAGAGAGAACACAGAGTCAAGGTTGCATGGAAGAGTTAGAGAGTGGAACACTGAACTTTATTAGGAGAAGTTGACATTTGAAAAGGTTGTGTGTGTGTGTGGGGGGGGGGGGTGAAAGAGACAGACAGACAGACAGATCTTCAGATAGGGAATTGCTCCTCCATCTCTCCACAATGCCACTGTACTGACCAGAGTATAAAATAAATATATGTGTACAATACATACTGAAAATAGTAAAATGTTAATATGAACAAGAGAAAATCTGCAGATGCTGGAAATCTGAGCAACACACACAAAATGCTGGAGGAACTCGGCAGGTCAGGGCAGCATCTATAGAGAGGAATGAACAGACAGCGTTTCGGGCCGAGAAGGGTCTCGGACCAAAAATTCGACTGCTGTTCCTCTCCGTAGATGTGTGCCTCTTCTTTAAATTGGGGCATATGGATGCAAATCCCTTTATTCATACCGGAAATGATTTCAACGCCTTCTCCCCTATTTTAACTACCATTTATGCGTAAATCTGTGGGTTTTTTTACAAAATCACTAAATGAGCAACTAAAAGGAGAGCCCTTCAACTGGACTGGGTTTGGCTGTCCGGGCAGACAATCAAAGGTTCCAAAGGATTGCGTTCACTGTTTTCTCAGGAAATCCTTTCCATGGGAATGTGAGGCTAGGAGGCCGAACTACGCTCTGTTTTGTACTTCCATCGATTGGCACTTTAATCTCAGTGCCCAAGCAATAGACGGAGTGGGAAGAGAAGATCGTGGAGAGGTTGCCGGTGGGTGTGGAAGAGGTGTTGGATGGCAGTCACGAGAGTTTGGGATGCGTGTGGGAATGAACCTGAGCCCAGTCGTTTCTCACTTGCCATCCTGCAGAGGCTGTGCTACTTGTCCAGGGAGTGGTTCGTACTGGCGTGCACTGCCTGCTTTAACCATCTCCTGCAGAAATATGGCTGCATTTCTCTGGACGTTCAAAGAGTAGGGATTATAAAGTCACCTGACAGGTGGTATGATGTTACAAGCCTGTTTGTCTTGTTCTCGGTAATAATTCGCGCACTCCAGAGTGATTTTCACTGAAGTTATTAACGGCGGCAGAAGCACCAACTCATGAAGCGGACCGCTGCGCTAATCATTAGAAAGGGAAGCTAACCTTTCCCACTGTGGAATTGCAAGCTGACTCGGAAGGGACTTTTCCCGAGAAATGGCTGCTCCACCTACTAAAATGAGTGTCCTGAAAGAAGTATTTGACCACTTGCCAATTGTCTAGCCGGAGTTCCTGAGCTGTAGACAATAGGCGGCGGAAACCATTTCCCGGTGTGAGGGTGGTGTTACTGAATATGCCACCCGCTCTACCTTGTCGTCAAGTCTTCATTGATTCGCACTGGTCTCTGCCAAGGGAATAGTATTGTGAATGTCGTACGCCATCTACAGTCAAACAGACAGCTTGTCTCAGCTGATGGGCTCTTCCTTACTCTCCATTTTTTCCCACTTATTTTACTTCTATGGGATATTCTGGCTCCAACAGACTGGTTTTAAGTTGTATATTACGTATACTTTATGTTCTGTCTGTTGTCTGGAACTACGTGCCTTTGGTGGCGCTACACGCAAGTTTTTCACTCTGCCTGTATCTCACCACATGACAATGAACTCGATTTAAATCCCACAGATCAGTCCCCGTATATCAAACTATTGAAGCCTGGATTCCGGTCACCTTTTCAGGCTACTTCACTCTTCTGCCAGAGCCGCCCCCATCCCGGCCCCCTTTCCCAGCCAAAAACACCTTCTGCAACTGCAGGAAATGCTGGAGCTACCCTGTCCCTGTGACACCCCTCCAGGCAAAACTGCGATTCAGTTTTCAGGGTAGTAACAAACGTCTCTCAATGGCAGAGGTCTCTAAGACCATAGGTCATTGTTAGGGCAAGAGGGCTTAGAGGGCCTATGAAAGAGAAATTTTCACCCATCTGCAACATTCTGCCTGCGGGGTAATAAAAAGAGTTAAGTGGTGGAAGTAGCAGCACTTTCATTTCAGATTGAAGACCCTCCTTAAAATCTTCTGAGGGGGTACTGGAGGCAAAGGCTCTCACAACATTTGAGAAGCATCTGTACGCTTCACCAAAGGGGAGGAGGTGAAGAACCAAACGCTGGTAAATGGGATTAATATAGATGGCTTGCATGGACTGTGTTGTAAGACTACTTAACTATGAAAGTTCACAGTGAGGTCAAATGGCATCTATACATTTGCTAATGATACAACCATTGTTGGTAGAATCTCAGATGGAGATGAGAGGGCCTACAGGAGCAAAATATGCCAACTAGTGGAGTGGTGTTACAGCAACAACCTTGCACTCAATGCCAGTAAGACAAAAGAGCTAATTGTGAACTTCCGAAAGGGTAAGACAAAGGAACACATATCAATCCTCATAGAGGGATCAGAAGTGGAGAGAGTGAGCAGTTTCAAGTTCCTGGGTGTCAAAATCTCTGAAGACCTAACCTGGTCCCAACATATAGATGTAGTTATAAAGAAGGCAAGACATTAGGAGTTTGAAGAGATTTGGTATGTCAACAAATACAATCAAACACTTCTATAGATGTACCGTGGAGAGCATTCTGACAGGCTGCATCACTGTCTGGTATGGGGGGGGGGGGGGGTGGTTACTGCATGGGACCAAAAGAAGCTGCAGAGAGTTGTAAATTTAGTCAGCTCCATCTTGGGTACTAGTCTACAAAGTACCCAGGACATCTTCAAGGAGCGGTATCTCAGAAGGCAACATCCATTATTAAGGACCTGCAGCACCCAGGGCATGCCCTTTTCTCACTGTTACCATCGGATAGGAGGTACACACCCAGCGACTCAGGAACAACTTCTTCCCCTCTGTCATCCAATTCCTAAATGGATATTGAACCCATGAACACTACCTCACTTTTTCAATATATATTTCTGCTTTTTGCATGATTTTTTAATCTATTCAATACACGTATACTGTAATTGATTAACTTATTTATTATTATTTCTTCTATATTATGTATTGCATGGAACTGTTGCTGCTGAGTTAACAAACTTTACCACACATGCTGGTGATAATAAACCTGATTCTGATTCAATAGGGAGCCCGAATGCAAAGCAGATGATTGATTTCTGGAGTACCTCTATTCAATACCAATTGCTCACAATTTTAGTTCTTTATCCCAACCTCCCACCTTGCATCTTTGTTCTCAGAAATCTCCAACACTGATCTAATAAAATAGAGTGCAAGCATTTTATCATTCCATTGGCTTTCCAGGTTCAACTACCACCACCTGGATGACAATCTCTGGTGACAGTGGGATTGGGGCACCTCATGAACTATCGTGAAGGCAATTCCTTTTCAATATGCAGCATTCCTTAGCAATGATGGGTGTCTATCTGGGGTCTATCCCTTGCTTTGCCAAATTCACCTCACCTCCTCACCAGATGCTCACTAACTTTAGCAGATTTTTTGTGGGTTCCCACCCTTCTTCCATTCATATTAGCTCTGGAGTTATCATAACCATATGTGCTATGTGCAGTGGGCTGTGTGCTTTTGGTAATGTGTTTTACACCTTGGCCCCAGAGGAACACTGTTTCATTTGGCTATATTCATGTATGTTGAATAATAATTAAATCAACTTGATCTTGATCTCTTACTCCATTTCACATTTTTTTACACAGTGGCATTTAGTATTTGGTATGCACTGTCAGAGGTGGTAATGAAGGTCAACTGAGCTGGAGTGTTCAGGAAGGAACTGGTTAGGTTCTAAAGTGAATTCATACAACATGAAAAAGGCCCTTAGGCCCACATGTCTGTTTCAAACATCAAGTATTCATCTATATTACTTCCTTTTATCAACTTTCATCCTGCTCAACTCTGCCCCACACTCCAATTTCCCTCAAGTCTCCTGCTATCCACCTACACTAGCCAGTCAACCTTTTGGTACCTGAAAGGAAGCAATTTGCTTTGGGGCAATAGTGGGACTAGCTGGATTGCTCTTACATATCGAGTGTATGTTCTTGATAGACCAAATAGCCTCTTTCTACGTTAGAACCATCTTGTGATTCTTTCCCCTTGCACTTTTATTGTTTTTATTATCTAATTACTCCCACACTGCCCAAAATTTTGCCACACCATTCAATGCCACCTACCCCTGAAAGCACTTACTTAAGTGCATCTGTAATATCAATCCTTTACTGAAAATCTCACTAATTCAATGGCCTAAGAAATTTTTTTTTCTTTTTCAGTGTCAGCTGTAGGTCAGTTGGTAGTGTCTTTACCTCTGAATCAAAAGGCTCTTCTCTGAAGACGATCCTGGAAGTGCAGGCTGCCAATCCACTAGAAATGCCAACTTACTTTGCAATGGAAGGGTGAGCAGCTTCAAGTTCCTGGGTGTCAACATCTCTTAAGATTTATCCTGGGCCCAACATATTGATGCAATTACAAGGAAGGCATGCTACTGGCTAAATTTCATTAGGAGTTTCAGGAGATTTGGTATGTTACCAAAAACTCCAGCAAATCTCTACAAATGCACCGTGGAGAGCAGTCTAACTGGTTGCATCACTGTCTGATATGATGATGCCAATGCTATGATGGACAGACACAGGTCGGAGGCATTTTCACTAAGCTCAGCTTTCTAACACAGCAACTAACACTTCCAGAATCAAAGATTTGTTTTTGAGTAAGTTAAACTTCCAAACAATATTCTTTGTTCAGCTTCTTATCATAAATGGAAAGCAGTCTTTAGTTCTTAATCTAAATGCCAAGCATTGATCCATTGATCAGTCTAAAGTTAAAAGGACAGCTTTGCAAATGAACAGCACTGCATACAGAGCACAGACTGCTGGCCCACAGCACGGGGCTGACTGCTCAAGAGATGTAGTATAAGACAATGGGGTTATGTTAATTGGCCCGCATCAAACCAGACACACTGGCTAAGTTATTTAGTTCAAGAAAGTTTGCAGACCAGATTGATACTATCACTTCACACATTAGACCGCTGATCTACCAATGGTTGGAAGATTTGTGCACTCTGAGAGTCAGCCCTCACAGGATTAGTTGTGGGTGTTTGAGATCTCTGTTGCCAGAAACTTTTAGACTATCTGTGTGAAGTCACCTAAGTGGCAAAAAAAAACCAGTAAAAATGTTATAGAACAGTTAGACTTGTTATGAATGGTCAAAGGCCAACAAGAAGAATGACAGAAAGACAGGGTGACTAGAAACCATTCTTCTGCCTCTGTTTCTGTGGTGGATGATTCATTCATCTGCAATTTGTTGGTATGCCTATTTAGTCTACGGGAATTGTACCCATGTTTTGGAAATCCTTTGTGTTTTAGAATTTGTAAAACTTTTGTAAGATAGCAATTCTCTGTGAGTTTTAAATGTGTTTTAAGAATTTTACCTAAATTTAAATATGTATCACTGAAAATAAATGAACTGTGTTTAAACTACTTTGCTAGCTGGAAATATCTCCACGTTGGTATGGAGGGGAGACTAACAACACTATTAGGGGGTATTGGCAGCTAAACTCACCATGTAGGATAAGTAGGGAAGTGATCAAGCCTTTGAAGAGTAGGTGGCTACAGTATAACCTCCCTTTAGTGAGGGTAACAGTAGCTATCTATACAGGACAGGTCTTGAGATCTTCATTTGATTTCAGAAATTCTTGCACAGCAAACGTGAAGTTAGTGCGCATGCGCCGGTCGTGCATGCAGCCTGGTACAACTGTTCCGATCAGTGTTCTTACTTTTTTCCTCTTACTTTTTAACTTACGTTATTTTTTGTATTTTTTTTTCAACGGTAACACGTTGAAGCTGCACCCTCTCTAACATGCTGGTAGAGAGAGTTTTATTTGGGTTTTTAGCTCTGGAAATAGTTACATCCCAACACGCGGGACAGAAGCATGGTCGCATTGTTCATTCCATGGACCTTCTGCTTGCGCTAATGCCGGCCGGTTTAGCGAGCAGAGCGGCAGACACCCCTGCTGAAATCTGGAGGAAAACACACAGAGGATACAGAGGGGGATCACAAAGTCAAGGAAAGTGGACCGGGTCCAGACAACAGAGACTTATGGATAAGAGGAGTTCGGTGGGTAATAAAATGGACGAGTTCATGGTGCTAGCCAGGCGTCAGAGAACATTTCGGGAGTGCAGTGTTATGTGCTTCACTGGAACAGGGCTTCACAAGGACATACCCAATCAAAACTTCTCCATGGACGGCTTCCAGACCATTCCGGCTGACTGGAAGTGCACTGAGAGCAGTAAGCGTAAAGGAGTTGGGTGCTTACTGTTCTAGTTAACAACAGATGGTGCAATCCGGGTCACATTACGATTGAGGAACGTGTTTGTAGATCGGGTATTGACCTTTTTACTGTTGGACTTCGGCCACATTTCACCGAGATACAACACTGGGCGGCACAGGAGGTCGTTCCTGCCTTTGGCCATCGAACTTGCAGCTCCTCCCGTGGAGGGTCAGACACCCTGAGCCAATAGACTGGTCCTGGACTTATTTTTCCATCTGGCATAGTTGGCGTTTTGTTGTTTGATTGTTTGTGGTTTTTGTATTGCTATATTTATGCTCTATTCTTGGTTGGTGTGGCTGTAATGAAACCCAATTTCCCTCAGGATCAAGAAAGTATATCTATCTATCTATCTAAACCCAAGACCATCATAATGCATAGGATTGTATTAAGCTGCAGAGGGATGTAAACTCAGCCAGCTTCATCACGGACACAAGCCTCCCCACCATCAATGAAATCTTCAAAAATCAATGCCTCAAAAAAGGCAGCATCCATCATTAAGGACCCTCACTACCCAGCACATGCCCTCTGCTCATTTATACCATCAAGGAGGATTTACAAGAGATTGAAGACACACACTCAACATTTTAGGAATAGCTTCTTTCTCTTCGCCATCAGATTTCAGAACCCATGAACACAATCACACGATTTTGCTCATTTTTTTGCACTAGTTAATTATCCTAACTTATTGTAATTTTTATGTATTGCACGATACTTCTGCCATAAAACAACAACTTGATGACATATGCCAGTGATAATACACCTGATTCTTGTTTACTTTCTGATTCTGATTCTTTGAATGGATGTCATTCTCTCAGACATAAAAGATACCACTGTACAGATGTAAAGCAGAGCAGTTATCCTTGGGGTCTAGGTGGATATTTGTCTCTGTAACATCATTACCAGATGCAGATTTTCTTTATTATTAATGGGAGTCTATTCTAAGAAAATAAGCTGTCACATTTGCCTATTATCAAATCTATCACTAAATACACAAGATCAATCAGGACTAAGTGTTGAATGCAGAGATCAGCCTAATTCCTGGGGTACTGTATTTCAGACATGTACCAGATCTCCCATTTTATAAATGTATGGATCAAGAAGGGTTCTAACTTTTGTGCAGTCATTATGGAGGCGTAGTAATTAACACTATCACTTTACAGCGCCAGCTGTCATCAACTGGGGTTTAATTCCCACCACTTTCTCTAAGGAGTTTGTATGTTCTCCCCATGACTGTGTGAGTTTCCTCCGGGTGCTCGGGTTTCCTCCCACATTCAAAAGACATAGAAGTTAGGATTAGCAAATTCTTGGCATGCTATGTTGGCACTGGAAGAGTGACAACCCTTGTGGGCTGCCCCCAGCTCATCTTCTGACTATGTTGGTTTTTGATGCAAACTACATATTTCACTATATGTTTTGATGCACAAGTGACAAAGATAATCTTTATAATCATGAATCTAACTCATTTCATCATCATTGCAGTAGCACAAATATGTTCATTCACAAATAGACGCACTGACTGCACCTTAAAATCACTGATTGTTCACTCGGATTGCTGGGAGGTACAGGACAGACTTGCAAACAAATTGATCTTTGGGGAACGCACATCAAAGTTGCTGGTGAACACAGCAAGCCAGGCAGCATCTCTAGGAAGAGGTACAGCCGACGTTTCGGGCCGAGACCCTTCGTCAGGACTAACTGAAGGAAGAGCTAGTAAGAGATTTGAAAGTGGGAGGGGGAGATCCGACTGTACCTCTTCCTAGAGATGCTGCCTGGCCCGCGGCGTTCACCAGCAACTTTGATGTGCGTTGCTTGAATTTCCAGCATCTGCAGAATTCCTCGTGTTTTGATCTTTGGGGAAATGTTTTATCTGACAAAATGAACAACTGCTGATCTCATTTCAATTCCCCTAAATTTCTGGATGTAACATCAACAAAACTCCCAATTTAGCCTCACTGGACTATGATGCTTGTAGAGTCATGCAACACAAAACCAGGACTTATGGCCCACCATGTCTTGGCTACCATTGCACTTATCTATACCAGTTCCATTTTCTATACCTGCATATGGTCTACTGTTGTCTATGCCTTTATTATTTAAGTGATTACTATCAGAGAAGACCGACAGAACTTCAGCAGATGTGGAGCTAATACACATTGTTGTTAGGCATATGGGAGAGAGTGTGAATCATCCCTAGAATATCACACTTCTCATTTCCCAAAATGTTAGTTTCTGGATGAAATCGCTCAAATTATTGAAAATCTAAGAACTGCAGATACTGGAAATGTGAAACAAAAATGGGAAATTCGGGAAAACGTAGCAGGTCAGCTACATCAGCGAAATGAGAAACAAGATATGTTTGAGGCCAAAATGTCAAACAGTCCTAACAAAGGTCTTCCAGCTGAAACATGAACTGTTTCTCTTTCCAAGGATGCTGCCTCACTTGCTGAGCTTTTTTGAAAAATATTTTCTGTTTATATTTCTATCAAATTATTGTTTGAATGAATTAAACTGCTTTCACCTGTAGGTGGATCCAAATCAATTTTTACAGGTAGAAGAGTTTCAGGAGAAAGGCAGCGGGTGGTGCTGCTTCTTCACAGCTTCTTCCCCGCTTCCATCTGATTCCTAAATGGACATTGAACACAGGAACACTACCTCTCTACTTTTGTATTCTGTTACTTTGCACTACTTGTTTTAACTTAACTATTTAATAGACACATATATTTACTTGATAATGATGATAAACGCTTTATTGATCCCAAAGGAAATTGCAGTGTCACAGTAGCATTACAAGTGCACAGATATAAATATTAGAAGAGAAGTAGAAAGAATAAAAAATAAGTTACCACCATCAGGCTAACAGGAGGAGGTCATCACTTCCCCGGCTATAGGTTGACTCATTATAGAACTGAATTGCCGAAGTTAAGAATGACTTCATGCAGGGCTCTTAGGAGCAGTGCAGTTGTCTTAGTCTAATACTAAAAATACTTCTCTGTTCAGCCAAGGTGGCATGCAGAGGTTGAGAAACATCATCCAGAATTGCCTGGATTTCCTGTAGTTCTACCACATCCTCCAGTGTGTCCAGTTTGACTCCTTTAACAGAGCCAGCCTTTCCAATCAGTTTATCGAGCCTGTTGGCATCACCTGTGTTGACGCCATTGTCCCAGCACACCACTGCATAGAAAATTGTACTGGCGACAACAGACTGGTAGAACATGTGAAGGAGAGGCCTGCTTCATCCAAAGGACCTCAGTCTCTTCAGGAAATAGAGGTGACTCTGGCCCTTATTGTACACAGCCTCTGTGTTGGTGCTCCGCTCAAGTCTATCATACAGGGTTGATGTAATGTAACTCAGTTTGTTATCTCTATATTTATTTATCATGTATTTCATTGTACTGCTGTCATAAAGTTAACACATTTCATGACATATACCGGTGATATTAAATCTGATTCTGATTCACAGCTCCACTGACCTACAGTAGGGTCACTTCTGGCCTCTGGTTCTGTCTTTGTGGAATGTATACATTCTCCTCATGACTGCATGGTGCTCCAGTTTCTCCCGCATTCCAGAGACATACTGGTAGCTTATTAGGCTATTGCAATTTTTGTGACAGGAGAATTGGGTGGAGTTAATGGCTATATGAAAGAGAATAGGTTATAAAGAAGGTTATAAACTACCTACATTAGACAGCTGAAAGCCCTAGAACAGAACCACCAAAGATCTGACCAAAACATTTTGAAGATCAGCCAAACACACTAACACCAGCGTACTGAAAGAAGCCAACAAGAACAGCATCTTAACCATAATAAAGCAACACCTACTCTGATGAATAGGTCACATCATCCATGCCTAACTCACGTCTCCCCAAACAGATCCTTTACAGGGAAAACAGGGAAGGTCAGCGAGCCCCTGGTGGGCAAAGGAAACTCTTTAAGGGCAACATCCAAATCAGTCTGAAGAAATTCAACATTGCACCTAAAAACTGGGAAAACATTGCACTTAACAGGATGTCTGTTCAAGAGGGAGTTGTGCTACATGAGAACGACCTCCACTGTGCCACACAAAACAAGCAGCAACTGTGAAAGGAGAGACTGAACAACCAAAAGACCCAACCACTAACCACAGCCACCACTTATGATTTCCCACACTGCCCCAGAATGTATGAATCCCAGATAGTCTCTACAGCCACCTAAGGACCCACCAACCTTGTTAGGTGAACATCATACTCAACTCAAGTGATACTAATATTACTACTAACTAGTATTGCTATTACTACTACTACAATTACTATTATTACCACTATCACTACTACTGCCACATCACTACTACTCCTACTAGTACTAGGATATAATGGAACTAATAGGTATACTCTAAAACCCAGTGTGGATTTAATGGGCTGAGCAGCTTCCTTCCATGTCATAAGAAAATATAAGAAAGATTAGAATGGCAAAAACAAAGAGTGAAATAAGGATTGTTTGAGGTAAGTAGCACAATAGCAAATAATTGTTTAGAAATAGAGGGGACAAAGCAAGGTACAAATATGAAGCAGGTAAGGAGAATGCACATACATAAATCCAGAGAGAATGGTGAATGAATTTCATAGGCCACATGGAACTGTGATATGGACTGTATAAATGGAGAGAATTGGCTCGAGGAAAGTCACTTCACAACAAACTCGAGTACTGGGTGTTCAGGAAATATAAGAAAGGTAATTAAAAAGGAAGGTGTGGTAACATTAATTAAAGAAGCTATTGCAGAACGAGAGAGGGATGATGTAGTTGAGATGTCCCAAGGGGGGGGGGTTGATTTGGTTAGAATTAAGGAACAACAAAGGAGCTATTGTGTCACTGGGTGGAAGCAAAAAAGCAACCAGTAAAGTAGAAGATAGAGCTCCAAATCTGCAGGATGTGCAGAACAGTGATGGGGGGAGGGGGAAGGGGGTATTCAGTTATCTAAAGGTGAACTTGAACAGCAAAGAGAGCAATTCCTGGAATGTGCAGTAGGGCTTTATGGTGTAAACATTCCTTTCAACGATGATAATCAATTTTAGAATAAACATGAAAAATTACAGACTAAAATCTGCAACAGTGAGACCTGATGGTATTTGAGCAGAAATCATTGAAAGTGGTGGCTCAGGTTAAGAAAGGCATTTTTTAAAAAGTAAGATAGATTCCTTAATTTCATCATTAGAACTATATAGTACAATACAAATAACTTATTTTAAATTTCTATAAAATTGGATGTCCCCCTGCTTTTGAATGAATATAGCATTAATAGCACAGATAACAATATTTAGGTGTGACGATAGTTTTTTGGAAAGGTGATTATAAAGTGATGAGATCTTGGTGCTCTATATGCCAGGTTATATATTATTAAAACAAACTACAGGCCAAAAGAGACAGGAGGCGGGGTGGTGATGTTCAACGAGGATAGTACCAGAGTAGTGTCAACTTGGTATACAAAGGCAGTGGATAGTAATGTGGAGTCCAGCAGACTTCTCAAACTGTGAGCTCTCAATAGGACAGAGCAGAAATGAGGAAATGTTTGAAGTGAAATGCAATGAACATCTTAGCAAGGTGTTAATCTCCGTATAGAATGGAGGAACCAAACTGGCCAGGATATCGTAGGAGAATTTGTGGAATCAGTCCTGAATTGTTTTTGGAGCAGCACATTGGAGTGTGTAACTTACTCTTTGCATTTTTATGTTATGTAATTCTGGCATAGCTACCATCAAATGGGATGAGAGTTGCTGAAGTAAAGATGTAGAGGTATGACATCCAAACTGAACTTTACTGATTGAACAGAATTAAGCTGCATACCAAATTTTGTACCCATTAACAAGACCAGGCAATGCTACTACAGCTTGGGCCATTGGAGTTTGGAGTGCAATTCTGGTGCCATTGGTAAGGAGTTTGTGTGTTCTCCCCACAACCATGTGAGCTCCCTCAGAGTTCTCCAGCCTCCTTCCACATTCCATTGATGTACCGGTTAGGAGGCTAATTGGCCATTGTAAATTGTCCTTTGATTAGGCTAGTGTTAAATAGGTAGGTTGCTGGGTGGTGTGACTCAAAGGGCCTATTCCACGCTTTATCTCTAAATATATAAGATAAATCAAATTGAATATTTCCTCTAAACAAACCTTTAGTTTCCAACCATGTTGAACATAGTCGTGGTGGAGGTTTTGTTATCCTTATTGATTGTGGTCTGGTTGCAAAAGTCAGGGATCCAGTTTTAGAGGGAGGTGCTGAGTCCTAGATTTGGGAGTTTGGATATGAGTTTGTTTGGAATTATGATATTGAAGGTAGAACTATATTCAATATGCAGCATTCTGATATGGGTGTCTTTGATAACAGATGTTCCAGAGATGATTGTAGGGCCAGTAGGTGAATTACAGTGGGTCGAGGATGCTAGGAAGCTAGAGTTGCTGTGTGTCATTACCACCCTCTCAAAGTACTTCTTGATTTATATACTGCAATTAAATTTTCCTCTGAGTCTCCCTTTATATAAAGCACACAACCTCAGTTTCTCCACACAACAAAAATTCTCCATTAAATGAAAATCAAAAATCTGCAAGTACTGGACATCTAAAATGGTTTCCCCAGTCCTTACCACAAAACTGGTCAGACCCTCCTGCATCCTGTCCAGTACTATCACATTTTTCATGTTATGTGGTGACCAGAAACCTACACAGTAATCTAGTGGTGGCCTCAATAATGTTTTGTGCAGTTCAGCTTGTAACTGTATGCTTCCTTTTCCTCCTTATATAGCTGCCTGCTACCCTTAAAGTGCTGTAGACATTAACCTCCAGAACCCTGTATTCCACAATACTTTTTAGCACCCTACTATTTATTGGGCATTCCTTGCCTTCTGTACCCTCTCTGTTCTTTCTCTCTTTCAATTACACTACCAATCTTCATATCATTGGCAAACCTTTTCATTGTGGCTGTTTCATCTGTCCAAATCATTTATTAGTCCCGTAGAATAAATTCCTACTCATCACTGTTCTTAAGGGATGTCCTTCTATTCTGAGGCTGTGCCCTATGGTTATAAAACCTCCTACTATCAGAAATATCCTCTCCATGTCCACTTCAAATAGGACTTTAGATATTCAGTAGGTTTAAGTGAGATCCTCCCTCATTCTTCCAAACTCCAGCAAGTACAGGCCCAGAGCTATCAAAAACTCCTCATAACCCTTTCATTCCATGGATCATTCTTGTTAATCCTCCGGACCCTCTCCAATGCCAGCACATCCTTTCTTAGATATGGGGTCCAAGACTGTTAACAATATTCTAAATGTGGTCTGACCAATCTCTTATAAATCCTCAATGTTACATGCATGATTTTATATTCAAATCCTCTGGAAATGAAAGCTAACATTACATTTGTCTTCCTTACCACTAACTCAAACTGCAAGGTTACCCTTAGGGAATCTTTATTTTGCATGAGCATTCACAGCCTTTCTAATTGCTCCTCTCAAAGTTTTACCTGCACTTCAGCTCACTCACCTCTTCTGACTCATAGGGAGGCATTGGCTATGGGAGCCATGATACATTCCCAACAAGGTAAATGTCATTCTTTTGTTCCTCAATTCATCCCACATTTATTTGTTGTTATTTTCAGTGAACCATTCCTTCCCATTGTTGTAATTGTTTCACTAAGCAATATTGCTACACCCTTCTGCTTTACTACCCCACCCATCCCAAAGTATCTCCTGTAACAACTCTTGCACATGATTCTGCAATGGTCACCATGTCATACCCTTTCATATCTACCTGCGGTTTGACTTCACTGTATAATGTATTAACAAATCAGTACTGGCAAGAGGAATCTTGTTGCTTTCTTTCTCATTCATTATTTTTACAGGCACATTCCTCTGCTTACTAAACCCTAACTTCCAAATGCAATTTCATTTATTTCTCTTCTAAAACAGCTGTGAAGTGTCTGTTTCCTTGTCAAGTTAAAGATTAAACGACTGAAGATGAGCTTTATTTGTCACGTACATGGAAACATTGAACAGTGAACTGCTCTTTTTGCATCAACAACCAACACACTCCGAAATGTGTTGGGGGCAGCCCGCAAGTGCCACCTTGCTTCCAGAGCCAATATAACACGTCCACAATTTACTAATCCTAACTTGCATGTTTAGGAATGTAAGAGGAAACTGGAGCACATGGAGGAACCCCATGCATTCTCTGGGGTGAAAACAGACAAACTCATTACAGTCAGCATTGGGATTGAACCCCGATCTCACAGCTGGCACTGTAAAGCATTATGCTACCATGTAAGTTGGCTTAAACCCTCCCAATGGGACCAAAAGACCTTTCAGCTATGATATTAGCAATGCATTCCAGCCCAAAGCTACTAATTAGTTATACCTTGTGCTTGCATCATCTCCTGTTTGCTACTTGGAAACTGTATCCTCTGGCTACTGGCCCTCTACTTCAGTCAAACCCCTTTCAAGATTTTGAACTCTCATGTTAGACTTGTCTTTAACCTTCTCTGCTCTAAGGCAAGCAATTGAAGATTCCTCGCAAAACTCACACCCTTCTTCTGTGAAACGATGCAGTAAGCCTCTTGAGGCTCAGGAAGTGCCTTTTAAAATACAGGAGCAAGAATGATCACAATATCCAAATGGCATCTAACTAGGGACTGTAACAGTTTAGTGTAGTCCTGAAGCAGAAAGAAAGAGAAAAGGAATGGGAGAGGGAGGGAGGGTGGCAAGGGGGTGGGAGAGAGAGAAAGAAAGACTCTTTAGCATACAGAAGTCACAACACTCATCTACGGTATATTTTGACAATCCCCCCAAGTCATATATCAGGTATTTTTACTTACCCCCTATGAAAAGCCTCCTTGTCTTTGTTTTAACTAGTGCCCTAAGGATTTGATACAATGTTGCTAAGTAATTTGGCGGACAACTCCAAAGATAATTGAATAGAATTCTAGATAATCCTGTGAAGATTAATCGAAGTGCTGCCAGAGGGTATAATGTTTCATAAGAAGACGTTACTTTTAGATGTTACTTTTTTAGTTTGTTTTATTACATAATTTTATTTCCATCCTCCTTTAAGTGTAAAGCTTTACCCACACTTCCAAGGGTGAGGGCAGGTAAAGAAGTGTTATTGCTATTTCAACATTAACGTTTAACATTGTCAACTTCTCTGGGCTTGGTATTCATTTGCGGTGTTCTGCAAAATGGTCACCCAATCTGAATTTGGTTAACCAGTCATTGAACAGTGAATACACCACACTAGATAGTGTATAGTTGCTTCACCTGGAAGTAATTTTTGGTTCCAAGTTGGGACAGCTGTAGGTAAAGCAAGCTGTGGTAGACTGTAGGTTTGCAATGGATGTTGTTTGTTAATCTCTATCCTGAAATGGAGATGGAGAAGTCAAGAGTAGGAAGGGAAAAGTCAAAGTTAGATCCTGTGAAAGTGAGAGTCAGATGGAATTTAACAGCAAAGGTGATGAAAATTCCAAGTTCTGTACGAGAATAGGAGGCAGAGATGAGTGAATCTGTGGAATTCATTGCTACAGATGATTGTGGGGGCCAAGTCATTGGATATATTGAAAGTGGAGGTTGATATGTTTTTTGATTAGTCAGGGTGTCAAAGGTTACAGTGAGAAGTCAGATGTGATGGGATGGCAGAACAGACTCAATGGGTCGAATGGCCTAACTCTGCCCCTAAGTCTTATGGTTTTCTGGTCTAGTCTCCGGACATCACCACGGATAGTCCACTATTATCAGCACTCTTATCTTATCTTTGGAGACTAGTTACCACATCAGCAGCTTAATGCAAGATCACGTAGTAGATTCCCACACAGCCCTTTTATCTCTGCACCTTGAGTTTGAAATCAAGCCCATCTGTTTTATAAGCAGATTCATTAAACTTTGAAATGGGAAGGTTATCCAAATTAATGTCAAAACCCTGATTTATTTGTCCCATGCATAAAAATGCAAGGCCTCCTTGGCACGTGGTTCCTGATAATCAAAGGAGACTCAACAGTGAAGGTTTTAGGATCTGTGAACCAGTCCTTAATCTTAACATTTAATGATAAGTTTCCGTCAAATATCTGCCTTTATCAATTTGATTTCTAATTTGAAAGTTCCTAAAACATTTCATCTTAGAGTCACAGTCATAAAGTTACACAACATGGAAACAGGTCCTTATGCCCAACTCTTCAATGCTGACCAAGTTGCCTATGTGAGCAGTCCCATCTGCTCATAAGACCATAAGACATAGGTGGAGAATTAAACCATTCAGTCCATCAAGTCTGTCCCACCATTCCATCATGACTGATCCCGGGCCCCACTCAACCCCATACACCTGCCTTCTCACCATATCCTTTGACGCCACGACCAATCTGATCTTCAAAATGGAAGAGCAGATTATTATTTAAATGGTGAAAGATTGCAGCACGCCACTGTGCAGAAGCACTTGGGAGTGCTTGTGCATGAATTGCAAAAAGTTGGTTTGCTGGTGTCAAGAAGGCAAATGGAATGTTGGCCTTCGTTGCTAGAGGGATTGAATGGAATTTAAATTGAATTTAAGAGCCGGGGGGGGGGGGGCGCGCAGTTATGCTGCAACTGTATAGGGTGCTGCTGAGGCCGCAGCTGGAATACTGCATGCAGTTCTGGTCTCCTTACTTGAGGAAGGACACACCGGCTTTGGAGGCAGTGCAGAGGAGGTACACCAGGTTGATTCCAGAGATGAGGAGGTTAGACTATGAGGAGAGATTGAGTCGCTTGGGACAGTACTCGCTGGAATTCAGAAGAACGAGAGAAGATCTTATAGAAACATATAAAATTATGAAAGGGATAGATAAGATAGAGGCAAGGAAGTTGTTTCCACTGGTAGGTGACACTAGAACTAGGGGACATAGCCTCAAGATTCGAGGGAGTAAATTTAGGATGGAGATGAGGAGGGAATTCTTTTCCCAGGGTGGTGAACCTGTGGAATTCTTTGCCCAATGAAGCAGTGGAGGCTACCTCAGTAAATATATTTAAGGCAAGGTTGGATAGGTTTTTGCATAGTAGGGGAATTAAGTGTTATGGGGAAAAGGCAGGTAGATAAAGATGAGTCCATGATCAGATAAGCCACAATCTTATGGAATGGTGGAGCAGGCTTGACAGGCCAGATGGCCTATTCCTGCTCCTATCTCTTATGTTCTTATGAAACTATCAACATCCACCTTAAATATACCCACGGACTTGGCTTCCACCACAGTCTGTGGCAGAGCATTGCACAGATTCACTATTCTCTGGCTTAAAAACTTCCTCCTTACCGCCATTCTAAAAGGTGCCCCTCAATTCTGAGGCCGTGCCCTCTAGTTCTTAGTACCCCCACCATAATAAACATCCCCTCCACATTCACCCTATCTAGTCCTTTCAACATTCAGTAGGTTTCAATGAAATCCTCCCACATTCTTCTAAATTTCAGTGAGTACAGGTCCAAAGCTGTAAAATGCTGCTCATATCTCAACCCCTTCATTCCTGGAATCATCCTTGTGAACCTCCTCGAGCTCTCTCCAGTGACAGCATATCCTTTGTGAGATATGGGGTCCAAAACTGTTGACAATACTCCAAGTGCAGCCTGACTAGTGTCTTATAAAGGCTCAGCATTATCTCCTTGCTTTTATATTCTATTCCCCTTGAAATAGATGCCAACATTGCATTTGCCTTCTTTACCAGACTCAATCTGTAAATAAACCTTCTGGGAGTCTTGCACGACGACTCATCAGTCTGTTTGCACCTCTGATGTTTGAACCTCCTCCCCATTTAGATAATAGTCTGCACTATTGTTCCTTTTACTAAAATGCATTATCATACACTTCCCAACACTGTATTCCATCTGCCACTTTTTTGCCCATTCTTCCAATTTGTTTAAGTCCTGCTGCAATGGCATTGCTTCCTCAGCACTACCTACCCTCCCCCTATCTTTATATCATCTGCAAACTTTGCCACAAAGCCATCAATTCTATTATCCAAATCATTGACAAACAATGTGAAAAGCAGTGGTCCCAATACTGACCCTTGAGGAACACCACCAGTCATTAGCAGCCAACCAGAAAAGGCCCCTTTTATTCCCAGTCACTGCCTCCTACCTGTCAGCCATTCCACTGTCTATGCCACTATCTTTCCTGTAACACCATAGGATTTTACCTTGTTAAGCAGCGTCATGTGTGGCACCTTATCAAATGCCTTCTGAAAATCCAAGTAAATAACATCCACTGCCTCTCCTTTGTCCACCTGCTTGTTACTTCCTCATGTTTGTGTCATATCCCTCCAAACTTTCCCTATCCATTCTATCCAAATGCTTTTTATGTGTTGTATTTGTACCTGCCTCTGCTGTTTCTTCTGGTAGCCTTTTCAATATACCCACCACCCTCTGAGTGAAAAATTTGCCCCTCAGATTCCCTTTAGATCTTTGCCCTCTTGGCTTAAACCTGTGCCCTCCAGTTTTAGATTTCCTCATCCCGGGAAAAACATTGTGACTGTTTGCCTACTCTATGCCCATCATGATTTGATGAACCTCTGTGATACCCTTCAGCCTCATTTGCTCCAGAGAAAACAGTCCCAACCTATTCAATGTCTTCTTATAACGGAGGCCAGCAACATAGTTTCTGTACTCTCTAGCTAATTCATCTCCTCCCAAAACTGAACACATTATTTCAATTGCAGCCTAACCAGCTGTAATGTGACATCCTAGATTTCATAATCAGTGGCCTGATCAATGAAGGCAAGAATGCCAAGCACCTTCGTCAGCACTTTCAGGAAACTCCTTTATGTACATGTACCCTAGCTCTCTCGGCTCTATAGCACTTGCTCAGACGTGTTCATTCATTGTGCATGTCTTGCCTTGGTTTATCTTTCCAAAATGCATCAGCTTGCATTTGTCTGAGTTACATTCCATCTGCCATTCCTTTGCCCACTTTTCAGTTGATCTAGATCCCGCTGTAGCTTTGGACCACCTTCTTCACTATCCACTATCCTCCCAAGTTTGATATCTCCAACAAACTTACTAATCTTGATTTTGCTATGCCATTTTAGTTCTCTCAATCTATCATTTTTTTCATTAGTTGTTGCATTATCACTTGCTTTTGGTTTCCCTCAACATTTGTAAAGATTTAATTTTACTCTATTTCCAAGTTTCTTTCTCGCTCTTTCCTCTACCACCCCACTCTCTACTCTTTCTCAACAGCTTAAAACCTGTTCATCTCTAATAAAAGGTCACAGATGGCACCAAAGCAATTGACTCAGCTGATTGTTTGCAGATGTCAAGGTCTTTGTTGATAACCATTGGGAATGAAGACCTGTTTCATATGCATTGTAAATCTGATTTAGTTGTAACCCTTCTTTATCAAAAGAATTTTGTGAACCCTTTTTGGGAACTTTAGAATAGACTTGTCTGTATTTAACTCCTCCCTTTGAATGCCGATCTTGCAGATTGCGTATTTTGTTTTTAAAGGGAGCAATCCAGAGGGAGACTAAAATTTTCTTCAATTCCCATAGTGTCAAATGAACTATGGCCTGTTTAGCACAATGGTTCTCAACACTGTTGTATCCTAAGAGGCTTTATCCTAAGCCTCTAACTTACCTCGTTTGTTGCTTTTTTGTTGGGCACACCACTTGAAAGGAGATAATTGCATACAAGATCAACGCAGCCTTGTTTTTCTCATCTGTTCACGTGCTACCATATTCTGCTGAGATGCGACTCACTCATTAGCCAGGATTGCAGTCTGTAACATCAGAGGTCAAGAATGTTGGGAGGTTTTCAGCCAGAGCCAAGGGTTTGGATTTCTTGTATATTTCCCATTCTCTTTAAACTGAGTTCACAGGAGAATTTATTATACTACGGTGTGACATGTTAAAGTAAGCAAACTAAAATTGTGTTGGGATATTAATATGATTAACATCGAACAGTCCAGGCAATCTGCTAGTCGAGCAGTAACAAAGTCCCTAGGGTGTTGGATTATTAGAGCTTTACTGTTTATGTAAAATCAGAGTGTGCAAACTAGCCATCGAGGTTCCTACTGAGTGACTGCACTTCAAAAGGCACCTCATTGGCTACAAAGAGCCATATTATGTAGTGCAAATCTATACAACTGCATACCAAGACCAAGACATTGTGATGAACATCCTTCACAGTCTGGTCATCAAGGCCAACCTTCTTGTGGTTTTAATTTGATGCAGTTTGCTACAGTTCTCACCATTCATCATCTATCAACTTTCCTTTGTAGGTTTTTGAACTGTGTACAAATCACCTCAGTCTAAGTTTCTCATGTAAGGCAGGTCTGTCTGAATGCTATAGAAGTGTTAAGGATGTTAATTTACTTTTGAACAATGTCAAAGTGCACAATCTGATTTATATTCAAAATCTCCTTGTCTTAACACCATGGAGATTACTCACAGTACTTATAACAAAGGGTCGTCTACTATAGGTCTGAGACAAATTTCATATCCTTGAATTTACAGAAAGAACTCTGTACTGAGCCATCAACATACCTACAGATGCATTAAATAAGATCAAATAATTACAATATTCATCTGTTCCCACTCCATATCACTGTTCCTTCTGTGGTGGCTCTTAGAAGTGCTTTAGTTCAATGGACGGCATGCTAGCATAATGGTTATCGTAATGCTATGCAGCACCAGCTGTGAGATTGGGGTTCAGTTTTAATTGCTGTCTCCAAGGAGTTTGTATGTTCTCCCCAAAGTCCCAAATGTTTCCTCCAGGTGCTCTGGTTTCCTCCCGTATTCAAACACATAGAGGTTAGAGTTTGTAAGTTGTGGACATGCTATGTTGGCACCGGAAGTGACACTTGTGGACTGCTCCCAGCATATCTCAGATTCTGTTGGTAATTAACCATAAGACATAGGAACATGCTCTGCCACTCAATGATGGCTGATTTACTATCCCTCACAACCCCATTCTCTTGCCTTCTTCGCGTAACCTTTGACACCTTTACAAATCAAGAACCTATCAACCTCCATTTTAAATAAACCCAATGACTTGGCCTCCATAGCCACCTGTGGCAGTGAATTCCACAGATTCACCACCCTTTGACTAAAGAAATTCCTCCTCATCTCTGTTGTAAAAGGACACCCTTTTATTCTGAGGCTCTGCCCCCTGGCCCAACACATTTCACTGGATGTTTTGATGTACTGTACATGTGACAAATAGAGCTAGTATTTTACATCTTGATAACTCAGCAACACTGACTGCACTTGCAATAATATTGCTTCAGATATTTGAGGTGGGTATTTCCTTTTTAGTTTGAATTAAATGTCAGTATGTTTAGCTATTCAGTAACTAATCTTTTGAGTGGGTATTACTTTAATTCCATATGATTGCATGATTTATGTTTATGTTTTTCATTTTTGTGAATGTTGTGTGTCTGGTGCTTGGTGCCTGTGATGCAACTGTGTACACATGTACCCATGCATATGACAATAAAGTCAGCATTGACTTTGAAGTATGAGCAATAGTCAGTAGGATGTGTCTAATTAAAAAAGACAGTTTTACAGGGAAGAGAAAGGAAAATGAAACTCATTGAATAGTTCTTTCAAAGAGCCAGCACAGATACAATGAACTGGATGTCTTCCTTCTCTGTTCTATGGTTCTAAGATAAACCAATTTATGTCAGTACAGAAGGGTGATGATTGACATGTTGGGCTTGTTAAGGGATGTGATGTCAGCAGAAATGTTTTGCAGATTATAGATGATGGATTTTGGAAAGTCGGGAGTTCATAAATATTACTCATGGCTCAGTGAAGAGCATTCGCATCTGAGTCAGTAGATTGTAGGCTCAAGTCCCACATCAGGGATGAGTATGGATGTCTAAACTTTCATTCCACTCCAGTAATGCAAGAAAACAACTTTGTCAGAGGAGATAAACTTCGGTGAGCTGTTGTCTAAATAAGGGCAAAATGTTTGTGGTACTAGGACCAAAGGAATTATCCCTATGGTCATGCCTCAAGTTCAAGTTCAAGTTTATTGTCATTCAACCGTATACATGTATACTGCCAAATGAAACAACGTTCCTCTGGATCAAGATGCACAACACACAACAGGGAGTTCAGAAGTCTCAGCCTGGGTGAAGAAGCTACTTTTATCCTTGAGCCAACGGTGCTAAGATAGAGGCTTGGCCATAATTATGTTGTAGTTTATGAGAGCCTGATTTGTGCATAGTAGCTGTCATGCTTCCTACATTGGATCAGTGACTTCAGTCCAAACATACTGTATTTCATTGGCTGAGAAGCACTTTAAGATGTCCTAAGGTTCTAAATGTCCTTCAGTGTTAAGTCATTCATTCCCCTGCCTGGTAATTGTACCCAGATGTAGGGTAACCCAGTTATATATATTTAGAATCTCATCTCTGTAGTAATTGCCCTTTAGCGAGGCATGGACAACCCTCCCCCACACCCCCACCCCCACCCGATTATAACCTGCTGAAAACACGATCTTATCTAAAATCAGCTGTTACTTGAATTGTAGTTGCAAGGCAAAGTTAACTGTCCAAAATATTCATTATAAATGGTACCTAAGTAATTGACTCCATATGGCGATAGCTAATATTTTGTGTAGCATTACAAAAGGAATAAGGAGCTTCACGTTTGGTGGCATACTTGAAAGCTACAATTAAATTTGCTCTCATTGCCCTTTAGACATATACATCAGATGGACTGAATTTAAAACCTTTGTCATTATTTGTAGACCCATCTATTACTGGTCTCACCATATCTCAGCTCTCCCTCAGCTCCTCTCACTGGAGATCCATTTCTAACCATGTCCACCCCTCTTCCACCAAATTCTAAAAGGAAAGCTTTGGTACAGCACTCCTTGACTTTTCTGCAAAGGGCTCTGGACTCCCCCAACATTAAAGTGCAGCAGAAGAACTTGTTTGAAAGTAACTGCAATCAAAGTATGACTTGACATCTTTTACTCTTCTTGTGTTGAAAGTAGTGATCAACATTTATGAGTGCTCAATGCATATAAACCTGGGAATGGGGCAGAGGGGACGTTTTTGGCAAGTGTGTTGGGGGGAACAGTTGATGGAGGACAGAGTTAGGAGTTTGACATTTCTGCCCTTGGAACGAAATTACTGCTTAGATGGGGCAAGAGGATATAAAAGTCTGCCCTTGGTGGTAATAATACTTGAAGATGAAATTATTATAAATTTTATTAGGAATGATAAGGACTAATCACTGGTGGATGACACGCTGCAGTCCTTTTAACAGCCCGTTAGTCTTTGGGCTTTTGGAGGGAAGTCTTAAAGGTGCTCACATCTTTCACTCACATCTATATTTCACTCCTGGTATTTATTTAACACGGAAGTTATTCACTCCATTGTGTTGGGAATATGCAAGTATACATGAAAGCAGATGGATGAGCTGGTTCTTCTGAAAGAGGCAACAACTGTTGATTGTTCCCATAGAGAAGTTGGAATTCACTTATATTTATTCAGCTCCTTTCACGGCCTCAACGTTTGACAGCCATTGAGTTTTAATCAAGGTTATAGTGGGGAAGCAACAGAGGATTTGTAGTCTACTAATGGTGATCGGACAAATGAGTGATAAGTTTTAATTTTTTGATGGAATATTTGACACAGAAGTCTCCAAACATTGCTATGTGATCTTTTACATTTACTCAAGGAAAGTATTACATTCTCCTTGTTCTGCACTATTGAGCATGACATAAACTCGCTTAGAGGGGGAACATAATGAGAAATGCACCTGTTTATTGTGATTGGATCAAAATACGACAGATGTTGCAAATCCAAAACAATCTAGAGAATGACATAAGAGCTTAGTGCATCCAGGCGTTATTCCTCACTTTTACAACTCTTTCCCACTCTCTTCAATGCTAATTGAATTGTGTGAGCTTCCAACATTTTCTGGTTTAGTTCAATATAAGATCCATGTTTTCATAATCCATGTGCCCAGTTATGAAACCCATGATTATACTTGCTTAATTAATTGCCCTCCTACCACTTATAAATCAGAAGAAATTTACAATTTTGTGGGTATGTAGGTGCATATCTCAACGTGTTCCATTCTAACTAGCACATAAGCAGCAAATAGGAAGAGTAACCCAAGTAAGTTCCTCAGATGTAACAAAAGAAGGTGACTCCAACATCCACTGTTATAAAGTGCTTCCAGAAATTGGTCATGGTACATCTTAACTCCAGCCTGCTAGACAACCCTGACCCACTGCAATTCACTTACCACTGAAACAGATCAATGACACAGACTGTCTTCCTGGACGTACACTCATCTCTAGACCATATGTAGATAATGACAATCAGACTATTGTTTATTGACTATAGTTCCACCTTACCTGGGATTTAATAATTTCCTTTGCAACTGGATCCTTAAATTCCTGACCAACAGACTGAGATCAGTCACAATAGGCCTCTGCCATGATTATTAGAAAGACTGGTGCCCAAAACTTTTGGTCCTCGTGACTGCATGGTCAGTTTGTGCTCTAACCCCATCTATGAGATTTCAGATCATACCACTGTCCAAAGTTTCAAGTTCAAAGTAAATTTATTATCAAAGTATATATACTGTATGTCACCATATACAAATCAAAGATTCATTTTCTTGCAGGCATTCACAATAAAAATAAACACAAAAGAATCAATGAAAAAACACAAGCTGGAAGAACAAGTAATGTACAAAAGGCAGCAAACTGTACAAATACAAAAAGAAAAATAAACACAAATAACAATAAAAATAAATAAATATCGAGATTATAACATGAAGAGTAATTGAAAATAAGTGTATAGGTTGTGGCAACAGTTCAGTGTTGGGGTAAGTGAAATTGAGCAAAGTCATCACCTATGGTTCAAGACACTGCTAACTAATTCTGAACAAAAGGTTGAGAGCTAATAACTGTTCCTGAACCTTTTGGTGAGGATACTGACGCTCCTGCACCTTCTGACTGATGGCAGTAGTGAGAAGAGAGCATGGCCTGGATGGTGAGATTCCTTGATGATGGACGTTGCTTTCCTACAACACCGCTCCTTGTAGATGAGCTCAATGGTGGGGAGAGTCTTACTTATGACGGACTGGGCTATATCCACCACTTTTTGTAAGTTTTTCCACTCAAGAACATTGGTGTTTCCATACCACGTCATGATGCAGCCAGTCAATATATTTTCCTCCGCACATCTATGGAAGCTTGTCAAGGTTTTTGGATGACATGCTGAATCTTCACAAACTTCAAAGAAGGTAGAGGCACTACCGTACTTTCTTTGTAATGGCACTTGTGTGCTAGACCCAGGACAGATCCACTGAGATGATTTCGCTGAGGAACTTAAAGTTGCTGACCCTCTCCATCTCTAATCCCCCAGTGAGGACTGGCTCATGGACCTCCGGTTTCCTCCTCCTGTCATCAATAATCAGCTCATTGGTCTTGCTGACATTGAATGGGAGATTGTTCTTGTGGCACCACTCAGCCAGATTTTCAATCTCCCTCCTATATGCTAATTTGTCATCACCTTTGATTCAGCCCATGGCAGTAGTGTTGTCAGCAAACTTAAATGTGACTTTTGAGCTGTACTTAGTCTCACAGTCATAAATATAAAGCGAGCAGAGCAGGGGGATAACCACATAGCCTTGTGGTGCACCTGTGCTGATGGTGATTTTGGAGATGTTGTTGCCAAACCAAACCGTTGTGGGCAGTATCTCAAAAAATGTGAGTCAGAGTAAAGGAAGATGAAATAGAGCTTAGCAACTAGAAGCAAGAGTAAATCCACCAACAGGGATTCTGGCAGGTTATGACTGACCTGGAGTAACACCTAAAGTTCTCACAGTACATCGTCAAGGCCATCTTGAGCCCTGATATCACAGGCAACAAACTACATCATCCTGATGGAGCTGACATGCTGTGGGAGGAGAGTCTGGAGGAGGTCCATGAGAGGAAGCTTACCAGATATAAGGAACTGGCCAGCGACTGTCAGAGGCAGGGCTGGAAGGCAAAGTGCATTCCCATTGAAGTGGGCTGCCAGGGCTTTGCTGGAGAGTCTCTTCGCAGAGCCCTCAGTGCATTGGATATCACTGATTCAAGGAAGCAGGGAGCCATTGGCTACTTCACCGAGGCAGCAGAAAAAGCTTCAAGATGGCTCTGGATGAAGAGAGAGAGTCCATGGGGATCTGCAGCACATGCTACCTGAACACAAGTTGTGGCTTGATCAACCATGGTTGGGTCACCTGGGTGAGGGTGTCTGATGTTGCAAGACCCAAAATACCCAATTAACTCAGGTTATATCATTGATGATGTGTTCAAAGCATTGTGAGACGTCTTCTTCAAAAAGAAACATAGTGTCATGATAACAACCTTTCCATCGATGTCAGCAAAAAGAAAGAGCTGGTCATTGATTTCAGGCAGGGGAGTAGTTCACATACTTCTGTTTACATTAGTTGTTCTAAAGTTGAGAGGGACAAGTGCTTCAAGTTCCCAGGAGTGAACATCACCAAAAGCCTTTCCTGATCCAACCACGTCGATACCACGGCCAAACAAGCTCACTACTGCCTCTACTTCCTCAGGAAGCTAAAGAAATTTGGCATACTCCCTTTGACCCTCACCAATTTTTATCAATACATCAAGTATCCTATCCAGATGCATAATGGCTTGGTATGGTAACTGTTCTGCATGTGGAAACATCTCAATACATGAGGAAATCTGCAGATGCTGGAATTTCAAGCAACACACATAAAAGCAGGCCAGACAGCACCTCTAGGAAGAGGTACAGTCAGCGTTTCGGGCCGAGACCCTTCGACAGGATTAACTGAAAGAAAAGCTAGTAACAGATTTGATCAAATTGATTCTACTATTTCGTCCTTTATTTGGAATAATAAAAAAAACAAAAATTAATAAGTTTCATCTACAAAAATCTAAAAAAGAGGGTGGACTCACACTACCTAATTTAAGATTGTATTATTGGGCTGTTAATATTTGACAATTATGTTTTTGGTTATATTGGCTCGATAAAAACCAAAAACCAGCTTGGATTGATTTAGAATTTAAAGCTATTAATCAATTTTATTTAACTTCATTATTAGGAGCTCGATTACCTTTACAACTTGCTAAAATCTCTACCTTAAATTTCTACCCTGTTATTAAACAGTCCTTACGGATTTGGTTTCTGTTTCACAACTTTTTTAATTTCAAACAATTTAAATTGTCTAGTCCTGTATTTCGAAATTTGCTATTTAAACCTTCAATTACTGATCCCATTTTTCTTTTATGGAGAAATAAGGGGATTTGTTCTTTTGCAGATTTATTTACTGATGGTCGATTGATGTCTTTTGAAGAGTTAATTAGTAAATATTCTCTCTCACACACACATTTCTTGCTTTTTACAGGCCAGACACTTTTTTACAAAAATATGTTTCTACGTTTCCATATATGCAAGAATCTGATTTGTTGGACACAATTTTGAATATGAATCCCTTAGTGAGAGGTTCCATTGGTAGAATTTATACCTTATTTTTACTACAAAAAGATAACCTCTCACTAAAGATTAAACAAGATTGGGAGAGAGAACTTAATATGGCTTTTGTTAATGAAGACTGGTCGCGAGTTTTGAAAATGGTTAATTCTTCTTCGATATGTGCCAATCATTGTTTAATTCAATTTAAAATTGTTCACCGCTATTATTTAACAAAGGAGAGGCTATCCAAAATATTCCCTAATATAATTACTGTGATAGGTGCAAAAATGAAGTAGCTACTTTGTCACATATGTTCTGGTCATGTCTTTCGTAGAAATCTTTTTGGAAATCTTTATTTTCTACAATTTCTAAAGCTTTGAAAATTAATTTACAACCTAATACATTGACTGTTCTATTTGGAATAGTTCCGCATCGTATTCAGGGTATTTCATTTTCAAACCAACATGTAATTGCATTCGTTACATTGTTGGCAAGAAGAGCTATTTTATTGAAGTGGAAAGATACCTCTGCTCCTACACAAATTCAGTGGTTTTCCCAAGTAATGTTATGTCTTAGTTTGGAAAAAATTAGAAGTAGAACTTATGATCCCCAATTCGATTTTGAGAGAAGGTGGGGCTCTTTTGCTAAATATTATCATTTAATTTTAATCAGTTTACACGGTTTCCTTCCAATTCTATATTATATAAATGTGATTTGGTGGTTGTTGTTTTCTTTTTCTTTTTTATATATACATATAAATGATTGTAAGATGTATCGCACTGGGAGTTGGTTCCTAATGGGTTTTTTTTCCTCTTTTTTTTTGTTTTATAGTTAGTGGGTTTTTTTTAGTTAGCTGGGGTTGTCTTTTTTTCCTTCTTTTTCTTTTATAATTTTTTTTCATTTGTATATATATGTTTTTTTCAGCTTTATTAATTATATATATATATATACTAATTTGCTGAATTTCTGTACTTTATAGCTGTAGATTATATTAATAAAAAGATTTAAAAATGAATAAAAATGAGATTTGAAAGTGGGAGGGGGAGGGGGAGATCTGAAATGATAGGAGAAGACAGGACCGATTTCCCTCTCCCCCTCTCCCTCCCACTTCCAAATCTCTTACTAGCTTTTCTTTCAATTAGTCCTGACGAAGGGTCTTGGCCCGAAACGTTGACTGTACCTCTTCCTAGAGATGCTGCCTGGCCTGCTGCGTTCACCAGCAACTTTTATGTGTGTTGCTTCTCAATACATCATGGAAACCAGCCTCCCCTCCATCTAGACTCTATCTACACTTTCCTCTGCCACAGCAAAGTAGCCAGCATAATCACGTTCCAAACACCACCCACTCTGTACGCTGTCACTTTTTCCCCTCCAAAAGAGCAGAAGATAAAAATGCCTGAAAGCATATACCATCAGATCAAAGGCAGCTTCTCCTACATTATAAGACAATTGCACCCTACTATGATAAGATGGACTCTTAACCTCACAAATTACCTCATTATAACATTGAATCTAATTGTCTACCTGCACAGCACTCCCTTTGTAACACTTTATTCTACATTGTTAATGTTTTACATTTTACTACCTCAATCCACTATGATAATAATCTGCATGGGCACTTTGCAAGACATGTTTTTCACTGTATCTCAGTACATGTGACAATAATAAAGCAATTTCCTTTCAGTCAGGATGGCACCAGGCTTCAATGTATGTCAACTTACTTTTTTATTAGTTTTCTTGAGATGGTTTTGGGGACAATGCAGGGAGTTAGGGGTCACATTAGGGTTTAAGGGCAGAGATGGGAGTTTGAGGCCAGGGGCAGAAAATGAATATTCTGGGCAGGAACCACTGTTTGGAGTGCTCTGAAGTCAAAGGTCAGCAATCCAGAGGTCATATCGCCAAGCACTGAGGAGACCCAGGTCGGCAGTCCAGACAGCCAGGACTCGGAAGAGCTGGAGACCCTCCAGGTCACTAGGTTCGGAGCTCCGTACAAGTCTAGAAGTTGGGGTCCGAATGTCAAACCCACGATCTGCGAGTCCTTAGGTTGAAACCCGAAGGTCAAACCCTTGATTGGTGAGTTCTGGGGCAAATACCTGGACGGCAGCGAAGTCCAGAGGCCAAAGCAAAAGATCAAGATGGTCCAGTGCTTAGCGAGTCTGGAGATAGAAGCATGGTCACAGTTTTATGTCAGTGAGCCGTGAGGTAGAGGCACGAATTAATCACAAGGGCCAGTAAACCTCTCAGGTCATCAAAGTAAG
Source organism: Mobula hypostoma (assembly GCF_963921235.1). Lineage (NCBI taxonomy): Eukaryota > Metazoa > Chordata > Chondrichthyes > Myliobatiformes > Myliobatidae > Mobula > Mobula hypostoma. The sequence continues at coordinate 135,442,183 of NC_086102.1, read as the reverse complement.
AGGTCTGTGCAAGTTTGGAACTTGAGACCTGAAGGTCAAACCCATGATCAGCGAGTCCTGCAGTAGACACTCAGATGACAGCAAAGTCCAGAGGGCTCAGAGTAAAGGTTGTGGCATATTTACTATTTAGAAAATTTATGTATTATATTCATTATCATAATTAATTATTGGGTATTTCACAATTATATTAACAGATTAAAAAATTATATCAACAAAATTCCAGCTGTGTGGCAACAAAGGCTATGTGTATGGGAACACTTCAGTTACTGTGTGGCTGCGCAGCTTACGGGAACAGTCCCCACCACCACCCCTGGAACCAGACTCCCATCTACCTGTGACACCTCACTTCCATCACTCCCCCCACCCCTATCACAGTTACTTCAGATGCGTCCTCACCAGTCATTTAAAATCAAAGGCATGAAATCTATTGTTGTTCATGTGCTCACACTGAAAGGCTGGGGATGAGGGAAGGGGAGAAGAGGGTGGAGATGAAGGGAGGGGGAGAGGGGGAGGGTTAGGGGAGGATGGTTAAGAGGTCCCGGCGCTCCTTTCGCGATCAGGCAATTGAACGGTCTCCTTAGCGACGCGTCGGTGCTGAGTGAGGACCCGCGTGGGGGTTAAGGGTGGCCGGCGGAGGCAAGATGGCGTCGCGATGGCTGCTAGCGGCAGCAGTTCGAGGACGTCGGAGTTTGGGGGATCTGCGGCCGCAGGTGGTGAGGAGAAAGGAAATCGAGATGCGGGGACGGTCGGAAGAGGGGATGGGAAGGGGATTGAAGGTCATGGGAGAAGATGGTCATAGGTCGCCGGGAGACTGGAGGTCATGGCAAGAGGGTTCGAGGGTATGGAGGTCACAGAGATATTGATTGTGGCAAGGTGCATGGAGATCATGGTAAAGGGGGATGGAGGTGACGGGGGTATGGAAGACATGGGAAGGAAGGAGGTCAAGGGGTGGGTTTAGAGATCTTAGGGAGAGAGATTAGATGCCATCGCAAGGGTGATGGATACGGGGGTTGGAAGTCACACGCTATATTTTAAATTATTTTTGATATATTAAATTAATGTATAATTATGTTTTATTAATTTATTTATGGTAATATTTAGGTTTGTGTGCAGTGCGTGATGTATGTTTTGTGGGTGCACCATGATCTGGAGGAATGGTGTTTCATTTGACTGTACAGTCAGATGACAGTAAACTTGAATTTGAACTTGAGAGAGTGGAGGTTATGGCAAGGGGCTGGGAGGTTACTGCAAGGAGGCTACCATAGGGGAGGTGGTGTTGAAGCTCACTGCAAGGGTGGTCACTGACTGAAGAGGTGTGGAGGCAGGAATTCTCACACAATTAGAAGTATGTGAATTGCCAAAGGCAATTGTTTAGGTGCTGGAAATGATAATCGTGTTGATGGGATCTTACTGATCATTATGGGCCAAAGGGCCCGTTTCTGTGCTGTGTGACTCTGCCTCCATGAGAGAAATGAGTAATAGTGGGGAAATCAAAGTAATGGAGATGAGACTGAATGAGTGGTCACTGAGTTGTGAGGTGCAATAGAGGCATGGGAAAGGTGAGTGAGATAATTACAGGGAGGACAAGAGGACTTCCTTTTGAAAATGTTGAACACTATCTTTGAGTTTGACACCAATTGGAGTAATTATTTTGTTGAATGAAGTCTGTGCACTTGTTCTGCCTGTCATTTTGAGCAGATTTGATCCTGTTATCTTCCTCAGTCCTGCCTACTGCATCTCATTATCTAAAAACCACCCAGTGGGGTGTATTAAGGTGATATGAATGCTGAATGTGTGGGAGCAGGAATCTGTGTGTAGCAGTTGACCGGAGGGATTGGCAGCAGCCACTGGAATGTGGGGGTAAAGATGGAGGGATTGAAGTGTGAGGTAGAGTAGAAGATCAGAGGGTTTGGATCCCCATGAGTGGGGATTCATGTGGCTGAAGGTGTTGGAGTTTGTTTTGGTGCAGGACGCAGGATGTACAGTAAGGGAATATCTTCGCAACCTTGTAGGCCTTCAGGTTTACTGCTGTGGGAGTAATACCAGCAGAGGGCTTAGAATGCCCAGGGAAGTTTTTCTGTGCTGCTTGAAAACAAAACAATTTCAGGCTTGCAAGCTTGGCTTAAACCAAGAGTACCCAGTCAAACTTTCTCAATGATGAAAAGTAAGAAAGAAATAGTTGTCACTCTTACAATTTACACATGAACATTATATAAAGTTGCATAATACTTGCAGTAAAGCTGCCCATCTAAACTTGTTCCATAGGTCTGCATGTGGTTCATACTTTTCTAAACCTTTTGTATCAATGTGTATATCCAAGTGTCTTTTAGGTATTATTAACGCACCTACTTGAATTATTTCCTCTGGCACCTCATTCCATGCCACCTTTTTCCTGATGAGAACGTCAATACCTCACACCATCCAGGGTTCCTTATTCCTACCAGTCTTGCCCTTTACATCTTGTCATCTTCAGAAGTTTTCGAATGACTCTGCCGTAGTTGGATGCATCAGGAAGGGAGATGAGGTTGAGTGCAGGGCTACGGTAGGAAACTTTGTCACATGGTGTGAGCAGAATTATCTGCAGCTTGATGTGAAAGAGACTAAGGAGCTGGTGGTAGACCTGAGGAGAGCGAAGGTACCAGTGACCCCTGTTTCCATCCAGGGGGTCAGTGTGGACATGGTGGAGGATTACAAATACCTGGGGATACGAATTGACAATAAACTGGACTGGTCTAAGAACACTGAGGCTGTCTACAAGAAGGGTCAGAGCCGTCTCTATTTCCTGAGGAGACTGAGGTCCTTTAACATCTGCCGGACGATGCTGAGGATGTTCTACGAGTCTGTGGTGGCCAGTGCTGTCATGTTTGCTGTTGGTGTGCTGGGGCAGCAGGCTGAGGGTAGCAGACACCAACAGAATCAACAAACTCATTCGTAAGGCCAGTGATGATGTGGGGATGGAACTGGACTCTCTCACGGTGGTGTCTGAAAAGAGGATGCTGTCTAAGTTGCATGCCATCTTGGTCAATGTCTCCCATCCACTACATAATGTACTGGGTGGGCACAGGAGTACATTCAGCCAGAGACTCATTCCTCCGAGATGCAACACAGAGCGTCATAGGAAGTCATTCCTCCCTGTGGCCATCAAACTTTACAACTCCTCCCTTGGAGGGTCAGACACCCTGAGCCAATAGGCTGATCCTGGACTTATTTCATAATTTACTGGCATAATTTACATATCACTATTTAACTATTTATGGTTCTAATACTATTTATTATTTATGATGCAACTGTAACGAAAACCAATTTCCCCCGGGATCAATAAAGTATGATTATGACTATTACCGGGAAGAGGTAGACCTTGAACTTCCATTTTCTCACTCTTTTGTGTGAAATAATATGTTGAAAATGGGCTGAAGGCCCATCAGTGTCTAGAGCAGGGGTTCCCAATCTCTTCTATACCATGGACCAATACCAATAAGCAAGGGGTCTCTGGACCCCAGCTTGGGAACCCCTGGACTAAAGAGATTTGTTTTATTTTTTTAATTGTTGTTCTTAAGTAATTTGGGTGAACATTTAGTTTTATTTTATGTGTTTGGTAGTAGATGTTTTTAAACTGGTAACATGAGGATCAGTTGCTCCCTGTGCGAAGAACAACTGCCCTACAGCGTAAAGTTGCAGGCTTGTAACTGCAGTTGTTTACATCCATTCTAATTAGGTCATATTGGAATTGCTCGGCCGTTGTGAAAGGAAGACATTGATTTTTTTTGCATCTTTCCTGAAGAGATCTTTTCTGTACTTGTTAAGTATAGTCATTGTGTCTTGGAAACACAGTAGATATTGGCGCTCAGCAAGACTCCACCAAGAAAATAAGAGCCGGGATAGGCTTGTCAGCCTTTCAAGCTTGCCCCAACAGAAACGATTTTGTTAAAATCTGAGCCTCAGTTGGAAGGCTCATTCCAAAGATATTACAGAACACCTTCAGCTCTTGCTGTAGGTTTCCAGGGTAGATAATGTGTCTGAGTCTGGTGTGAGGGTGGCAAGGTAGCACAGTGGTTAGCACCATCACGTTACAGCACTGGCAATCACCAGTCAGGGTTTGATTCCTGCTGCTGTCTGTATATGTGAAAAAGGAAAGTTTTCATGTTCTTGCTGTGAGCGCTTTGGTTACCTCTGGCTGCTTTGGCTTTCTTCCACATTCCAAAGACAAACTGGTGAGGGTTAGAATGTCGTGAACGTGCTGCGTTGGCGTCAGAAGTGTGGTGACACTTGGAGCAGTCTTGGATTTGTTGGTTAGATTTGATGTAAGTGCACATTTCTCCGAATGTTTCAATGTAAATGGGACAAATAAAGCTAGTCTTTCTGTAAGCTTTCTGATTCCTGACATGAATGGCATTGTCAAAGTTAATAGGAAAGCCAAGATATCACTGGGCTGTACCTTAACACAAGCCCTTCATTGTTTCTGTGCAGCTGGTGACCACTTGGGTACAGAGCCACCTGTCCTTTTGGTCAGGATTGGCTTGGAAAGGTGCTGCGTTGCTTGTACAACCTTGGCAAACATGTCTAACTGTAGTGGAGAAGTCAGGAGCGTTAACTAATTCACTGTGCACTACCGACGTTTTTTCCAGTAGTTCACCATTGACGTTGTGTTAAAAGAGTAGATTCTCCCCTGCACGTCTAACAATTTGTTCCCATTTCTTGCTTGCTCCAGGCTCAGATCCATACAAGTTCCCAGAGAAAGATCATCTATGGGTGGTGGGCCTACGTCCTAGGAGAAAGAACATTGAGCAAATTCAAAGAGAACAGTAAAATCATCACTGTTGAAGGGAACTTAGCTTCCGGGAAAGGTGACTTCGCCAAAAGACTAGCTAACAAACTAGGTAAAGTGTTGCTTTTGTTTTATATTCCAATCTGCAGTTAATATTAAATATTCCTCCTTAATGTATGGTTACGCTTCATCTTTTGTCCCTGTTGCAACGCACACAAAATGCTGGAGGAACTCAGCGGCCAGGCAGCATCTATGGGAAAAAATACAGTCGACATTTCAGGCTGAGACCCTTCGGCAGGGCATGTAGTTTAAGTTACTGATGTTGTTATAGATTGCAGCTACTACTATGCGATAGTTCAAAGTCAAAGTCAAGTTTACTGTCATTTGCCCAAGTATACACGTGTACACTTACAATGGAAAAACTTATTTGCAGCAGCACCACAAGGCACATAGCTTCATATAAGCAGCATTCGTAAGACCGTAGGAAAGCAGTGTCCATCATCAAGGATCCTCACCACCCAGGCCATGCTCCTTTCTGGCTGCTGCAGTCAGGTAGAAGGCACAGTGCATCAGGACTCGCACCAGCAACAGCAGTCACTACCCCTTGACCATCAGACTCTTGAACAAAAGAGGATAACTACACTCATCTATTGAGATGTTCCCACAATCAATGATCTCACTTTAAGGACTCGTTATCTTGTTATTTCATGCTCTCATTATTTATTGCTATTTATTTATATATGCATTTGCACAGTTTGTTGTCTTCTATGCTCTTGCTCTTTTGCTGACCCTGTTTACAGTTATTGTTCTATAGATTTGCTAAGTATGCCCATAGAAAAAGAATCTCAGGGTTGTATGTGCTGACATGTAGGTACTCTGATAATAAATTTTACTTTGAACTTTGGTAAATAAAAGAACATCATTTTTAATGCAAAGTGGTCATAGGGTTGTTAAAACTGCAGTGATTTGAGTTTTGCCAGTCGGCACAAGGACTGAGTTCTTGAAGGTGAGTAGCTGCTCTTGAGCCTGGTGGCGTGGGACTTCAGGTTTCGGTACCGATGGTAGCTGTGAAAAGATGGTATGGTTGAATGGTGAGATATGTTGATCAAGTTGTATGGTATAGAAATGAGTTTTTCCTATACTGTGGGGGGGAGGTGGTGTGGTGTGGCAGCACGGTAGTGTAGCGGTTAGCACAGCACTATTACTGCTTGGGGCTTGGGAAGTGCCGAGCTCAATTCCAACATCATCCGTAAGGAGTCCTCATGGAACGCGCAGGTTTTCTCTGGGTGCTCTGGTTTCCTCCCACAGTCCAAAGGGGTACCGGTTAGTAGGTTAATTGGTCGTTGTAAATTGTCCTCGGGTTAAATTGGAGGTTACTGAGCAGTGTGGCTCAACGGGCCAGAAGAGCCTATTCTGCACTGTATCTCTAAAGAAAGTAAAATAATCTGCACTCAGTGTTCCAAGTGTATTCTGAACAGTGTTTTGTAAAATTGCAATATAACATCCCAAATCTTAAATTCTGTGCTCCAACGCATGAAGGCAAGCATGCCATGTGCCTTTTCACCACCCAATCTACTTGTGTTGCCACTTTCAGAGAAGTGTGGACTTGAACGTCTGTTTATCAACATTCCTTACTGCTCTACTATTTACTGCGCGTGATCCAATTCTTATTTGACTTCCTGAAATGCTTCACCTGCACTTCATGGGATTAAATTCCATTTGTCAGTGTTTCACCCAACTTTCCATCCAACCTTTGTCCTGCTGTTGCTTTGGAAAGCCTTCCTGCTATGCCCCAATTTTCGTGTAATTTAGAAATTTGCATACTTATCGTACTCTTACTACTTGTGCTCACTTGTTGAACAGGAATTATCTACCATAAGTTACAGTTTCCTTGCAACTCTTGCCAATTTATCTCCTGGAAATGGTGAGTAATCACAAATACAACTTCATCTTGTCTCCCAGATCCAATTTTTACCTTTCGTAGTATTTTCAGCACTTTTCTTCACATGCTACAACCTTTGTATAAATTTTCTTGCTTCTAATGGAAAACTTGAATACTCTATATCTATCATTCAACTTCTCATCAATCCCGACCAAATTTCCTGTCCTTGCTGCTGAAAAGCATCTCCATAGCATGATGCTACCTCCACCATACTTTACAGTTGGAGTGGTGTTACCTGGCTGATGTACAGTATTAAATTTATGCCACACGTACATGCCGCTTAGAGTTGAGGCCAAAAAGTTCCGCTTTATTCTGTCATCCAACCACAAGATCATCTTCCACATCTTTCCAGTATCTTCTAGGTGAGACTTTGCAAAGGAAAGGATATGTTTTTTTTAGTGGTAGATGTGGTATAAAGCTAATACTGGTGGAGGTAGCATCATGCTATTGGGATGCTTTTCAGCAGCAGAGACTGGAAATCTGGTCAGGAAGAGGAATGCTGCTAAATACAGAGGGGTCCTGGATAAAAACCTGCTACCCTTTGCTAGAAAACAAACTGGGGAAGAAGTCCACCTTTCAGCAGGACAGCGACCCAATGCACACTGCCTGAACAACCATGAAGTGGCTTCAAATGAAGAAAAATATTGTCCTTCAGTGGCCCATTCAGAGTCCTGACCTCAGCCAGATCAAACATCTCTGACAAGACAAACAACACACATAAAAGTTGCTGGTGAACGCAGCAGGCCAGGCAGCATCTCTAGGAAGAGGTGCAGTCGACGTTTCAGGCCGAGACCTTTCGTCAGGACTAACTGAAGGAAGAGTGAGTAAGGGATTTGAAAGCTGGAGGGGGAGGGGGAGATCCAAAATGATAGGAGAAGACAGGAGGGGGAGGGATAGAGCTGAGAGCTGGACAGGTGATAGGCAAAAGGGATACGAGAGGATCATGGGACAGGAGGTCCGGGGAGAAAGACAAGGGGCGGGGGGGACCCAGAAGATGGGCAAGGGGTATATTCAGAGGGACAGAGGGAGAAAAAGGAGAGTGAGAGAAAGAATGTGTGTATAAAAATAAGTAACAGATTGGGTACGAGGGGGAGGTGGGGCATTAGCGGAAGTTAGAGAAGTCGATGTTCATGCCATCAGGTTGGAGGCTACCCAGACGGAATATAAGGTGTTGTTCCTCCAACCTGAGTGTGGCTTCATCTTTACAGTAGAGGAGGCCGTGGATAGACATGTCAGAATGGGAATGGGATGTGGAATTAAAATGTGTGGCCACTGGGAGATCCTGCTTTCTCTGGCGGACAGAGCGTAGGTGTTCAGCAAAGCGGTCTCCCAGTCTGCGTCGGGTCTCGCCAATATATAAAAGGCCACATCGGGAGCACCGGACGCAGTATATCACCCCAGCCGACTCACAGGTGAAGTGTTGTCTCACCTGGAAGGACTGTTTGGGGCCCTGAATGGTGGTAAGGGAGGAAGTGTAAGGGCATGTGTAGCACTTGTTCCGCTTACACGGATAAGTGCCAGGAGGGAGATCAGTGGGGAGGGATGGGGGGGACGAATGGACAAGGGAGTCGCATAGGGAGCGATCCCTGTGGAATGCAGGGGGGGGGAGGGAAAGATGTGCTTAGTGGTGGGATCCCGTTGGAGGTGGCGGAAGTTACGGAGAATAATATGTTGGACCCGGAGGCTGGTGGGGTGGTAGGTGAGGACCAGGGGAACCCTATTCCTAGTGGGGTGGCGGGAGGAGGGAGTGAGAGCAGATGTACGTGAAATGGGGGAGATGTGTTTAAGAGCAGAGTTGATAGTGGAGGAAGGGAAGCCCCTTTCTTTAAAAAAGGAAGACATCTCCCTCGTCCTAGAATGAAAGGCCTCATCCTGAGAGCAGATGCGGTGGAGACGGAGGAATTGCGAGAAGGGGATGGCGTTTTTGCAAGAGACAGGGTGAGAAGAGGAATAGTCCAGATAGCTGTGAGAGTCAGTAGGCTTATAGTAGACATCAGTGGATAAGCTGTCTCCAGAGACAGAGACAGAAAGATCTAGAAAGGGGAGGGAGGTGTCAGAAATGGACCAGGTAAACTTGAGGGCAGGGTGAAAGTTGGAGGCAAAGTTAATAAAGTCAACGAGCTCTGCATGCGTGCAGGAAGCAGCGCCAATGCAGTCGTCGATGTAGCGAAGGAAAAGTGGGGGACAGATACCAGAATAGGCACGGAACATAGATTGTTCCACAAACCCAACAAAAAGGCAGGCATAGCTAGGACCCATACGGGTGCCCATAGCTACACCTTTAGTTTGGAGGAAGTGGGAGGAGCCAAAGGAGAAATTATTAAGAGTAAGGACTAATTCCACTAGACGGAGCAGAGTGGTGGTAGAGGGGAACTGATTAGGTCTGGAATCCAAAAAGAAGCGTAGAGCTTTGAGACGTTCCTGATGGAGGATGGAAGTATATAGGGACTGGACATCCATGGTGAAAATAAAGTGGTGGGGGCCAGAGAACTTAAAATCATCGAAAAGTTTAAGAGCGTGAGAAGTGTCACGAACATAGGTAGGAAGGGATTGAACAAGGGGGGATAAAACTGTGTCGAGATATGCAGAAATGAGTTTGGTGGGGCAGAAGCAAGCTGAGACAATAGGTCGGCCAGGACAGGCAGGTTTGTGGATCTTGGGTAGGAGGTAGAAATGGGAAGTGTGAGATGTGTGAACTATAAGGTTGGTAGCAGTGGATGGGAGATCCCCATCTCTGACAAGACCTCAGGATTGCCATTCACCGCCACTCCCCAACTAACCTGGCACAGCTTGAGCAATTTTGCAAGGAGGAGTGGGCAATTCTTGCTCCATCATGTTGTGCAAAACTAATAGAAACTTACAGCCATAAAGACTTATGGCTGTAATAGTACCAAGCAAAGGGGGACCTGCTGACATTATAGTTTTTGAATTTTTGGTTTTTCATGCTTTACAGTTTTCCCTGTTTTTTGGACTCTACATTGAACAAAGGAGCATATGATTCACAAATAAAAATTCTCAGTTAAATTGATCAAAATCCCTGGTTGTAATACTCATTTATGAGAACAAGGAGTTGGTGGGGAGGAGAATACTTTTTCAAGGCTGTATAAATTTGAATTTTGGGTAACTCACTGAACCTAATTTGGAGAGTGGTCAGCAAGCTAAAGGTGACATTCAGAAACACTTTCTATGCTATTTGTGGTCTAATTATTTTTACTCTTCCACTCTGAGACACTGGTGTGAAAGGCAGCTCCGAAGAATCCTGACATTCCTTTTGTGATTTGCTTAAATTGTCATTCTTACTTCCAAGTTAATTTTGGGCCGTTGGATTTAAGAAGTATTGATCCTGTCCTTCCATGACCACCTTTCTTCCATTGATAGGCAAATTATCTTAGTTCTGATTGAAGTACTGCTTGTTTCCTACCTAACTCTGCAATTCATAGATACCAAGCATATCCTAATGGGCCCTGACCAGATGGCCATCTATAAACCAGAGATTAGAGCCAAGATTTTCCTGGTGTGTGCCACTCTTCTCTACCAAGAAGTTGGCACTATATCTGGATTCGCTGCTTTGAGTTATTGGGACATGATGTTTATGTCATGCATTTTCTATGATTATAAATGTAGTTCACACTTGCAAAGGTATGACAATGAATTTGTGGTTTTGAAGGAGTTTGTTTCCTTTGACACATTCCTACATGCTGTTGGTATAGGTTTTGAAGGTACGGTGCCAGTTCTTTAAAGAAATTATTAGTGGAAGCTGGAGATAGACCAGGTTTTGGTACAGCATAATGGGGTTAAGAAATGGCTGCCCTGCCAAGTAACTGAATACCGAGGCAACTGCATGATGGCATGTCAACTACAGTACTCTGCAGTAGTGGTACTGAATCAGAACCTTTCACTGTTAAGACAGGAGTAAAACAGGGCTGCATCATTGTATCCACCGTATATGCCATCTTTATTGCTGCCATCCTGCATCTCACTGGTCAAGACCTGCCGTAAGGAATCCCAATCGTGTCTGGAATGGACAACGGACTTTTCAGCCTCAACTGGTTCAAGGACAGAACCAAAGTCAGCGCCACTACTATCATGGAGCTTTATAACACAGATGACATCTCCATCTCAACACGCTCTAAAGAAGACCTCCAAAATATCCTGAACATCTTCACCAAGTCATATAGGGCCCTAGTCTTGTCTTGAATATAAAAATGTTACTGGTCCTATATCAGCCACTCCCCAACCCTTCATAAAAGTTGATGACATCACCCTTGAAAATATAGACCACTTTCCCTACCTTGACAGCATTTTCACCTCAAAAGCAGATATTAACTCAGAGATCAACCACTGCCAGAGATGTGCTAGTGAAGCCTTTGCAAGATTGAGGAAGAGTTTTTGAAGACCATGACCTACAGGTCCAAACAAAACTTTTGGTCTACAGAGCAGTTGCCCTTCCTATATTGGAGCTGAATCATGGACCATGTACTTTAGACACCTGAAAGCCACAGAACAATACCACCAAAGATTTTTACAAAAGGTTTTAAGGATCATCTGGAAAGCGTAATAGAGGAGGCCAACATGAACAGCATCTCCACTACGATAGATACAATACTACCTCTGCTGGATTGGTCATGTCATCCTCATGTCTAGCTCACGTCTCTCCAACAGATCCTTTACTCCCAATTGAAGGAAAGTCATTCAGCCCCTGGTTGGCAAAGGGAACTCTTCTAAGACCTGGAGGAAATCTGTTCAAGAATGACATCTGCTGTGAAGTGGCAGCTGTGAAAGGAAAGACTGAACAACCAAAACAACCAACCACTAACCACAGCCATCACTTACTCTTGTTCATACTGCATCAGAATATGTGGATCCCAGATCGGCTTCTATAGCCTCTTGAGGACCCACCAGTAGAGAATCCCTTAGGCAAGCATCATACTCAACCAAAATGATCACACTTCTGCTACTAGTGGCGTTAGAAACACAAAATGTCCAGAGCATTCAGCTTATCATACAGCATTTGTATAGAAAGAGTTAACATTTCTATGCAAATAGAGGGCTATGTGTGTGGAAAGGGTTAGCTTGATCTTGGAGTAGGTTAAAGGGTCAGCACAGCATTGTGGGCTGAAAGGCCTGTAATCTACTATGCTGTTTTATGTTGTGTATTTCATCAGAACTGGGAAAGAAAAAAAGAAGTTAATTTGATTTTTCAAGTGTTGGGACTGATGCTCTTAATTCTTTTGTTTAAGAATATTTAAGAGTATATTCTACCTGTTTTTCAGAACTTGGCCAGGTATTTAAATAAATCCATTGTGCTGCATACTCTCTTGCAACTGAATGGGTGAGTTTAGGGCTAAATACAAACCAGGAATTGTTCTGGCATCCCTAAAGTTAATCACAAAAGCAGATACACACTCTAGGAGAGACTATCCTTTTTCCTTCATCTTTTTTAATACTGTGACTCACTCACGTGAATAGCTGCTGAGATTCTGCCACTTGTTAGCCACGTCATTCCTTGTATTACATGTTCACTTCATATAACTGCATTCTGATATTTATGGCAGCTGACATGTAGATGTGAACCAATAAACATCTCTTTTTTTAATCCAGTATATGTGATTATTGGAAAAGGCATAACCTAACACTTTATTGTTTGTCATCCTGCAAGTTATCACTGATTCGCACTTTTCCAGACATGCTGTACCTCCCAGAGGTTGATGTCCATTACTGGGATTGGAAGACGGGTGATGGCAAGCTATTAAGTACCAAATTTAATGGTAACTGCAGTGTGGAAAAATTCTACGCTGATCCCAAATCTTCGGATGGTAATTCCTACCGGCTGCAAGCCTGGATGTACCATCTTCGCACGCTGCAATACTCAGATGCACTGGAGCATCTGCTCGAGACAGGTACTAATTTCGTGCAGAGTAAACTTGAATAAAGATTATGTTCCATTAAATCTGAGTCTAATTTTGTATGTAAAATGCTCTAAATACTTCAGATGTAGAATTAAGCAAAAAAAAAAGACTTCTTCAAGTATATATATTTTAGATCAGTTTCTACCTTAAAAATGTGGAGGATGCAGATATATTTGAGCTTTTCAAGAGGAACTGGATAAATATTGCGGGGGAATCAATTTGCATGGCTTTGGGATAGCAGGAGAGTGGGACAAATTAGATTAATCTGGGTAGACTCGATTGCTTTACTGGCCCCATGCTATTTTGTTTCTTTTATCTATATGGATTTACGTCATGTTTATTCACTGTCTGTGTAATTTTCATTAAAATCTTCTGAAGGTATTCTTCATTCAAAATCTGATCACATAGGCACAGAGTTTGGAAATAGTGAATTTCACTGTTAATCTCATTTTTATATTTCACTTTAGTACATTGCTTGTGGAAGGTTTAATTTAGCTGTCAAACCATTCTCTACACTGGTTTGTGGAATACTATGGTACTTCTGATAGCAATACCAAAGTTACCAAATACACAGATCTGAATCTTGTAGTCTTGAGTCCTTGTGTTCTTAAGTCCAAAATCAAAGGAATAACAGTGCAGAATAAAGTGTTACGGAGAAAGTGCAGTGCACAGACAGTGGTGGCTTCCTGGAATGCTCTGCCAGTGCTGATAGTGGAAGCAAATAAGATAGACGTGTTCATGAGGCACATGAATGTGTAGGAATGGGAGGATACGGACATTGTCTAGACAGAAGGGATTAATTTAGTTGTGCATTTGATTACTAATCTAACTAATTCTGCACAACATCAAGGGCTGAAACGTCTGTTCTTGTGCTGTACTGTTCTCATGACATTGGGCAGATGTCAGGAAAAGATCTTTATTCCATTGGCTATTCACAGCTAAGCTCCAATGGGTGGATAGACTAGAAAAGCTGTGCGTGGAAAGAATGAAGGGGTGTTACAGTAAGCAAGGGAAGCTGTCTTGTATGGTCAAACATTTAGTAGTTCTCAAACTCTTTGGGGTTACCACTCCCTTGGCTCACAGACCATCTCCCCAGAATGCCTCTCTCCCTTTTCAGCCATTACATAAAAACTATAAAGAATTTTGATTTATGATGCATAGTGAAAGAAAATAGGAAGTGCAAATTCAAGGTGGTAACAAATAATTACAAAAATTATTCAAATCTATTTAATGCTACAAACAAGTAAAATCTTTCTTTAATTATAGTAAAAACAATTTTCATCAACAATTTTAAGAGTGTACATTGGTAGTTCAACTGCTCACTTCTTCATTGCTTTTACACATTCCCCCAGCTACTTAGCAGCACCCTCCCAGCACCCCATTTATCTTTTTGCCCCCTGTAGAAACTCCCACTGCCCTAGGAGGCAGATAAACCACTGGTCTGAATGCTTCCTGCCAGCACAAATCACTGAATTTGTGCACAGGATGATGTACAATTGTAGGCATTTCACTTTCAAATATATTGGGTCAAGAAAAAAGTTGCTGCTGATTTGCCAAAATAATCATTATTGCTATGCAGAATTCATTCAAGGGAAGTATTGGGAATATGGAAGATGGAGCTCTTATTTGCTTGTAGTTTTTAGGATTTTGTAAGGAAAGAGGGAAACCTTTTTTACTGGTGGAATTCAGGATAATATATACTGTATTTAATAACAACAGAGTCGGAGGTTTAAGGTAGGGAACTTTTCCAGGGAAAGACAGAAGTGTGGAGTTCACTCACTAAATAAACAGTTCATGCTACTTCAGATAAATCTCACATCATAGAATTTCTCTTGGTCTCAATGTATGTAGACACATTGCAGTCTAATGGAAGTTGAGGTGTAACCACCCATAATCTCATCAAGTGACAAATAATATTTTGAGATCTGACTGACTTACCCGTGTTGTCGTATTTCACCATTGCTAATCCGTTGATCAGAAAAAAATTGCCCTTCACACGACCCAAGGTTGCCCGTGCTTTCATGTGCTTAATTTTTTTGAAATATATACGATAAATGTAATAACACTATAAAATTGCAGTTGGAATTTGCATAATTTTGGGATGTGACATATTCTGTAAATTGGCAAGCTTCACTTTTGGCACAAATCTGGTTGAATTTTCATTCCATTGTCACTGTTCACCTTCAATTTGTTTGCTGAAGTTCAGCAATCCTTCTCATGTACAGTCCTGGTGGCTAGCTGTCCAACATTAGAAAGCACAGTGGCTGACCATATACCTCCCATCCGCTGGCATCTACAAATCAGAGTTTTCTCTCTTTTTGCTTGGTTATCTATTCCTGTTCTTTGTACTTATCCCAGAGCAGTAATTCTTTTTTAAAATAGCAGTTGAGGACAGATTAGCAAACATAGCTTCAGCTGGTCAGATGTGACTTAATTACTTGTGCACCCATTGGCTCCCTGTTCGAGAGAACTTATGTTGAGCTTCCAACTGCCAAAGTGATTTACAAACATGGTAAAACAATATATAAATGTCGCATGATATTCCAGTCTCAGATGCAAGTATGAGAGTTAAATGAGATGTAAATGGCTTCCTGAAGGGTTGACAGTCACAAAAGGTTCTGTCAGCTATATCTTGGTATAGTCAACAGGATAAATACAGTTTGATCCGATTGCCTGTTTATGCCAACAGGGCAAGGTGTGGTGTTGGAGCGATCGCTGTATAGTGATTATGTTTTTCTGATGGCGATGTTCAAGCAAGGCTATATCCGGAAAGAATGTAAGTAGCACCTTCTGCAAGAAAGTCTTTTTACTCATTGTATTCAATAATTACTGAGGGTTGTTTCTGTTGTCCTGTTTTCTTGAAGTTATTTATTGCTGCAGGTCTTAAGTCTGGAAGAGCATGTAACATTGCTTAATGTGAGAAAGGACACAGGAGATACCTTACCATGCCATAATGTTGATGAGACCCATTTATTGTACACGTGTATTAATAAGTCTATATTTTGTTATAGTCCTCTGTGTTAACCTCATCTCGGTTTGGAAGCATCACAGATCTGAAATTGAACTTGTTGATTCTCAGTCCATGTAAATGCTGCTCAGGTATACTGTATACTTCTAATGCTGTTCCTCATGGAATTCTACTTCTCACAATTTACCAATACAAGTGACCCCCAAATGGCATAGAGCCTTGCTTATAATTTTGTGAACAGCTCTAGTCTCTTTAAGACAGAAGCACCGGATTGTTTCCAAAAAAAAATTACTGCATAATCTGATGCGTTTGCCATTGAATTGGATGTTTGTTTGTAAATGTAAAGAACCTTGTATTCTACTTCTCAATTAAGTGGCAAGTTGCCAACATTTATTGTCTTAAGCCTGAAGCAAATCTTTAGACTGTCAATCTGTTTGCTAACCCCGGGACAGTGGTGACCAGCTGAATGGTCAGTCTATCATTTCATTTTGCTGCAAGAAGCAGACTTGATCTTTTGCCTAATTCTGTGAGGAAACTATAACCATGATCTGGAGGATGAAGGGTATAGTGCCATACACCTGCCCTTTCTATCACTTTCACTTCACCTCACATTACTCCAGCCCTGGGGGGAAAAACACATTCTTTGACACTGAAAGCTAATGACAAAGATAAGTTGCAGAAATTTGATACTGGGGTACCCTCCACCCTCCAACTGTGTGGAAATTAATGGATAAAATCATTAAAGATCTTGTGGCTTTTAATACTTTTTGTTAGTGGATTTGTAGAAACCTTGTATTTCACATTACAACAGGACTGATTAACCTGAACTAGGTAGTCTTTGTTACCTATGTGGTAGATCATCTCCTTTGCCAGTCCTTTAATGTTTTGTCAGGGCCAAGCTAATTGCAGGTGACTTTATGTCAGTTATCTTCTGTAAGTTGCCTCCCTCTTCACCCTGATTTTGACATGCCATGCATGCTTGTAAATATGAAATCTACAAAGGTAATTTTAAAATTCTTAACCATAGTTGTGACTAAATTTTAACTTTCATTTTTAAGATATCAAGTCATTTGTATTGTGAAAGCAGATAAATCAGGGCAATTTTTATCAACGTTTTGATGTACATTTGTAGATTCCTGTTTTTCGGAAATTGGCCATCGTAAATGGTACAACATTTTACAAAGTTTTAATTTGAACTTTGCTGTTCACCATCCACTACTTTCCTTCTTTTGTAGTGTCTTAACAATTTTTGTATCCCTCGGCTGCAAGTTACTATGCTCATGCAGTGTTTGTTTTTTTAGGTGTCAATCATTATAATGAAATAAAAGAGAATAGCATTTGTGAGTTCCTGCCTCCTCACCTGGTTATCTACCTGGATGTACCTGTTGAGGAAGTAAAGAAGCGATTGAAACAGCATGGAAAGGTAAGATTTTAATACTTTATATTTATTTTATTAGCATATAACAATTCCACATACATATAATGCAAGTATACTGTACACGCACTGGCCACTTTATTAGATACACCTATACACCTCAGTAATGCAAATTTCTAATCAGCCAATCATGTGGCAGTAACTCATTGCATAAAAACATGCAGACATGGTCAAGGGTTTCATTTGGTGTTCAGACCAAACATCAGACTGGGGAGGAAATGTGATCTAAGTGACTTTGACTGTGGAATGATCATTGATGCCAGACTAGGTGACTTGAGTATCTCAGAAACTGCTGATCTCCTGGGATTTTCACACACAACAGTCTCTAGAGTTAACAGACGACGATGCGAAAAACAAAAAAAAAATCCAGTGAGCCGCAATTCTGTGGACATAATTGCCTTTTTAATAAGAGAGGACAGAGGAGCCTGGCCAGACTGGTTCAAACTGACAGGAAGGTAACAGCAACTGAAATAACCAGTGCTACAGCATTGGTGTGTGGGAGAGCATCTCTCAATGCACAACATGTGAAACCTTGTAGTGGATGGACTACATCCACTACGACCATAAACATGCACTCAGTGGCCACTGACAGTACTTTAGTGACCTTCTATTTTTACCAGCTTAGTTAGATATATTGTAATTGGATGAACAAACTTGCTTTTTTCATATAATGCTGGAGTTATTGACTGAAGGATGCACTTCTGTGCAAATTAAACTTCGGTATAATGGTACAGAAACTTAGAGGTGCTTTTAACAGAAGAAAATACAAGCAGGAGTCGGCCACCAGGTCCTGAAACCTACCCCACCAAAGTGACGATGGCATTCCATGTGATAGGCTGAATTCAACTCCTCTTCTGTGCCACTGTTTCAAATATTTATGTATGTCCTTACATATTTCTTTTGATCTGGCTTAGTGGTGAAGGGATGTTGTGTGAGTTTTCCTAGAAATACAGGCCAGCACTGTATTATGGGAAGTAGCAGGGTGTCTGTGTTGTGTTCCTAGAAAATGGTCCATATCTTAATTTTCTGTTAAATGAAGTCATGTCATTTATGCGTGTCAGGAAGAGAGAGATGAAAATAGTAGAAAACATAGAAGAAAGAGAATAGCCTTTCACTCGGCAGTGGAGTTATCGGGGCACCATCATGATGGTGTTTCTGTAGCAAGCTATTCCTGTTTCTACGAGGCGGAGTTGCTAGCTCGATGCTCAACCTGACTTGGATTCGAACTGGGGATCCTTCACTCCAGAGTCCGGCACTGATATTATTGCGCCACCAAGCGGGACTGTAGAAAACATAGAAATGTAGAAAACCTACAGCACAATACAGGCCCTTTGGCCCACAAAGCTGTGTCGAACATGTCCTTACCTTAGAAATTACCTAGGGTTACCCATAGCCCTCTACTTTTCTAAGCTCCATGTAGCCATCCAGGAGTCTCTCTGCCTCCAACACCGTTGCCGGCAGCCCATTCCACGTGCTCACCACTTACTGCGTAAAAAAAACTTACCCCTGACATCTCCTCTGTACCTACTCCCAAGCACCTTAAACCTGTGCCCTCTCGTGCTAGCCATTTTAGCCCTGGGGAAAAAGTCTGACTATTCACACGATCAATGCCTCTTATCATCTTTTTAAATCTTTTTATTGAGTAAGTATACAAAAAAGGTAAGCCATATAAACATTAATACAATGTTAAAGTATAATAAAATTCCAAAAGATAACAATACCAAAAAGAAAATACTACAAACAATGTAATTTAAGCATAAGAAACCAAGATAACATAATAGTATACTAGATTTTATATATATCAATGGAAAAAAAAAGAAAAAAAAAACCCCAAAAAAAAACCCACCGTGCAACTAACTAAAAGCAAAGCAAAGCAATGGGCTAACTTGAAACCAAACAGAGTTAAACTTAAAATCACGTCCTCAATCCCGACCTCCATTAAAACAGTGAGAAAAGAACAAGAAGGGTAAATATTACATTAAATGAAAATATCGAATAAAAGGTCCCCAAATCTGTTCAAATTTAAATGAAGAATCATAAAGGTTACTTCTAATTTTCTCCAGATTCAAACATAAAATCGTCTGAGAAAACCAAAAAAAGGTAGTTGGAGCATTAAGCTCTTTCCAATGTTGTAAAATACATCTTTTCGCCATCAAAGTAAGAAATGCAATCATTCTACGAGCTGAAGGGGAAAGATTACTAGAAATTTTAGGTAGTCCAAAGATAGCAGTAATAGGGTGAGGAGAGATATCTATATTTAATACCTTAGAAATAATATTGAAAATATCTCTCCAAAAAGTTTCCAAAGTAGGGCAAGACCAAAACATATGAGTTAAAGAGGCTATCTGCCCCGAACATCTATCACAGAAAGGATTAATATGCGTGTAAAAACGCGCTAACTTATCTTTGGACATATGTGCTCTATGAACCACTTTAAATTGAATTAGGGAATGTTTAGCACAAATAGAGGAAGTATTAACTAATTGTAAAATCTGCCCCCAATCATCCACAGAAATGGTAAGCCCCAATTCCTGTTCCCAATCTACCCTAATCTTATCAAATGGAGCTTTCCTAAGTTTCATAATAATATTATAAATCATAGCCGATGCACCTTTCTGACATGGATTAAGGTTAATTATCGAATCTAAAATATATATAGGAGGAAGCATTGGAAAGGAAGAAAGTATAGTACTTAGGAAATTTCTAACTTGTAAATATCTAAAAAAATGTATTCTTGATAAGTTATATTTATTAGATAATTGTTCAAAAGACATAAGGGAACCATCTAAAAATAAATCCAAAAACCGTAAAATACCCTTAGTCTTCCAAGTTTGAAAAGCGCGATCCGTAAAAGAGGGAGGAAAAAATATGTTACCTAAAATAGGAATCGCTAACCCGAATTGATTAAGATCAAAAAATTTTCTGAATTGAAACCAAATACGCAAAGCATATTTAACGATCGGGTTAGAGACCTGCTTAAGGCGTTTCGAATCAAAGGGAAGAGATGAACCTAAAATAGAACCAAGTGTATAACCCTGAACAGATTGTAATTCCAATGCTACCCATTTAGGAATAGATAGTATGTCCCGGTCAAGTAACCAAAATTTCATATGTCGAATATTAATAGCCCAATAATAAAATCTAAAGTTAGGTAATACTAAACCTCCATCTCTCTTAGCTTTCTGTAAATGTATTTTACCCAGTCTCGGATTCTTATTCTGCCAAATAAATGAAGAAATTTTAGAGTCGACTTTATCAAAAAAAGATTTAGGAACGAAAATTGGTAATGCCTGAAACACATATAAAAATTTTGGCAAAAAAAACATCTTAACTGCATTAATACGACCAATCAAAGTTAAATATAAGGGAAACCATTTAGATGAAAGTTGAGTAATATGGTCTATTAATGGTAAAAAGTTAGTCTTAAATAAATCTTTATGTTTACAAGTAATTTTAATCCCAAGATATGAAAGGTAATTATTAATCAATTTAAATGGAAATTTATAATATAAGGGAAGATGTTTATTAATCGGAAAAAGTTCACTCTTACTAAGATTTAATTTATAACCTGAGAAAAGACCAAATTGTGCTAATAACTCTAAAACAGCAGGAATAGATCTCTCAGGATTAGAAATATATAAAAGTAAATCATCAGCATAGAGTGATAATTTATGGGACTTTAATCCCCGAGTTATCCCAGTAATATTTGAAGATTCTCGAATAGCAATTGCAAGAGGTTCTAATGCAATATCAAATAATAGGGGACTAAGAGGACAGCCTTGTCGAGTACCACGAAAGAGAGGAAAAAAAGGTGAGTTTAAAGAGTTAGTACGAACCGAGGCTACAGGGGAGTGATATAACAGTTTAATCCAGGATATAAATTTCAAGCTAAAATTAAACATTTCAAGCACCTTAAATAAATAAGGCCATTCTACTCTATCAAAAGCTTTCTCGGCATCTAAAGAAATAACACACTCAGGAACATTTTGTGAGGGAGTATAAACGATATTTAACAATGTACGAATATTATAAAAAGAGTAACGACCTTTAATAAAACCCGTTTGGTCTTCCGAAATAATAGAAGGAAGTACTTTTTCTAGTCTATTTGCTAATAACTTAGAAAAAACTTTAGAATCAACATTTAATAAAGATATTGGTCTATAAGATGCACATTGAGCAGGGTCTTTATCCTTCTTTAGTATTAAAGAAATTGATGCTCTATTAAAAGATTCCGGAAGTTTACCAAGTTTCAAAGAAGCCTCAAAAACCTTATAGAGCCAAGGAATCAATAAAGAAGCAAAACATTTATAAAATTCAACGGTAAACCCATCAGGGCCAGGAGCTTTCCCCAGATTCATAGAAAAAATAACATTCTTAATCTCATCCATTGTAATGGAAGTATCTAATAAAGAAGACATATCCTGTGAAATCTGAGGGAAGTCTAACTTATCTAAAAAATCATTCATATATTTAGAATCTCGAGGAGACTCTGATTGATATAAAGAAGAATAAAAATCACAGAAGGTTTGATTAATCCCCACATGATCCAATATCAATCGATCATTTTGGTTATAAATCTGATTGATTTGAGATTTAACATAATTAGATTTCAATTGATTAGCCAGCAGCTTGCCAATTTTATCACTATGAACATAAAAATCACTTCTTGTTTTCTTTAATTGGTTTACAATCGAGGACGAGAGTAATAAACTGTGTTCCATTTGAAGTTCAGTTCTTTGTTTGTATAGCTCCTCAGAAGGAGCCATAACATATTTCTTATCAATTTCTTTAATCTTGTCCACAATTGCCATCTCCTCCTGCTTCTGTTTCTTCCTCAAAGCAACGGAATACGAAATAATCTGACCCCGAATATAGGCTTTAAAAGTGTCCCAAAGAGTGTTAACCGAAATATCTTCTGTATGGTTAATTGTAAAAAAAAGCTCAATCTGTTCATTCATAAAATTAACAAAGTCCGAGTCCTGAAGCAACAGCGAATTAAAACGCCATTGTCTATTGTTTGGTATATTGGCCATAATTTTAATAGAAAGCTTAAGTGGAGCATGATCCGAAATGGTTATAGAATCATAATCACATTTAATCACTGAAGGAATGAGACGAGAGTCAATAAAAAAATAATCAATTCTTGAATAGGAATGATGAACATGTGAAAAAAAGGAAAAATCTTTTTCCTGAGGATGCAGAAAACGCCAAATGTCCGTCGACCCAGAATCAGAAAGAAAAAAATTAATCAAATTTGCAGATTTATTAGGTAAAGTCCGTAAAGGAGCCGAACGGTCCAAAGCTGGAGATAAACAGGTATTAAGATCTCCGCCCCAAATCAATGAAAACTCGTTCAAATTCGGAAACTGATCAAACAATGATTTATAAAATTCCGGACAATCCATATTAGGAGCATAAACATTAACCAAAACTACTTTTTTATTAAATAGTAAACCACTAACCAATAAAAATCTACCATTCGGATCAGAGATAATATCCTGTTGTATAAAAGTAACTGAGGAATCTATAAAAATAGAGACGCCTCGAATCTTAGCATTGGAGTTCGAATGAAATTGTTGTCCCTTCCAGAATTTGAAAAAACGTAGTCTGTCCCCCCTCCGTACATGGGTCTCTTGTAAATATAAAATTTGTGCTTTAAGTCTCCGGAACACTTTAAAAACTTTTTTTCTTTTAATAGGATGATTAAGACCATTAGTATTCCAGGAGACAAAATTAATAATAGACTCCATAAATCCTAAAGTCAACCCACAACAAGGAGGATTGACAATAGGCGCGACCCACAAACCCGGAGAGGAAACAGAACATACAAAAGATACCGGGGAAAAGGACGCAACCAGTACTTCAATAATGTATATAGCCCAAAGAAAAACAAACTAAAACGTGAAGCCCCTCCCACCACCCCCCAGCCCAAGACCCCAAGGCAAAATCTAAAGCAGACCCGCCAGAAAGAAGCAAGCACTAAAACTACCCCCATGACTTCCGGTATACGCTCCCTAAAAAAAAGGTATAAATATGAAAAGGATCAGCTAATTGTAAAACAGTAAAAAAATAAGTAAAAAAAAGTTAGCTCAATTAGAATACACACAGAACAGAACAAAAGCCGGAAAATATATATTAAAAAAAACCACAATAAACCTCAAACTCATGAATAGACACAGCAACAAAAAAAAAATAGGATTATTAACATAAAGTGATTATAAAAAGCAAAACAGAATAAAATTTAAAAAAAACTACAAAATTTAAGGCCGCACAGGAAATACGTAAGATGACAAAAAGGAAGTAACCACCCAGAATCCCCTGGGAAAAGAAAGAAATGACGCAGTTAAAAAGAAAGTTTAGCAGCCATATTAAGAAATCAAAAGTAAACTTTTCTGCCCAAATAGGGCACAGAAAAGTTAAAACCAACCAATTCACAGCCTCCGATCAACGGAGAAAATTAAAAAAAAAAGGCAATTAAGATGTTGAAGATGAAAGTTGATCCAGATAACTCTGGGCATCCGATGGAGAATCAAAAAAACGAAGGGCTCCATCTAACATGCGAATCCTTAGACGTGCAGGGTACAGCAGCGCTGGTCTTAAATCCATCTTATAGAATTCCGACATCACGGATCTGTAACGGACCCGTTGGTCCCAGATTGGTTTACTGAAATCTTCCACGAATCGGAACTTAAGATCCGAAAAATCAATGAAACCTTTAGATCGAGCGAATCGAAACAGTCTCTCCTTGTCTTGAAAGTAATGAAAACATAAAATAACATGCCTAGGTCTATCTGACCTAGACGAGTATGATGGGATTCTGTGAACACGATCCAGTAGCGGTGGTTGATCAGGAAATACAGTAGGGAATGCATCTTTTAAAAGTTGAGAGAAATATTTCATGGGATTGTTAGCTTCAACGGCTTCTCTCACGCCGATCATTCGTAAATTCTGCCGTCGCATTCTAGATTCCAAGTCAGAGTTTTTAAAAGTCAAAAAGTCAAGTTTCTTCTTCATTACATTAATTGTTTCTTCGATTTTCCCCATCTTAAGCTCACTTTGTTGCGCGAATTTTTGAAGATCAGATATAGCCGACTGATGTTCCGCAATACATGTTTGCATCTTATCAATTAAATCGGCAATTTTCTGGAAATTAGTTGAGATTTCCGCATGAATCAGATCTTTAACAAAGCCTGCAATTTCCGTACGAATCATCTCCCTAACAGAGGTTGAAATTTCCCTCTGAATTAACTCCGATATCGCTTTCAAAGTCACCGGTGATTCAGTCGGAGGGAGATCCGTAGCTTTCGGTTTAGCCGAAGGTTTACCATCCTTGCCGTTTTTCCCGTTCTTAGACATAGCAGATCAAGTATCATCCAATTGTCAGAGAATTCAGTTTAATTCAAAGTATTATAAAAATTGATGCCTTAATGGTTAATTAAAGTATAGCTGACCATAGAGTAAAAAAACTCAGAGGTAATGGAGCGAGTCAAGAACGCGACTTCACTCCATGAGCGCTACCGGAAGTCCCCCGCCTCTTATCATCTTATATACCTCTATCAGGTCAGCTCTCATCCTCCGTCACTCCAAGGAGAAAAGGCCAAGTTCACTCAACCTCTTCTCATAATGCTTGCCCCCCAATCCAGGCAGCATCCTTATAAATCTCCTCTGCACCCTTTCTATGGTTTCCACATCTTTCTTACAGTGAGGTGACTAGAACTGAGCACAGTACTTCAAGTTGGGCCTGACCAGAGTCCTACATAGCTGCAACATTACCTCTCGGCTCTTAAACTCAATTCCACGATTGATGAAGGCCAATGCACCTACGCCTTCTTAACCAGAGTCAACCTGAGCAGCAGCTTTTGAGTGTCCTATGGACTCAGACCCAAAGATCCCTCTGACCCTCCACACTGCCAAGAGTCTTGCCATTAATTCTGCCATTATATTTGACCTACTAAAATGAATCACCTCACACTTATTTGGGTTGAACTCCATCTGCCACTTCTCAGCCCAGTTTTGCATCCTATCAGTGTCCCGCTATAACCTCTGATAGTCCTCCACACTATCCACAAAACCCCCAATCTTTTTGTCATCAGCAAATAGACTAACCCATCCCTCCACTTCCTCATCCAGGTCATTTATAAAAATCACGAAAAGTAAGGGTCCCAGAACAGATCTCTGAGGCACTCCACTGGTGACCGACCTCCATGCAGAATATGACCCATCTACATCCACTCTTTCCCTTCTGTGGGCAAGCCAATTCTGGATCGACAAAGCAATGTCCTGTTGGATCCCATGCTTCCTTACTTTCTCAATAATCCTTGCATGGGGTACCTTATCAAATGCCTTGCTGAAATCCATATACACTACATCTACTGCTCTATGTCCAGTGTTTTATGTTTTTATTTATTTACTTACACAAATTTCATGAGAATAAATTTTATTACTTGCATATATCAAAATTCTGAGTAGTGGTTTGTGAATTCTGTAAGAGCAAATGTCCTTTACCTGAACAAACAACACAGTGGTCACCTGTACCATATAGCCCTTCATTAACGCAGCTAGTGTCTGTTTTCCATGGTTGGGGTGTATAAAACAAGAGGAAATAAGTTCCTGTGAGAGGAAGGAGATTGGAGGATTATATTTTTCACACAAGTAGTTGGTATCTAAAATGAGCTACCTTAGAGGTAATCAAGGCAGGAAGAGTAACAATATTTAAGAGGTCTTTGGACAGGAATTAGGATGAACTGGGCATGGAATTAATGCTGGCAGATGGGATTTATGTAGGTAGGCATGATAGTTTGCTTAGATATGTTGGGCTGAAAGGCCAGTTTCTATGCTATACAGCTCTATTTGATTTTCATTTAAAAAACCTTCCCTTGAACTCAGCAGCTTGTTTTTAAATAGCACCTTGTATAGCAAACATTCCCACAAATTTTAGACTGTGATTTGGTGCCTAGCTACATAAGGCGATATAAGGGCACATGACTGAAAAATTGGTCAACACATTTTTTTTTTAAAGGAACCTGATAGGAGTTGAACAGCAGTAATGCAGAGGTTAATGTAGGTATTTCCAGAGCTTAGGGCATTGGCATTTGACAGCATGCTGTTCAGTGTTGGAGCAATTTTATTTGAGAGTGAACAAGCAGAGATGGAGGAGAACAATATCTCACTGTGATATGGGGCTGGATGAGATTTAAGTGTTTTGGAGAGAGGACTTGTAGTGATTTGGAAATGTGGAGTTTTGGATTCCAAGAGGTAAAATGGAGAAAGCCAACCTGATGGATGTTGGAACAAGCAAGTCTAATGGTAATTATTATATATAAATGAGCCGGTGAGCCAAGTTAGGAATGGAAGCAGTCAGTATGTGTAGTTGAAACATGAGTCAAACAAATATGAGCCCCAAGTCATAGGAATATTAATAAACTCCACACTGTTCACTGTAATTCTTGGTCTGCAGATTTAGAATATACATAACGAGAAACCTACCTCCATCAAGGTGTTCTGATCCCCTACTGCTTGAATGATGATTGTTCTTTGGCTCTCCTATAATCCTTCAACCTATTGGCTTAAAACTATGCCCTCTTCTCCAATATCATTGGAAATTTTGATGTGGTGGGCCTGGGGAATATTGGTTTCTGGGTGACATCTTACACCATTCCCATGTGTCAAGAGGCTGCATGTGAATCAGAATTAAGGATAAATCTTTTACGATACTGTATGCAGTATGTGGGCACGGTCAGAGAACAGTGATAAAATACATAAGTTTAGTTCCATCGTGATGATGTCCTATTGGAAGAGAAAAATACATTTGAGTACATTTGCTTGGATGAGGCTTACAGCCATTTACAAGATGTCTGCACTACTACACCAACCAATAATCAAAGTTTTCATTACAAAACATTTAATTGTGCTGCTGAATGCAATGAGATTGGAGTAGTACATGTTTAAACTCCATATATTAACCTTCACTGAAAATGCAAGTTTCCTCACGGTGCTGCTGAATACTTAGAGTGAGTGTGTGTGTTTGTTCGTTCCTAATGTTGGAATTAAAAAGATGACCAATTGCAATATCAACCTATTTTTATTGGAGCTAGTTTGAATTTTTAATGAGATAATGATCTGGGACCAATAATGTACTATCATTCCAGTAATATTCATCCTTGTGGAAGGTCTCTGAGGTAATCATATCTTATCTGGAACAGTTGAGTAGCGTGGGTGTTGAGGACAATCCAGTTTTACTTGTTTTTATTTTGCCTGAAGCCTTTAAATTACAGAGTGTCTTGCACTGCAGCAGATTTAACATTTGGCAAACTGGTGCAGAGTGAGAAGCAAAATAGCACTATTCGAAAAAACTGCTTTGACTGCTTCAGTTACTGTGACTGCAAGCTGCACTTTGGGGGTTTGTTGAGAATAAAATGGTGTTGCATTCAATGCTTATACAGGGAGAGACACGGTGGAAATGTCCAAAAAGAATATGAGCAATGGAAGTCACTGAAAGCAAGATCAGCTTAACAAGTTCTGTAAGGAAATGAAGTTTCATTTATCCTGTGCCATACTTATGGTCCTCCCAAAATACTTTTTTTAAAATCAGCATGTTAGCATTGATGCTATTCCATAAAGCAGATAGTTTAGAGCAAGAGTTCCTTGGTGGTTTTGAAGAGATTCTGAGAGGGCCAAGTGAATGAGGTTCCTTTTTATTGTGATGTTGCCTAATGTGCCACTGTAAAAATAATTGTGGGATGATTGGGAGTCTGGAGTGAGGAGGAATTTTTGAATTGGAGAGAATTTGATTAAAAGGATTTCAGTAAAATTCTCAACAGGTTTCAGGGATTTGAGCATCCTATATAGAAATATTATTTAGCTGTGCCTTGCCCTGAAAGCAGGCTATCTGGCAAGGAACACCTTCCATGGGTTTCTGCCTTTATCTATATGCAAGAAGTCTTCAGTCCTACAGCGATGACCCGAGCACTTGATATTCCTAAATATGGGCAAAAATAGACTTGGAAGCAGAAACTGGACTAAATTCTGGTCTTTCCTATCCACATAACTTAATGACCTACCACATAAAGAAATTTCAGCTCTGTAGTTCTGATCTTATTGCTGGAAAATGAAATCAGAAGCTTTTTATAAATAGCCATGTTTTTAGCCATTTACCTACACAATGCTGCAATTGCGTCTATTTAAAATCACTAATTCAAGTCGGATTACATAGTTAGCTCCATTTAAACAATGTTTTACAAACACAACAACTTAATTCCTCCTCCAGGAGAAATTTCAATTGCACTGCCTCTGTCTTGTGTCATGTTCCTGTCAATGGTTTTTGAATGCATTGACATAATTTCTTCTTGTTATTTTAATTCCTTCAGTCTGGGCCTTGACTTTCTGGTTATTATAAACCTCTTTAAATTGTTCAATAGTTGTGAGTTCCTCGTTATTCACCTCAATCTCTTTCTGACACAGAAAGCAAATTATGTTCACTCTGTACTCTGTGACTCTATTCTCCATTTAACCTCTCCTTTATATCAGTTCTTGTCTAGATATTTGCCTATCTTTTCTAAAATAGATTTCAGTGTTTTTTTTTTGGTGTTATCTCCCAACTTGACATGTGTTTTCCTCATTTATACAATGTCCTCAGATATTGTGTTGGTTCTTAGGAATACGCACCTTTATTTCCTACATTATGATAAAAGATGCCGTGAGAATTGTTGCAATCCAGTTATTCCTGCCAAGACTTATTGTTGTCACTTTTCTTGGCTTACTTGTTAACTTATCTGAACTTGCACTCTGGGTCTTCTCTGTGTTCTGATTAAGCTCTGAGCCATGTGCTCCTCATCAGCACTACTTATTTCAGTCTCCAAAACATCATTTACCTTTACTAATGAATCATCAAGCTGTTATTTGCATCTTAAATAAATTCCACTCTGCCTGCTTTCTATATAGGTTTAATAACTTGCTGTTGGGTGCATCTCCTGCCTCAGCAAGGACCTGGACCTGTTGCAATTTGCCTAACGCCACAATTGGTCAACGGCAGATACAATCTCAAGGGCTTTTCACGTGGCTTTAGACCACCTGGACAACACAAACACCTATGTCTGGATACTGTTCATTGACTATTGCTCAGCATTTGATACCATCATTCCAACAATCCTGCTTGAGAAGTTGCAGAACCCGGGGCTCTGTACCTCCCTCTGCAACTGGATTCTCGACTTCCTAACTGGAAGACCGCAATCTGTGGGGATTGGTGATAACATCTCCTCCTCGCTGACGATCAACACTGGTGCACCTCAAGGGTGTGTGCTTAGCCCACTGCTCTACTCTCTACATACCCATGACTGTGTTGCTAGGTATAGCTCAAATACCATCTATAAATTTGCTGATAATACAACCATTGTTAGTAGAATCTCACATGGTGACAAGAGGGCATACTGGAGCAAGATATGCCAACTAGTGGAGTAATGTCGCAGCAACAACCTGGCACTCAACATCAGTATGATGAGAGAGTTGATTGTGGACTTCCAGAAGGGAAGACAAAAGAACAAATACCAATCTTCATAGAGAGATCAGAAGTGGAGAGAGTGAGCAGTTTCAAGTTCCTGGGTGTCAAGATCGCTGAGGATCTAACCTGGTTGGTTAGATCTCTGAGGATCTAACCAAAATATCGATGCAGTTATAAAGAAGGCAAGACGGCGGCTATACTTCATTAGGAATTTGAAGAAATTTGGTATGTCAACAAATACACTCAAAAACTTCTGTGGATGTACTGTGGAGAACATTCTGGCAGGCTGCATCACTGTGTGGTATTGGGGAGGGGTGGGCTACACAGGACTGAAAGAAGCTGCAGAGGGTTGTAAATTTAGTCGGCTCCATCTTGAGTACTAGCCTACAAAGTACCCACTCTTCAAGGAGCAGTGTCTCAGAAAGGCAGTGTCCATTATTAAGGACCCCCAGCACCCAGGGCATGCCCTTTTCTCACTGTTACCATCAGGTAGGAGGTACAGAAGCCTGAAGGCACACACTCAGCGATTCAGGAACAGCTTCTTCCCCTCTGCCATCCGATTCCTAAATGGACATTGAACCCTTGGACACCACTTCAGTTTTTTAAAATATATATTGTTTTTGTTTTTTGCATGATTTTAAATTTATTCAATATATGTATACTGTAATTAATTTACTTTATTATTATTATGTTATTTTGTTTTCTTTTTCTTCTATATTATGTATTGCATTGAACTGCTGCTGCTAAGTTAATAAATTTCACGTCACATGCCGATGATGATAAATCTGATTCTGATCTTTAAAGCAGTGAAGTAGCTCAAAACTGGAATGGACTGTCGACTGGATTTTCATTAGTTTTTTGTTCTCAACTGTCTTCCATTTTCAAAGGATTTAACCCAAAACTAACTCAGTTCATTACCTCTTTCTCCTCTCACATTATTCTGCAGATTTCCATGTTGGGTATTAAAGCATGCAAGAGTCTTGACACTAACCTTTAGAATACATTCCATCTTGCTTCCTCTCTCTGTACTCAATGTTGACTATATTTTCTTAATCCTTGCTCACTGTTCTTTTTGATCTCTGGAGTCTGATAGAATGTTTTTCTTTATTAAAGATGTAAAATTAAATGCATGTTGTGTTATGATTAGCTAATTACAGACCACAGGATTGATTTGTGCAATCTGAACCACTCTGATGAAAACATTGTGAATGGCAAAGCCACGACAGTCAGTGTATCCAAATGTGACACATACTTCATCCAGATTTGTCTGTTGATCATTATCAGTACAGAGATTATAAGATTTTTGAATGTGGTTTTCCTTGCATTGCTTTATTTTTGTTTTAACAAGGTTTTGTGGACCAAAAAGTGCCACATCACAGAAAGTTTTGGATAGTTGCATCAGAATCTGTAGTTTTACTTCACTTGTATCTAACTGAGGTGTATGTGAGAAACTTCAGGAATAATAAAACTTCAAAACACTTAATTATTTTAATAAAATCTTGTATCTGCATTTAATATAGAGAGTTACACCAAGGAACTTAACTAAACAATATCAGTTAAAATATTTAAAACAAAAGGCCAAAGAGAAGAGGGAAACAGAGGGAACTTATAACAGGGTGGGTACAAAACCAATGTTCCCCCTGGCTATGGTGTTTAGAACTGGAGTTCAGATTCTCAAATTAAAGGATTAGCAATTAAAGGATCAGCCATTAAAGACAGAGATGAAAAGAGATTACTTTACCTAGAGGTGAAGTAATCTTTGGAATTCTCTGCCCATGAAAGTTATAAACCCTGTTTGAGCATATTCAAGACCAAAAATGGTAAATTGTTGAAAATTAAGAGAATTAAAGTATATGGACTTGGTACAGGAAAGTGGTGCTGTGGCAAAATAACAGCCTTAATCACTTTGACTGCATGAGCAGGCTGAAGAGTTAGGAAGCATATGCCTGCTTTGACTTCTTATGTTCTTACGAATTGCATAGCTTCGGACTTCACATGGTGTAACATCTGGCTGTCACTGAATGAGGTCCGTTCTTCCAGATGGAGGAGAAAATAGGGTAGCCAATTTTGGCAAAGGGTGCATATATGTGGAAAACAGAATTCTTGTCAAGATCTGTCACAAAGAATGTTGTTTTGTAACTTGAGAAAGAGCTGTTTCGATTTTCAAATGGAGCTGTTGTGGGAGCAATATCTGTCAAATTTAAATTTTTGGTTTGGTTTATATATAACAAATATTTGACAGCATAGATAAAAATCATGCCCATTTGCCCATCATCATATGTAATATACTGAGCACCAAACTGCCTCCCCCCCCCCACACAAATTGCATAAGTGGTCTGACCCCCATTTAGCAACAAAAGGCAATTTTGCATCTGAATACCAAACTAACATGTGACTAATTAAAGATGACTTTCCAATTTGTTTCTTTACCCCAGTGGGACTTGGGTTTTCCCATTGGACATTGGCACCCAAAGTTTACTCTGTCACTGTTGTACTGAAGGGAGTTTACAGTCAATATTTTCTATGTTGCTATATCAATCAACTCATTTAGTCCCACTTCAAGCTCAACACTTGTTTAATCTCCAGGCCAGATTTGTTTTCCTTGGAATAGATAAAACTCAGGGGAAATCTGATAGAGTATTGCAAAACTCTTAAATACAATAATTTTCTCCATAGTAAAGATGCCTAGTGCTGTAGGTCTTGGGTAAGTGAAGAGTAAGAATCTGAGGAACTTATCACAACTATTTTACACCCAGATGGTAGTCACAATCTGGAAAGCACTGCTTAAGGGGGTGGTGGAGGCAAGACTTAACAACATTTAAAAAGCATCTAAATTGCTAAGACATTGTAAACCATGGACTAAATGCTGGTAAATGAGATCAATATAGATGGGCAGCATGGCCTCTGTGGGCTGAAGGGCCTCTTTCTGTGTTATATGATTCTGTACTTATCATGCTTAAAAAATACCCACAATCAGAGGGAAGGATAAGTACTATTCTTTATTATGAATCCTTTGCAGTAGTGGAACTTGCCTTCACCTTGATCAGGGCACAACTTCCTCTTTGTTCTTCCTCCTTTCATCAACAGAACTAAGAAAGGAAAAGGGGCAGGATATCAGCATTATAAATGTTCCCGGTTAGGAAGGTACAGGATATTGGTATGACAGAGCAAAAGACTTCAGTTTCCTCCAGAAGATTGTAGCAGAGAGGAAGTGCAGAAGACACATCCACCTCTTTCAATGGCTTATTTCAATTCAGCATTGTCTGAAGGCGTGCTAAGTATTTCTACAAATAAAAATCTGCAATCAGCTCATTTTCTTTTTGAATTGGCCACTGGTTGAACGATGAGTAAATGGAAGAAATCTTGAAGCTCCTGACGGATTGGTTTTTATTGCTCTCTTCCCACCCACTCACCATCTTTCTCTGAATAAGGCACATCATCTTGGTGCATCCTCATTAGCCCTCTGGTGAGAAGAGAACTGATGTAATCAGTCCCAAGGAACAGTGAAGCTCCATCAGTAATATTTCTGATCATTCGTTTCAAGTCTTCATTGAGTATTGACCAACCATTTTACCTAATCTTAGGTTAATTCCACTTTTTTGTTCTCCCCCATTCTTGTCAGCTCCCCCTTATTCTATCAGTCACTCGCACACTAGGGGCTATTTACAGCAGCCAATTAACCTAACAATCCACGTGTCTTTGGGATGTGGAAAGAAACTGTGGCACCTGTTGGAACCCCGCACGATCACAGGGAGATCATACAAACTCCACACCCAGACAGAATTGAACGTGGGTCTTTGGTGCTCTGAGACAGTGGCTTTGCCAACTGCACCTCTGCGCTGCCCAAGATGTTTGTCTTGTGTATGCCTAGTTATCCATGGAGAAATGTATTCAATGTAAATGGAGCTGTGTTACTTAGAAACCCTATAGTGATTGACTGTTTTATGTTTTATATTCTAAAAGAGTATGATTTTCCTCAGTACATAAACATGAACTATTTATTAGCTGCATATTAAAATAAGATTGTTGGTATCACTTTCCCTTAGTTTTTCTGTGGTTTTGTTATGTACCAGCAGCAATAGATATGAAATTTTGAGTTGGGTTTTTATAAATAAACAGTGAAATTTATTAACCTCTACTCAGAAACATCGAAAAGTAAACTAACGACTAACTTAAGCGGAAGTTAACAGTGTTATGCGTCTATAGTTATCAAACATTCGAACTTAAAGACAATTCTTAACAGATCTTACTTAAGCACAGTCTTAAGGTGGTAGTTTAATGTCCATATGATTTATGAAATGAATGAGAGGAGAGACTTCCCGAACCAGCGATCAATTCCTGAAGCATAGATGAAACTGTGGACGCAGATTCCAGCCGAGAAGTACCTTTTTCCGAAGATACTATGAAGAGTGAGTTTTCTCAAAGTAAATGACCTTTCACCAAAGTGGTCACGGCACAACACCCAAACCATGTAAGGGTTAACAAAATTGCATGCCACATATGGATTGTGCCAAGTGTCAGCCACCCCTGAAATGCACTCAATGCTGCTGATTAACCCCAATCCTTGGGGTTCATTCGAAGCCTGCAATCCCTCCCTTCCCCCTCTTCCCCCCCCCAATTGCGTAACCACCAACTGTGACTCCCCAACAAAACACCTACGTAACAAACTATGATTTCCCCTTTATACTGGTTGGAACATGACATCATGTGACATCACATCGCCCCGCTATCATGAGACAATCACATCATGTCCATCACGAGATAATTACATCATGCTCACGGGACAGGTAACAGTGTGCAGTGGTGCCAGAAAGTTTGTGACCCCTGTAGAATTTTCTCTTTTTGCATGGATCTGACCTAAAATGTGATCAGATCTTCACGTAAGTCCTAAAACTAGATAAAGAGAACCCAATAAAATAAATAACACAAAAAATATTATAGTTCATTTATTTATTGAGAAAAATGATTCAATATTTCATGCATTCGTTGGAAGAAGTATGTGAACCTCTGGGCTAATGCCTTCTACAAAAGCTGTTTGGAGTCAGGTGTTCCAGTCAGAGATGAGATTGGCGGTGTAGGTTGTAGAGATGCCCTGCACTATAAAAAGACACACAAAGTCAGGTTGCTGACAGAAGCCTGCTCTGCTCAAGAAAGATCTGTTTATGTGCACCATGCCTTGATCAAAACAACTTTCAAAGGACCTTAGGAGAATAGTAGAGATGCATGAATCTTGAAAAGGCCACAAGAGCACTTCTATAAGACCTGAGTGTTTATCAGTCCACGGTAAGAGAACTACAAATGGCTACAAATGGACAAAACTCAGTTGCTAGTCTCCCTAGGAGTGGGCATCCTGAAAAGATCATACCGAGACCACAGTGTGCAATGCTGAAGGAGGTGTAAAAGAACCCAAGGGTTACAGCAAAGGACCTGCAGAAATCTCTAGAACTTGCTAAAGTCTCTGATCATGTGTCCACTATAAGAAAAACACTGAACAAGAATGGTGTTCATGGAAGGACTCCACGCAGGAAACCACTACACTCCAAGAAAAAC
This sequence comes from Mobula hypostoma, assembly GCF_963921235.1. Classification (NCBI taxonomy): domain Eukaryota; kingdom Metazoa; phylum Chordata; class Chondrichthyes; order Myliobatiformes; family Myliobatidae; genus Mobula; species Mobula hypostoma. Next base: position 135,407,118 of record NC_086102.1, on the reverse strand, counting down.
ATTGCTGCATGTCTGAAGTTTGCAAAAGACCACCTGGATGTTTTACAACACTTCTGGGACAATTGGACAGATGAGACAAAAGTTGGACGTTTTGGCAGAAATGCACATTGCTATGTTTGGAGGAAAAAGGGCACTGTACATCAACACCAAAACCTCATCCCAACTGTGAAGCTTGATGGAAGGAGCATCAGGGTTTGGGGCTGCTTTGCTGCCTCAGGGCCTGGACAGCTTGCAATCGTTGAGTGAACAATGAATTCAAAATTGTATCAGAACATTTTACAGGAGAGTGTCAGGGTAGCAGTTCATCACCTGAAGTTTAATAGAAGCTAGGTAATGCAACAAGACAACTCCAAAAGACAAGAGTAAATCAACAACAGAATAGTTTAAAAAGATTATTCATGTTTAGGGCCGAGTCAAAGTCCTGACCCTAATCCTACAGAAGTGCTGTGGAAGGACCTGAAACAAGCAGTTCATCCCAGAGTTGAATCAGTTTTGTAAGGAGGAATGGCCTGAAATTCCCCTAAGCGGATGTGAAGGACTGATCAACAGTACCGGAAACGTTTGGTGAAGTTATTGCTGTGCATCGGGGTCACACCAGTTACTGAAAGCAAAGGTTCACATACTTTTTCCAACAAATACTTGTAATATTAGATAATTTTTCTTAACAGATCAATGAACAGTTCTTTTTGTTATTTATTTAATTGGGTTCTCTTTATCTAGTTTTAGGACATGGCTGAAGATCTGATAACATTTTAGGTAAAATTTCTGCAGAAATAGGGAAAATTCTTTAGGATTCACCAACTTCCTAGTACCTCTGCATAGATTAGTAGGACAACCTGGGGGTGTGGTGGGCAAGATGAGAAACTTTATATTTAAAGAAAACACAATTAGATTAATGTAACTGGGTCTACATGGAGTGTGCAGGCTGAAGAGCCCGTTTCCACTTTGTATAGCTGTGATTTTTTTTAATGCCATTAATCTGTGATTGCTCAACCTTCTTATAGGATGGTTGGGATATAAAATAAACAAGTGACTTCATGTCAGTTGTCAATTGTGGAGGAGCTTCAAACTTCTGCTGGTCACATGCAGATGTGTTCCTAAAATCCTTGAGTCATAGTTTGGGTTATGCTCCCTAGTATCTCAGAGGATAAGAAATGATTTTTTCCTCATCAAAGGATAAAAAAATAAATGTTTTAGCTAAATGGCTTAGACTCTGTGTTTGCTGTTTGGAGTGCAGTTACTGAGGCAATAATTCAACATATATAATATAGAAGCTGTGTTTCTTTGCTTCAGAAATGAATGTTGAGTCTTCATGGAGAGCTAAAGGAGGGTGATGGAAGGAATAAAAGGAATATCTGTAATAGGGTGAGATAATGTTGCAGTTAAAGGGTAATTAAGCTCCATTAACTGTGCAATTTGTTCAAAGTTTCAAAGTACATTTATTATCAAAATATGTATTCAGTCTACACCCCTGAGAGTCATCCTCCTGCAGGCAGCCATGAAACAAAGAAACACCATGGAGCCCATTTAAAGAAAACATCAAAAATCCAATGCACTAAAAAAGAACGAATCAAGCAAACAGCAAAAAGACCATAAGACACAGGAGCAGAATTAGGCAATTCGGACCACCAAGTCTGCTCTGCCATTTGGTCATGGCCAATCCATTTCCCTCTCAACCCCATTCTTCTTCATTCTCTCTGTAACCTTTCACGCCCTGACTTATCAAGAATCTATTAACCTCTTCCTTAAATACACTCAATGATCTGCCCTCCACAGCCGCCTGTGGCAGTGAATTCCACAGATTTACTATCCTCAGGCTAAAGATATTATACCTCATCTCCATTCCAGATGGACGTCCCTCTATTCTGAGATTGTGCCCTCCAGTCCTAGACTTCCCCACTATAAGAAACGTCCATATCCAATCTTTCTAAGCCTTTCAACATTCGATTGGTTTCAGTGAGATAACCTACTCGTTCTTCTAAATTCCAGAGAATACAGGCCCAGAGCCATCAAACACACCTCATATGATAAGCCTTTCAATCCAGGAATCATTTTTGTGAATCTCCTTTGAAACCTGTCCAATGTCAGCACATCTTTTCTTAGATAAGAGGCCCAAAACTACTCTCAATGCTCCAAGTGAGGCCTCACCAGTTCCTTATAAAGCTTCAGCATTACATCCTTGTTTTTATATATTTGTCCTTTCAAACTGAATGCTAACATTGTATTTGCCTTCCTCACTACTGACTCAACCTGCAAGTTAACCTTTAGGGAATCCTGTATGAGGACTCCCAATTCCCATTGCACCTCAGATTTTTGAATTTTGTCCCATTTAGAAAATAGTCAACCCTTTTATTTCTTCGACCAAAGTGCATGATCATACACTTACCAACATTATATTCTATCTGCCACTTCTTTATCCATTCTTCTAATCTCTCCAAGTCCTCCTTCAGCCTATCTGCTTCCTCAACACGACCTGCCCTTCCACCTACTTACATATTGTCTGCAAACTTGGTCACAATGCCATCAATTCTGTCATTTAAGTCATTGACATACAAGGTAAAAGAAGCAGTCCCATTGCCAACCCCTGTGGAGCATTACTCATCACTGACACCCAATTGGAAAAGATGCCCTTTATTCCCACACTTTGCCTCCTGCCAATTAGCCAATGCTGTATCCATGCTAAGCACCCTCATGTGGCACCTTATCAGAGGCCTTTTGAACATCTAAGTACACAACATCCACCAATTCTCCTTTTTCTGTAATGCTTGCTATTTATTCAAAGTATTCCAACAGATTTGTCAAGCAACGTTTTCCCTCAAGGAAACCATGCTGACTTTGGTCCATTTTATCACATGCCTTCAAGCACCCCAAAACCTCATTCTTAACAATTGACTCTTGCGTCTTCCCAACCACTGAGGTCAGGCTAACTGGCATATAATTTTCTTCCTTCTGTCTCACTTCTTTAAGAGTGGAGAGTCATTTGCAATTGTCTAGTCTTCTGGAAGCATTCTAGAACCTAGTGATTTTTGAAAGATTATTACTGAAGCCTCCACAATCTCTTCAGCTACCTCTTTCAGAACCCTCACGTGTCGTCCATCTGGTCCAGGTGACTTTTCTAACTTGAGACCTTCCAGTTTCCCAAGTAGCTTCTTGGTAATTAGCAACTGCACTCACTTCTGTCCCCTCATAGTCTTCAACATCCAGCATCCTGCTACTGTCTTCTACAGTGAAGGCTGATGCAAAATACCTAGTCAGTTTTTCCACCATTTCTTTGTTCCCCATTGTTACCTCTTCAGTGAATTTTTCCAGCTGTCCAATATCTACTGTCAGCTCTCTTTTACTCTTTATATATCTGAATAAATTTTTGGTATCCTCTTTAATATTGTTGGCCAGCTTAACGTCTTTGCGCTCCTTATGGCTTTTTTAGTTGGCTTCTATAGGTTTTTAAAAGCTTCCCAATCCTCTAACTTCCCACTAACTTTTGCTCTATTATATGTCTTTTCTTTTGCTTTTACTTTAGCTTTAACTTCCCTTTCAGCACATGTGTCATTCTGTCTTTAGAATACTTCTATCCTGCGCCTTCTGAATTGATCCCAGAAACTCCAGCTCTGTCATCATCCTTGCTAATGTCCCTTCCAATTAACTTTGGCTAGCTCCTCTCTTAATCCTCTGTAATTCCCTTTAGTCCACTGTAATCTGATATATTTGTCTTTAGCTTCTCCTTCTCGAATTGCTGGGTGAATTTTATTATATTTTCACTGGCTCCTATGGTTCCTTTACCTTAAGCTCCTTAATCAGATCCGGTTCATTACACATCACCAGTCCTGAATAGCTGATCCCGTCGTGGGCTCAGCCACAAGCTGCTCTAAAAAGTCATCTCGTGGGCATTCTATAAATCCCCTCTCTTGCGATCCAGCACCAACCTGATTTTTCCCAACTTACCTGCATATTGAAATCCCCCATGACTATCGTAACATTGCCTTTCTGACATGCATTTTCTATCTTCCATTATAATTTGTAGCCTGCATCTTGGCTACCCTTCAGAGTCCTATATAACACTTCCGTCAGGGCCTTTTTACCTTTTCAGTTCCTTAACCTGTCCACAACAACTCTGCATCTTCCACTCCTACGTCACCTCTTTCAAAGGATTAGATGTAATTTTTACTTACCAACAGAGTCAACCCACCCCCTCTGCCTACCTGCCTGCCCTTTTGATATCCTTGGACGTCAAGCTCGCAGCTATAATCTTCTTTCAGCCACGACTCAGTGATTCTCACAATGCCATACCTGCCAATCACTAACTCATCTACCTATTCCATATACTGCATTCAAATATAACACCTTCGGGCTTGTTTTCAATTTTATCCTCCTGTTACACTGCAACTCATTCCACTGACTATAATTTTGCCCGATCATCTGCCTGTCCATCCTGACAGTCTCACTACACCCTGCCTGTGCTTGTATACCAACTGCCCTTCCTCAGCCCTATCACTCACTTTCCCATCCCCCTTGCCAAATTAGTTTAAACCCTCCCCAATAGTTCCAGCAAACCTGCGTGCAAGGATATTAACCCTCCTCTGGTTCAGGTGTAACCCTTTTTTATATGTCATACCTTACCTTGAAGAGTTCCCAATAATCCAGAAACCTTAATCCCTGTCCCCTGCACCAGTTCCTCAGCCACACATTCATCTGCCAAATCATCCTATTCTTTCCCTCAATTTAGTTTGGCACAGGCAGCAGTCCAGAGATTACTACCCTGGAGGTCTTGCTTTTCAGCTTTCTACCCAGCTCCCTAAATTCCCTCTTCAGGACTTCCTCCCTTTTACTACCTGTGTTACTGGTGTCAGTGTGTACCAAGACCTCTGGCTGCTTACCCTCTCCCCTTTAAAAGGCCATGGATCTGAACCAAGACACCCCTGACCCTGCCATCTGGAAGGCAACGTACCATCCAGGTGTTTGTATCGCATCCACAGAAACTTGTGTTCACTGCTCTAACTGTGGAATCCCCTATCACTACTGCAGTCCTGTTCTCTCCCCCCCCCCCGCCCCTCCCTTCTGAGCCACAGATCCTGACTCAGTGCCAGAGATTCGGTCGCTGCGGCTCCCCCAGTAGGTCGTCCACCCCAACAGTATCCAAAGTGATATACTTATACAGGGTACTCTGCATTGGCTGCTTATTTCCTTTCCCTCTCCAGACAGTCACCCAGGTACCTGCCTCCTGCAACTTAAGGGTGTCCACCTCCTTGTAGCTCCTATCTATCGATTCATCCTCCTCAGTTTCCCATATGAGCCAAAGGAGCAAATAACACACAGAATATTAAACATCAAATCACAGATTCCCCAAAATGGTCATGGTCACAGCCACTGAGTCAGTTCAGTTTAGCACTGTGTTGTTGACTGCAGGCTACAGCTGCAGAACCTGTTCTGTGCCAAAGCACCACAACCAAGTCGTGCAAATAACAAAAAAGGGAAACCAGAAACACACGGAACGTGAACCGTAGAGTCCTCCGAAAATGAGTCAACAGCTGCGGAGTGTGTTCAACACTGTAGACGTTAAACCTCAAACTGCAAACTCCTACAAAAACGAGTCCCACAGCCAGGAGCCACACTGAGGCGATTGAACCTACAACTCCCTCTGGCAGCAGCGAGAGGGAGAACGGTCAAACGAAGGCAGGCATGCTTAACACCCAGTCGTCTTCTACAATCCTCCTCGATTTCAATCTTCTTCAATGCTTTAATCAGCGAGGAGTAATGGAGCCAGCCATGGGTTGGCTAATGTTGTAAAATCTGGGTAATGTTCTTCTGTTTTGCCTGCAGCGGTATGCCCAATTCTGAAACAGAAAGAACGAGTTCAAAGTTGCGTTTATTATCATGCACAGGTACATGCATGCACATCTACTAAGGAAAAGCTTATTTGCAGCAGCAGCAAAGGCACATAACATCATATAAGACAATTGCTAATTTATTTTCTTTCTCAAATCTGTTCTCCTGCCTTCTCCCTGTAAGTTTTGACACCATTAAGAATCAAGAACCTATCAACGTTTGCTCTAAATATATCGAGTGACTTAATCGGAACGTCAGTTTAAATCGCAATCATGGTAAATGTAGGCGCAGTGTACTGAAGGATGTACTTTTACCCGAGGGGGACCAATATCCTTGCAGGCAGGTTTGCTAGAGTTTGTTGGGGAGCGTTTAAATTAATTTGGCAAGGGGATAGGAAGCAGAGTAATAGGGCTGAGGATGGGATAGTTGTTTTACAAACAGGGGCAGTGAGATGAACAGGTGAAATTTGCAGTCAATGGGATGAGTTGCAATGTAAACAGGGAACAAAATGGAAAAGGTTGATGAATGCAGAACTGAAGGTATTATATTTGAATGCATCCAGTATACCGGATAAGGTACTTGAGCTTCTAGCACTGTTAGAGATTGGCAGGTATGATGTTGTAGGTGTCACTGAACTGTGGCTGTAAAAAGCTGATAACTGGGAGTTCAATATCCAAGGATACACACTATAGCGAAAGGACAGGCAGGTAGACAGAAGGGGTGGGGTGGCTCTGTTGGTAAAAAAAAAACAGAGATCAAATCCCTAGACAGAGGTGACATAGGATCAGAAAGTGTAGAATCCTTGTGAGTAGAGCTAAGAAACTGCAAGCTTAAAAAGACCCTATTGGGAGTTATGTACAGGTCTCTGAACAGTAGCAATGCTGTGGGCTACAAAATGCAACAGGAGATAGGAAAGGCATGTCAAAAGGGCAATGTTACAATAGTCATGGGAGATTTCAATATGCAGGTAGATTAGGAAAATCAGATGATACTGGATCTCAAGAGGGATAATTTATAGAAAGGCAGGAAGATGCAACCATGGCTGACAAGGGAAGTCAAAGCCACCATAAAAGCCAAAGAAAGGGCTTATAATAGAACAAAAAATAGAGGGAAGTTAGAAGGGAAGCTAGCCAATATTAAAGCAGATACCAAAAGTTTCTTCAGATATATAAAGTGTTAAACAGAGGTGAAAGTAGATATTGGCTACTAGAAAGTGATGCTGGAGAGGGAGTAATGGGGAACAAGGAAATGGCGGATGAACAGAATAAGTATTTTGCATTGTTCTTCACTGTGGAAGGCACTAACAGTATGCCGAAGTATGAGAGTGTCAGGGGACAGAGTTGAGTGAAGTTGCCATTACTGGGGAGAAGGTGCTTGGAGAAACAAATGTCTGAAGGTAGATAAATCATCTGGTCTACACCCCAGAGTTCTGAAAGAGGTGGCTGAAGAGACCATGGAGGCATTAGTAATGATCTTTCAGGAATCATTAGCTTCCGGCATGGTTCCGGAGGATGGGAAAATTGAAAATGTCACCACTGTCCAAGAAGGGAGAGAGGCCGAAAAAAGAAAATTATAGGTTAGTCTAACCTCAGTGGTTGGGAATATGTTGGAGTTGATCGTTAAGGGGTACTTAGAGGCACATGATAAAATAGGCTGAAATTAGCATGGTTTCCATAAGGGAAAATCTTGCCTGACAAATCTGTTGGAATTCTTTGAATAAATAAGCAGGATCGACAAAGCAGAATTTGGTGGATGTTGTGTACTTGGATTTTCAGAAGGCCTATGACAAGGTGCCGCACATGAGGCTGCTTAACAAGTTAAGAGCTCGTGGTATTATAGGAAAGATAATAATATGGATAGAGCATTGGCTGATTGGCAGGAGGCAAAGTGTGGAAATAAAAAGAGCCTTCTCCGGTTGGCTAGTGGTGACTAGTTGTTTTCTGCAAGGTCTATGTTGAGACTGCTTCTTTTACATTATTTGTCAATGATTTAAATGTCAGAATGGATAGCTTTGTGGCCAAGTTTGTGAACGATACGAAGATAGTTGGAGGGGCAGGTAATGTTGAGGAAGCAGAGAGGCTGCAGAAGCACTTAGTCATAGTCATAGTCATACTTTATTGATCCCGGGGGAAATTGGTTTTCGTTACAGTTGCACCAACCAAGAATAGAGTATAAATATAGCAAAATAAAACCATAAATAATTAAATAGTAATATGTAAGTTATGCCAGGAAATAAGTCCAGGACCAGCCTATTGGCTGACCCTCCAAGGGAGGAGTTGTAAAGTTTGATGGCCACAGGCAGGAATGACTTCCTATAACACACTCTGTGTTGCATCTCGGTGGAATGAGTCTCTGGCTGAATGTACTCCTGTGCCCAACCAGTACATTATGTAGTGGATGGGAGACATTGTCCAAGATGGCATGCAACTTGGACAGCATCCTCTTTTCAGACACCACCGTCAGAGAATCCAGTTCCATCCCCACAACATCACTGGCCTTACGAATGAGTTTGTTGATTCTGTTGGTGTCTGCTACCCTCAGCCTGCTGCCCCAGCACACAACAGCAAACATGATCGCACTGGCCACCACAGACTCGTAGAACATCCTCAGCATCGTCCGACAGATGTTAAAAAACCTCAGTCTCCTCAGGAAATAGAGACTGCTCTGACCCTTCTTGTAGACAGCCTCAGTGTTCTTTGATCAGTCCAGTTTATTGTCAATTCGTATCCCCAGGTATTTGTAATCCTCCACCATGTCCACACTGACCCCCTGGATGGAAACAGGGGTCACCGGTGCCTTAACTCTCCTCAGGTCTACCACCAGCTCCTTAGTCTTCTTCACATTAAGCTGCAGATAATTCTGCTCACACCATGGGACAAAGTTTCCTACCGTAGCCCTGTACTCAGCCTCATCTCCCTTGCTAATGCATCCAACTAGGACAGACTTGGATAGATTAGGAGAATGGGCAAAGAAGTGGCAGATGGAATATAGTGTCGGGAAGTGTACGGTCATGCACTTTGGTAGAAGAAATAAAAGGGTAGTCTATTTTCTAAATGGAATGAAAATTGAAAAATCGGAGGTGCAAAGGGACTTGGGAGTCCTTGTGAAGGATTTGCTAAAGTTTAATTTGGAGGTTGAGTCACTGGTGAGAAAGGCAAATGCATTGTTAGCATTCATTTCAAGAGGACTAGAATATAAAAGCAAGGATGTAATGTTGAGGCTTTAAGGCACTGGTGAGGATGCCCATGGAGTATTATGAGCAGTTTTGGGCCCCTTCTCTAACAAAGGATGTGCTGACGTTGGAGAGGCTTCCGAGGAAGTTCACGAGAATGATTCTGGGAATGAAAGGGTTACCATATGAGGACCAATTAATGGTTCTGGGTCTGTACTCACTGGCATTCAGAAGAATGTGGGAAGATCTCATTAAAACCTGTCAAATATTGAAAAGTCTCGATAGAGTAAATGTGGAAGGGATGTTTCCTCTGGTAAGAGAGTCTAGGTCTAGAGAGCACAACCTCAGAATCGAGGCATGTCCATTTAGAATGGAGATGAGGAATTTCCTTGACCAGAGAGTGGTGAATCTGTGGAATTCGTTGCCACATTTGGTTGTGAAGGCCAAGTCATTGGGTATATTTAAGGCAGAGGTCGAGTTTCTTGATTAGTCAGGGCATGATGGGTAATGGGTAGAGGGTAGGAGATTGGGGCTGAGAGGGAAATGAATTAGCCATGATGAAATGGTGGAGCAGACTCAATGGGCCAAATGACCTAATTCTGCTCCTATATCTTATGGTCTTATGGTTAAGCTGCATTCACAAGAAGAACATAAATTTGTCATAACTTGTACATAGAAAATTTTATATTATACATTTGCGAGAAAGAAAAGTAGTTTAAGAAGGAAGTCCTTTTTACTGCAAGGTCGCAGTGTTCATAGTGTTGCTAAAATGGAGGGATGAGGGATTAGTGGTTTTCCAGTTGATTCAAGAACTGAATGGTTGAAGAGAAGTAGCTGTTTTCAAACCTCTGGTGTAGGGCTTCAGGCTTCTGTCTCTCCTGCCTGATAGTAGCTGCGAAAAGATGGCATCGCCCAAATGGTGGGGATTTCTTTGGAGGCAACTCCTCCTGTGAATACTACCAGTGGTATGGAGGAATGTTCTATGATGTTTTAGTCAGAGACCCACCACTCTGCAGCTTCTGGCATTTTTGTGCATTTGAATTGCCATACTAGACCATGATGCAACCAGTCAGGATGACTTCAACAGTACATCTGTAGAAGTTTGTTAGTGTTTGGCGAGAAGCTGAACCTCCTTAACCTCCTAAGAAAGTAAAGCTGCTGCCATACTTTCCTATGTGCAGGGCCCAGGATGTCAGTGTATGTCTTCATACACAGAATGCTGGAGAAACTCAGGTCAGGCAGCATCTATGGAAAAGAATAAACAGTCAAAGTTTCAGGCTGAGACCCTTCATCGGGACTGGAAAGGAAGGTGGAAGAAGCCAGAATAAGAAGGTTGGGGGAGGGGAAGGAGAGCAAGCTGGAGGGCAATAGGTGAAGCCTGGTGAGTTGGGGGAGGGGGTGGTGGGAATGAAGTAAGACACCAGGACATGATAGGTGGAAAAAGTAAAGGACTGGAGAAGAAGGAATCAGATAGGGAAGTAGAGTGAACCATGAGAGAAAGAGAAGTGGGGGGGGGGGCACTTGGGAGCTCAGAAGACAAGATGTAAGAGGGGGATCAGAGTGGGGAATTGAAAAATAGGGGAGAGACAGACAGGGGGAAAATTACTGGGTTGCAGATAGTTATTTTCACGCCATCAGGTTGGGGCTACTCAGACGGAATATGAAACGTTGCTCCTCCGATCTGAGAGTGGCCTCATTGTGCAGTATATGGGCCAACATGTCAGAATGGGGATGGAATTAAAATGGTTAGCCACTGGGAAGTCCTGCTGTTTGCGGATGGAGTGAAGGTGATTGACAAAGCGGTCCCCCAGTCTATGTCGGGTCTCACTAACGTAGAGGAGGCTGCACGGGAACGCCGGATACTGGAGACGTCCCAACAGATTCATAGGTGAAGTGTTGCCTCACCTGAAAGGTCTGTTTGTGGTCATGAATGAAGGTGAACGAAGAGGTGAATGGGCAGGTGTGGCACTTTTTTGGTGAATGGACATTGAGTCTGGAAGACAGTAACGTGCCCATACAAAAGATCAAGTGTTGTTCCTTGACCTTTCTTTGGGCCTTACTGTAAATGTGCAGGAGACCACAGACAAGGTGATCGGAGTGAGATAGAGAATTTAAACACAGGAAGTCAAAAGGTCAAAGTCAGTTCAACTTAAAAAGTACGTTACTGAAATACCAGCAACATGTCTCCTGTTTCACTAGGGGCCCAAACATTAACCATTGCAACACAACCATCAAAGATACTTGCTGAGTCAACTCACCTACACATTCATAAAGCAGACCACTTGGCTCTTGCTCCTTCTCGCTGCAATCAAACTACTAAAGTGTAGGACTGTGGCATTCAAATCAGGTGACCCATGCAAGAAATTGAGATATGATCTCCATAAACTTATCAGGAATACGAAGAAACAATACCAGTTGAAATTAGTCCCAGATCAGCTATCAATTGTGGTAGGCCTTCCACGTTATAATGGGCTACATACAAAGTTGGCAACAACAGCGCATCCCATTTTGATCAGCTTAACACGTTCTATGCATGTTTGAGTAAAAGTGACTTGGAATGTCACCACCCACCCAGACAGCCTCCAGTGCACCCAAACGCATAGTTGCAGATTTAAGATGAGTCTTCTTGAGAGTGAATCTGCGGAAAGCGTATGTCCCTACTTGTGTCTTTAAATCCTATGCAGATCAGCTGATGGGGTATTTGCAGACATTCTTAAACTCTCACTCTTTTAAGAGTGCTGTAATACAGATGCCTGAAGCAAGCTGATGAGCTTTATTGACAGTGGCCTGGTGGCTCTGACATCCACCATCGTAAAGTACTTTGAGAGGCTGGTGATGTCATGCATTAACTCCATCCTCCCAGACAACCTTAACCCATTGCAGTTCGTCTATGGCTGAAACAGACTATGCAGAGGCCGTCTTCCTGGCCCTAAGCTCATCTCTGGAGCATCTGAACAATAAAGACAACTACATTATACTATTGATTATCGACTGCATCTCTGAACTCATAGACCTGGGACTCAGAAAGTCCCTTTGCAACTGGATCTTTGACATCCTGAGCAATAGACCAAAATCAGTAAAGGTAGCAGCAACAATTCTGCTACAATTATTCTCAGCACTGGTACGTCATCAGGCCCTACTCAACACTGTGTACGCTCATGACTGTGTGGCCAGATTCTGCTCTAACTCCATCCACAAATTTGCAGGTGATACCACTGCACTAGGCCATGTCCCAAATGACAATGAGTCAGAGTACAGGAAGGAGATGGAGGGCCAAGTGACATGGTATCATGACAACAACCTTTCCCTCAATGTCAGCAAAACTAAACATTGGCTTCAGGAAGGGGTGAGGTGCATGTACCACTGTTTACATCAACGGTGCTGAGGTTGAGAGCTTCAAGTTCCCAAGAGTGATTATCACCAATACCCTGTTCTCTTCAGCCATCTTTCCCAGAGCCACTGGGCAATTGTAATTAAGAACATAAGATTATAAGATTCAGGAGCAGGTTTAGGCCATTTGGCCATTGAATGTGTTCCGCCATTTCATCATGGCTGATCCATTTTCCCTCTCAGCCCCATTCTCCTGTCTTCTCCCCATATTTCTTCATACCCTGACTAATCAAAAATCTATAAACCTCTGCCTTAAATATACCGAATGACTTGGCCTCCACAGCTGCCTGTGGCAATGAATTCCACAGTTTCACCACTCTGGATAAAGAAATTCCTCATCATCTCAGTTCTAAATGGCAATCCTTCTATTCTGAGGCTGATCTTAGATAGAAAACATCTTCTCCACATCAACTCTATTGATGCCTTTTAGCATTTGATCGGCTTCAATGAGGTCACCCATCATTCTTTTGAATTCCAGTGAGTAAAGACCCAGAGCCATCAAACGATTCTCATATGATAAGCGTTTCAAACCTGGTATCATTTTCGTGAACCTCCTGTGAACTTTCTCCAATGTCAGTACATCCTTTCTTAGATAAGTGACCCAAAACTGCTCACGATACCCCCATGTGAGGCCTCACCAGTGCTTGTTAAAGCCCCAACATTACATTCTTACTTTTATATTCTAGTCCTCTCAAAATGAATGCTAATATTGTATTTACCTTTCTTACCACTGAATTAACCCTTATGGAATCCTCCCATGTCACTTTGCAACTCAGATTTTTTAGTTTTCTCTCCTTTTAGAAAATAGTGTACTCTTTTGTTCTTTCTATCAAAGTGCATGGCCATACACTTCCTGACTCTGTATTCTATCAGCTGCTCCTTTTCCCATCCTCCTAATCTGTCTAAGTCCTTCTGTAGCCTCTCTGCTTCCTCAAAACTACCTGTCCTTCCACCTATCTTTGTATCGTCTGCAAACTTGGCCACAAAACAGACAATTCTATCATCAAAATCATTGACATATAACATAAAAAAGTGATCCCAAGACAGGCCCCTGTGGAACACCACTAGTCACTGGCAGCCAGCCAAAAAAGGCTCCCTTTATTCCTACTCTTTTCCTCCTGCAAGTTTGCCAATGCTTTATCCATGTTAGTATCTTTCCTGTAATCCTATGTTAAGCAGCCTCATGTGTGATGCCTTGTTAAGTGCCTTCTGACAATCCAAATGAACAACATCCTCCAATTCTCCTTTGTCTAACGTGCTTTTTATTTCTTCAAAGAATTCCAACAGATTTGTCAGGCAAAATCTTTCCTTAAAACCATGCTGGCTTTGGCCTATTTTAAAATGTGCCTTCAGGTACCCCAAAACTACATGGTTAACAATCGACTCCAATATCTTCCCAACCACTGACATCAGACTAACTGGCCCATAGTTTCCTTTCTTCTGCCTTTCTCCTGCCTTTCTCCCTTCTTGAAGAGTAGAGTGACTCTTACTAATCCCTCCTCAATCTCTTTAGCTACCTCTTTCAGATCTTCTGGTGCAGACCATCTGGTCCAGGTGACTTGACTGTCTTCAGACCTTTCAGTTTCCAATTACCTTCTCCCGAATTACCTTCTCCCTAAACTTCACACACTTCTGCCCCCTGGCACTCTCAAACATCTGGCATTCTGCTAGTATCCTCCTTCGTAAACAAAAACTGATGTAAAATACTTATTCGGTTCATCCGCCATTTCCTTGTCCCCCATTACTAGCTCACCAGCATCATTTTCCAGAGGTCTCATCTCTCTTTTACACTTCATATATCTGAAGGAACTTCTGGTATTCTCTTTAATATTATTGGCTAGCTTACCTTTGTATTTCATTTTTTGCTCCTTTATGACTTTTTTGTTTCCTTCTGTTTGTTTTTAAAAGCTTTCGAATCCTCTAACGTCCCTCTAATTTTTGCTCTATTATATGCCCTCATTTTGACTTTTATGTTGGCTTTGACTTGTCAGACATGGCTGCATCATCGTGCCTCTAGAATGCATCATCTTTAGGATGTATCTGTCGTACAGCTTCAGAATTGTTCCCTCTGAATTACTCCCAGAAATTCCAGCCGTTGATGTTGTACCGTCATCCCTGCCACTGTTCCCTACCTATCAATTTTAGCCAGCTCCTCTTTCATGCCTCTGTAATTCCCTTTACTGTAATACTGATAAAGCTGACTTCCTCAAATTGCAGGGTGAATTTTATCATATTATGATTACTGCTCCTTTGACCTTAAACTCCCTAATTAATTCTGGTTCACTGTACAACATCCAATCCAGATTTGTTGATTCCCAAGTGGGCTCAACCATGAGCTGCACTAAAAAGCCATCTTGTAAGCATTCTACAAATTCCCCCGCTTGGGATCCATCACCAACCCGATTTTTCCAATCTATCTGCATATTGAAATTCCCCATGACTATTGCTATTACACGACTTTTCTATTTTGCGTTGGTATTCATATCCCACATACTTGCCACTGTTCAGAGGCCTGTATATAACTCCAATAAGGTTCTTTTTATCCTTGCAGTTTCTTGGCTCTACCCACAACCATTCTACACCTTCTGGTCTTATGTCATCTCTATTAATGATTTGATTTCACTTTTTACCATAGAGTCACCCTCCCTCTCCACCTACCTGCTTGTCCTTTACATCCAATGTGTATCCTTGGACATTAAGCTCCCAGATATAATCTTCTTTCAGCCACGATTCAGTGATGCCCACGATTTCATACATACCAATTTATAACTGCTACAAGTTAATCTACCTTGGGCTGTATACTGCATGCAATAAAAACATAACTCCTTCAGTCCTGTATTCTCCCTTTTCAATTTTGTTCATCTTTTACATTGTAACTCAACCCATTGACTGCAATTTTGCCCTATCATCAACCTCTCCTTGCTAGCACTGTTGCTACACGTTGCCTCTGTGTGTAAACCAACTACCTCAAACTCAGTTCTATCACCCCAATCTCCATCCTCCTGCCAAATTAGTTTAAATCGTCCCAGACAGCTCCAGCAATCTGCCCACAAGAATATTGGTCCCAAGCACATGACCTTGTTTTGGGTACTATAGTGGTCGTCTTAAAGCAGGGATATGGTTTCAATTTGGCATTGGTCATATTGTCAACTTAGTCATGTTGACACCATGGCTAAGAAAGCTGACCATTGCCTCTATTTCCTCAGGAGGCTGAAGGAATTTGCCATGGATCCTCTGACCATCACCAATTTTCAGAGATGCACCATAGAAAGCATCCTACCTGGATGCATCACTGCTTGATATGACAACTGTTCTGCCTTTGACCACAAAAAAATGCAGAGTTTAGCACATCACAGAAATAAGCCTGCCATTCATGGGCGCTGTCTACATTTCCTGCTGCCTCAGTAAAGCAGCCAGCATAATCCCGCCCCACCACCCTACTGTTATAAGATTATTGAGCAGTTACCTATGATAAGATGGATTCTTGATCTCACAGTCTACTTTGTTAGGGTCTTGCACATTACTGTCTACCTGTATTGCACTTTGCTGTGGAACTGTAACACCTTATTCTGCCCTCTGTTGCTATTTTACCTTATACTACCTCAATGCCCTGTTGTAATGAGCTGGACAATGTCAAGCCATGTAAGTAGGAATAGGAATAAAACTGAACAAGACTTTCCCTAACTTGATTCCTAACTCCAAGACTTACGTCTAATTTTGATCTGAAATCTGTTTCAGTGTTTGAGATACTGCAGTTTTTACTTCATTGAGTCAATTGTTAGTTAACGTATTGCTAACTGTTCTTTTTGGGTAGATGCAATGTCTTCTATAGAACAGTTTGTACATGAGTATTCTGATCTTCTGATCAGTATTCACCATTCACTAAGTATTACCTTAAGAGCAGCAATGCTTTGTTTCTTTGCTGGTTCTTGAAGGTCAATTGATGGTGGATCAAGTTTGTTTCCTGGAGATATTTGATTTCAGTGAACTCTGCAAATTCTAGTTTAGAAGATTTTCCTTGTAGTTATAACCTTGATTTGCATCTCAGTGAACTGTCTTTTCCTATGCAGAAATATGAACAGAATATTTCTACAGCTTATCTGCAAAGCATCGAAGAGGTCTACAAGAAGTCGTTCATTCCAGAGATTCGGTAAGTGTAGTGCAAACCCTATATTAATTTTTGGGTGCAAAGAGTTTATGACTTTTCAACCAATCTGGTGTCACAGCACAACAGACTTTGTACTTTAGAGCATTAATAGGATTGCTGGGTTGAATGGCTCATACTGGTGTTTATGTTCCAAATATCTCTCTTCCATCCCTCTCCATCTAACCCATCATGATGTCCCTTTTTTCTCCTGACATTCCCAATGAAGTATTCCTACAGTTCTGAACTTTTTCTTTATTTGTCCATTTGTATTTCATAATTTTGAAGATCTTGTAATAATCTCCTTTCCACGAAAGTTGTGTCAACCTATTTAATCTTTTCTGATAGTCATAAGTTCTCAGTTGAGTATTATCCAAGTAAATTACTTTTGCATCTATGTATAATATAGAGACCAAGTACCTGTCCACAGTATTCTCAGAATGACTTCATGAGTGTTAGATTCATAGAAGGATTGAGCACTACAGCACAGAAACAGGCCCTTTGGCCCATTTAGTCCATGCCAAACTGTTATTCTGCTTAGACCCATTGACCTACACCTGGACTATAACCCTCCCACCCTAACTTTTTTTTAAACATTGTAATTAAACCCGCATCCACCATTTCCGCTGGCAGCTGGATCCAAAGTCACACCACTCTGAGTAAAGAAGTTCCCTCTCAGGTTACCCCTTACATATTTCACCTTTCTCCTTTAACCTAATGACCTCTACTTTTGCTCTCATCCAAGCTCAGTGGAAAAAGCCCGCTTGCATTCATCCTATCTATACTCCTCGTAATTTTGTATACTCCTATCAAATCTCCCGTCGTTCTATGATCCAGGAATAACATGCTAATCTATTTAAGCTTTCCCTATAACTGAGGTCCTCAAGTCCCAGCAACATCCTTGTAAATTTTCTCTGTACTCTTTTCAATCCTAGTGATATCTTTCCTGTAGGTAGGTGAGCAGAACTACACACAATGCTCTATTTGTCCTCTGCAAACTTAGATAATTTCTCTGTTTTTGAAATCAAACCCTCATGCTTTTATGCGTTTAAACAGTCTCTGTTTTGTGATTTGTTTATTTGGTCTCTGTATCCCTTTAACCCTTTTGGCTACACATTCTGACATTGTCGCATCCACTTATTACTTTACATTGAAATTATTTAATTTAAAATAATTTTACAAGTTTGTTAATATTGAACACCTCTGTATTACCCATCGATCCTTGCAAGACTCAAAATTTGATGTTACTGGCAAGCTTCCAGTATTAGAAGGAATTGTGAATCCAAGCAGTACATGTGAATTGTACTTAATAGTTGCGCACCAATTGTTGTGGAATGTCAGTTCTCAATGTTTTTAAATTTGAGCAATACTACCATTTACTTTTAACTTTGTAGTCAATTAAGTATTCTACTTAATCCAAAACTCAGTATTGTGACAGTCATGATCTACTGTACAATATTTGATCTGTTCTGGGACCCCTACTCTTTGTGATTTTTATAAACGACCTGGATGAAGAAGTGGAGGGATGTGTTAGTAAATTTGCTGATGACGCAAAGGTTGGGGGTGTTGTGGATAGTGCGGAGGGCCGTTAGAGGTTACAGTGGGACATTGATAGGATGCAAAATTGGGCTGGGTAATGGCAGATGGAGTTCAACCCAGGTAAGTGTGAGGTGGTTCATTTTGGTAGGTCAAATATGATGGCAGAATATAGCATTAATGGCAAGACTCTTGGCAGTGTGGAGGATCAGAGGAATCTTGGAGTCCGAGTCCATAGGACACTCAAGGCTGCTACGCAGGTTGACTCTGTGGTTAAGAAGCCATACGGTGCATTGGCCTTCATCAATCATGGGATTGAGTTTAAGAGCCGAGAGATAATGTTGCAGCTATATAGGGATCTGGTCAGACCCCACTTGGAGTACTGTGCTTAATTCTGGTCGCCTCACTACAGGAAGGATGTGGAAACCATAGAAAGGGTGCAGAGGAGATTTACAAGGATGTTGCCTGTATTGGGGAGCATGCCTTATGAGAATAGATTGAGTGAACTCGGCCTTTTCTCCTTGGAGCAACTGAGGATGAGAGGTGACCTGATAGAGGTGTACAAGATAATGACAGGCATTGATCATGTGGATAGTCAGAGGCTTTTTCCCGGGGCTGAAATGGCTAGCACGAGAGGGCACAGTTTTAAGGTGCTTGGCGGTGGGTACAGAGGAGATGTCGGGGTAAGTTTTTTACACAGAGAGTGGTGAGTGCGTGGAATGGGCTGGCAGTGGCAGCGGTGGAGGCGAAAACGATAGGGTCTTTTAAGAGACGCCTGGATAGGTACGTGGAGCTTAGAAAAATAGAGGGCTATGGGTAAGCCTAGGTAGTTATAAGGTGAGGACATGTTCGGCACAGCTTTTTGGGCCAAAGAGCCTGTATTGTGCTGTAGGTTTTAGACAATAGACAATAGGTGCAGGAGTAGGCCATTCAGCCCTTCGAGTCAGCACCGCCATTCACTGTGATCATGGCTGATCATCCACAATCAGTATCCAGTTCCTGCCTGATCCCCATAACCTTTGATTCTGCTATCTTTAGGAGCTCTATCCATCTCTTTTTTGAAAGCATCCAGAGACTTGGCCTCCACAGCATTCTGGGGCAGAGCATTCCATATATCCACCACTCTGTGGGTGAAAAAGTTTTTCCTCAACTCCGTTCTAAATGGCCTACCCCTAATTCTTAAACTGTGGCCTCTGGTTCTGGACTCACCCATCAGCGGGAATATGCTTCCTGCCTGCAGCGTGTCCAATCTCTTAATAATCTTATATGTTTCAATAAGATCCCCTCTCAGCCTTCTAAATTCCAGAGTACACAAGCCCAGTCGCTCCAATCTTTCGACATATGACAGTCCCGCCATCCCGGGAATTAACCTTGTGAACCTACGCTGCACTCCCTCAATAGCAAAAATGTCCTTCCTCAAATTTGGAGACCAAAACTGCACACAGTACTCCAGGTGTTGTCTTATCAGGGCCCTGTACTGCTGCAGAAGGACCTCTTAGCTCTTATACTCAATTCCCCTTGTTATGAAGGCCATTAGTTTTCTTCACAGCCTGTTGTACTTGCATGCTTGCTTTCAGTGACTGATGTACAAGAACACCTAGATCTCATTGTACTTCCCCTTTTCCGAACTTGACTCCATTTAGATAATAATCTGTCTTCCCGTCCTTACCACCAAAGTGGATAACCTCACATTTATCCACATTAAACTGCATTTGCCATGCATCTGCCCACTCACCCAGCCTGTCCAAGTCACCCTGCATTCTCATAACATCCTCCTCACATTTCACACTGCCACCCAGCTTTGTGTCATCGGCAAATTTGCTAATGTTACTTTTAATTCCCTCATCTAAATCATTAATATATATTGTAAACACCTGTGGTCCCAGCACTGAACCCTGCGGTACCCCACTGGTCACCGCCTGCCATTCCGAAAGGGGTCCGTTAATCCTACTCTTTGTTTTCTGTCAGCCAGCCAATTTTCAATCCATGTCAGTACTCTGCCCCCAATACCATGTGCCCTAATTTTGCAGACTAATCTCCTATGTGGGACTTTATCAAAGGCTTTCTGAAAGTCCAGGTACACTATATCCACTGGCTGACCCTTGTCCATTTTCATAGTTACATCCTCAAAAAATTCCAAAAGATTAGTCAAGCATGATTTCCCCTTCGTAAATCCATGCTGACTCGGACCGATCCTGTTACTGCTATCTAGATGTGTTGTAATTTCATCTTTTATAATTGACTCCAGCATCTTTCCCATCACCGATGTCAGGCTAACCGGTCTATAATTCCCTGTTTTCTCTCTTCCTCCCTTCTTGAAGAGAGGGACAACATTAGCCACTCTTCAATCCACAGGAGCTGATCCTGAATCTATAGAACATTGGAAAATGATTACCAATGTGTCCATGATTTCTAAAGCCTCCTCCTTAAGTACCCTGGGATGCAGACCATCAGGTCCCGGGGACTTATCAGCCTTCAGACCCAATATTTCCTATGTTTCTAATATCAAAAACTTTCTCAGTGTTCCATCTGGAAAAAGCAATCCTATGTTCCCAATTGTGAGTGTGTGATGAACATGTTTGAATTTAAAGATTGATCTTTCTGTACAAAGTAAAGAACCTATATCCCACCTCTCACTCCTTGCCACAGCCTCTCTTGAGCAGCTAATGTTCAATTCTCTCAGCTTTCTATTTATTTATTTATTGAGATGCAGCACAAAATAGGCCCTTCTGGCTCTTTGAGCCATGCTGCTCAGCAATCCCCCCAATTTAATCCTCACCTAATCATAGGATAAATTACAATGACCAGTTAACCTACCAACTAGTCTTTGGACTGTGGGAGGAAACCAGAGCTCCAGAGGAAACCCATGTGGTCACAGGGAGACCATACGAACTCCTTACAGTCAGTGGCAGGAATTGAACCTGGGTTGCCAATACCATGCTGTCCACTATGCTACAGTGCTGCCCTGTACCTGTAGCTTTCGATACTCATGCAACAGCAGTGAATTCCCTGACTCTTCAGCATTGTAACTGCACCCAAAACTTATTTTGAATTTAGAATTCTAACCCTTTCATATTTGTTTCTATTTTGCCAGTGTCAATGGGTGGCGATTTTAAATACTTACATATTTTGTGAAATGAGTGTGCAAGCTGAGCTTTCCAGACGTACAGCCTATTAACATAACCTTTCATTGTTTGTTTTTGTGACATTTAAGCTAAATGTCAAGCGGAATACTTCACAGAAATCTGCTCCCATAACAAAATCAAATAAGTCAGACACTGATGCCTTTGTTCTGGAAAAAATGACGAGGGTTTAAAAAATGGCAACAATGATGATCCTGTACTCTGTGTGTTGCTGATAGTTTGCATTTCTGTTTGAAGGCCTGTTTTAAATAAAATCCCACGACTGACTTTTCCAAAAAAAATGGGTTCGTGTGTTCATAATTCTTAACATATTGAATGATTGCGCATATACATTGCTGTTTAAGCAATGTTTATTTGCACATTTTGCCAAAGCAGCTTCCTTATGAAATACATTTTTTGTTTAAACTTAGTTTTGTAAATGTTCTTTTTATCCTGTACCAGTCTCTTGTCGTGAATTTGTTGCCATATGGTATTCCCATACCGCACTTCTATCCCACAGCAATCAAGTAATTAGTCCTGACTCATTGCGGATGCTTGCCATTGAGAATTTCCACCGAAGTTCACATTAATAAGTGGCAATAATAAGCCAGCTTAAATGTGAAAGAATGAAACTGCAGTGAAACACCAGTTGTCCCATTGTTTAGAATCCTGATAGTTCAGCATCTGCTTCAGCGGTGAGCTAAGAGTATGGACTGGACACTAAGGAGTCCCTGTTCCCAGTGCCTGCTCTGGATGCATCTCTTCACTGGAAAATTCATTAAACTGTTGTGCATCAACCAATTTAAAAAAGTGAATAGTAGTTTGTTAGCATTTTCATGGTAGTAATTTCCAGTGTTGGGTAGTGGGGTGGAGACGCATCTCTATCTAAAGAGGTGTAAGGTGCTCCTTCCCTCCACTAACTTGCAGGTCAAAGTATAGCACCTGCTTAGCCCCCCACTCGGGGTCACGTGAAGTCATGGGAGCAGATGGTGGATGGTTGTATGAGCAGCTGGTGCATATCACAAGTTCTGGTTATGTGACCACAGACAATCTCTGAAGAGCATTGACTATGGCTGGGGTCATCTGTTTGGAAAGACACGTTCCAAAAGAAAGCCATGGCAAGCTACTTATGCAGAATTTACCAAGAACAATAATGATCTTAGATCATGATCACCCACGTAATACGACACAGCACATGATGATGATCTGGTGTCACAGAAAATCTGTCAATGTTTGAAGGAGAGTGAAAGAAAGGTGAAGGCCAAGAGAATGGGCCTTTGTGGCAGTTCCTCATATTATCATGAAGATGCTTCATCTGCAGAAGCTACTAATAGATTACGGATGGACTTATTTATTTTAAAAAGTCTCTAAAACTGAATATCTGCAGCATAGCTATTTTAGGTCTAACAGTAATAACTTTGTTTTTCAGTGAGACATCTAAGGTTTTGCAGTATGAAGCTATAGAGCTTCCTGATGAAGAACAGGTAAGAATAATTATAATAATTGTTAAACTTTCCTGTTACAGCTTTAAACCATCTTTCTTGTTGCTCTGTTTTACTCATTGAAGAGTTTTGCAGCTTGGTTTTTTAGCAAGGGAAATATGCTTGCATCAAAATGGATAAAAAGAGAATCTTGTAGGCTTGAATCCTTGTGTTCTTCAGTCTGAAATCACTGGTGCTCAGCTATTTCAGAATCAGAATCAGGCTTAATATGAATTATAGTAAGTATAAAAAAAAGAAAAAGTAGTGAGATACTGTTCATTGGTTCAACATTCATAAATCTGATGGCAGAGGGGAAGAGGCCGTTCCTGAATCATTTGGTGTGTGCCTAATGGTGGCAATGAGAAGAGGGCATGTCCTGGGTGATGGGGGTCCTTAATGCTGGATGCCGCCTTTTTGAGGCATCATTCCTTGAAGATGTCCTGGATGCTGGGGCAGCTAGTGCCCATGATAGAGCTGACTGAGTTTACAACTTTCTATAGCTTATTCTGATCCTGTGCAGTGCCCCCACCTCCTACCAGGCAGTGATGCAGCCAGTTAGAATGCTTTCCATGGTACACCTATAGAAATTTGCGAGAATCTTCGGTCACATGGCAAATCTCTTCAAACTCCTAATGAAGTATAGAAGGCTGTCATGCCTCCTTTGTAACTGCATCAATATTAGACCATAAGATACAGGATCAGAGTAAAGCAATTTGGCCCGTCAAGTCTTCTCCACCATTTCTTCAAAGCTGATCCAATTTTCCTCTCAGCTCCCATATCTCTTCATGCCGTGATCAATCAAAAACCTATCAACCTCTGTCTTGTTGGGGTCAGGATAGTACCTCAGAGATGTTGACACCCAGGAACTTGAAATTGCTCACCCTTTTCACTTGTGACCCCTCGATAAGTACTACTGTGTATTCCCTCGTCTTACCCTTTCTGAAGTCAACAATCAATTCTTGGGTCTTACTGACATGGAATGCAAGTGTGTTGCTGTGACACCGCTCAACCAGCTGATTGATCTTGCTCCGATGTGCATTCTTGTCTCCATCTGAAATTCTGCCAGCAACAGTGGGTCGTCAGCACATTTAGAGATGGCATTTGAACTGTGCCTAGCCACTTATACATGGGTGTAGAAATAGAAGAACAGTGGGCTAGCCACGCATCTTTGAGGTGCACTATTGCTGATTATCAGCAAGGTTCAATGGTTATTTCCAATCCACACTGACTGTGGTCTTCAGGTGAGGAAATAAGTTGCAGAGGGAGTTACAGAGGCCCAGGTTTCGGAGCTTCTTGATCAGAATTGTAGGAGTGATGGTGTTAAACACTGAGCTCTCGTCAATAAGCAGCATCCTGATATAAGTGTTGGTATTGTCCAGGTGATCCAAGGCTGTGTGGAGAGCTAATGTGACTGCATCTGCTGTAGACCGATTGTGGCGATAGGCAAATTGAGTGGGTCCAGGTCCTTGCTTAGGCAGGAGTTGATTCTAGCCATTACCAACTTCTCAAATCACTGTATCACTAGTAGACGATGGTCACTAAGGCAGTCTCCCTGCTCTTCTCGGGCATGGTTATGATTGTTGCCCTTTTGAAGCAGGTGGAAGCTTCTGACTGAACAATAAGAGATTGAAAATGTCTTTGAACACACCCACCAGTTGGTGGCATAGGTTTTCAGAGCCCTACCTGGTACACCATTGGGGCCTGCCACCTTGCGAGGGTTCACCCTCTTGAAAGACATTCTGATGTTGGCCTCTGAGACAGAGATCACAGGGTTACCAGATGCTGCAGGGATACTCATAGATGTAGTTTTATTCTCCCTTTCGAAGCGCGCGTAAAAGACGTTGAGCTCATCTGGGAGTGTAATATTACTGCCATTTATGATGTTAGGCTTCACTTTGTAGGAAGTAATGGCCTGCAAACCCTGCCAGAGTTGACGTTCATCTGATTCTGCCTCATTTGGAATTGTTCTTTTGCTCTTTAGCTAGCCCTCTGTAAGTCATTCCTGGCCGCCTTGTATAGTCCTAGATCACCAGGCTTGAAAGCCTCAAATCTGGCCCTCAGCAGACTACAAATCTCCTGGTTCATCCACGGCTTTTGATTTGGGTACAGTGCCTATAAAAAGTATTCGCCCGCCCCCCACCCCCGGAAGTTTTCGTGTTTTATTGTTTTACAACATTGAATCTCAGTGGATTTAATTTGGCTTTCTCTGACATTGATCAACAGAAAAAGACTCCTTCGTGCCAAAGTGAAAACAGATCTCTACAAAGAGATCCAAATTAATTACAAACTTAAAACACAAAATATTTGATTGCATATGTATTCGCCCCCTTTATTATGACACATCAAATCATCACTAGTGCAGCTAATCGGTTTTAGAAGTCACATAATTAGTTAAATGGAGATCTGTTTTTCAATGCCTGTGTTCAGTTAAGGTGTTTCAATTGATTGTCGTAAAATTACACCCATAACTAGAAGGTCCAACAGCTGGTGAGTCAGTATCCTGTCAAAAATTACACCATGAAGACAAACAGACACTAAGCAACTCTACAAAAAATTATTGAAAAGCACAAGTCAGGAGATGGATACAAGAAAATTGCCAAGTCACTGAATATCTCCTGGAGTACAGTTAAGTCAATCATTAAGAAATGGAAAGAATATGGCACAGCTGTAAACCTGCCTAGAGCAGGCTGTCCTCAAAATCTGAGTCACTGTACAAGAAGAAGGCTAGTGAGGGGGACCACCAAGAAACCTATGGCAGCTCTGGAGGAGTTAACAAGCTTCAGTGGCTGAGATGGGAGAGACTGTGCATACAACAACTGTTGCCTGGGTGCTTCACCAGTCACAGCTTTATGGGAGAGTGGCAAAGTGAAAGCAACTGTTGAAAAAAATTCTCTCATGAAATCTCGGCTAAAGTTTGCCAGAAGGCATGTGGGAGACTCTGAAGTCAGCTGGAAGGAGGTTCTGTGGTGTGATGAAAACAAAACTGAGCCTTTTGGCTATCAGACTAAACTCTGCGTTTGGCATAAGCCAAACACCACGCATCATCAAAAATACACCATCCCTACCATGAAGCGT
Source organism: Mobula hypostoma (assembly GCF_963921235.1). Lineage (NCBI taxonomy): Eukaryota > Metazoa > Chordata > Chondrichthyes > Myliobatiformes > Myliobatidae > Mobula > Mobula hypostoma. Next base: position 135,381,375 of record NC_086102.1, on the reverse strand, counting down.
GGTGGTGGCTGCATCATGCTGTGGGGATGCTTCACTGTAGCAGGCCCTGGAAAACTAGTGAAGGTAGAGGGTAAAATGAATGCAACAAAATACAGGGAAATCCTGGAGGAAAACCTGATGCAGTCTGCAAGAGAACTGTGCTTGGAAGAAAATTTGTTTTCCAGCAAGACAATGACCCAAAGCATAAAGCCAAAGCTACACTGGAATGGCTTAAAAACAACCAAGTTAATGTCCTGGAGTGGCCAAGTCAGGGTCCTGACCTCAATCCAATTGAGAATTTGTGCTGGACTTGTAAAAGGCTGTTCACTCAGGATCCCTATGCAATCTGACAGAGCTTCAGCAGGTTTGTAAAGAAGAATGGGGAAAAATTGCAGTGTTTAGATGTGTAAAGCTGATAGAGACATATCTATACAGACTCAAGGTAGTATTTGCTGCCAAAGATGCATCTACTAAATACTGACATGAAGGGGGTGAGTAATTATGCAATCAATTATTTTGTGTTTAATAATTGTAATGCATTTAGACCAATATATGGAAATATGTTTTCACTTTGACACAAAAGAATCTTTTTTGTTGATCAGTGTCAAAAAAGCCAAATTAAATCTATTGTGATTCAATGTTGTAAAACAATACGTCATGAAAACTTCTGGGGGGGGGGGGCGGAGTGAATATATTTTATAGGCATTGTATGTACAGTGTTGAAGTGCATGAAGGAAGAACAGTGCAGAATAAAGTGTTTTAGAGACAATGTCATGCAATGACAGTGGTGGCTTCCTGGAATGCTCTGCCACTGGTGGTAGTGGAAACAAACATGGTAGATGCGTTCATGATGCTCTTAGTGGCTCTCGAGGCACGTGAATGTGTAGGAAATGGGAGGATATGGATGTTATCTTGGCAGAAGGGATTAATTTAGTTGGGCATTCGACTACTAATTTAACTATTTCAGCACAACATCAAGAGTGGAAAGTCCTGTTCCTGTGCTGTACTTTTCTAAAGATGTTAGGTAGAGGTTAGGAAAAGATCTTTATTCCATTGTTAAGGTAAGGAAGATTGCTGGTTATAGCTAAGTTCCAATGGTTGGATAGACTGTAGAAAGGTTGTGTGTGGAAAGAATGTATAAAAGAAAAAGACTGGAAAAGTAATCTCTTCTCCCTGATTCTGAAGCTTGGAAAACTGTGCTTTGTGGTAATTGTCATGGGATATTAAGGGATGTTTCACTAACCAGGTGGAGCTGCCTTGTGTGGTCTAAAATTTAGTGGTTCCCAAACTTCTTCAGGTTACTGTCCTTTTGGTTCCCAGACCACATCTCCAGCACACCCCTCTCCCTTTCCGGCCATTACATAAAAATTTAAAAAATTTGCTCTACAATGCATAGTGAAAGAAAATAGGAAGAGTTCAAATTCAAAGCAATGACAAATAATTGCAAAAATTATTCAAATCTATTTAAAGCTACAAATAAAATTATATATTTAATTACAGTTTAAAAACAATTTTCACCAACAATTTTAGAGTGTACAGCAGTAGTCAATTATTCACTACATTGCTTTTTCATCTTTCAATGAGATGGATGGGCTTGGTACAGTGATATCAGCTTCTCAACATCAGGCTGAATGTCATTCTGAAGTAGTCTCAGATCCCCATTTTCAGTCATTTACAGTCTGTTTCATTGCTTTGAGAGAAGTTGGGCAACTGCATTGAAACCATGCTCCACTAAATGTGATGTTGGAAAGGCAATAAAGAACATCTTGACTTTTTTTCCACAGTGCAGGATAGAGTTCAGAGACTTATTTCTGCAACCAAAAGACGTGATATGATTTTTTTTTGAACCTCGGCTTTAGCTCAAAAGTTACTTTGTAGCAAGATCAGTTCTTCTTCCATCCTTCCTATTAATACCTCATTAGGAGTGTTCAGGAATGGATTTATTACTCGATCTGGAATTTGGATCAAGGGAAGATCCTGAAATCTCTCTGATGTGTCTTTATGCAGCTCATCCTGGTACGCACAGTGTACTTGAAGATCATGATCTGGTATTTTTTCTTTCTCATCCAACTCAGAGTGGCTCAGAAATTGGAAGAGGTCATGATGGCCACTGCTGCACTTAAATAGGGTTAACTTGAACAAAAATGTGGGGATGACTGTTACATTTTGTAACTTCAGAAACTAATTGAAGAAAAAACGCGGGAGCCAGAAAACGGGTCTACTTTGTTTTTCTTTAGTGAGGCGCTCATATATGATGTGGTGGCGTTATGACCTATATCATTCACATACTTCTTACTTCTACCACACAGTACTCTCTATGATACTACTACTATATAGACGTCCACAGCATAATAAATTTAAAATTGTCCCATTCAGGCCTAAAGATTAAATTGCTGTGGAAGATTTCTTACTCAACATCTTTCCTGATAAGGTGGGTTCACCCTGCTTGGCAGGTGAAACTTGAGGCTGTGAAATGACCTCAGGTTCTGCGGCCTCTTCCTTGGTGGTTGTAGGAGTTGATTCTGGGCCTGCAGGAAGTGGTTCTGACAGGTCTGGATACTTTTCTTCTGGACATGTTGGCATCTCAAACAGTGCATGGCTAACTGCTCGATCCGCTGATTTACAGCAAGCCACCAGACAAAGCTTCGAGTGAATGCTTTCATTTTGACCACACCTAGGTGACTGGCACGTAGCTCCTCCAACATTTCAGCTGTCAGTTTGGATGTAACAACAATTCTCAATCCCCACATAAGGCAACCCTGTCAAGGGCAAGTTCATCCCAGTGCTGGTAAAAATGGGGTATCTGAAATTTCAGCTGAACATTCCAGCCACTTTGAGTGACCATGTACTCCTGAGTCTGTGTGAGGTCTTTTCAGATCTCCCTCTGGATGATCTGTGTCTGTGATTTGCATTGGGGAGAATACATCAAGCAAAGTGTCCTCTTTTGTAAATTTTTCAGGTATTTCTTTTTCCAAGGGATAACGGGCCAATCTATCAGACTTTCCATAATTAGTTGTCCTCTTGAATTTGATCTTGTAATTGTGTACCCCAAGAAACAGAGCCCATCTCTGCATTCGTGCTGCTGCTGTTAGTGGAGCACCCTTCCGTGGACTGAAAATGGACACCAGTGGTTGATGGTCAGTAATAAGGATAAACTCTCTCCCATACAAGTACTGATTGAAACATTTTAAACCCCAAACCAGACTGAATGCCTTTCTGGCAATCTGTGCATATTTTATTCTCTGGAGCAATAAGGGAATGTGATGCAAAAGCTATTGTGTGTTCCCTTCCATCACTCTTAACATGGGACATGATTGCAGATATATCATAAAGTGAGGCATAAAGGGCAATGTGCTTCATAATATGTCAGTACAGTGCCTGATGTCACCATTTCCTTTGTCTTTTGAAAAGTTACTTCACATTACTTTGTCCATTGCTATTTCTTCCCAATCTGTAGTAATGGGTTCAAGGGGTAGAGCAGAGCAGCCAGGTTTGCCAGGAAACTATTACAGTAATTGATAAATCCTACAAAGGATCTCAGCTGTGTCTTGTCCTTTGGTCTTGGTACATGTTTGAATTTTCTCAGCACACATGTGTAATCCTTGTGTATCAATATTGTGACCCCACAGAAACGAATGCTTGTTTGAAATAATTCACACTTGTTGCGTTAGCCCATAATCTTCAAATCTTTATAACATTGTTTTGAAATTTTGGGGCTGTTCCTTGTCATCCTCACTGGTAACAATGATGTCACCCAGACAAAACCGAGTGCCTGGGCAGCCTTGCAACACCTGGTTCCTCGCTGTTTCACCAAACTGCAGGTGCAGGTGTGGAACAATGAATAACAGTAGTGAAAGACTGGTGAAATTCTGTGCCGTGAACTATCTGGTCAAAGGAGGGACCCACTTTCCTCACCGTGAAATCCACAAACTGACATGGTGCTCACTCAATGACAAGAGCCAGATTTACCATTAAGTGATCAATGGTATGTGGAGCCAATCCTTGCAGGTTGTAAAGGTGAACAGAGCAGCAGATGCAGGAAGATAGCAGTGATGAAACTCAAGCTGAGAAGCACTGGGACCAGAACACATGTACAAAAATGTTTTAATGTTGAAAAGCTCAAGGACACTGGTGTGAGATCTGCCTTCAGCATTCATCTTAAGAACAGATTCCAGGCCTTGCAAAACCTTGAGAGTGTGTCAGTAGACAGGATCAACACAATGTGGAACCAGATTGCCTCAGTCTTCAAGGAGAGCAGTGAGGCTTGTCTAAGATATGGAGCTGGAAAGAAGAACAAAGAATGGATACAGCAGGAAGCATGGACAGCATTAGAAAAAAAGACAGAAAATTAAGAAGAAAATGTTAACATAAATTAAGGTGAAAACTTCAACTACATGCACTGAAGCTAACAAGAAAATGAAGAGATTTGTAAGAAAGGGTAAGAGAGTCTACATGGAAGTCCCTGCAGAGGAGGCCAAAGCAGCAGCCGGTTGAGGTGATCAGGGAAATATGTACAAGATTTCAAAATTGGTATGCGGGAAGTTCCAGGCCAGATAGTGTCCTGTGAGAATGGACAAAGTACAATGGACAGAGTATTTCAGAAAATTACAGAATAGTCCACCGGCAGAAGAAGAATCTGGCATTCAAGAGCCAGTAGAGGACCTTGACATCAACACAAATCCACCCAAGAAAGAAGAGATTGTTGCTGTGATTAAATAATTAAAGAACAGCAAAGCTCCAGGACATGACAATCGAAATGGCGAACTGTTCAAAGCTGAACCAGAAGTTGCAGCAACACACCTTGCAACCACTGTTTACGATAATCTGGGAATGGGGGCAATACTCAAGAACTGGACAAAGGGAGTCATTGTTAGGATCCCCAAGAAAGGAGTACTAACTTGATTGCAACAACTGGCGTGGCATCACACTTTTATCAGAACCCAGCAAGATCCTTGCCAAAGTCATTGTCCAGTGGATTACAGATGCTGTTGGTGTGTGCTTGAGGAAAGAGCAAGCTGGCTTCAGGAGGAACCAGGCTGTGTTGTCTAAACCCTCATATTGCATAGCATTATAGAACAGTGCACAGAGTGGCAGAGACAACTGTATGTGAATTTCATGGACTTTGAAAAGGCTTTGGATAACAGCCACAGGGAGAACCTTTGGCGAATTCTCAGATCATGTGCTATCCTTCCAAAATTGTTTAGCTTATCCAGAGTTTATATGCTAATTTCACCTGCACAGTTGGGGACTTCAGCTTGAGCTTTGAAGTCAAGACAGGGGTCAGGCAAGGCTGTGTGATGTTGGCAATATTGTTTAACCCGGTAATTGACTAGGATACGAGACCAATACCAAAAGATGAGCAGAGAGGCTTTGGGTAGACTCTGTTCTCGACTTTAGAAGACGGTGACTTTGTGGATGACCTCGTATTACTATCACATACATACCAGCACATGCAAGAGTAAACTCAACACCTGAGTATCTTTGATGGACAGGTTGGCCTCAGCCAGAGAAAGACTGAGACTATCACCTCAATGTAGAGTCTCCTCCTGCCCCCGTCATGGCATATGGCATTGACTTAACCAGCACTGGCAGATTCACCTATCTGGGCGGCATCATTCAGCCGGATGGTGGGACAAAGAGCGATATCTAGTGCAGTCTCAGCAAAGTTAGAAACATCTTCAGATCAATGAGCTACATATGGGGATTAATTAAGTATAGTATCCACACCAAGGAGAAGCTATACCAGGGCCGTGTTCTGTCCATACTCTTGTACGGGCCAGAATGTTGGCACATAACAGAGAACAACCTTGCCAAGCTGTTGTTGTTCCATGCCGTGAGCTTCCAGAAGGTTCTCGGTATTTTCTAGCTAAGAAAGATCTCCAGCCAAGTCCTACTCCTTCAGTGTCATCAAGAGGACATGGCCATAATCATCATGAGGAAACATTGGAGATGGATTGGGCATGTGATGACAAGAGAGGCCAACCCTATCATTAAGACAGCACTTCATTGGACCCCTGAAGGGCGGAGGAAATGTGAGAGACCAAAGACATCTTAGCACCATACCGCAGAAGCAGAAATGAGGACCCTGAACCACTCCTGGGGCACAATAGAGAAGATGGCCGCAGACAGTCAGAGATGAAAGACCTTCAATACTGTCCCAAACTCCAGCAGTGTGATGGACAGTAACTGCATTGTTATTTATGTGCCAAGTCTTATGCAGCTGTGATGAAATTTATTATACAATCATTACATTTGAAAATCTGAACTTTTGCTAGTAAGTTTTTATTAAAAACAATGCAGCAGTTTGCATTCGGGAAGATCATTAAAGTGGCAAAAGAGGCAGATATAATGGGTATGTGAAGGGCAGAATGATTATTTGAAAGGTTATTTCAGATGGTAAAGTGTGAAATATTTAGGGGAAACTTGAGTATCATCTTCACTCAGAGGGTGATATGAGTGTGGAATGAGTTGTCAGCAGAAGTAGTGGATGCAGTTTTGATTGTAACATTTTAGAGAAGTTTGGAGAAGTACATGGATGGGAGGTGTATGGAGGGCTATGTTCCAAGCACAGGTCAATGGGACTAGGCAGAATAACAGTTTGGCAAGGAATGGGCTAAAGGGCCTGTTTCTGTACTACAGCGCTCTTCGACTCTTTAACAATTTTATTTTGCCTACTGTCAAAAACAGGCCTTCAGACTTCTACTTCTTCCTTAATAAACCAAGTGTTAATATTTTGATTGAGGTACTATCATTTCAAACATAAAACCAAATAATTTTAGTTCTATTTTTGACGTCAGTAATAATTGTCAATAGAGACTCTGCAGACAGTTGATTCTGTATTATCCAAAAGCATAAATCCTTCTTTCTGTAACACTGTGTTTGGTAAGGAAAGTTGTAATGATAAAATCAACAGAATAGCTTTAATTCTATATCCTAATGAAAATTAATGCTAATCATAGTAGCTAATAAAGATTATGGAGAGAGAGAGAGAGAAGAATACAAGAACAGTTTTTTTTGGTGGCATTAGGCTTGTGGTTTTTGGTGATCACTGACATATGCCAAAAACAAAACTTTGTAAGTTGTTTTCAGTAAGGCCAACTATTTTGAAAATATATTCATAACCCTTTTCGAGTACAAAATGCTTGTATTTCAATAGGTTTTACTCAAAACAATTTTATTGTTATACTCATTCACTTTGGAGAGCTAAAGTTTGGAAGCATTGAACTGCAAAAGTTTCCATTTTAAGTGTTTGTTACTTACTTCAACAAATCCAATTTGACATAGTTTTTTTATTCCGGTATGAAAGCTATTAAGGTCCATATTTCATCTTGATTTATTTCACTTAAGATAAAAAAAAACTGCACCAGGCAAAGTCATTCAGCTTGTTTGATCTGTAAGTTGCTTTCTCTCCAAGAAGCAACTTCAGCAGTATACATTACAATACCAAAACCATTCCCTGCCAGAATAAATGAGTTGAAAAGCCTGCCTAAGTCCTGTTTGCTTAATTTTAAGTGATTTTGACATTACTAAAACCCATACATAAAAGTTAGAGTATTAAATTTATTACAAAGGAATACAAAGGAAATGGTCCACCCTATACACTTTTTGACCTCTTTCCCAAACAATTAAGGATATATTGCTTCAACAGTATTAAATTGATTGTGCAATTATGGTTGTGAAGTGCTTTGTATTTTGAACTGTAACAAGAGAAACCCTGTTATAATTTAAGGTATCCTTACCAGTAAGGTTTTTAAGATAAATTTTATTTTATATTTTTCATTTTTTGTCATTTTTCCATTGTTTTAATGTTAGTACTTTAATATTAGTACTGACTGGCATCTAGCCACTTGTTCATTCTAGCACAGACCAGGTGCAGTGTAAAGGCCCCTCAGCTACAGAGCTTAATCCCAGTCTCACAGGAGAGCCTTCTGCTACGTGATTGTGATGCTGCCATTTCTCTTGCCAGCCAATAATAAACTCTGCAAATGAAGCCGTCAGTTTTATTTCAGTTCTGGAGTTGGAGCCCAATTTTAAAATCTTTGCCAAAATTGACCAAGCTCATTTGTGTTCAACCTTTACAATTGTAGAAATAGGAAATTTAATCATACCAGGGATTTGAATCCAGGATCCAGATATGAAAATGAAATACACATACATATTTCTCAAATTATTCATTGTTCATCACCACAACACCTATTCTTAAAATGTAAGTTTAAAAATTTTTTTTTATGCTATTGAGTTCCATTCTTGAAAATACATTGAACAGCAGCGACCTCAATAGTCTGTTATAATATTAAGCATCCAGGTGACACAGTTTTCTTTTATTTCTTAGTTTCAGTGAGCTACTTCTAGCTGTACTCTATTTTGTTTTACTGTAGGTTAGTTTGGATAGAGTTGTCGTTCAGACATTTTAGAGATAGTTTCGTTCTGTCCCACAATACAGAACTTTAATTTCTCTGCACTGTGGTGGTTTGCGTGTTAAGTGCAGTGCAGATATCATCGTTTCCATTCCCAATCCAGTGTGTTGACAGATGCACTTTTAAGCAGAGCCAGGCCATGGACTGCATGATCTCAAGTGCTTTACTTCATTGTTCAGGGTAGTAGCCAGCTCGGATATCATCTGCAGGCTGTTAGTGAGCACTTTTGTTCTCCTCCTTTCAACCCCATCTTTGGACCACCATAGAAACTTAACAATCGAACAAGTTCTTTTACAGAATAGTGATCTCCCATCCTGTTTAAATATTTAGTGAGCCGATTTTGAATGTAAAGTGAAGCAGTAGAGACAGGGCTGTTGAATTTGTTTATTCTTGAAGAATATTGTATCTTGTGGTTGTACTTAGACATTAAACTTTGCTTTGAAATTCTAAAACTACAGTTAAAGAACCTTTGTGTTCAGTGTATTTAACTAGTAAGTAGTACTGTTAAATGGAGAGTACAATGTCCTTGAATCAGGGCTTATTAATGCCAATCAACAAACACCGATCAATAAGATGCTGTCTGACGTGCTGAGTTCCTCCAGCATTTTGTGTGTGTTGCTTTGGATTTCCAGCATCTGCAGATGTTCTTGTGTTTGTGAGACTTGTAAATGAACCTGCATCTCAACTCAGAGTCTACAGTGGCACTCATTGGATTAGTTTCTGTTCATTTCATTTGATATTGAGCAAGTCTTTTGACGGTAAGTTACAGTTCTAAGCCATGACGCTATGTCATTTCTATAGAGTAGGTCAGACCAAGGATTGACATGTTTTTTAAAAAGTGGCAAGTTTGCAGGGATTTTGTGCATTATCCTTTGCATTAGTGGGAGATGTGCAAGTCAGAATTTTCATCTGGGAAACTTTGGCTAAGCCACTTTTGGGGTATTGTATGCAGTTTTGTTCACCACATCACAGGAAGCATGTGGAGGCTTTGGAAAAGGGTGCAGAAAAGGATGTTGCCTGGATTAGAGAGCATTAACAAGAAGGAGAGGTTGGACAAGCCTGGATTGTTTTCACTGGAGTGTCAAAAACTGAGAGGTGATCTGATGCAGGGGTCCCCAATCTTTTTTGCACCGCAGACCAGCCAACCGGGGCGGGGGAGGGGGGTGTAGGAGCAGTGTTCAAGTAGGGTTGCCAACTTTCTCACTCCCAAATAAGGGACAAAAGTAGCAGTCAAATACGGGACACTGGTGTTTACCCCGAGAAAGACTACCATGGCCATAAAGCCTTGCACGGGCACCTGTGTGCACATGCGCGTACGTGCCAATTTTTTTTCCTACAAAGCGGTTTTGGCTTAATCTTCCCGATTCTGTTAAGTGAAACTACACTGTACTTACATTATTTCTGCTTTATAAAGGCTGTGTATTTATCATATCATTCCTGCTTTTACTATATGTTTGTGTTATTTTAGGTTTTATGTGTTATTTGGTAGGATACTTTTTGGGTCTGGGAATGCTCAAAAATTTTTCCCATATAAATTGATGGTAATTGCTTCTTTGCTTCACGCCATTTCGGCTTACGTTACAAACAGTTTCATAGGAACGCTGTACCTTAGCGGAGGAAATACGGGACAAGGGTGGTCCCGTATGGGACAAACCAGTTTAGCCCAATATACAGGATGTCCCGACTAATACAGGACGGTTGGCCTCCCTATGTTCAAGTTCAACAGTGCATGACAGGGAATGTGGAAAGGTGCAGCTGACTCGTATCGTTTCATATCGCCAAATCATATCGTTTCCTCGCAACCTGGTAGCACATGCTTTGCGGCCCGGTGGTTGGGGACCACTGATCTGATGTATATAAAATTATGGGAGGCACAGATATTTGACATTTCCACCCTGAGTAAAAGACTTGAGGGTAATGCTTGAGGGTGTGTCATGGGGAGGAGTTTAAAGGATATTTAAGAGGCAAGTATTTTTTTACACAGTGATTGTTGTTTAATATGCACTGTCAGGAGAGGAGATGGAAGCCGATACAATAGCAATGTTTAAATGGCATTTAAACTGGCACATAAATAAGCATGGAAAGGAGCAATACAGACCTTGTGCAAATAGATGGGATTAGTTCGATTGGCATTATGTTTGGCACAAGCATAGTGGGCCAAAGGGCCTATGCTAGCACACTACTGTTTTATATTGTATATTCTAATTTATGCACAGTAAAATCCCACTAATGGCGAGGTGTTCCTTTTAGTGATGTTGGTTGACGGATGGATTATGGCTCGGGCACACTAACTGCTTGAACCTGTGAGCCTCTACTGCTGATGCTGCATAAGTACAAATTGTTACTGTGTCGAACCTGATGCTTTGTAGCAGTGGTTGAGCTTGTGTTTTGTTAGCACCAGATATAGCCTTCCAATTAAAGCTCCCTCCTCTAACAAAAATATTCTTGCTATTTTTCTCCGTGTTCCACGAAACTGCCATGCTGCATCTGACTAGTACTACTGCTGTAATTACAGGTCATGGAAGACATCAGCCTCTTGAAGTGGGATAAGGGACCATGGCTGGAGCAAAGTAACATTTCCTTCCATATACTCAGACAGCTGTGAGTACAGTAATCACATTTAATTGGAGTGGGAAACAGGCTTTTAAAATTATTTCCAACTCATTGTTCTCTGAAGAGTTCACCATCCTGTTTATAAATATGTTGATGAAAATTTGATAACCTGAGAGCTATGTCACACTTGAAAAAAAATTTAGTGTTCTAATAGAGTCTGCATCTGAGATGTTCACCCAGGTTTTGTTTACTACAGATATTGATACACGTACTGTGCATTTGCAACGTGTCTTGTCTTTATTAATTCAGTTGCTAGTGGTTTTTTATATATAGAGCTAGGGTGCCTAAAATTTGCACAGTACTGTAATAATGTTATGTATTGCACTGTACTGCTGCAAAAAAAAAACAAATTTCCTGACTTGAGTGATGGGTATCTATTGTGGGCTGAGAGTGGGAAGGAGGAAGGGAGAGGGGAATCATGATTGGGAAAAGGGGAAGGGAGAGGGGAGAGAGCGGGAAACACCAGAGAGACATTCTGTAATGATCAATAAATCAGTTGTTTGGAAACAAATTACCTTGCGTGTGTCTTAGGGCTGGGTGTCTGGATCCATGCCAACCCGCCACTGGCACTAATCTGCCACCTGTCCCACAACCCTCCCACGGTGTTCCACCCTCACCATTCCCACATCCTTTGCTGCTGCCAGATTTACAAACTCACTCCCCATTCCACATTGACAAATGCAGTACTGTGCAAAAATCTTAGGCACCTTAGCTATATGTATGTATAGTCGTATATTACCAAAGGCTTTCCTTTTCAGTAAGTCATTGATGATTCATCTTGTTTTCTGAGCAGATTGGAAAAATACTGTATTTTAAAGGAAGGTTTCCTTACACACTAAAAATGAACAAAGACACGGCTGTTAAAGTGTATCGTTGATTTTTAATTTTTACTAATTTGTACAACTATATAAGACATTAGTGAGACTGCATTTGGAGAATTGTGTGCAGTTCTGGTGATCTGACCTGTAGGAACGGTGTAATTAAGCTGGAGAGAGTGTAGAGAAGATTCGCAAAGATGCTACTGGGACTGGAGGGCTTCAATTACAGAAAGAGGCTGGATAGATTGGGGCCTTTTATGCCTCATGTATAGAAGGCTGAGGGAGTGGTCTTAATAAGGTGCATAACATTATGAGTGTCACGAATAAGGTGAATGGCCACTGTCTGTTTCCCAGGGGAGAAGAGTCTAAAATTAGTGGCCATAAGTTTAAGGAGAGAGGGAAAGGATTTGAGGGGACTTAACAAGTAATTTCCTCACACAAGGTGATGTGTATATAGGATCGTCTGCTGGAGGAAGTGTCTGAGGCAAGTACATTTATAATCTTTAAAGATCATTTAGATTGATAATGGATAGGAAAAGTTTGGAAGGAAATTGGCTAATTGCAAGCAAATGGGGCTAGCTAGGGTAGGCACCTTGGTTAGCATGGATGAGCTGGGGCAAAGGGCCTGTTTCCATGCTGTAGAACTCTTGTCTATAATTGCTGTGATGCATTATCAGATTTCCAAATGGGGATAAAGTATTGTCCTGGAGAATTGCACCTTTCTTGTCTGTGACAGCTCTGGCTGTACTTCCTGAGGAAAAAATATTTCATGCAATGAGAACATTCAAAAATTGTAATGACAGCCCCGCTTAATGTTTTGGGATCATTATTTCAATGTGAACAAATATCCTAGCTGGTGAGAGAACAATTGGGATGGGCTTTTTAAATATTAACGAACAAGCAGCAGAGGCCCCTGAGCTTGGAATCTTAAGAAAGAAAGATAGTGGGACAGGATCTCTTAGTAATGGAGGCTGGTGGAAAACTTGTTGTGGCTCAGGGAAATCTCTTTGAAGGGCTCTTTGAGGGATGCCTACCCTAAAGAACTTTAAATCTTTATTTGACAGGAATTCAGTGAAACCCTCTCTCACTGCTCCCCCACAGCTGCCTGCCGAATCTTCACACCTATCATCTAACTAGTCCTCCTTCCCTCTCCTCTACCTTTTTATTCTGCCATCTGCTTCCTTCCTTTCCAGTCCTGAAGAAGGGTTTTGACCTGAAACATCAACTGTTCATTCATTTCCATAGATGCTGCCTGACCCGCTGAGTTTCTCCAGCATTTTGTCACTCTAGATTTCCAGCAACTGCAGAATCTCTTGTGTTTAAGGTTTAGGGACAATGTATAGTAGCAAAGACAAATATGCAAAAAACGGGATGTGTTTAGCTAAATCTCCAATTTATCATGGATAGTTTGTAAACTCGGCAGTGGACGATGGTGTCAGGGAAACTATAATGCACAGAGATGAAGAAAAAGGCAATTGAATTTTTAGATGATGTGGTTAGGACAAATATCCAAGTTGGTGATTCCGTTCACAAACACAGCCCATAAATTTCAAAAGTTCAAAGGTCAAATTTAATGTCAGAGAAATGTATACACTATACATCCTGAAATGCTTTTTCTTCACAAACATCCGCAAAAACCGAGAAGTGCCCCAAAGAATGAATGACAGTTAAACGTGAGAACCCCTACCCAGCAAAAAAATGCACATCAGTACCGTCACCGAGCCCAAGCATGTGCTAAGCTATAGCAAAGACACAGCCCAGAGTTACCCCAAAAGTTTTGCATTTCATCGGAAATTCGACAAACCACAGGTTCTCTCTCTCCCTGCCAAGAGAGAGGAAGGTGTCCCCAATTTTCACAGCGAGTGGGAGACATAACAACAGTCTGCTGGTTTATGATGTTAAAAGTCCGCCTTGTCACTTTTTCAAGCTCTGCGTCCAAAGATCGCAAAGACCTCGAGTCTTTGGGCCCACAGTGAAAGATTTTCCAGCCTCCCCGACGACACACAAGTCTCCTGCCTTGACACCGACACTCAATCTGCCTGTCTCCAGAGCCCTGAGATCTTAGACTTTCGAACACAATTGTGATTCTCAGGCCAAACCTTTGCCATGTCAAATAATGGCCAGTCGTGGAACCCTGAGAACGGGTCCCATTCCTGCAGAGAACCGAAGCTGCGTGTAACTCCAGATCAAGGTCTTCAAAAGAACCCTGAAAGGGAAAAATAAAGATATTGAAGGTAGAAATAGAGCTGTGTTCGAAGATGAAAACAAAGGAGTCGCCGTGAAGCACCATCATCCCTCCTAAGCTCCGCCTTAATTTTAAAGGCTGGATTTAGATGTAGATCAGGTAGAAGGAGGATTGGGTGTTTGAGGCAAAATTAATGTGGGTTCTCAAAATCAGGAAGAAACAATAGACACAGTATGAACTACAGGGACAGGAGTTGAGAGTCAAAGTGGAACTGGAACAGAGCTTGAGATTTTCTGTTTTTATTTTTAGTTCAATTTGTCTATGTTTTAGGATTTTGTCAACCATTAATTTTGTTACAGCAGGAGAAAAAGAAGTCAATTAGGATGTAACAATTTTTAGACTCTTTAAACATAACATTATTGATGTGATATGTCTATCTTTGAATTGGCTAACTACTGTTTTGTGATTTAAGGTTTACAAATTGATTTTCAAACTCTGTTGTGAAACCACACAATATTTAGACAAGCCAATGCATCTGGCCTTCCTCTGGGTAGAGGTGTTTAATTTGGTCTTCTGTGCTGGTGGATCGGAATTGAAATAAACCTACTTTCCAATTTGCTAACCGAGGAAAGTTTGCATTCAAAGGGATCATGTTGGCCGCTGTGACTCTTTGGTTTGCTTTCACCATTGCTTTAACATATTGCAGGGCGGAAGCCATTTGAAAACAACAAGTCTCATCTGAAATGAGTCTTATTTGAGCCAATAAAAAGAAGTGAGGTGTAAGTGGAGTGGCTATTGTGTGAGTGGGCCTGTGTTAGAGTGATCGGGCTTTGGCTCAACACACATCAGCGAGAACAGATGCACGTTCAAAGTGCTGAGGCATTTGGAATAATTTAGTTGATTGTGGAACTTAAGCTTAAGAAGTAGAGCCAAAAGTATAGCCAGTGTAGGCAGGATGGTAGTAATGTTCTTCCTGTAAGATGTAGGATTGCAGGGTACCTAATGGTCTTCCTCATGACTACATCTGCAGGAAGTACACCCAACTTCAGCTCCTAACTGACATGATCAAGGAGCTGGAGCTGGATGGACTCACGACCACCCAGGAGACTAAAAGCCTCATGGATGAGACATTTACTGAGGTGGTCACATTCAGAGTTCAGGCTTCAGATGGTAGATGGATGACCACCAGGAGAAGTAAGGGGAGAAAGCAGTCAGTGCAGGGTTCCCCTCAGCATCAACTATACCCCTTTGGATACTGCGGGGGGTGGGGGCGGAGATTAAAAGGCAGGCAGCCAGCATTTCAATGTCCCCCATTGCTTTAATCATAGAATAACGGAAGCTTTAATTGCGAAATGGATTTGAATATCAGCCTGCAGCCTTCCCGCCACGAGGTTCCTGCAAGCTGCCTGTACCTCCTGGAGTCCCCTCAGAGACAGCAGAATGCTGAAACACCCAAACAATCTCCAAACTGCAAAGCACAAGCTGCACCAGTTCCAGAATCACATTCAAGATGAAAAACAAAGATAAAAGACATAAAAGAAGTGAAAAATATGGTTTCACGACCTATCCAGAAGATGTTGACCAAAGGAGCAGGTGACATCTTGGCCAGAAGTCAAGTAATCAGAAATCCCAATGCAATGTGCTCGTCACGACAGGGATAGGGTGATAGTACTGATGAATGAGTGCCCGAGGAACTGGTGCAGGGTCAGGGGTTTAGATTTATAGATCACTGTGATCCCTTCTGGGGAAGGTATAACCTGTACAAAAAGGATGGGTTACACCTGAAGGCAAATAGGACCAATATCCTTGCGGGCAGTTTTGCTAGAGCTGTTGGGGACGATTTAAGCCAGTTTAGCATAGGTTATAGGAACTAAAGTTTTAGGGCTGAGATAGCTTAGGGTTGTATATTGTGAATGGGATGAGTTGAGATGTAACATCAGGGCAAAATCGCAAAGGGTGATGAATATAGGACTGAAAGTGTTCTATTTGAATGCACACAGTATATGCAATGAGGAAAATGATCTTGTAGTGTAGTTAGAGCTTGGCAGTATAATATTGTAGGTATCACTGAGTCGTGGCAGAAAGAGTATTACAGTTGGAGTTTAACATTCAAGAATATACATTGTGTCAAAAGGTCAGACAGAGGGTGGGGTGGCTGTGAGGGTAAAAAATGAAATCAAATGCTTAGAAAGAGGTGATATAGGATAGGAAGATGTAGAATCCTTGTGAGGAGAGTTGAGAAACTGCAAGAGTAAAAAGACCCTGATGGGAGTTATATACAGACCTCTGAACAGTAGCAAGTATATGGGATATTAATTACAATGGGAGTTAGAAAAGGCATGTGATAAGGACAATATTACAATCATCATGGGGGATTTCAATATGCAGGTAGATTTAAAGTAGATCAGGTTGGTGCTGGATCCCAAGAGAGGTAATTTGTAGAATGCCTAGGAGATGGCATTTTAAATCAGTTTATGGTTGACTCCACTGGGGGAAGGCAATTGGGATTGGGTGTTATGTAATAAACCAGGTTGATTAGGGTCCTTAGGTAAAGGTAAAGCAGGGATTAGATTAGATTACGAGGACACGCAGTCCTCTTTTATTATCATTTAGTAATGCATGCATTAAGAAATGATACAATATTCCTCCGGTGTGATATCACAGAAACACAGGACAGACCAAGACTGAAGAACTGACAAAAACCACATAATTATAACATATAGTTATAATAGTGCAAGCAATACCGTAACTTGATGAAGAACAGGCCGTGAGCACGGTAAAAAAGTTCAAAGTCTCTCGAAAGTCCCACATCTCACACAGACTCACGGGATTGGCTGAGAAGGAGCGGCTGATTTAAAAAGCCGGTCGTAAGCAGCGAGCTAACCAGACCTTCCAGGTTGGAGGAGGTGTGGCAGGTGAAGCTAATTACTCAAATTATCAGCTAATATAAGCAAGGCTTGCTCTAGGGGAGCGGCCTGTCGGGGGGCGGCCTTGTCGAGAGAAGTGCCTTGCGAGAAAAGTGCAAGTCTTCGGTGAGGAGGCTGAGAGTGGAGACTACGCCACAGTTGGAGAGGGTGAGAAGTGGAGAAGAGATGACCGCTAGGCTGATTCAGTGTGCTGCGTGCATGATGTGGGAGGTCAGGGACACTGATGGTGCCTCTGGATCCTACACTTGCGGAAAATGTGTCCAGATTCAGCTTCTGAAGGACCGTGTTGCAGCACTGGAGAGGTAACTGGATGACGTTAGGCTTATCCAGGAGAACGAGAGTTTTCTGGACAGGACCTACAGTGAGGTCGTTACACCCAGGATACAGGAAGAGAGAAAGAGGACGACGATGAGCAAGGAAAGGATGCTTGAAGTACAGGAGATCCCAGGAGATGTGCCTCTCCTAAACAGGTTCTCCCTCTTGGAAGCTGTCGGGACAGAAGACAGTGCCAGTCTGAGAGGCGGTCAGGTCTGTGAGTCAACAATTGGCGCTGAGGCAATGTCGAGGAGACAGACGTCAGGCAGAGACGTGGTAGTAGGGGACTCCATAGTGAGAGGTACAGAAAGGGGTTTCTGTGGCAACAGGCGAGATTTAAGGATGGTGTGTGGCCTCCTTGGTGCCGGGATCCAGGATGTCACAGACCGATTGCAGGGAATCCTCAAGAGTGAAAGTGAACATCCGGAAGTGGTGGTGCATGTCGGCACAAATGACGTGGGGAAGAAGAGGAAAGACATTCTACAGCGCGACTTCAGAGAACTCGGAAGAAGGCTAAAAAACAGGACTTCCAGGGTGGTTATCTCCAGTATGCTTCCAGTTCCCCGTGCTGGAGTAGTCAAGAACAGGGAGATAATGGATCTGAATGTGTGGCTGAGGAACTGGTGCAGGAATCAAGGATTTACATTCTTGGACCACTGGGGTATGTTTCGGGGTAAGGATGAATTGTACAAAAGGGACGGGTTGCACCTTAATAAGCGGAGCACCAGCATTCTGGCAGGCAGGTTTGCCTCTGCGACACGGGTGTGTTTAAACTAAGTAGTGGGGGAGAGGGGATGAACTGGAAACATAAGGATGGAGTAAAGGGAAAGTGAGAATAAGAAAAGTTAAGAATGACAGCAGAATCAACAGAGCAGAAAGCTCAAGAAGGGATCGTACAATACGGCCAAGTGAAATAGGAATTGATATGGGAGGTGAGGGGAGTAATGAATTAACAGTATTATATATGAATGCACGGAGTATAAGAAATAAAGTGGATGAGCTTGAGGCACAGTTGGAAATTGGTAAGTGTGATGTTGTGGGAATAACAGAGACATGGCTTCAAGTGGACAGGTCCTGGGAAATGAATATTCAAGGTATACATCCTATCGAAAGGACAGACTGATGGGCAGAGGGGATGGGGTGGCTCTGTTGGTGAGGAATGATATTCAGTCCCTTGCGAGGGGGGATATAGAATCAGGAGACATAGAGTCAGTATGGATAGAACTGCGAAATTCTAAGGGTAGAAAGACCCTAATAGGAGTTATCTACAGGCCCCCAAACAGTAGTCTGGATGTAGGGTGTAAGTTGAATCAAGAGTTAAAATTGGCTTGTCGCAAAGGTAATGCTACAGTTGTTATGGGGGACGTCAACATGCAGGTAGACTGGAGGAATCAGGTTGGTACTGGACCCCAAGAAAGGGAGTTTGTGGAGTCCCTCCGAGATGGATTCTTAGAACAGCTTGTACTGGATCCTACCAGAGAGAACTCAATTCTAGATTTAGTGTTGTGCAATGAACCGGATTTGATCAGGGACCTCGAGGTAAAGGAGCCATTAGGAGGTAGTGACCATAATATGATAAGTTTTAATCTACAATTTGAGAGGGAGAAGGGAAACTCAGAAGTGTCAGTATTACAGTTGAACAAAGGGAACTATGGTGCTATGAGGGAGGAGCTGGCCAAAGTTCAATGGAACAGTACCCTAGCAGGGATGACAGTGGAACAGCAATGGCAAGTGTTTCTGGGAGTAATGCGGAAGGTGCAGGATCAGTTCGTTCTAAAGAGGAAGAAAGATCCTAAGGGGAGGCCATGGCTGTCAAGGGAAGTAATGGACAGTATAAAAATAAAAGAGAAGAAGTATAACATCGCAAAGACGAGTGGGAAGCTGGAGGGTTGGGAAGCTTTTAAAGAGCAACAGAAGGTAACTAAAAAGGCAATACGTGGATAAAAAATGAGGTACAAAGGTAAACTAGCCAAGAATATAAAGGAGGATAGTAAAAGCTTCTTTAGGTATGTGAAAAGGAAAAAAATAGTTAAGACCAAAATTGGGCCCTTGAAGACAGAAGCGAGTGAATTTATTATGGGGAACAAGGAAATGGTAGACGAGTTGAACAGGTACTTTGGATCTGTCTTCACTAGGGAAGACACAAACAATCTTCCAGATGTAATAGTGGCCGAAGGACCTAGGGTAATGGATGAATTGAAGGAAATTTATATTAGGCAGGAAATGGTGTTGGATAGACTGTTGGGTCTGAAGGCTGATAAGTCCCTGGGACCTGATGGTCTGCATCCCAGGATACTTCAGGACGTGGCTTTAGAAATCGTTGATGCATTGGTAATCATTTTCCAATGTTCTGTAGATTCAGGATCAGTTCCTGTGGATTGGAGGGTGGCTAATGTTGTCCCTCTCTTCAAGAAGGGAGGAAGAGAGAAAACAGGGAATTATAGACCGGTTAGCCTGACGTCGGTGGTGGGAAAGATGCTGGAGTCAATTATAAAAGATGAAATTGCGACACATCTGGATAGTAGTAACAGGATTGGTCCGAGTCAGCATGGATTTACGAAGGGGAAATCGTGCTTGACTAATCTTCTGGAATTTTTTGAGGATGTAACTATGAAAATGGATAAGGGATAGCCAGCGGATGTAGTGTACCTGGACTTTCAGAAAGCCTTTGATAAAGCCCCACATAGGAGATTAGTGGGCAAAATTAGGGCACGTGGGGCAGAGTACTGACGTGGATTGTAAGTTGGCTAGCTGACAGAAAACAAAGAGTAGCGATTAACGGGTCCCTTTCGGAATGGCAGGCAGTGACCAGTGGGGTACCGCAGGGTTCAGTGCTGGGACCGCAGCTGATTACAATATGTATTAATGATTTAGATGAAGGAATTAAAAAAGTAACATTAGCAAATTTGCCAATGACACAAAGCTGGATGGCAGTGTGAAATATGAGGAGGATGTTATGAGAATGCAGGGTGACTTGGACAGGCTGGGTGAGTGGGCAGATGCATGGCAAATGCAGTTTAATGTGGATAAATGTGAGGTTATCCACTTTGGTGGTAAGGACGGGAAGACAGATTATTATCTAAATGGAGTCAAGTTAGGAAAAGGGGAAGCACAACGAGATCTAGGTGTTCTTGTACACCAGTCACTGAAAGCAAGCAGTGAAGAAAGCTAATGGCATGCTGGCCTTCATAACAAGGGGAATTGAGTATAAGAGCAAAGAGGTCCTCTGCAGCTGTACAGGGCCCTGGTGAGACCACACCTGGAGTACTGTATGCAGTTTTGGTCTCCAAATTTGAGTAAGGACATTTTTGCTATTGAGGGAGTGCAGCGTAGGTTCACAAGGTTAATTCCCGGGATGGCGGGACTGTCATATGTCGAAAGATGGGAGCGACCGGGCTTGTGTACTCTGGAATTTAGAAGGCTGAGAGGAGTTCTTATTGAAACATATAAGATTATTAAGAGATTGGACACGCTGCAGGCAGGAAGCATGTTCCCGCTGATGGGTGAGACCAGAACCAGAGACCACAGTTTAAGAATTAGGGGTAGGCCATTTAGAACGGAGTTGAGGAAAAACTTTTTCACCCAGAGAGTGGTGGATATATGGAATGCTCTGCCCCAGAAGGCTGTGGAGGCCAAGTCTCCGGATGCTTTCATAAAAGAGATGGATAGAGCTCTTAAAGATAGTGGAATCAAAGATTATGGGGATAAGGCAGGAACTGGATACTGATAGTGGATGATCAGCCATGATCACAGTGAATGGCGGTGCTGGCTCGAAGGGCTGAATGGCCTACTCCACCTATTGTCTATTGTCTATTGTCAGACAGGAGAAGGAAGAAAAACTCTCCCTGCCATACCCGACCACAGTCCGACTCTGAGTCGTCCGAAAACTTCGAGCTCTGACCAGCCCTCCATACCGAGCACCATCTCTGCGGAACACTTCTACCCCAGTCCCGGTCACCAGCAACAGGCAAAACCGAGGATTTTGGGGCCTTCCCTCCAGAGATTCTTGATCGCACAGTAGCAGCGGCAGTGAACTGGGCGTTTCAGAAGTTACTCCAGATATTCCTCTGTGTTCTCATGGCTGTCTCCATCAAATCAGAATTGTGCACAGCCCCTATTTAACAAATACGATATCATTTCACCGGAGAGGCTACGTGCGCTGCGAAGGGATGATAGCAGAACAACAATAGCTGGCGTTTCTGGGAGGAATTTGGAAGGTGCAGGATAGATAAATCCCAAAGATGAAGTTTTCTAAAGCATGGATGACGAGGGTAGCCAAAGACAGCATAAAAGGAAAAGAGAAGACATATAATATCGCAAAAATTAGTGGGAAGTTATAGGTCTGGGAAGTTTTTAAAACCAAAATAAGGCAATTATAAAAAGCCATAAGGACAGAAAAAAAGAAATATGAAGGTAAGCTAGCTAATAACATCAAAGAGGATACCAAAAGTCTTTTTCAGATATATAAAGAGTAAAAGCAAGGTTAGAGTGAATATCAGATCGCTGGAAAGGTAGAAATGGTGGATAAACTTAATAAGTATTTTGCGTCAATGTTTACTGTGGAAGACACCAGCAGTATGCCGGGAATTTGAGAGTGTCAGAGAGCAGAAGTGAGTGTAGTTGCTCTTACTAAGGAGAAGGTGTTTGGGAAGGTGACATATCTGAAGATTGATAAGTCACCTGAGCCAGATGGATTACACCCCTGTGTTCTGAAAGGGATTGCTGAAAAGATTGTACAAGCATTAGTAATGATCTTTCAAGAATCACTAGATTCTGGAATGGTTCCAGTGGACTGGAACATTGCAATGTCACTCCACTCTTTAAGAAGGAAGGGACATAGAAGAAAATAAATTGTAGGCTGATTTTACTCAACTTTCCTTGCCCCATCACTGCAATGTTCTCACAACCTGTGGACTCACATTCAAGGACTCTTCATCTCAAATTCTCAATATTTATTGCTTTCTTATTTATTATTATTTATTTATTTTTGTATTTGCAGAGTTTGTTGTCTTTTGTACACTGGTTGTGCGCTTAGTTGGTGTGTCCTTTCATCTATTGATTCTATTATGGTTATTGGATTTCAGAGGTTTCAAAGGTACATTTAATGTCTGAGAAATGTATACAATAAACATCCAGCTGCAAAGCAGTAATCCCCCTCTCCCCCACCAGCAAAGCAAAAAGCATTGGCACTTACCACCGAGCACTCAAGCATGCAGCAAAGCATCAGCAAAGACACAGTACCCCAAAGACTACCCGTTCACCCGCTATTCACCATACCACAGTGTCGCTCTCCCCAAGTTCTTCGGGCACTCAGCCAGCACCAGCTTGCTACTTTCAATCTTCCGTCTCCCACAACACAGCAGATTCCTGCAGAGGCACCGACCTTTAATCTGTCCATCTCCAGAGCCACGAGATCCTGGAACTCAGAAGGTGAGCTAATCTCTTAGACCACATCCTTGGCATACCGAATAACGGCCAGTTGTAAAACTCCGAGAGTGGGTCCCATTCCCACAAAGAACTGAAGTCAGCATATAACTCCAGGTCAGGGTCTTCAAAAGAACCCTGAAAGAGAAAAATAGAGATATTAAAGATGAAATAGAGCTGTTTCTGAAGATGCAAGTAAAGGAGTCACTGTTAGGCACCATTGTCTCCTCCTCCAAATGCCCACAAGAAAATAGTTCAATAGTTCCATTAAATATCAAAGAATATATTAAATCTACAACCTGAGATTCTTGTTCTTCTCTGATGTCCACGAAAACAGAAGGGTACCCCAAAAAATGAGTGACAGTAAAAATGTTAGAACTCCAAAGACCGCCCCCCCACTCCCCTTTCCCACGTACAAGCAGTAGCAGAACATCGACCCTCCCCTTCCCCCTCTACCCACCCCTACTTCAGCATAAAGCATCTGCACCTACCACCCACCAAGCAAGCAATAGCAAAGCCCCCAAGAAAGACCATGGCCAGCAGTACAACAAAAAATAATCATTCAAAGCTCAAAGTAAAATTTATTATCAGAGTACATGCGTGTCACCACATACAACCGGGAGATTCTTTTTCTGCAGGCATACTTAGCAAATCTATAGAACAGGAACTGTAAACAATCTGTGCAAATGCAGGTATTAAATAGATAGCGGTAAATAACGAGCATGAAATAACAAGATAAAAGAGTCCTAAAATGAGTGTATGATTCTCTTTTGTTCAAGAACCTGATGGCTGAGGGGTGGTAACTGTTCTTGAACCTGGTGGTGTGAGTCCGCAGGTACGTGTACCTTGTACCTGATGGCAGCAGCGAGAAAAGAGCATGGCCCGAGTACTGAGGATATTTGATCCTGGATGCTGCTTTTCTACGGCAATATTTCATGTATCTGTGCTCAATGGTTGGGAGGGTTTTACCTGTAATGTAGTGGGCCGAATCCACTACCTTTTGTAGGATTTTCTGCTCAAGGCCATTGGTGTTCCCATACCAAGCCATAATGCAGCCAGTTAGCATGCTTTTCACCACACATCTATAGAAGTTTTTGATGACATGCTGAATCCCTACAGACTTCTGAGGATGTAAAGGCACTGTTGTGCTTTCTTCACAATTGTTCATCTGATAATTCGACATACCACAGGCGTACACTCTCTCCCTCTCCCTCTCCCTCTCCCTCTCCCCCTCCCTCTCCCCCTCTCCCCCTCCCTCTCCCCCTCTCCCCCTCCCTCTCCCCCTCCCCCCCAATAAGGGGCAGAGAGGTGTCACACAGTGAGTGGGGAGACTAACAAGACAAAAAAAAACTCACTGATCATGGCTTTAAAGTCTGATGCGTTGCTTTTTTTTCCTCGAGTTCCCTGACTTAAGAATCAGCGAGAAACTCTCCCCCACCAACGGGAGAAAAAGAGAGAGGGAGGGAGAGAGTGATCTGAGTACAGAGGGCTCCGACAACCGATGCGCTGTTCGTGATATTCCATTTTGTCCTGCAATTCTTAAGTCGGTGACACCGGCATAGAATTGGTCTGTCCCCAGGGCTGCAGAGCCTCAGCACACTGAGGGTGCACTCGTCATCTAGACCGTATCCTTGGGATATCGAGAAATGGCTGATCGATGAGAATGAACCTCAGAATTGTGACATATATGCACTTTGATAAGAAATCTGCTTTGAACTTTGAACTTTTCAATGGTTCCAAAGATGTTGCAGTCCATTATTAAGGAAGAGGCTTCGGGGTACTTGGAGGCACATGATAAAATAGGCTGAAGTCAGCATGGTTTCCTGAAGGGAAAATTTTGCCTGACAAATCTGTTGGAATTATGTGAAGAAATATCAGGAAGGATAGACAAAGGATAGTCAGTGGATATTGTTTACTTGGATTTTCAGAAGGCCTTTGAAAACCTCAGGCACACATTCCCAAGCAATTTCAGGAAAATGTTTTTCTTTGCATAACCCTACACACTTTTGTTTTTCTGTCCCATTTCTGCAGAGTTTTAACTATTGTGGTTTTGTTTTGTCACTGTCAAGTCACTGGTCAAATCACTAATGCAATGGAATAATCTACATACAAGTTTCAAAAGCTGCATTCCTGATGCTCTGAAAGCAAAATCTGAATTTTCTGAGGCTGCCATTTATTCTTGGCACAGGGAAGAACCACATGGTTTTTCTAAGCAGGCATTCAGGGGTGCATAAAACTAACACCTTCAAGCCTTAGGCATATCCGATGAGCCGCTGGGGATTGTTAGGGCACATTCTTGTTCCCAGAGTAATGTTTTTTACCTGGAGGAAATGAACGGGGTGAAGGCGAGGTTGTTGAACACGTTGGGCGAAGCAGAGGGTGTGGGTTGTTACACATGGCTGCTGTCTGAGGAAGTGACAGGTCCATGGGGCATCCTGGAGGGAAGGAGATGATGTAAGAGATAGCCAGTAGAACAGGAATTTATTCTAAGTGGCAGATAATGACACCAGTGATAGTGAGCAGGAGGAGTGTGAGAAAGAGGAAACTAGTGGTGGTTTTGTAGTTCCAATCTTATTTTGGATCTTGAGGAGGAGCAATATGTTACTTTCCTGGTTTTAACCCATTCCATATTATCTAACTTTGTATACTGAGATTTGTTCTTCACAGTCCTACTGCACAATGACTTTTCATAACTTTATTCTGCACCTAAGTGTAATTGCTTAGTGAAAATGCAGTGCTAAGTGACCCTAAAGCCCTACTCCCTGCAGCCTTCTGAGCTCCAAGTAAATCCACAGCAATTCATTACAACTTTCTTACCAGGAGAATGCACCAGCTTCTGAGTGGATGTCTGTCTCTAACACCTATCAGTCTTCCAATTCGCGTTTCGCAAGCTTTACCTTCTCTGCAGGTTTGCTGAGTCCCAGAGCTCCAGCCTTAAACCTTTCTAGTCTTAAGTTTCCCTTTGTTCCTTTTAAAACTCTGTATTAAAGCCTGCTGTTGAATCCGCAGTGTTTCTGTCCCGTTGACGGATGTGGTCAACGAGTGAAAATTAATGGATCGATATTGTCTATTAGCCTTCATAAATGTTGTTGTTAATGCTTTCTCTGAGGCATCTGAGTACGTCAGATGTTAATTGTATTGGGTTAGTTGGCTTGATGATGGGTCTCAGCCCAAAACGTTGACTCTTTATTCCTTTCCATTGATGCTTCTTGACCTGCTGGGTTTCTCTAGCATTTTGTGTGTGTTAGTTGTGTAACCCTCAGGTTTGGCCAGCGTGCGTTTGTCTTAAGGGAAGACAGCCTCCAGCCCAGCCAAACTGAGTAATCTTGTTTGTTTGGATGCTGTGTGACGTGTTGCCCAGTTACAAATCCGTACCGCAAAATATCAGACAGTACACCATATGCAATTAAACGACTGAGTTTTATAATTCTTAGTCTGACTATAGGGTTAGTAAAGAAAGTAAAAAGAAAAAGGTCCCATTTTAATGACACAGTCTAACATGCATGTTGGAGCTTACAGTTGTCCGTCCATTCATTCCTCATTGACCTCCTCCAAGCATCGTCAACTCATGGACCCTTGCTCTGTTCACTCTGTCCTGCAGTCTACCGACTCTCTCCACTCGTGTCTTCTCCCTTCATCTCTCACCAACACAAAGCCCGTGAATACCATCTCTCAGACACACAAGAAGAAACAACACACCTCTCATTGGATGGTGCACATTCCAAAGCCACTGTTATCTCTAGTCATAATCCAAACACTGCTGCTACAGAGAAACCATTACATTAGCAGTGAAACCTTACAGTGCGTTACAGTTGTATTGTGTCTGTTTGAGACAGGCCTGCAACAATAGCTGGTCTCATGATTATGCATTCCAGTAACTAATGTTCCTTGTCCTGCTCCAAGGAAATTAACTTTCACCATGCTTAAGAGGAACGCCATTTCTGTTTCTGTCAGAACGAGGCTGTTGTTGTCAAAGGCCCTACAACAGGAAGCTTTACAAACCCCTGGGATTGGAAATGCTTCATGGCATTACATGCAATAACAACAATAAATAATAGGCAGCTTAGAGAACAGAAAATCCACAATAACGTAAATGTTTGTCTAGGAATCCATGCTGAATTTTGCAGCATTTTGTTGTTCCAATAAAATCCCTGCCCTCTTTTGTTGAATTTTATATTCATCATGTGCTAGGGTCAGACTGAGTAAATTTTTCACGAGATAAGTTAAATGGCTGTGGAATGGGGCCCTCTAAAGGGCAGATCTAGTTTGCAGTACAATCAAAGCACACCACATGAACTCCTACTGATGAGCAGTAACTAATCCCATCTGTGGAGTCACTGACTGGCTACATCCCTGCATTCATAAAGAGATGAAATTCTTAAAATAACCCAAACTGCCCACATGATGTAAAAGATTAATTTTATCAGGTTGTAAGGAAGTCTTAAAAAGATCAACTGCATTGTAAGGCTATGCACCAGTGTTAGTAGCAGAGCTGTAAGCTGACTAGATCATAAGGTGGTATACAGATGACTTGCCTTTCTTGAGCCACGTATAGTAAGCAAGAACAAGAAAGTTTATATTGGCTCCGTATAATACAAGGAAAATCTATTGCCCACAGTTGTGACTGTGCCAGGATACCATTGTGCAATGGTATTAGGGAAGGAACAAAGGATTTTATCAAAGAGAATATCAAGGTAGGGACTTTTACTGAAAGGTGAGACTTGGATGGCACATAAAATGATGAGAGTTCTGAAAGTTGAATAAGATGAACCTTTCTCTCTCAATGGAGCTGTTATTTAGTGAGGTTATGGATTTAATGGTATCAGTAGAAGAAATCAAGGGGACTGGAAAGATTTTTTTTCACTATGGGCTTCTTTCAGCCAGAAGACTTCACGGAACTCAAGAGGTATTTTGCGTGGTGTAACCTACTGAAATGCATGTTCCCATTATTTTTATTTGGCCTGGCATGTACATGATAGGCTGATTGGTCACCTCTCGTGTTGTAAATTTTTGCAGTTCCAAATTTGTTATTTCTTCTCTGCTGTCTACCTAGTTTTAATGCTGCTTGCATGGATTTTTTGCCACCGAAGATCACCTCTGTATTCCAGTGTGTTAAAGGGGTTGATTTGTCGGTATGTCTTCTTAGTTTGTTCCCTACTCAGGTTTGAGGGCAAGGTACCAGCACTGGGTGACAAACTGGTCGGTCAAGTATTGTGATATCAGGTTATTCATTTCAGGGCAATTGTACATACTGTAAAAATGCATTGGGTAATAAAATAACACTAGCTTCCAGTCCTGTGCTCTACTAAAACTGCTGAAACCAAGACATATGAAAAGGCATGTTAGAATTCAAGGGACTTTGAAATTGTACACTTGACACATGTTGTTACATTGGTCTGTGTTTGTGTGATTCATAGTTTGGCACTGATCCAGAAGAGATTCCTTAATCTGAAAAACTAGATCAGTATCAGTACACAGTCTCTGTATAAAATGCTGTTTGTCTAACGAGGATAAATACAGCATGCTAAATTTGCTTTTGTTTTAAAGCTACACTCTACAGCAGGATTTCTCAGCCGGGGTTCCGTGAGTGATAGTAATTTTTTTAAAAGGCATCCTTCTTCGAACTTTGCATGACATGTGATGCTAGTGCTTGCAGTGGTAGGCAGTGACTGAGCAGCCCCGTTAGCAATCTTGTTTGGGGTCTCTCAGACCAGTATGGCAGTGCACAGTAGGACTCTGTTTATTTGGTTGAGTCCATTCTCAGTTTCTGATGCAAGATGGGGGACGCGATTGATAATTGGTGAGCGCTGTATTGCACGGAGGGGAGGACGGTAGGCTGATGAGCATAAGTATGTCTTTCAAGCAATGAATAGACTCTCCCAACCTGGGCTGTGACATCAGCCTCTCCCTCCCGAATTACCTCCCCAAAATTCCCTTGCGTGTTGATGAATGACTTATGGGAGCAAACAAGCTACCAGTATAGTAGAAAATTGGAGGGAAATTTCCATTCTAAAGGCTCAGCTGCTGGCTTGCCAATTTGCTGTTGTTGTAAACGTTGCAAAAGGTGGATTGTGTAGGTTAGAAGTGAACTGTATTGTGGTTTTTGTATTTTTTGCAGTTTCCCCGTTTAGTCATTTATTATGTTGTTCTTATTATGCAGTTCTTCTTATACAGTCCACCTTTACAATGAAAGCTATGTATCAATGGGTTTTACATGGACTGGTGATCCAAGTTGTCCTATTCCATTTTGTCTAGTCTGTGACAAACACTTACAAATACAGCAATGGCTCCAGCAAAATTGAAGACACTTAACTACATATCACACCTATACGACACGTAAAAGTACTGATTATTCTAAACAGCTATTGGAATTTAAAAACAGAGTAAAGCTTTTGTTAATAAAGTAACAGTCAGTAGAAGGGTGAAGGAAGCAAGTTATTTAGTAGCTTGGAAAAGGAAAGGTCACATAGTTGGTGAGAACCTAATAATGCAAGCATGTAAAATTATAGTGGGTAAAATGCTAGGGCAAGACACACTACAAGAAATTGAAAGGTTTCCCTCTCAAACAGTACGATACGTCGACGTATTGATGACATATCACATGATGCTGAAGAGGCCTTGTGTGATAGACTGAAAAACAACAGGTTGACGAGTCAACAGATTTCAGCAATAAATGTCATTTTGTAGTGTTTGTAAGATTTATAAATGATGGTAACATTCAAGAAAAGTTTTCCTGTTGCAAAGAGCTGCCAGAAAGGCCAAGATGTATATAATGTTTGATCTTCCTAGCTGGAAACAAAAGGTCTGTCTTGAGGGAACAGTGTTGGCATCTGTACTGATGGTGCCCCATCAATGGTTGGTTCCATGAGAGGTTTCATTTCTCTTTTTTAAAAAAAAGAAAATCTTGACCTTGTCACAACACACTGTTTCAACATTGCAATTTTTTTAATGTTGTAAATTACAATAATTAAAATCAATTTACAACTTACATTTAAACTAAATATACCGAGCCTACCTTTAGAAAAATTAAATCCCACTTTGGCTTAGGCCAGTTCTTTAACAGAAATTTATTATGTTTGCCTTATGAGTTTTTAAAATTTATGAAAGGGAAAGAAAAAAATTAATTTCAAGAAAGGTAAGCTAAGCTTAACTTTTTTTTTCCAAGGAAGGTTGGCTGAACATTTATTCTCTACTCAAAAGAGTATTGACAATTATTTTGGGATTATTATGTCTACAACTTACTGATCATGGTAAGGTACCGTGAGCTGTAGATATAAGAATTTTTAGCAGGGGTTCCCTATGATCTGAAAATTATTTCAAGGGTCCCTCCAGGGCAAAAAGGTTGAGAAAGATTGCTCTACAGGAATAGCTGCACTATTTCTAGTGTTTCCCAAGGAATGTGAGTGGTATAGACAGCAATAGATTCAGGAGTTTATGTCATTAAGACCATCTGTGGTACTGTGAATAGTTGTAGGTACCGCACCTTGGGTGGGATACATTGTCCCTGGATGGTATGTAGACCAACACTTGGACCCAAATGATGAAAACAAAAGCAATGGCTGAGTCCCAAAGCAAAAGCCTCAAGACATTAGGTTTCTGAAATAAAGTGAAAGATGCCAAGTCAAGCCTTATCTGCGGAGAACAAAATTGAATTTGCATTTCATCCTTTTATTAGTTTAAAAGCATGTTTTAAGTTGCAGAAGAAGAGAAGGGATCAAGAGAACAAGACTCTCTGATTTTGTGGAGACCAAGAGAAGTTGAATGGCAAGGGTTGAGAGAGAGTGGTGAAAGCTTTTTAATGCAGGTGAATGCTCCTCTCTACATTTGTGAAATGGTGACAGGGACACTTTTTTTCAGAAAGAGGTTTCCATTTAGTAGAAGCTGAATTATTTCCTGAATCCCTGAGCCTAAATTTTTGAGACATTTGATTATCTGGAATTGTGAAATAAGACTGATGGCAGTGGACATCTTGGACTTATGTGTGTGACAGGGCTGGTGATATTTAAGAGTGGCAAGAAATAGGGTGAAAATAACACGCAAGAGTAAAGGTAAGGAAATAGATTAAGAGGGAGGAAAGAGTGACAAAGGAAAATATATAAAAGAAAAATACTGAATGTAATACTCAATTGTTTTGTTTCTTTTCCAGATTTGTTGGTTGTGTAATTCAGGCACAAGGCTCATTAACTGTGTCCTAACTCCTTGAATACTATTCTCAGCTTTCTGCAGCTAGCTAACTTCATTAATGGAGTAAAACAAGAAAATATTGCCTTATACTGAGATAATTTCCCCTTACAATGTCACATTTGCCTTTGAATCGCACTCTGCCCTGTGCCAAATGTTCTGTTTTTCCTGACTGGTGTGTCCAGAAGCAGCTTCAATAGACAAAACTTATGAAAGACTTTGTAATGTGAATTGCATGGGGGCACATGCACTAAAATAAAAAATGATCGCTCATTTCAGAAAGTTGCTTGCACCATCAGTTACTGCTTTTACTAACTTCAAAATAATTATCTAAGCAACACTTAAGATGTCACTCATAAAACAATTGGCAATTGATGGTCCAAGTCTAGTGCTAACTTAACCAATTATACCCTGAGACAGGAGGGGAATAAACCATTGACAATTCATCAGGGCTGGAAAAGAATCGGGTAGGAGCCAGAGTAAGGTGGTGGTAGGGGAAAGAGTACAAGCTGGCACATGATAGGTGAAACCAGGTGAGGGGGGAAAGGCAGGAGGATGGAGTAAGAAGCTGAGAATTGATAGGTTGAAGTAAAGGGCTTAAGAAGGAGAAATCTGATAGGAGGACAGTGGGCCATGGAAGAAAGGGAAAGAGTAGGGGCACCGGAGGGAGGCGATGGACAGTTGAAGGGAAGATAAAGAGTGAGAGGGGAACCAGAACGAGGAATGGAAAAAGAGGGAAGGGGAGGGGGAGGGGGAGAAATGACTGGAAGTTAGAAAAATCAATGTTCATGTAATCAGGTTGGAGGCTACTCGTGGGTAGAGGCAGGAGCAAATACAATAGTGCCATTTAAGAGGCTTTTAGATAGGTACACAAATATACAGAGAATGGGGGGATATGGATGCAAGCTTTAACTGACATTGTGTTCTGCACATCATGACCCGAAAGGCCTGCTTCTGTGTTGACTGTTCTACATAGATTGACGTTACTAATACTATTGTACAATCATTATATACATATACTTATCATCATACATTAACGTAATGGAGTGGTTAAAATCAGCAGAAGGAACTTTGAATGAGCAAGCTCAGATTGTTCTGTAAAAATTCAATCATAATGTGTGGAATGTAGCAGAAACCCCTTTAATTTTTCTAGTCTTGTTACAGAATCATTAAGTTTCTCTTGAAGGAGAGAACACCACGATAGCTCAATGTTTTTCTCTGCATTTGAATTTAATTAAAGATAAAGTTATGTACCCAGCTCTTGACCACTTAATCTTTTAAGCTGAGTGCTGTCAGTGGTAGATTGTTCATTTTATTTCAGGGAAGGCTCCATAGGGCAGCTTCGTTTAAATTCTGCCCAAATGCTGAAGATTGACAGAAAAATGTAAGAAAATGGAAATTTTCAACCAAAGGTTTTGATGGAGTAGGTTCCACCTCTGAAAATAACGTTCTTGCGAAGTAATTAACTATAATAATTCAGTTTTTGCTGATATTAAGATGTTGAGTTCCTTGCTGCACCACAGAAAACCACTAGGGGATGCTGTTGCTGCATGGTTTAGGATATCACTTGCAAGCTCTTCTGCCCCAGTAGTGCATCAGTGTGTCAGACCCATCACTGGAACGTGGTGCTGGTGTTGCGATAATTAGTGGGCACTTTAGCAGCCATTATGTTTTCTGACCCACCAGTTCCTTCTTGATCATAGTTGGGACCAGCACTAAGTTCACAGATGTGATCCAAAACAGTAACAGAGTTGATTGACATTTATTTTTTTCTCCTTCAATAGGGTTCAGGACAAATCACGCATAGCTGACCTGACATCAATCCCCAGATTCCTTCCGGAGATCACAGTGGGAGCCCATGAGTTTGATGAAATGTATCACGCTTACAAGCAGGTAAGAACATGGCGTAATCCCATATTCTTTGTTTCCGGTTTTATAAATTTAGTTTGTAAATCATTCGCAGGCTGACTGGACGTGCAGTTTGTCGCTGGGGATGGTTGATGTTTCTTCTTACACAGGCTGCATTTTGTTCTACACATCCAGCGTCATCCTGGTCACTGCCCAGTAAGCTGCAGAATCAATTGGCTGTTGTCCCAGGCCAGCAGGATATACGATGTGGAGGTGTAATTTCCCTTACACTCTTACTTGCCACAAGCAACCTTAAAATCATTTGCTCCGCTTTAACACAAGGGCAATAAGACTGGCTGCTTCTTCAAGAGAGCAGAGACCTTCAACTGAGGAGAGAAAGAACAATTCTTTCTATGGAAAGTTTTACCCTGTTTCAAGATGAAAGATAAAAGATTAGCTTTATTTTTCTATCTAACTATACAGCATGGAGTAGACCTTTCCAGCCTCTTGAGCCACACTGAACTGGCAACCCTGGACAAACCCGATTAGCCCTATCCTAATCATGGGGCAATTTACAAATGACCAATTAATCTACCCGGTATATCTGGGCTGTGGGAGAAAACCAGAGCTCCTGGAGGAAAGCCACGCAGTACAAGTTCCTTACTGGCAGTGGCAGGAATTGAATCCCGATCTTATAGCTGGTGCGCTGTATCGCTTTACACTACCATGCCGCCCCCATCCTCTCTGATGATGTTACAAGGAGAATTGAGTATAGTGTATAGGTGACTGGCACAGGTCCCAACACTTAGAGATTTTAACAGTTTCTTTGGGTTTGTTCAGCTATTGGCACCTCTAACTGCTGCTGCTTTCCATTGACAATATCTGGGAGAGTGCCTGCACTATCTATCATTGTTCATCTGTTCACACGTTTCAGTGCTAGACTTTTCCAGGCATTAATATTATTTAGTTTGACTCTGTGTTCTGTCGTGTATTAGGCCTGGTTTCCGTGGTTGTAACAATAATAAAACTATGAGTGTTTGTTGGCAGTAATAAGCTTGAAACTGTCAGACATTTCTGGGCAACACACACGCATATTTAAATATGAAAATCTGAACCTCACTGACTACGAATCTCTACTCTCATGAGCTGCACAGTTTGGCATCTTATTCTGGCTTTATCAAGGGAAGCCAGTGAACTGATAAAGATTCATAAGTATATTTGTGGTTATTAAACTTTAGGGGACTTGTGGATTATATAGATTGGGCAAGAAAATGGGTTTGAGACCAAAGTTTGATTGGACAAGATGGTGTTGAATGGCAGAGCAGCTTCGACGACATTTGACCTACAACTGCTATTTCTTGTAATTTTTATGTTCACAGCCTCAGGTATTTCTAAACTATTTTTGTAGACTTAGTGTTTCATCTAGTCACCTGCAGTGAGAGTTTCTAATAGTAAATGTTGGCAACTATTATTGTTGCATGGCAAGCTTCCTGGACCTAAATAAGCTGATTTTACATGCATGAATTGTAAATGATCGCTAAATAATTTATAACAGGTTTTTAATTTTCCTCAGAGACTGCAGATGCAGGAATCTC
Organism: Mobula hypostoma; assembly: GCF_963921235.1. NCBI lineage: Eukaryota > Metazoa > Chordata > Chondrichthyes > Myliobatiformes > Myliobatidae > Mobula > Mobula hypostoma. The sequence goes on along the minus strand of NC_086102.1, from coordinate 135,347,073 downwards.
GAGCAAAAAAAAGACAAACTACTAAACTGGCAGGTTGAGCAGTATCTGTGGGGTGGAGGGGGAGAGAGAGGAGGCAATTGTTGACGTTTGGGTTGAGACCCTCCATGCAGTTCCTTTGCCCTCCCCCAAATAATGTTGCTTGACCCACTGAGTTTCTTCAGTAGTTTTTCAGTGATTTTCTTTTATTCTCTAAGTTTTGATAGTTATCTTTCAAATGTTACGCCTGTGCTTCAGTCTTGAATTCCTTCTGCATTTTTACAAAATATTTGTTAAAAATTGTGTTGAGAATTTTTCAAGGGCTGCTCACTGAGAATGACATCATTAGTGCTTGAAGCCAGGAATACCCTGAAGCAAAATCTGACAGCATATTTTGCCAGACTTCCAGACACATTACAGGAATCATTACAAAATTCAGGCCATAATGAATATTTCTTGTTCTACCCCACCATGACTCAATGATATCCTGTCACCTACTCTACTTCGCATCATAAGACTCTTTGGAATTCTAATTATTCCAACTAATATAGCATACAATCTTTTCAGCAATTTTTTTTTGTTAAATTGATTTTTGGAATGCAGGCATAGCTGGTAAGGCCAGTATTGATTTTTGATCATTGCTATTGTGGATTTGTGGCCAAATTGACGCAGCAAAGCATGAACTGGAGAGCGAGGAATGAGCCAATGTTTGGCCAGTTTAAGTGCAGGGCCAGATTGAAGGAGGGGGACGGGCCAGTGTTCAGTTTGCTGCCCCTCGAGGTTTACTAAACACTGAACTGAGGCTGTGGCTTGCAACTAACGGGCTCCTGGTCTGGCTGCAGCAATGAATTGACTTTGTGGCTGTGGACTCACTTTCGTAAACTGTAGTTCTGTGTGTTATTCGTTTACTTTCTACTGTTTGCATAATTTGTTCTTTTTTTCCCACACATTGGGTGTTTGACGGTCTTTTTTAATGGGTTCTGTTGGGTTTCTTTGTTTTTGTGGCTGCCTATAAGAAGATGAATTTCAAAATTGTATATTGTATACATACTATGATAATCAATGTACTTTGAACTTTAATTGCAAATCCTTAATTACTATCAAGAAGGTAGCAATAAGCCATCTTTTTGAATTATTGTAGGTGTTTCATGAAGGTTGCCTCACAATGCATGTTCCAGGATTCGGAGTGAAAGTAATATATTTCCTAGTCAGGATCATATGTGACTTAGAGGGGAATATGAAGGTGCTGATGTTTTCTTGTACCCACTGCCCTTGTCCTTGGTTACTGAGGTTTAGGAGGAACAGTCAGAGTAGCCTGGATGCATATTGTAATCCATTTTATAGGTACACCGTTGGTGGAGAGAGTAAGTATTTAGGCTGTTGGGTGGTGTAAAAGTCAAGTGGATGCTTTGTCCTTGAGAGTGTTGAGCTTTTTGATGGTTGATGGCAGAGGACTCGTACTGGCAAGTGGTAAGTTTTCCATCATGGCTGATGATGGGAAAGCTTTGGGGAGTTGGGAAGTCGGTCATCGTAGGATACCCAGCCTCTGGCCTGCTCGAGTAGTTGCACCGCTTATCTGGTTGGTCCAGTAGAGTTCCTAGTCAATGTGACCCCCAAGATTGTGGGAAGTCAGCACCGCTTATCTGGTTGGTCCAGGCTAGGTGGTTGAACGTAGAATAATTCCTTTGATTTACGATGCCAATACAAACCAATCTCTTTTATCAACACATGGTTCATAATCCCTCTGTTACCTGTCTGTTCATGATGTGCCTATCTAAATGCTCGTAAATGTTGCTGTTATGTCTGCTTCCACCACTTCCTCTAGAAGCACTTTTCAGATGCTTGCCACTCTAAGAAAACTTGTCTCGTATATCCCCCTTTCACCTTAAAGCCACATCCTCTGGAATTTGACATTTGTACCCAGGGTAAAAGACTGACTATCTGTCTCTTTCTTTTTGAAGTTGGCCTTGCATGGGGTGAATTAAATTTGATCATTATCCCATGCCTGAATGTTGTCTGAGTCTTAATGTTATTGGTCTATGGTTGTTCATTAGTCAGTTGAAGCTCTCACCCTATTTTTGACCTGATGACCTTAGCAGCCTTAGACAGGAGTCCAACAATGCATACTTAATCAGCTTGTGAACTGCTAAATTGATGCAACATCAGATAAAAATCTGAATTCTCTGCATTGAAAAAGGATTTTTCACAGTTGGAGGTTAGATGAACAAAGAATGCACTGTGTTTCTCAATCCACCATCTACCATGAAAACCAGTATTGCTGTTGTTTGCTCTGAAGCCACATTAGACATTTCTCAGAAGTAAGCAATGGCACTTTTAAGCAGTCATTAAAGACACACATCTGTAATTTCTTGAGCATAGAAATAAACAAATTTCTATGATACAGAATCTCTCTACCCCATTCCTACCTAACTGATTATCCTTGTCACATTTTCCTGTTTAGATGTCTGTAGGATTCCTAGCAAGTCCCTTGGGTATCCCATCCAATGTCAGCTGTGTTCATTAGTTTATAAAGCTTAGCAAATAGGAAGATCTCATTATATACTAATGAGGTGGCTTCTGTTGAAATTTTACCCATCATGGTCCTTGATCCATTCACTGGATTTCCCCCGTGATCCTGCTTCCTCTGCTCGACCTTCTTGCTTGCAATAGAATGGCACCAGCAGATGTTGAGAGAGTTAAACCTACAGTCAAAGCCAAAGTCATGCGAGTTCTATATTCCTATCTGATTTTCTTCCCCAGTTTCATGAAATACTTCTTACTTTATATAACTTAGATCCTTCTTTGGAGAAGCCTTTCATAATATTCTTTGCTTTTTTTCTGCTTCCTGTGTTACCCTTTACTCCAAAGTCACAGTCATTCAGCATGGAAACAGGCCCTTCAGTCCATTGAATGGACAGGGATGGCACAGTAGTGTAGTGGTTAGCATAATGCTTTACAACACGCCAGCTGTAGGATTGGGCTTCGATTTCTGCTGCTGTCTGTAAGGATTTTATACACACTACCCATGACAATATACAGTGGGTTTTTTTCCAGTTGCTCTGGTTTCCACCAAGTTCCAATAAGATGTGTGGGTTAGGGTTAGTAAGTTCTGGGCTTGCTATATTAACATTGGAAGCGTGTCAACACTTGCAGACTGCCCGCACAATCCTCGCTGATTTGATTTGATGCTAAAGGCGCATTTTACTGTATGCCTCAGTGTACCTGTGACAAATAAAAGCTAATCTAGTGAATCCATGCCTACTACCAAGCACCCATTTACACACTAATTCCATTTCATTGACCCCACATTCCCAAGAACTCCCAGCTCACCCCCAAATTGTACCACTCACACGCTAAGGACAATTCGCAACAGCCAGTTAATTTACTGACCTGCACATCTTTGGGATGTGGGAAGAAACCAGAGCACCTGCATGGTGAGAATGTGCAAACCCCACACAGTCAGCAGCAGACGTGAGGCTTGAATCGAAGTTAGCTGGATCTGAGAGGCGGTCGCTCTGCTCATGCACTCATGCCAGCCTAAGCTTGATTAAATCATGTCTGGCAGTGTAATGATTTCACCAAACTCAAGTCTGCTGCTGGAGCAATTAGGCCACGGTATCCTTCAGGCCGGGAATACCTTCATGTTTCTTTCCGCTACTGTCCTGCCTTCTTGTTCTGCCTCTATAGCAGGGGTTGCCAACCTGAGGTCCAAAGGCCCCTCGGTTTATGGTAGGGCATGGCATACAAAGTGTTGGGAACCCCTGCTCTAGACCTTTCCCAATAGCTATCCGATGGAAGCGGCTGGTGGGTAAGCTAATGTTCTCGTGTCCAAGAATGAGAAAAACTCTTCTTTCCACCGTGTCCCCAGAATTTGGTGGGAGTGCAGGAGTTTTCTCTTTCTCCTTCATCAATCCCCATGGTGAAGTGGCCAAAAAACCAGCACTCAAATTGGGAGGCCAGGAGGGCAGAGTGATATCTGGTTCAGATTTGTTCTCAGTATCTTTCGGTGGCTTGGTGAAATGTTTAAAGTTTAAAATGGTAATTCAAAATTTTGGAATATATTATGGATATGAAGGACGGATTTTATGCATTGGAAAAGATGTATTTTCCGGTTTTTAGGAATTAGTGTTACGTTCAATTGTACTGTCCATTTCCCTCACAAGTAGGTCAAGTATCAGTTAGTGGAAAGAATTTCCAAGGCAGAGTGCATCAATTAATGTAGTTAGTTTTATTTCCCAATCCAACTCCTTTTGTATAATTTGCCAAGTTTAGGACGTGGCTGTTGACCATCAAAAGCTGGAGTCCGTGATTATTGGCAAACTGGTCGGGGACTTTAAGGACAATGATAGAACTGTTCCTTATCCAGGCTGGATTTTAGAGCTAGAAGGGCATATTTCATTATCCAGGACCCCTGCCCCTTGCCCCACACACAGAAACATCAAACCATAAATGAGTAAACTGCGGATTTAAATCAAACTAATTAAAGACGTTGACTAAGGACCTTCAACTGAAGTGTCCATTGCCAAAAATACATTTGGGTTAGTGTAATGAGTGGTGACCAAAGAGATTTTTGTCAAAGCTGTGTTTTTTTTTATGATTAATGAAATGAAAAATCTGCCATGGGAAAGCAAAAGAATGTTTTGAGCCAGTCACAGTGTCCAGCACAGAGACTGCACATTTCTGTTCTGGCCGCAAACCACAACTCTTCTATGCAGCCTCTCATGTTAAAGGCATTTTTGGCAGCGCAGTTCAAAGCTGGCTATTTTTAGTCTAGCCACAAGCTGAGTTGTTACTGTGAAGGAAAGAGGAAATGTGATCTCAGGGGATGTGTCAGGGTTAATGATTCTGTGGAAAGCAATGTAAGACTGACATTAAACATAAAGATGAAGCAAAAAAAAAACCCACAGAATATTGTTCACCGGAAATCTTGCTTTTACTTCTGTTTTGAACAGAGGTTTTGCTCCCCTTGGGACTAAATTTATCTCTGACCTTTTTATATTGTTCTAAGATGTTTAGGGTCATTGGGGTGCTTTGCACTGAAGATGAGAGAAGCTTTATAAAGGACAACTGATTATTCAGATGTGATTTTTATTTCGTATTTAGCTGAGGTTGTCTTTGGGGATTGAGTGTCTTTAATGTATTTACTTTGCCCAGTTCTTAAGGCTATTTGGCTGAAATATTTGGGAAATACATGGAAGGTTGTAAACGAAAAGGGCAGGGGCGCTTATTGCATACTTGCAAACTCTTGTCCTCTTAAGCACCACATTAAATAATGGATGGAACTTACCACAGATGCATGTGACTCCTTCTGGGAATAATCAACTAATCTTTTTGTTCTACCAAAAATATGGGCAGTTGCTGAAGGGTGCTGTGATCTCAGCACGAGACTGACAGGAGCTGCTCTGCCTTCCTCTCTACTTCCTACCCTGGGAGTATTGATGTCAGGACTTATTAAAGCCTTAAAATAAAAACAGAAAATGTTAAAATATTCAGTAGGCCAGTAAACACCTGTGGAAAGAGAAACAGTTCGTGTTTCAGGACCATCCGCCAGAATCTAGAAATCAAGTTTTAATTTGCAGAAAAAATGGGAGAGAACAGGGGATCAAAGGGGAAGATCCAGGACAGGCAAACACTGGAAGGAATTAAATGGCACAAATTGTAGTGGTGTTGGTGAATAACAAAAGGTATACCGGGGATGGTGTAAGTAGCAGGCTGTGAATAGCAGGGAGACGAGGAGGAGCAAAACAGTGCTGTTTCTGTGAAATTAATAAATTTGATGTTGAGTCTTCAGCCTGTAAAGTAAGAACTCAGAAGGTAAGATGTTGGGCTTCATTGGAGCAATGTAGATGGGGATGGGATGAAAAATTACAGTGACAGGAAACTGGAGCCTCCAGATGCCCAAATACTGAATGGAAGAGTTTTTCAAAATGGTTACCTGATTTGCTTGTGGTCTCTCTAATCAAGAGGAGACCTCTTACCGAATTGCAGACAGTACGTGAAATTGGAAGAGTGATAAGTAAATGAGTGCTTCACCAGGAAGGAATATTTCAGTGTGAAAATTATGGGAAGTGTTTTGGGTATTGGTAATCTATCAGCTATGATGAAATGGGTTCCCCTCTGCATCCTGCTTCACTCTCATTAAGCCTCTTAATTTCATTTCTTCCTTGCTGCCATAACCCTAGTTCTTGCTCTATTTTCATATAAAATTCTTCGCAAATTTTAGTAAAATGGAAAATGCAGTACAAATAGGGGAATTTGCTTTCAGAATTATTACAACATAAAAGTTGCTGGTGAACGCAGCAGGCCAGGCAGCATCTCTAGGAAGAGGTGCAGTCGACGTTTCAGGCCGAGACCCTTCGTCAGGACTAACTGAAGGAAGAGTGAGTAAGGGATTTGAAAGCTGGAGGGGGAGGGGGAGATCCAAAATGATAGGAGAAGACAGGAGGGGGAGGGATGGAGCCAAGAGCTGGACAGGTGATAGGCAAAAGGGATACGAGAGGATCATGGGACAGGAGGTCCGGGAAGAAAGACGGGGGGGGTGGGACCCAGAGGATGGGCAAGGGGTATATTCAGAGGGACAGAGGGAGAAAAAGGAGAGTGAGAGAAAGAATGTGTGTATAAAAATAAGTAACAGATGGGGTACGAGGGGGAGGTGGGGCATTAGCGGAAGTTAGAGAAGTCGATGTTCATGCCATCAGGTTGGAGGCTACCCAGACGGAATATAAGGTGTTGTTCCTCCAACCTGAGTGTGGCTTCATCTTTACAGTAGAGGAGGCTGTGGATAGACATGTCAGAATGGGAATGGGATGTGGAATTAAAATGTGTGGCCACTGGGTGATCCTGCTTTCTCTGGCAGACAGAGCGTAGATGTTCAGCAAAGCGGTCTCCCAGTCTGCGTCGGGTCTCGCCAATATATAAAAGGCCACATCGGGAGCACCGGACGCAGTATATCACCCCAGTCGACTCACAGGTGAAGTGTTGCCTCACCTGGAAGGACTGTTTGGGGCCCTGAATGGTGGTAAGGGAGGAAGTGTAAGAGCATGTGTAGCACTTGTTCCGCTTACAAGGATAAGTGCCAGGAGGGAGATCAGTGGGGAGGGATGGGGGGGACGAATGGACAAGGGAGTTGCGTAGGGAGCGATCCCTGCGGAATGCAGAGGGGGGGGGAGGGAAAGATGTGCTTAGTGGTAGGATCCCGTTGGAGGCGGCGGAAGTTACGGAGAATAATATGTTGGACCTGGAGGCTGGTGGGGTGGTAGGTGAGGACCAGGGGAACCCTATTCCTAGTGGGGTGGCGGGAGGATGGAGTGAGAGCAGATGTACATGAAATGGGGGAGATGCGTTTAAGAGCAGAGTTGATAGTGTCGGAAATGGACCAGGTAAACTTGAGGGCAGGGTGAAAGTTGAAAGTTGGAGTCAAAGTTAATAAAGTGCAGGAAGCAGCGCCAATGCAGTCGTCGATGTAGCGAAGGAAAAGTGGGGGACAGATACCAGAATAGGCACGGAACATAGATTGTTCCACAAAGCCAACAAAAAGGCAGGCATAGCTAGGACCCATACGGGTGCCCATAGCTACACCTTTAGTTTGGAGGAAGTGGGAGGAGCCAAAGGAGAAATTATTAAGAGTAAGGACTAATTCCGCTAGACGGAGCAGAGTGGTGGTAGAGGGGAACTGATTAGGTCTGGAATCTGAAAAGAAGCGTAGAGCTTTGAGGCCTTCCTGATGGGGGATGGAAATATATAGGGACTGGACATCCATGGTGAAAATAAAGCGGTGGGGGCCAGGTAACTTAAAATCATCGAAAAGTTTAAGAGCGTGACAAGTGTCACAAACATAGGTCGGAAGGGATTGAACAAGGGGTGATAAAACAGTGTCGAGGTATGCAGAAATGAGTTCGGTGGGGCAGGAGCAAGCTGAGACAATAGGTCGGCCAGGACAGGCAAGTTTGTGGATCTTGGGTAGGAGGTAGAAACGGGAAGTGCAAGGTGTGGGAACTATAAGGTTGGTAGCAGTGGTTGGGAGATCCCCTGAGCGGATAAAGTCGGTGATGGTGTGGGAGACAATGGCCTGGTGCTCCTTACTGGGGTGACAATGGCCTGGTGCTCCTTAGTGGGGTGACACCTCCCTCCCCTTTCTAGATCTTTCTGTCTCTGTCTCTGGAGACAGCTTATCCACTGATGTCTACTATAAGCCTACTGACTCTCACAGCTATCTGGACTATCCCTCATCTCACCCTGTCTCTTGCAAAAACGCCATCCCCTTCTCGCAATTCCTCCGTCTCCGCCGCATCCGCTCTCAGGATGAGGCTTTTCATTCTAGGACAAGGGAGATGTCTTCCTTTTTTAAAGAAAGGGGCTTCCCTTCCTCCACTATCAACTCTGCTCTTAAACGCGTCTCCCCCATTTCACGTACATCTGCTCTCACTCCATCCTCCCGCCACCCCACTAGGAATAGGGTTCCCCTGGTCCTCACCTACCACCCCACCAGCCTCCAGGGCCAACATATTATTCTCCGTAACTTCCGCCACCTCCAACGGGATCCCACCACTAAGCACATCTTTCCCTCACCCCCCCCCCGCATTCCGCAGGGATCGCTCCCTACGCAACTCCCTTGTCCATTCGTCCCCCCCATCCCTCCCCACTGATCTCCCTCCTGGCACTTATCCTTGTAAGCGGAACAAGTGCTACACATGCCCTTACACTTCCTCCCTTACCACCATTCAGGGCCCCAAACAGTCCTTCCAGGTGTGGCAACACTTCACCTGTGAGTCGACTGGGGTGATATACCGTGTCCGGTGCTCCCGATGTGGCTTTTTATATATTGGCGAGACCCGACGCAGACTGGGAGACCGCTTTGCTGAACATCTACGCTCTGTCCGCCAGAGAAAGCAGGATCTCCCAGTGGCCACACATTTTAATTCCACATCCCATTCCCATTCTGACATGTCTATCCACAGCCTCCTCTACTGTAAAGATGAAGCCACACTCAGGTTGGAGGAACAACACCTTATATTCCGTCTGGGTAGCCTCCAACCTGATGGCATGAACATTGACTTCTCTAACTTCCGCTAATGCCCCACCTCCCCCTCGTACCCCATCTGTTACTTATTTTTATACACACATTCTTTCTCTCACTCTCCTTTTTCTTCCTCCGTCCCTCTGAATATACCCCTTGCCCATCCTTTGGGTCCCCCCCCCCGGTCTTTCTTCCCGGACCTCCTGTCCCATGATCCTCTCGTATCCCTTTTGCCAATCACCTGTCCAGCTGTTGGCTCTATCCCTCCCCCTCCTGTCTTCTCCTATCATTTTGCATCTCCCCCTCCCCCTCCAGCTTTCAAATCCCTTACTCACTCTTCCTTCAGTTAGTCCTGACGAAGGGTCTCGGCCTGAAACGTCGACTGCACCTCTTCCTAGAGATGCTGCCTGGCCTACTGCGTTCACCAGCAACTTTTATGTGTGTTGCTTGAATTTCCAGCATCTGCAGAATTCCTGTCGTTTCAGAATTATTATTTGTTTTTTTTCCACAGGTCAATTAAAAATAAAACAAAACAAATTGTGAAACCGTGACTACACTGTGTATACAGAATATCAATTATTTGTGTGTCCTTTAGCTGGAGTTTACAGAGAAGCAAATAGAAATTTCAGACTGGATTTCCCACAACTTGTACAAAGCATTCACACCTTGGTACCTTTGATGATTTTATTTTCTCTCTGTTTCAGCTCCCGGGTCGAAAGTATGAGAAAGGTTTCAATGCTGACGTTGGGGACAAATGGATCTGGTTAAAGTAACTGTGCAGCTTCCAAAAGAACAATTAAAATTGATTTAAGAGGAACAGAAAGTGGTAAGGAGAGGGAACTCTTTGCTCTCATGTGAAAAACTGGTGTCCCACTGAGCTAAGCACAGCAAACCTGTCTGCAGTTGCTCTCAGTCTGTTCAGAATTTTGAGCACCTTATTAATTGACAGGTATCTAATAAAACTTAACATTGAACTCACTGGTGTCCTGTCAATCTAAATGAAACAAAGTGTGATGACATGTAGCAGACTTACAGTAGATATGAATTCCATATGTAAGATAGATATGGCACCAATGTGCTATGGGAGATTGATTGAAGTGGTATATCATCGTTCTGTAGTCTAGTGAAAGGTGTGCTCCCTAACCTGGAGAAACACTTCTGATAAGATGTGCCCACTTACATTATCTAAGAGGTTTGTGTTTCCTAAACCTGTTCCCTGATGGTGACCAGCTACACTTCAACAGCTCTCATAGCCCTTCCATTGATATTGTTAATCTAACTGTCCAACATCCAGGCTCGGGCAGAATTTTTCTTGTTGATAAAGGGGAGGATTAAATAACATGAGATCTAGAACATTATTTCTTCATGGTGGATGATTTGCAGAGAATCCACGGGAGAGTCATTTAATTAATTTTCAATATGTCACCTTATTTGGATGAGTTGGAACCCACCTCAGAAGAGTGTTGCTGTAGGAACTTTTAATTAAATATTCTAAGATGCTACAGGGAACTTATGCATGGCAATTTGTTTCAAATATAATAGTTAAGAAGGGCCCGGAATCCAAATGCAAGTTATCCAAGGCCTGATCTAGGTTGGGTATGGACCTTTGGAATGGGCTATTCTCTAATAGATATGATCTCTTGCATTCCTATAAGTGAGTGTGGTTTTGTTTCTAGCTGGTATTGTATAGGGTTGTTTTGGGCTCCTAACATTTTTCATATTGCTATGTTCCTATAATATGGGCATTTTCTAAGTTAAAGTGGAGCCCTGTTTTCAGAATTAATTGGCTTTGGAAGCTGTGCAGAGGAGGTCCACCAAGTTGATTCCAGAGATGAGGGGGTTAGACTATGAGGAGAGATTGAGTCACCTGGGACTGTACTTGCTAGAATTCAGACGAAGAGGAGATCTTATAGAAACATATAAAATTATGAAAGCTATAGCTAAGGTAGAGGCAGGAAAGTTGTTTCCAATGCTAGGTGAGACTAGAACTAGGGGACATAGCCGGTAGGTGGAGATGAGTCCATAGTCAGAATAACCATGGTCTTATTGAATGGTGGAGCAGGCTCGACGGGCCAGATGGCCTACTCCTGCTATTTCTTTTGTTCTTATGTTCAGCTGTATGAACTCCGCCTTCCTCAACACCATCAACTTTTAAGGCTCCTGTTAAAACCTTATGGTCACGTGTCCCAATAAGTGCAGATGTGTTGTCAGATTTATTTTTATTCTGTTTCTGAAATAGCCTGTTACAGGCGCTTAGTACAATTCGGATATCAAATAATGTTACATTATACAATAAAATTGTGGTAAAATGAACATAAATCAAAAACAAAATGCTGTCACAAAGTGAAAGAAATGAGAAAAAGTTGAAAATACTCATTAGATTAGGCAGCAGCTGCTGACTTTTGATGCAAGGTTATTGTCTGGATATGTTAACTCTGCAGATAGAGCTGCCTGATCTACTGAGTGATTTGTTTTGCTTTATTTGAGAGATGTTTGTCTCTGTTACCCTATTCTGCTGAAAATGGGAATTCAATCTACATTTTGAAATGAATCCAAAAAGTCACATTTGAAATGCACAAGGTTTTTACAGTTGTTCAAAGACAATAATCCTTTATCTGATCATTCTTTTATCTGATAAAGGATTATACAGCCAGACCCTGCTTAATGCGAGGATGTGTTCCTCGGAGGTGGAACACGATGTAAATCAGTGCTGTGCAAGGTCATTATAACATTACGTAAATGAACATGCATGCCTGATTTTAAAAAAATCAAACCCAAGATATATGATATATTACTTACTGTGTGCACAGTAATTCGTGGAGTAGAAAACATGCAAATAGGCCTAACCTGCACATCAGTGGATCAGCAACACATCGCAGCAGCAGCGGAGGGAAGTGGGTGGTGGTTGCGTCTTAGAGGAGGGACCAGTCTGTGGATCCTCCTCTAACTTTGATGGCTTCTTCAAGTAGGTGTCGAGATTTGACTGCATTTTCTTAAGTTTCTTCTTATGAAGCAGTTCTCGGTAGCAGGAAATCGTGTCAAGAGCATCTCTCTTTGCTTTATTGCTTCACTCTCAGTCAGGGTCATTATCAATGAGCTGGTCCATGATTTGTGTGATTCTGGTGATGCTAGTGCTGAGGAATTTTGTGATGAGGCTTCTTGCTGGTGTTTCCTCTTCTCCATCCAGGTACTCAGATTCACCCAGGATGCGTTGTTCTGCCAATTCTCAAAGCTCTTCATTATTAACGCTCTCACCATGACAATGCAGTAACTCTTCAACATCACTGTCATTAGCATCCTGTAATCCCGCTTCATTGGCCAGTTCAACGATGTTTTGGATGACTGGTTCCGCCTGAAATCCTAGAATATTGTTGCAAGCTTCTGGCCATAGCTTCTTCCACACTCCATTCATGCAGTTTGAAGTTACTTCATCTCAGGCTGCTCTGATATTGTCTACAGCTTTCATGATGTTGTAGTTTTTCCAAAATTGCCTGATGGATTGTTCGTCTTGCCCTTTTATTTCCCCTGCAAGTTGCCTGAATGTGCAACAAAGGTCATAGGCTTTAAGATTCGATATTGTTCCTTGATCCATTGGTTGGAGTAATGAAGTGGTGTTGGGTGGAAGGTAAACCACTTCTACAGGAATGCAGATCTGAAATGTGTCAAGATTCTCAGGGTGACCTGGGGTATTATCGAGCACCAACAATGCTACTTGTCCAGTGACAGCAGATTGTCCACAAAGTCTATCATTGATTGAGTTAGCTGTGGGAAGATTACGGACAGCCTGGGAGCATGCACTTTCTCTTGTACGGCATCATGATGGAACCAAAATTGGGTGTGAACTTTTCCCCATTATGGTGTCACCTGGACTTGTATAAGAGCAAGGTTAGAATGCAAAATTGCTGTTCCACCATTGCCTGCAGCTCTTCTAAAAATATTAGCTAAGGCCAAAAGCCCAGTGAACGTATGTGCTTATTTAATATAAAATCAGATTTAGTGATAACACATTCCTTTATTTAAATGATTTGTAGTCTACCTGGAATTAACATAAATACTTTTACATATGCTGGAAATCCAGAGCAACACGCACAAATTGCTGGAGAAACTCAGCAGGTTGGGCAGTGTCAATGGAAGTGAATAAACAATCAATGTTTTGGGTTGAGACCCTTCATCAGGACGTTTCCTCTGGAATTAACACACTGTTGTTAATGCAGCATGAAAAATATAAGATAATGGGTGTTTTTATTATGTTTATATCATGTCGACAAAAAAGGCCTTTATGGGCCGAGTTTTTCCCACGGATACCTGCATCAACTCGTGTTGTGTAGAAGACTTGCTGAGTGCCAGGCCTGCCCTTAGGCTCTCCTTCCACTTGCTTTGGAGCCGGGGTCTTGTTCCTGCTGAGAAGTTCCTCATTACGCATTGTACAACCACTTAATTTTTTTTAACCTATTTCCTTAGGACAAACCCAATAAGCACGTGTCTTCTGAAGCACAAGTTCAGAGTGCACCAAGCAATAATGGGCAATAAACGCTACAGGTGGGGTTCCCTCTCGCTTCAGAGAGGTGCTGCCAGCCCAGATCTTTGAATGTTTGGAAGTTCATAAAGTGATGCCGCATGTACACTTAAATGAAAATCAGCTTAGACCCCAGACGTTGAGCAAAACCTACCCCACACACGTTGACACTGTGTGCTGTGCATTTACAGAGATTGCTTCCCATTCTGTTCTACAACAGCATTGGCTGAGGCACAGGACAGATGAAATGATGTAAGCATTATTCTATTTCTATTGACATTCTTCCAATATTGTGGCCGTATCATATTATAAGAAGCCTCCGAACCAGGGAAGCGATTAGATAAATAGTCTATCTGTACCCCCTCTGCTTTCCTGCCAATTACAATTGTTGGTTAATGCTGACCTATGGCTGGTTGCTGGGCCCAAATTAAGAGCTTTGGTTTCAATATCAGGCAGAGTGAATGAATTCATAAAGGAAGAGCCACTTTCTTAGATATGCAATATTTTTCCACTAAACACTTTGGATTCTTGTTCAGGAAAGCTTCCCACGCACCTTGTGAGTGTCACAGCTTTTTGCTTAAGTCCTATCATTAAGCCGTTCACAGGCACCCATCCAGTGTGCGCTCCAAACGTGTGACTTGAAGTAGAAGCTTTGCCTTTGAGCGTGAGCCTAAATTCAGCTCATGATTGACAGGGATTGAATGTACTGCTGCCTACATCCACCCTCATATTTGCGAGAAATTTTGAAGCAGACTTCAGACAACATTACATTTTACTTAAAATATATAATTATCCACTAAATCTAGTGTCGACCACTAAGCATGAAAGGAAATAAATAGACATTGCATTATGTTCACACATAATACTGGCACATTTTATTTTAATGTTTAGCCAGCAACCATCTGGAAGTTTGAGCATCTTTTAAAATCATACATCGATCATTAAAACTTGCTGATTTTGATTTATTTTCTAGCTGATAACATGCACCTAGATTTGAGAACATATTTCAAAACATAAGCGACCATGTATCTCTGAACGTTATACATGCTTTTTTTTATTAGAGTCATTAATTACAGGCAAATGTTAACTGGAAGAATCATGTTGCGTTACTTCTGAAAGCATTATTGAAATGGCACTTTAGTGTATGTTTTATTTTTTTCCTTTTCCAGCTTGATATCACCAGAATGGTATGGCAGAAGGGACCCATTTCTTGGCAAGTGTAAATAGCCATGGGTCTCAGAGATATCAGATGTGCATTAAGAAGTTTTGTCTCACTGCAAGCAAAACAGTCCTCGCTGCACGATACATGTTGAAATATTCACCATTGTTTAAAACAAAACCTTTGTAAAAATAAATGAATGGGTGGGGAGTCTGGCTCTTTGGAATGTGCTGCTGAATGTTAATGTACACAGGGAATGTGAGCATTTATTGTTGCCAAGTGACTTTGGTTGGTTGCCAGGTTTTTGAAATGGTGTTGCTGTAACTGTAATCTCCACTGATCTCAGTGAGCTTTTCCCTCTTGCTCAATCAAAATTTCGACATTCAAATTGCTCTGGAAATTTAGAATACAATCAGAGAATGTTGGAATCTCTCAGCAGGTCAGGCTGAAGCTGTGGGGCAAGGAACATCGTTGAGAATGCTAAAAGAAAAGACAGTCAAGCAAAACAGTCAATTGCTATTCACCCATGCACAGCAAGATCCCACAAATAGCACTCTGGAATGATCAGGCTATCTGATTTGGTGCTGCCATTTTAAAAGAGAAAGATCATCTTCCCTGAGGGAACCTTTTGCATCCACGTGATTAAACAGTCAGATTTCATTGTGTAGTCAGCTCGTCAACCAGAACAGTATTCCGTCAGCCCTGCACTGCATTGTCAGTTTATTGCCAGGCTGATGTGAACCCATAGCTCCTGATGTAGAGGTGAGAGGCTCTCTAGCTGAATATGGTGGTAGGAATTAAAAACAGAGGCACAGTTTGATCGGTCAGTTATATGAACACACCAGAGACTTTGAGAGTAGGATTTAGGCAGTGCAGCAAATAGAGTTGTTGCCCCATAGCCCCACTGACCTGCTGTTTGTGTGGAGTTCACACCTTCTCCCTGTGACCAACGGGGTTTTTCCCTGGGTTTTCTGCTTTCCTCCCACACCCCAAACACAAGCAGGTTGGTGGGTTAATCAGCCACTGTAAATTGCCTCTAGTGTGTAGGTGAGTCAGGGAAGGGATACAGAAAAATACACTGGCCCAGCTCATTTGTGCCAACCCAGAGTCAATGAAAATGTGTGGAGAATAAAAATGGATTTAGTGTAGGCTACACCGGCCTACAAGGCTCGGGACAGACTTTTAACTTTTTTAACATATGAATGGGTGGGTGATAGTCAGCACAGGCTCAATGGGCTGAAGGGACTGTTCCTGCACTGTATTTATGACTAACAGGCTGAATGTCAGGAGATAAGAATGGAAAGGTGAAAGTTGAGCGAGAATTGCAAATGATTACAGTGTCTGTAGCTGAGTCCTGGTAGACAGTCCAGCACAAAAAGGGAAGCTTAAACAGTGAAACTCAGATAATCTGCCCTGCCTATTCAGAGATCCTGATGTTCAGCATCTGGCTTGCCAGATGATATTTGCTGAACATGTTTCCAACTCGCTGCGACTCTGATCCCAGACTCCCTTTAAACCTATCGGGTTTACTGGAAAATAGAGTACTGTCTAATGGCTAACAAAAAGTGAGTGTGGAAAATCTGCTGATCCAACCCCACCAAATGCTGTGCTTGTCAGATCAGTGGCGTAGGGAAGGTAAATGGAAGACAGAGAAACTTTATCATAATGAAGAATAGAGGTTCTTCAAGGCAGCATTTCAGGAAGCAAAAGGACCATGAGTTACAAGTTGTGGATAGTAGAAATCTGAAATAAGAGGAAACATTTGTTGAAACTCAATGTGTCAGATGACACCCATTAATGGAGAATCCAGCAGGCTGGAGTATTTCTGTGCTGTATCTCAATAAACTAGAACTGGTAACCATAAGACATACAGAATTAGGCCATTCAGCCCATCAAGTCTGCTCTACCATTCCATCATGGCTGATTTATTATCCCTCTCAATCCCAATGACTTGGCCTCCACAGCTATCAATGGTGATGACTCCCAACAGATTCAGGCTAAAGCAGTTCCTCTGCATCTTTGTTCTAAAGGGACACCCCTCTTCTGAGGCTGTGCCCTCTGGTCCTAGATTCCCCTGCTATAGGAAACATCCTTTCCACGTCCAGTCTATCTAGGCCTTTCAATATTCAAAAGGTTTCAATGAGATACCCCTCATTCTTCAACGCTCCAGCAAGTACAGGTGCACACCCATCAAACACTCCTCATACATTAACTTTCTATTCCCGGAATCATTCTCAGGAACCTCCTCCGGACTCTACAATGCCAGCATATAAGGGGCCCAAAACTGCTCATAATACTCCAAGTGCCATGTTACCAATGCCTTATAAAACCTCAGCACCACACCCTTGCTGTTACATTCAAATCCTCTTGAAATGAGTGTTAACATTGTATTTGCCTTCCTTACCACTGACTCAGCCTGCAAGTTAACCTTCATGGAATCCTGCACAATGACTCCCAAGTCCCTTTGCAGCTCTGATTTTTGAATTTTTTTCCCGATTAGAAAATAGTGTACACTTTCATTCCTTCTACAAAAGTGCATAACCATACACTTCCCCACACTATATTCCATCTGCAACACACACAAAATCCTGGAGGAATTCAGCAGGTTGGGCAGCATCTATTGAAAAGGGTAGACAGTTGATGTTTCAGGCCGAGACCCTCCATTGGGATCAGAAAGGAAGGGGAGAAGTCAGAATAAGAAGGTGGGGGGAGGGGAGGAAGTACAAGGTCACAGGTGATAGGTGAAACTGGAAGAGGAGGAGGGGGGTGAAGTAAAGAGCTGGGAAGTTGATTGGTGAAAAAGATAAAGGGCTGGAGAAGGGAATCTGATAGGAGAAGGTTGAAGACCATGGGAGAAAGGGAAGAGGGAGGTGATGGACAGGAAAGAGGAGAAAGTGTGAAAGGGAAACATGAATGGGCAATGGTGAAAGGTGGGGGAAATTACCGGAACTTTGAGAAATCAATGTTCATGCTATCAGGTTGGAGGCTACCCATTGGGAACGTAAGGTGTTGCTTCTTCATCCTGGCAGCAGAGGAGACCATGGACTGACATGGTAGAATGGGAATGGGAAGTAGAATTGAAATGGGTGGCCACTGGGAAATCCCACTTTTTGTGATGGATGGAGTGAAGATGCTCGATAAAGCAGACTCCAAGTTGGGGCTCACCGATATACAGGAGGCCAGACTGGGTGCATCGGATGCAACAGACTTCAACAGACTCGCAGGTGAAGTGTCGCCTCATCTGGAAGGACTGTTTGGGGCCCTTGGTGAGGGAGGAGGTGTAGGAGCAGGTGTGGAATTTGTTCAGCTTGCAAGGATAATTGCCAGCAGGGAGATCAGTGGGGAGGATCAATGGAGTCATGTAGGGAGTGATCCCTGTGGAAAGTGGGGCAAGGGAAAGGTGCTTGGTAGTGGGATCCCGTTGGAGATGGCAGAAGTTACGGAGAATTATGTGGGGTGTTGTGAGGACAAGAGGAACCCTATCTGTGGAGTGGTGGCGGGAGGAAGGGGTGAGGGTAGGTGTGCGTGAAATGGAAGAGATGTGGGCGAGAGCAGCGGTGATGGAGGTTGCTTTGGATTTCCAGCATCTGCAGATTTTCTCATGTTTCTGACTATATTCATCTGCCATTTCTTTGCCCATTCTCCTAACCTCTCCTTCTGCAGACTCTCTGCTCCTCCATATCATCCACAAAACTGTCAATTCTGTTATCCAAATCATTGACAAATAACGTGACATAGTCCCAACACCGATCCCGGCAGTGGAACACTTCTAGATACTGAGTTTCCCCTTAAGGAAACCATGCTGACCTTAGCCTATTTTATCATGTTCCTCCAAGTACCCTAAAACCATATTCTTAATAATGAACTACAATATCTTCCCAACCACTTGAAATCTGGCTAACAGGCCTATAATTTCCTTTCTTTTGCCACCTTCCATTCTTAAACAGTGGAGTGGTATTTGAATTGTCCAGTCCTTTGGAGCCATTCCAAAGCCTAGTGATACTTGAAAGAACACTACTGGCACCATGGTAGCATAGTGGTTAGCACAATGAAATCACAGCTTGAGGCATCAGAGTTCAATTCTGGCTCCATCAATAAGGATTTTGTCCCTGTGTCTGCATGGATTTCCTCCAGTTGCTCCAATTTAATCTCATGGTCCAAAGTTTGTAGGATAATTGGTCATTGTAAACTGTCCTGTGATTAAGCTAGAGTTAGATAGATGGGTTGTAGGGTAGCATAGCTCATTGGGCCAGGAGGATCTGTTCTGTGCTGTATCTGTAAACAATAAAAAATAATATGGCCACAATCTCTTAAGCTTCCTCTTTCAGAACCCTGTGGTGTATTCCACATGGTCCAGCTGATTTATCTACCTTCAGACCTTTCAGCTTCCTTAAGACCTTCTCCTTAGTAATAGCAACTACACTCTTCTGCCCCCTGACATTCTCAAATTTCTGGCATTCTGCTGGTGTCTTCCACAATGAATGATGATGCAAAATACTTAGTTTGACTACTTTTCCTTTGCCCCCATTACTACCTCTCTAGTGTTGTTTTCCAGGGTAAATTATCCACTCTCGCCTCTCTTTTACTCCATATATCTGAAAAAAAACTCTCATTATTGGCTAGCTTACCTTCATTTTTCATCTTTTCTCTCATTGCTTTTTTTAGTTGCCTTCTGTTTTTAAAAGCTCCCCAATCCTCTAACCTCAATAATTTTTGTTTTTATGCTGTCTGTGACTTCTCTTGTCGGCCACAGTTGCCACATCCTTTCTTTAGAATGCCTCTTCTTTGAGGTATATCTATCCTGTGCCTTCAAAATTGCTCCCAGAAACTCCAGTCATTGTTGTTCTGCCATCATCCCTGCTAGTGTCCCCTTCCAATCAACTTTGGTCAAATTCTTTCTCAGACTCTCTCAAAGTGAATCTGACAGCAACACTGATCTTACTTGTGTTCCATAGTGAAAGAGAAGTAAAAAAGCAGTAGCATAGAGGCATTTAGACACCGAAAGAGGACTAGAGGGATATAGATGTGCCATTGAATTTGGCATGATGCTCAGGATGGACATCATGAGTCAAAGGGGCCTATTTCCATGCAGTACTGTCCAATCTCTATGTGTTAAAGACAAGAATTAGGAACAGGAAATACGGTTGTAATGAATTTTGATGAAGCTACTGTATGTGGAGAAACTGGAGGAGAGATTGTTCTTAGTGCAGAGGAATTGAAGGATCATTTGACAGGAATTATTGAGTGACCAAACTGACTTTGAAGGACAACAGCTGCCTGCATGATTCTACAGTGCTGCCAAAACATCTTGGAACAAGCCCTTGTTTGTTCAATTTATAACTGCAACTCACACCATTGGAAGAAGGCTCAGTAAATACATGTGTGAAATTGGCACCACCAAACAGAAGGCCCCCAGTCAGATTGCTAAACTGGATTGGGGCACTCTATCATGTAAGAGGGATACCTCGGTAAAATTCCTACTATTAGCCCCTGTCCAGAAAACAATAGGTTGTTCTGTAGTTCAGTCCCAGTACCACCAGCAATTGCACTAACTGGTCTCTCTGTATGCATAAGCCTAAGTAATGAATGGTAGGATACTTGAGTCTGGCTGGGAACTTCTTGAACAGCCAGTTCCTTCTCTGATACTCACACGTGCTTGCTGTTCTGGGAAGTATCACTAGAAATTGATCAAGGTCTTTCAGATGCTGGGATTAAGATGGACTAAATTTGCCTTGTTAATTTTCCTAGGGCTTAATTTAAAAGTAAAGGATTAGTTTGCATAGCTGCCTTGTTTAATTGTGCTCACAGCAGAGTCTAACTTAACCTTTCTGACCCATTACAAAGTTGCAGTCTTGCCAGCACAGTGGCCAAATATCATGGATTAGGACGATTATCTGGCACTCCTATTTTCCCAATCCTCCCAGTTCACAGATTCTGCCATATTTTGGCTGCTTTCAGCCCTGACTTTATTTGGAACAGGCGGTAAGATCAGTACTGCGGTATGGCTTCCTTCACAAAGGCTCCACCTTGTTTTGTGATAACCATTTTTAGGTTATTCTGAAGTGATGCAGAAATGTTGCTTGCTGAACTCGCATGTACAGCAGCAACAACTTCACTGAATTGAGCTGCAAACAGATGGCGCTCAAGGTCAAAATACTTAAGATTTGTTGCAATAGTAAAATCCATTCGTTAAAACATGCTGCTCCTTTTTCATATTCTTCGCCCCCCGCATTGTTATAAAATTGTGAAATAATAGAAATCGGATTCAGATTTATTTTTTTATTTATCACACACTGCAGCATACAGTGAAATGTGTAATTTGCATTAACAACCAACATACCTGACGATGTGCTGGCGGCAGCTGTAAGTGTCGCCACACATTCTGGCACCTACATAGCATGCCCAGAATGTTCAGCAGAACAAAACAGAACATACCAAGCAACAAAAGTGAAACAAGCCCTGCTCCCCCTTCCCTCCCATCATCCACCCTTCTGCACAAATCCTATACTAATCCCATTTTATTCTCCCCACATTCTAATTAGCTTTTCCCAGATTCTATCACTCACCTATGCACTTGCTGCAATTTAACCTACCAACACGTAAACTTTTAGGATGTGGGTGGAACCCAGAAGCATCAAGTGAATCCCGTGCAGTCAGAGGGAGGATGCACAAACTCCACACAGCAAGTAGCCTGAGGTCCAAATTGTTTCTTCCCACATCCCAGTGTTGTGCGGGATGAATTGGAATCAGATCAGGTTTAAAGTCAATGCAAAACTAATAAAATCTATAAATTACAATAAGAAGTTTACATAAAGCAAATAAAGTGCAAAAAGAGAGGGCAATAAAATACTGAGGGAGTGTTCGTGGGTTCATTGTCCATTCAAAAATCTGATGCCAGAGGGGAATAAGCTGTCCCCGAAACATTGAGTTTGTGTCTTCAGGCTCCTGTACCTCCACTGAGAAGGGCTGGTGGGTTAATCTGCAGATGTTGATGGGAATGTGGGGAGAATAAGAAAATAACAAAATGCTGGCAGAACTCAGCAGGTCTGGCAGCATCTAGGGAAATGAATAAACAGTGGATGTTTCGGGCGGAGACCCTTCATCAGGACGGGGAGGGGAAAGAAGCCATAATACACCAGAAGCTGCAGAGAATAATGTGTGGATGCAGAGGCTCATGCGGTGGTAGGGGAGGAAAGGAGGAACTCTATCCCTGTTAAGGGGGCAGAATGATGGAGTGAGTATGAATGTCCAGAACATGAAGGAGATGCTGGTCAGGGCAATATCAATGGTGGAGGAAGGGGAACCCCATTCTTTGAAGAAGGTTGACATCTCTGGTGTCCTGGAAAGGAAAGCCTCACCCTGGAAACAAATGCGGTGGAGAAGAATGAGCTGAGAAAAAGGAATTGCATTTTTACTGGAGACGGGTAGGAAGAAATATAGTCAAGATACCCATGGTAATGGGTTTTGTGTAGGTTGGATATAACTGGATGGTTGATGGTTTGCATGTATTCAGAAAGAAATGATCTGTTTCTATGCTGACTCTATGACTCCTTCAGTACAGCCTAAAAGTATCTTGTGCATTTATTTTTTATCGAGTCTCTAGGTAAAAGTTGAATTCACAATCTGCAGAATCAGGTGCAAATGGTAGCCACTAAACCACAGCTAAAGCTGCAGCTAGAAACATTTTCTTAACTCCATACCAGAAGAAAGACAAATTGGCCTTGAAGACAGAGCAACATAGATTTATCGAGTGGATTTTTAGATGAGAAGATTGCATTGTAAGAGTGATTGAAGTAACTTGATCTATTACCATGGGATTTAAGAATGAGAGCTGATCTCATTAGAGGACAAGATTCTGAAAGGGAGCAACTGGATGCCAATTCCTTTCAGTGAAGAGTTCAGGACTGGAGGAAGTCAAGGAATATTTTGGAGTGAAGAATGAATGAAGATTTTGGACTCACACAAGAAACTTCTTTATGCAATGAGTTGTGAATCTCAAAAATACTCAGGTGGACATTCTGTTGTGGAGTCTTCTCAAGGGATCTTGGTGATGGGTTAGAAAGATGTGTGCGAGGGACTGGATCAGGGAGAATATTGAGCACAGAGGTTGATAGGCCATCTGACTTACTCCTGCTGGTAATTCTAATGTTCTGATTGTATGTTCACAGAACTGTAATCACATTATCAGCCATTACATGGTTACTCTGAGTCATTCATTTTCTTTAGTTATAATCAGAGGAACTGAATATTTCCCAGTAATTGCCAAAAGTAATACCTTCAGACCAAAGGAATCCAACTGGGGAGAGCAAGGAGCAATGGAAATCATCACTAGAAAGGGCAAGTGTTATAATGTAAGGAAAACAGTTGTTTATATTGATATCTTCAAGAAGTCAAGATATCTTGTTAATTATTTTCACTATTTTAAATTAAAACTGGCATAAGGAACATGAGAGAACTGCAGAAACACTGCTGTCAAAATAGTGAATTAGAGTTAAAATTGTTCTGCTAATGAACTACTGTATGGGAATCCACAATGAAAGGTAAGTGGGTTGGTTTTCATGTCCGTGAGCTCAGTGTGAATGGTAATTCTGACTGTGTGCCTCTAAACCTGCCAGCGAAGCTCAGCCAGATATTCGACTCCTGATCCTTGCACTGAGATCTCAGGTGCACAAGGAATCCCGTCTGCGGGCAGGTCTCACCACCTCCCACTTGGGATTGGGCCAACACTCCTTGCCCAGTTCATCAAGTATTTCTTAAACATCTGCTAAATGGGGAGTAATGACCAGCTCTACACAGAGACAGCAATACACCATTCAGTTCGCCTACTCCCTCCTGGATCTAGCCATTATTGCTCAGACTATGTCTAATCTTTCCCATAACTCTCCATCTTCCCAACCCGCTTCCATAAACCATAATATCTTTGCTTGACAAGTATCTCACAATCTCAGATTTTAACTGTTCCTTTGGTAGCCAATAGAATGTTTCATGATTCCTATTTGACCTCCTAATTTCTTAAGCACGGTCTCTCCTCCGACCTCCTTTGATTCCAGTAGCCCATATCATAGCTTAGTTTTCTTTTTCCTGATCATATTTTCAATGAATGTTGCCATCCAAGGTTCCCTCTTCTTGCCATGTTTTCCATTAATCCTTTCTGGTATATGCTGGCCTTGAAGCTCTTACTAACTTTCTTTTAATAAAGGTTCCCACTTGATAGATGTTGTTTTACCTGCAAATGTCTATTCCTAATCTACTTTTGTGAGGTACTGCCTTACACTATTAAAATCAGCTTTTCCTCAGTTCAAGAACTTAAGCTGAGGATCAGCCTTATCTCTTTCCAGAACCAACTTGAAATTTAAAATAATTTTGATCACTGTTTCCAAAGAGTTCTGCCACCAACACTTCTACTATCTGCCCAACTTCATTTCCCAAGATAATATAGAGGATAGTCTTGTTTCTTGTAGAAATGTCTACAGAATGTCTCAGAAAATACTTTATTCAGCGCCCAAAAGTATGGATCACTTCACAAATTTTAAAAAGGAACTGATGTGGGAAAGTGTACTTTTCTGACTGGGTTATTGGTTCATAGTCCAAAAATGATGCTAATATTAAAAATAGAAATGAGCTTTACAATTGAATTCAACAGAATGGAAATGCAGGTGGATGAGACATGATAGAACAGAGCTGTGAGTGGAAAGTGTGCTTTGATTCATAGTGAAGCAAGGAAACAACCTTGTGGGTTTGAGTGTTATGCCTGGTTGACATATTCCCACGTATCACTTGGCTTTGTTCATTGGGACTGTCCTCAACCAGGGACCTGTGCATAAAATTTAGCTTGACACATGAGATCTGTGTTGCATTGTCAGAGGTGCCCTTGATTTGATGGATGTGAAATTTTGAGGCAAATAAGACTGTTTGCAGAAGAGCAGAGAGTTTTGTGGTGTCCCAGATAACGTCACTAATCCTGTAAAAACTAACAATAGACCTGTCATTGTAGTTGTCCTACAGTTTCTACTGTATGTGGTTGTGGTGGTTTTCAAATTTTATTGCTTGCTAGGCAAATTCCAATGTTGTAAAGCACTACCTGTGATTATTTGCTCATATCAGAAAAGACTTGTGGTTCCCAAGCAATAAACAAACTGCTGGAGGAATTCAGCAGCTGTGGAGGGGAAAGGAATTATTGATAGTTCAGGATGATGTAGTTTCTTAATTTGCAACATTAACAATTCTTCACCCCCCACCCCCATAGATGCTGCTGAACCCATTGATACCTCCCAGCAGTTTGTTTTATGCTCCAGATCCCAGTAGCAGTCTCTTGTGTTTCTGAATCCTATTTCATTTAAAATTCTTACAACTAGTAGGTTCAGGGACTATTCAACTCTTCAGCATAAATTGGACTGGAAAAAAATGAGGGTTTACAAATAGAAAACCCTGGTCCAATTTGCCGTACTTTGTAGCCACCCATAGGTTATTTTAACTGGGATTGCAAAGGTACAGTGCATTTTTAGATTTTCTGTGGTCACATAATGCTCGATGGGAATTTAAGTTATTTCTTTACTCAGCCCACATATTCACTGCAGGCAACATTACCATAAAATGAATTGAGCTGCCGATTCTGAGAAGGAAATCTTGTGGTTTTGAACAGCCAGATTAAGCAAGTTGCCAAACCCCGAGTGTCTGTGTTTTGAAAGCTATTGTTTATTAGAAGAAAAATAATCTCTTCATCTTCTCTGAAAATCTCGCAGAGAATCTCCAGAGTTACTTATGGTAAAAACAATACCATTTCGTAATTATGAAAAAAATGCATCCATCAACAGACTACACTTATCAATTTCCTCACCACTTGTAGCAAATACAAAGGTTTGAGGTTGAATCAGAGTTAAATTCTAGTTTGGATGCTGTGTTTACTTCACTGCAGTGAATAATTCCTGGTAGCTCTGCTTCTGCAAAGTATGAGTTAACTTCCTGATTGTGGCTATGAGATAACCAGTTAACAGAACATTCTTAATCAATTAATTTACGCTGAATATAGTAGTCCTTCTTAAAAAGTCTCAAAGAGACACGTAAAAACAGTTTAAGACCGTAAGACCATAAAAGGCGAGAGCAGAATTAGGCCATTCATTCTATCGAGTGCGCTATGCTGTTCAATCATGGCTCACTTACTTTCTCTCTCAGCCCCATTCTCCTGCCTTCTCCCCGTAACCATTGGTACCCTTAAAAACCAAGAACATATCAACCTCCGCATTATATGCTGTATACCTAATGACTTGTCACTATCATGAATAGAATTCCATCAGCCATGGTGCTCAAATGATTATGCACAGAATTATTTAATATGGGGCACATCCTCAATTTCTCAGCTGCCATGCCATCGATGTGCAAGATTTTCTCATTAAATTCCTTACACAAGACCATAGATGATTAGACATAGGAGCAGTATTAGGCCATTCAGCCCATCAAGTCTTTTCCATCACGAATGATTTATTATCCCTCTCAACCCCATTCTCCTGCCTTCTCCCTGTAACCTTTGATGCCCTTACTAATCAAGAACCTATCTGCCTCCACTTTAAATAGACTCACTGACTTGGGCTCCACAGCCGTTTGTGGCAATGAATTCCACTATTCACCACCCTCTGGCTAAAGAAATTACTCCTCATCTCCGTTCCAAGGAACATCCTACTATTCTGAGACAGTGCCCTCTGGTCATAGACTTTCCCGTAATTGGAAACGTTCCTCTTCACATCCGCTCTATCTAAGCCTTTCAATATTCTTCTAAGCTCCAGCAAGTACAGACGCAGAGCCATCAAACACTCCTCATACTTAACCCTTTCATTCCTGGGATCATTCTAGTGAACCTCCTCTGGACACTCTCCAATGCCGGCACATCTTTTCTTAGATATGGCACCCAATACTGCTCACAATACTCCAAATGCAGGCTTACCAATGCCTTATAAAGTCTCAGTATTACTTCCTTACTATTATATGCTTGTCCTCTTGAAATAAATGCTGACATTGCATTTGCCTTCCTTATTACTGACTCAACCTGCAAGTTAACCTTTAGGGAACTCTGCAATAGGATTGCCAACTCCATTTGCACCTCCAATTTCAGAATTTTCTGCCCACTTAGAAAATAATCTACACCTATATTCTTTCTACCAAAGTGCATGACTATACACTTCCCTACGCTGTATTCCATCTGCCACCTATTTACCCATTCTCCTAATCTGTCCAGTCCTTCTGCAGACTCCCTGCTTCTTCAGAACTATCTGGCTCGCCACCTATCTTTGGATCATCTGCAAACTTGGCTTCAATGCCATCAATTCCTTTATTCAGATCATTAACATGTAATGAGAAAAGTGGCTGACCCAACACTAGTCACTGGCAGCCAACCAGATAAGGCCCCCTTTATTCGCACTCTGCCTTCTGCCAGTCAACTAACCATCTGTCCATGCTAATACAGTATAGTTCCTGTAATACCATGGACTCCTATCTTGTTTATCAGTCTCATAGAGGACACCATGTCAAAAGCCTTCTGAAAATCCAAGTAAATAATATCCACTGACTCTCTGTTGCCTATCCTGCCTGTTATTTCCTCAAAGAATTCCAACAGATTTGTCAGACATGATTTCCCCTTAGGAAAACCATACTGACTTCTGATTCTAACATCTTGGCAATGTCAGGCTAAATGGCCTATAATTTCCTGTCATTTGCCTCCCTCCTTTCTTAAAGAGTGGAGTGATATTTGTGACTTTCCGTCCTCCAGAACCATTCCAGAATCCAGTGATTCTTGAAAGATCACTACTACCCCTCCACAATATCTTCAGCTCCCTCTTTCAGAACACTAGCGTATAATTAATCTGATTCAGCTAACTTATCTACCTTCAGACCGTTCAGCTTCATAAGCACCTTCTCCTTAGTAATAGTGATTACACTCACTTCTGCCCCTGACACTTTCAAATTTCTGGCATGCTGCTGGTGTCTTTCATAGTGAATACTGATGCAAAATACTATTGAGTTTGTCCGTCATTTCTTTGTCCTCCATTACAACTTCTCCAACGCCATTTTCCCTTCCTAATCTTCTTCTAAGACACACAGGCAGCACAGTGGCATAGCTCATAGAGTGGCTGCCTCACAGCTCCAGTAATTCAGGTTCAGTCCTGACCTTTGCTGCTGTCTCTGTGGAGTTTGCACGTTCTCCCTGTGACCATGTGGGTTTGCCCCGAGTACTCTGGCTTCCTCCCACCTCCCAAAGACAAGAATGTTGTTGGGTGAATTGATCACTGTAAACAGTCCCTAGTGTGTAAGTGACTGAAAGAATCTGGGGGAAGTTGATAAGGATGGTTAGAGAGCGAGCAATGGGATTAGGATTAGTGTAATTGGGTGGCGGATGCTTAGTACAGTCTCAGTGGGCCGAAGGACCTTTTCCCATGCTGTATCTGTTTATGACTTTACACTTTAAAACCAGCCCCTTCTCACTGAGAAATTTGGTAACCTGCTTTAGCTCCTCTTCATTCAGATCTGAAGACATCCCTGTGCAACACGTTGTGATGTTTTACTGCATTAGAGATACTTCAGCAATGCCAACTCTGTTTTAATGGAAGGAAAAGACCTGTATGTGAGCTATGATCTGTAATTAACTCACGAATCCACACATCCTTGGAATGTAGGAGGGAACCAGAGTAACCAGGAGAAACCAACACGGTCATGTCACAGGGAGAACTTGCAAACTCCACGCAGACAGTGGCAGAATTTAGGATTGAACCTGGGTCTCTGGAACCATCAGGCAGTGACTCTACCCACTGTACCATGGCCCAACATGGGCTCAGTGGCATTATTGGGTGGTGGAGGAGAATCACCAGTTGGGGCTACAATGCAGACTGAGGATGGGCAGATATATGGTTACGTGAATAATATTTGTCCCTTCAAATGTGGTCAGTTTTAAATCCATGTACAAACACCTCAGTAGACTGATAAACAACTGACACCAGCTTCCACAAAATTTCCAGTTACCCTTTGAGTAACACATTACAGAGAAGCCAAGAATCTCAGCCATGCAAAATTGGCAAAACAGGAAAATGATTTGCCTTTTCCAATGTGGAATTCTGTTCGTCAAAACAAAAGAGCTCCTCCTCCTTCTCCAAGTTTTTTAATAAAACTCATGACTGCTTCTCGTTGTATCTCAATTGAGTTTTGTGGCTGAGAGTATGAGTAAGTGTGGTTGATGAAGCTTGATTCATTGCCAGTTGGATAGGAATGAGTAGTGGGAAGGGGATGGTCTGTGAGCAAGAGTGGGGTTTGAAACTACCACGCATCCTTTACATTTAAGGAAAACTATCAAAGTCAGAGAGCCATAGAGCAGTACTGCATGAGAAAAGGCCTTCTGGCCTATCTGGTCCATGACAACCACAGCATCCTCCCTGCTAGTCTCAGATGCTTGCATTCAGCCCATAACCCTCCAAGCATTTCCACTTCATGTACCTATCCAAATGCTTCTTAAATATTGCAGTCGTGCCTCAACCGCTTCCTTTGGAAGCTCATTCCAGGTACTCACTATACCCTTTGTGTAAAGGAGTTACCACTCAGGTTTCTTTTAAATCTCTCCCTTTTTATCTTGTGTCTAGACCCTCTCTTTTGGACTTCCCAACCCTGAGGAAAAGACTATGACCGTCCACCTTATCCATATCCTTCATGATGTTATAAACTTCCATGTAGTCACCTCTCATTCTCCTACACTCCAAGGAATAAAGATCCACTATGACTGACCTCTCACTATAACTCAGGCCCTCTAGTCTACTGTACCCTCTCCATTTGACAATGCAACACTCACAACACGCTGGAGGAACTCAGCAGGTCGGGCAGCATCCGTGGAAAAGATCGGTCGACGCTTCAGGCCAGAACCCTTCGTCAGGACTGCAGAGGGAAGGGGCAGAGGCCCTATAAAGAAGGTGGGGGGAGGGTGGGAAGGAGAAGGCTGGAAGGTTCCAGGTGAAAAACCAGTAAGGGGAAAGATAAAGGGGTGGGGGAAGAGAGGCAGGGAGGTGATAGGCACGAAAGGTGAAGAAAGAATAGGGGAAAACACAATGGGTAGTAGAAGGAGGCAGAACCAAGAGGGAGGTGGAAGGCAGCTGGAGGAGGGGGCGGAGTGATATAGGGATAGGGGAAGGGAGGGGTGGGAATTACCAGAAGTTGGAGAATTCTATGTTCATACCAAGGGGCTGGAGACTACCTAGAGAGTATATGAGGTGTTGCTCCTCCAACCTGAGACATTTGACAATGTCTTTCCTATAACAGGGTGAGTAAAACTACACAATACTCCAAGTGTGGTTTCACCAACGACTTACAACCTTCCCTACTCCTAAGCTCATTGGCTGACTGATGAAGGCCAGCATGTTAAACACTTTCTCCACCGCCCTATGTAGCTGCACAGGTGCTTTCAGCGAACTGTGGACTTATACTCCCAGGTCCCTCTGTTCCAGAACTCTTGTCAGTGCCCTGCCATTCACTGTATATGCCCCACCCTAGTTTGAAAGCTCTCCGTAGCCTGAAATCTATTACTAATTCTTCGTTTGGGACGGGTGTTGAATTCTGAATCAGTCTTTATTGATTTATACAACATGCAGAAAAGTGGAACTGTCCCATCACACGCCAGGCTTGTACCATATAAACAGTAGAAAAGATTTGTGGCCCCAGGAGATGCTGCAGGATACTTACTGCATGATACCCAGCTTCTGACGTGCTCTTGTAGCCACCAGTACAAAACAAGTAGGGTGTCTATTTAAAGGAGAAACTGAGGATACTGATGGTGGTGGTCTGGGCAATATTAATGCCATTGAATGTAAAGGGCAGGTGGATGGATGAGGATAGGGTGCATCGACACACCCTCAAGCACACACACTTGCTGGAGTTACCAGATGGTGATGCAGCCAGTCAAAATGCTCCCCATAATACATTTGTAGAAGTTTTCGAGTGTTTTAGTTGACAAACCAAATCTCCTCAAAGTCCTAATGAAATACAGCCTTCTTTATAGCTGCATCAATATGTTGCGTCCTGGTCAGGTCCTCAGAGATATTGACACCCAGGAACTTGAAATTGCTCACTCTCCCCACTTCTGAACCCTCTGTGAGGATTGGTTTGTGTTCCTTTGTCTTACACTTTCTGAAGTCCACAATCAGCTCTTTGGCCTTGCCAGCATTGAATGCAGCATCACTCAAATGGCCTAATTCTGCTCCTATGTCTAATGGTCTTATGGTCTCCCTTCCAGTGAGACTTGTGGGGGGGAGGGAGGTGGGAATGATGAGGGGACACTGTACAAATCAGTGGCTTGGTCTTCATTCAGTTAACATCATGTATAAGATGCAATGTTAAAGTGAATGCCCTTAGGAAGGGTTGATCTTTGATTGGTTTAATTTAATTTTTGTGCGGTACAAATCATCCACTGGCCTGGATGAGAACAGCAGCTCCCAAGACACCTGACTTACTCACCTAAAGCCTATTCACCAATGTCCAGTTTGCATGTTACCAGAACCACTCAGCTCCAGATCTCATCACAGCCTAGTTCCTGATGGAGCCAAGGAGATGAACTCCATAAGTGAGGTGAGATTGGTGCCTTCAACGTCAAGGCAGCTTTTCAATGATTGTGGTATCAAGGAACCCTGGTAAAGCAGGACAATGGACATTAAACTGAAGACACTCCATTAAGTGAAACATAGAACATTACAGCACAGTACAGGCCCTCTGACCCACAATGTTGTGTCAATCTTATAATCTGCTCCAAAGTCAATATAACACTTCCCTCCTACAAAGCCTTTCATTTTTCTGCTGTCCATGTGCCGATCAAAGGGTTTCTTAAGTGTTCCTAATGTATCTGCCTCTTCCATCACCCCGGCAGGGCATTCCACACACTCACCACTCTGTATAAAAAAACTTACCTCTGACATCCCCCCCCCCCATACTTTCCTCCGATCACCTTAAAATTATGCCCTCTTATATTAGCCATTTCTGTCCTGCGAAAAAATCTCTGGCTATCCACTTCATCTATGCGTCCCACCATCTTGTACATCTTTATCAATTCACCTCTTTTCCTCATTTTCTCCAAAGAGGAAAGCCCTAGCTTGCTGCACCCTCTCTAATACATGTAGTGCCCTGCACCCTCTCTAAAGATTCCACATCCTTCTTATAAGTCATACCTTTCATAAAGGAAGTTGGTTGTGGTTGTCAGAGGTCTATCATCTCAGCCCCAGGAATTCTATAGGGCAGTATCCTGGGACCAACCATCTTCAACTGCTTCATCAGTCGCCATCCTTCTGTAATAAGGTTAGGGGATGTTTACTGATGACTGCATAGTGTTCATTCCACTCACCATCAAATAAAGCAGCCCTCCCTGCATGCAGCATGACCAGGACAACATTCAAGCATGGGCTAATAAGTGACTAGTATCCTTAGTCGCCAAGAAGTATCAGGAGCTCACCACCTCTAAAACAGAGTCTATCTGCCAACCCTTTACATTCAATTGCATTACCATTGCTGAGACCACTACCATTAGAACCCTTGGCATCAACTTTAATCAGAAACTCACCTGTACCACTGCACAAATACTGGGGGCTACAAGGGTAGGTCAGAGGCCAGGTGTCATGCAGTAAGTGATTCGCCTCCTGGGACCTAAAATCTTTTCGACCATCTACAAGGGTTAGTGGGACGCTCTCCAATGATTGGATGAGTGGAACTTGTGGAACTTCACTAACTCTCAAGCAGCTCAACACCAGGGTAGCACAGTAGAGTAGCAGTTATTGTATCACCACGACAGCGCCAATGATCCGCGTTCAGATCTGTGGCTGTCTGTGAAGAGTTTGCACATTCTCAACTGCATGGGTTTCTTCCAGATGCCCTGGTTTCCATTCCAAAGACATGGGTTAGTAGGTTAATTGGTCACATGGGTGTAATTGGTCAGCAAAGGCCTGTTGGGCCAGAAGGAACTAAACCATCCTGGACAGAGCAAGCCACGGGATCAGCATCCCATCCACTGCCAGTGCACAGTGGTTGTAGTGTGCACCATCTGCAAATTGCACTGCATTTATACGCAAAGCCGACTCCAAATGCATCTCTTAAAACCCGTGGCTTCTTTCACCAAGAACAGCAGGCACGTGGAGCACTGCCAGCTGCAAGTCATACACCATCCTGACATGGAAAATGTATCATCTACACAAAATAATCTGCAGATGCCCCTTCCCTCTACAGTCCTGACGAAGGGTTCCGGCCCGAAACATTGACTGATCGTTTCCACGGATGCTGCCCGACCTGCTGAGTTCCTCCAGCGTGTTGTGAGTGTTGCAAATTTATCAGCTGTCACTTATCACTGCTGGGTCCGAATCCTGGAACACTTTGCCCAACAGCATGGTCGGAACCTTCAGAACAGCAGCAGGAAAGCATCTCATCACCACTTTCTCGGGGCAGCTTGGGACAAGCAATAAATGATGGTCTTGCCAGCGTTCAGGTCCCAAACAATAAATCTCAAAAAATATCAATTGTCCTCAGTCACAAGCCTAATCATCACAAGAATGGCAATACATTGAACAAGTTTAGAAGATACACATTTAGTGGCCACTTTATCGGATACCTCTTGTACCTAATAAAGTGGCCGCTGAGTGTATGCTCATGCTCTTCTGCTGCTGTAGACCATCCAGTTCAAGGTTTGGCGTGTTGTGCATTCCGAAATGCCATTCTGCACACCACTGTTGCAACACATGGTTATGTGAGTTGCTGTCACCTTCTTATGAAGCTGAATAGAGCTGCATTTTGCTCATGAGGTGAGGAGTTTCCTTTCTCATCGTAGACAGGTCATAGTGAATGAAGGTTCAAAGGTCAGACCACTGGAAATCTGAAACTACCATTGCAAGTTGTTTTAATAGAAGCATTTTCTTTTTAGGTTTGTAGCATGGTAACATAGCAGTTAGTCCAATGTTGTTACTGTGCCAGCAAGCTGGGTTCAATTCTTCTACTGTCAATAAGGAGTTGGTATGTTCTACCCATAACCACGTGGGTTTTCTTATTGTGTTCCATTTATCTCCCACATTCCAGAGATGTACGGCTTAGTAGGTTAGTTGGTCACATGGGTATAATTAGGCAGCATGGGTCAGAAAGGCCTGTTACCGCTCTGTATCTCTAAATAAATAAAAAGAAGTAAAAGAAAAAAACTATTGGATTTATTGTAAAATGTAGTGATGTGGAAAATCTTGGAAAGAGAGCTCCAATGTATTTTGAAATAACAGATGTACATATTACTCATAATTTTCCCAGAGATTGTGTCTGTGAATTGAAAAATTGCAAATCGTACTCTATTATTTAAGAAGAAGGGAATGAGAAATCAATTAACTCCATACCCAATATATGAGGACCTATTGTGAGGATGATACTGGACACAGAGGGTACGAGGTAAATTACAGGCAGGATAAAAGCACTGTAATTCAACCTTCACCCAATGCTTTATTCTCATATTCTGCAATGGAAGTTATTCTTCCCTACCACCGACACCATCAAGTTCAGACAACATCTATTTTGATTAAAATGGCAAAGAAGGACACGTCCATGTACGAATTCTAGCAAGTTAGTGCTTTGATTGGGCAGATGGTGCAGCACGATGGTTGGGCTTAACATGGTAACTATTTCCCCTACCACGTGCACCAAAGAAGATATAGCAGTGTAAATGATGATGTCTGTTGTGGACAACTCTCATTAAGTTACCACCCCAGAATTCTATTGAGTTTTATTACCTCTTGACTTTGTGAACAGTTACTAATCATGTTGTGAGTGATTTTATGGAGATGCAGTATTTAACATGAGCAAACAAACTACACATGATTCTAAATTCCATTGATTTGATTACTTCATTCAGGAAATATTTGGGCTGATTCTGGCCTGTGTAAAGGTGAGGGTTGGTGTACACTTGTTCATCAGAATCTGCTATTGTGGATAGGAGAATAACTGAGTGATTATAAAATATAGTGATGTTAAATATTCAGAGATGAATGAGAAAATTGGAAGCATTATTCTGCAATTTTTTCCTTCTGGTCATTTGCAATTATTGACTTGCTGTGGGATTTATGGTACATTTCATTTACCTTCAAAGACCAAAGAGATATGCAGTCAGATTTTTTACTCTGTGCCTTCCAAGTTTGTACTGTGTACACACTGCTCTGCATAATGAAGGAGAGTGAACCGAGTTTTTTTAAACATTGAACATGTTGTTTATTCAGTTATTGGAAAAGAGTTAAAGTTTTTAGAGTACCTAGCAAGGTGCATCTAGCATATATTTAATTTCATTTTCAATAAGCATGAGAAAAATGTGCAGTGTCCTCCTGTAGGATAGGTGTCAAGCAAAGATAGCTGAAGCAGCGGAGAGAACAGTGAAGTCAGACATTTCTGCATCAAAGTCAAAAGTCAAAATAAATTTATTTTCAAAAGTACATAAATGTCACTATATTCAACCTTTAGATTATTTTTCTTGCAGGCATTTACAGGAAAATAAAGAAATACAATAGAATTTATGAAAAGCTATGAATGACAAATACTGACAAACAATGTGCAAAAGCAAACAAAACATGCAAATAAATATATAATATTCAAAACGTGTGTCATGGAGTCCTTGAAAGTGAGTCTGTAGGTTGTGGAATCTGTTTGGCAATGAGGTGAGAGAAGTTATCCACGCTGGTTCCGGAGCCTGATGACTGTAGAGTAATAACTGTTTCT
Source organism: Mobula hypostoma (assembly GCF_963921235.1). NCBI lineage: Eukaryota > Metazoa > Chordata > Chondrichthyes > Myliobatiformes > Myliobatidae > Mobula > Mobula hypostoma. The sequence continues at coordinate 135,311,667 of NC_086102.1, read as the reverse complement.
GAACCTGGTGGTGTGACACCTAAGACTCTTCTACCTCCTGCCTAGGGTTACCAACTGTCCCGTATTATCCGGGACATCCCGTATATTGTGCTAAATTGGTTTGTCCCATATGGGACTGACCTTGTCCCGTATTTCCCCCGCTAAGGTACAGCGTTCCTATGAAACTGTTCGTAAGCCAAAATGGTGTGAAGTGAAGAAGCAATTACCATTAATTTATATGGGAAAAATTTTTGAGCATTCCCAGACCCAAAAAATAACCTACCAAATCATACCAAATAACACATAAAACCGAAAATAACACTAACATAGAGTAAAAGCAGGAATTATATGATAAATACACAGCCTATATAAAGTAGAAATAATATATGTATGGTGTAGTTTCACTTAATAGAATCGGCAAAACCGATTTGTAGAAAAAAAATCGGCACATACACACATGTGCACACAGGTGCCCGCGCAAGGCTTCATGGTCATGGTAGTCTTTCTCGGGGTAAACACAAGTGTCCCGTATTTGACTGCTACTTTTGTCCCTTATTTGGGAGTGAGAAAGTTGGCAACCTTACTCTTGCCCGCTGGTAGTTGCGAGAAGAGAACATGGCCTAGATGATGGGAGTCCTCAGAATGTCTCTCCAATTACAGATTCAGTCTTTAAAAGTGAGGACTGGGATGTCCACAGCCATCACTCTATTTTAAGGGATGTGTATTCTTAGTTTTCCTTGAAGTGGGTAGTGAAGTATTTCCAGTTTTACACGTTAATATTAATTTTATCAAGGCCTCAGTAACTGACTTAATCACATCACTCCTACTCCGATTACTTTATCCAGAAACTTTCACCCTTTCCATCTTACACACATGCTTCTGGAGTTAAACTGAGTTACTTTTGCAAAGCTGAGTGAACTGCGAATAGAATGCATTTTTTTTTCATAGATCTTTAAAGCTGCTGTGGGATGATGGCCATTTCTCTCGGCTTCCTTCCTGTTCCTTCCCTATTGAAGGAACTGTCATACGGTCAGGTCCAGTCTCGCAGACGCTGTTGCTTCTAAACCATTTGTCACCAGTGAATCTACACAGTGAATGATAGCAGTCCATTCAACCATCGTGGGCCGAAGGGCCTGTTATTGTGCTGTAGGTTTTCATATTCAAAGGCTGATCCCAATCATGGTTGACACCAACAGGCTGAAAGTGGGCTGGACTCACATAAAAGGCAGCAGGCGTTACTGATAGGATACACAGCCTCTTCTCTGTGTTAAGAAAATAATTACAAAGAGTGGCATTTACACAGAGGTTTCATATAGCAAAAGTTCACTGAAGCTTATTAACCCCAAATCCTTGGAGCAGAATCTCTTCCCTAAACTTGTATTAAAGAGATGATCAGGCACATCAAACCAGGAAACCTGACTAAGCTAACACTGAGAGCATAAAATGCTAATTCTAGGCAATACTTAGACTTAAGACCAAAGGACATAGGAGCAGAATTAGGCCATTTGACCCATCATCTGCTTTACCATTCCATCAAGGCTGATTTATTATCCCCCTCAACCCCATTCTCTTGCCTCCACCCTGTAGCCTTTGATGCCAGGACTAATCAAGAATCTATCAACCTCTGCTTTAAATGTGCTCAGTGACCTGGCCTCCACAGACACCCTCTGGCTAAAGAAATTCCTCTTCACCTCTCAATTCTGAGTCCGTGTCCTCTGGTCCTGGACTCCCCAACTACAGGAAACACGTGCTAGCGAGGGCAAGAATAGTAGGATCAGGCAGATGAATGCGTGGCTGAGAGACTGGTGCAGGGGGCAGGGCTTCAGATTCTTGGATCATTGGGATCTCTTCTGGGGGAAGTAGGACCTGTTCAAAATGGACAGGTTACACCTGAACCCGAAGGGGACCAATAACCTGGCGGGAAGGTTTAATAGAGCTGTTAGGGAGGGTTTAAACTAATTTGGCAGGGGAATGGGAACCGGAATGATAGAGCGGAGGAAGGGGAAAACAAGAATAAATCTAAGATAGTGAGCAGTAAAGATGTCAGGAAAGACAGGCAGGTGATGGGGCAAATTTGTAACCATTGGGATGAGTTGCAGTGAAATCAAAGCAAAAAGTACCAGATACTGGTCTTAAGGTGTTATACTTAAATGCATGCAGCATAAGGAATAAGGTGGATGATCTTGTCGTACAGCTACAGATTGGCAGGTATGACATTATGGCTAAAGGATGCATGTCTCTGGGAGCTGAACGTCCCAGGATACACGGTGTATCGGAAGGATAGGAAGGTAGGCAGAGGGGGAGGCGTGGCTTTATTGGTAAGAAAATGATATTAAATCATTAGAAAGAGGTGATATAGGATCGGAAGGTGCAGAATCTTTATGGGTTGAGCTAAGAATTCGCAGGGGTTAAAGGAACCTGATGGCAGTTATTTATAGGCCTCCAAACAGCTGCAGTGATGTGGACTACAAATTACAACTGGAAATAGAAAAGGCTTGTCAGAAGGGCAGTATTATGATAATTGTGGGGGATTTTAACATGTGAGTGGATTGGGAAAATTAGGTCGGCACTGGATCTCAAGAGAGAGAATTTGTAGAATGTCTGCGAGATGGCTTTTTAGAACAGCTTGTTGATCTCACTAGGGGATCAGCTGTACTGGATTGGGTATTGTGTAATGAACCAGAGGTGATTAGAGAGATTGAGGTGAAGGAACCGTTAGGAGGCAGTGATCATAACATGATTGAGTTAACTGTGAAATTTGAAAAAGAGAAGCTGAAATCTGATGCGTCGGTATTTCAGTGGAGTAAAGGAAATTGCAGTGGCATGAAAGAGGAACTGTCCAAAATTGACTGGAAAGGGACACTGGCGGGAAGGACAGCAGAGCAGCAGTGGCTGGAGTTTATGCGAGAAGTGAGGAAGGTGCAAGACAGGTATATTCCAAAAAAGAAGAAATTTTCGAATGGAGAAAGGATGCAACCGTGGCTGACAAGAGAAGTCAAAGCCAAAGTTAAAGCAAAGGAAAGGGCATACAAGGAAACAAAAATTAGTGGGAAGACAGGGGATTGGGAAGTTTTTAAAAGCTTACAAAAGGAAATTAAGAAGGTCATTAAGAGGGAAAAGATTAACTATGAAAGGAAGCTAGCAAATAATATCAAAGAGGATACTAAAAGCTTTTTCAAGTATATAAAGAGTAAAAGACAGGTGAGAGTAGATATATGACCAATTGAAAATGGTGCTAGAGAAATTGTAATGGGAGATAAGGAGATGGCAGAGGAACTGAATAAGTATTTTGCATCAGTCTTCACTGAGGAAGACATCAGCAGTATACTGGACACTCAAGGGTGGCAGGGAAGAGAAGTGTGCACAGTCACAATTACGACAGAGAAAGTACTCAGGAAGCTGAATAGTCTAAAGGTAGATAAATCTCCCGGACCAGATGGAATGCACCCGCGTGTTCTGAAGGAAGTAGCTGTGGAAATTGCGGAGGCACTAACGATGATCTTTCAAAAGTCGATAGATTCTGGCATGATTCCCAAGGACTGGAAGATTGCAAATGTCACTCCGCTATTTAAGAAGGGGGCAAGGAAGCAAAAAAGAAATTATAGACCTGTTAGCTTGACATCGGTGGTTGGGAAGTTGTTGGAGTTGGTTGTCAAGGATGAGATTACAGAGTACCTGGAGGCATATGACAAGGTAGGCAGAACTCAGCATGGATTCCTTAAAGGAAAATCCTGCCTGACAAACCTATTACAATTTTTTGAGGAAATTACAAGTAGGCTAGACAAGGGAGATGCAGTGGATGTTGTATGTTTGGATTTTCAGAAGGCCTTTGACAAGGTGCCACAGATGAGGCTACTTAACAAGATTAGAGCCCATGGAATTACGGGAAAGTTAGATACGTGGATAGACAGTTGGCTGATTGGCAGAAAACAGAGAGTGGGAATAAAGGGATCCTATTCTGGTTGGCTGCCGGTTACCAGTGGTGTTCCACAGGGATCCGTGTTGGGGGAGCTTCTTTTTACATTGTACATCAACGATTTGGATTATGGAATAGATGGCTTTGTGGCTAAGTTTGCTGACAATATGAAGATAGGTGGAGGGTCCAGTAGTGCTGAGGAAACAGGGAGTCTGCAGAGAGACTTGGATAGATTGGAAGAATGGGCAAAGAAGTGGCAAATGAAATACAATGTTGGAAAGTGTATGGTTATGCACTTTGGCAGAAGAAATAAATGGGCAGACTATTATTTAAATGGGGAGAGAATTCAAAGTTCTGAGATGCAATGGGACTTGGGAGTCCTCGTACAGCATAGCCTTAAGGTTAACCTCCAGGTTGAGTCGGTGGTGAAGAAGGCGAATGCAATGTTGGCATTCATTTCTAGAGGAATAGAGTATAGGAGCAGGGATGTGATGTTGAGGCTCTATAAGGCGCTGGTGAGACCTCAGTTGGAATACTGTGGGCAGTTTTGGTCTCCTTATTTAAGAAGGGATGTGCTGACGTTGGAGAGGGTACAGAGAAGATTCACTAGAATGATTCCGGGAATGAGAGGGTTAACATATGAGGAACGTTTGTCCGCTCTTGGACTGTATTCCTTGGAGTTTAGAAGAATGAGGGGGGACCTCATAGAAACATTTTGAATGTTGAAAGGCATGGACAGAGTGGATGTGGCAAAGTTGTTTCCCATGATGGGGGAGTCTAGTACGAGAGGGCATGACTTAAGGATAGAAGGGAACCCATTCAGAACAGAGATGCGAAGAAATTTTTTTAGCTGGAGGGTGGTGAATCTATGGAATTTGTTGCCATGGGCAGCAGTGGAGACCAAGTCAGTGGGTGTATTTAAGGCAGAGATTGATAGGTATCTGAGTAGCCAGGGCATCAAAGTTTATGGTGAGAAGGCGGGGGGAGTGGGACTAAATGGGAGAATGGATCAGCTCATGATAAAATGGTGGAGCAGACTCGATGGGCCAAATGGCTGACTGCTGCTTCTTTGTCTTATGGTCTAACACCATTTCCATATTCATTCTATCTAGGGCTTTAAATGTTCGATAGGTTTCAATGAGATATAGCACGCCCGCCCCCCCCCCCCATTGTTTTAAACCGCAGGAAGTTACAGGTGCAGAGTCATAAATCACTCCTCAAACATTAACCCTTTCATTCCTAGAATCATTCTCATGAACCTCCTTTGCACCATCTCCAATGCCAGCACATCCTTCTTAGATAAGATGCCCAAAACTGCTCACAATATTCCAAGTTTGTTCTGACCAAAGCCTTATAAAGCCTCTGCATTACATTCCTGCTCCTATATTCTAGTCCTCTCAAAATGAATACTAACATTGCATTTGCCTTCCTTACCCCAACTCAATCTCCAAGTTAACCTGCAGGGAACCTTGCACAAGAACTCCCAAGTCCATTTGCACCTCTGGTATATGAATTTTCTCCCCATTCAGAAAATAATCTGTGCCTTTATTCCTTTTATCGAAGTGCATGACCATACACTTCCCTACACTATTTTTCATTTTCCACTTCTTTGCCCATTCTCCCAACCTGTCTAAGTCCTACTGCAGACTCCCTGCTTTCACATCACCACCTGCCTCTCCACCTCTTTTGTTATTATCCGCTAACTTGGTCACAAAGCCATCAGTTCCAACCTCCAATTCATTGACATATAACATGAAACAAGTGGATCCAACACCAACCCCTGCAGGTCACCACTAGTTATCACAGGCAACCTGAAAAGGCCCCATTTATTGCCACTATTTGCCTCTTGCCAGTCAGCCAATCTTTTATCTATGCTGGTATCCTTCCAGTAACACTACGGGCTCCTATCTTTTCAAAGATAAGAGGCCTTCTGAAAATCCAGATAAACAACATAAACTGAGACTCCTTCATCTATCCTGCCTATTATTTCCTCAAAGAATTCCAACATATTAGTCAGGCCAGATTTCTCCTTCAGGAAACCATGCTGACTTTGGCCTATATTATGATGTGACTCCAACTACCGAGAAACCTCATCCTTAATAATGGACTCCAACAACTTCCCAACCACTGAAGTCAGGCTAACTGGCCTATAATTTCCTTTCTTCTGCTTCCCTTCCTTCTTAAAGAGTGGAGTGACATTTCTAATTTTCCAGTCATTCAGGACCATTCCAGAAACTAGTCATTCTTGAAAGATCAATGCTAACATGTCCACAATTCCTTCAGTTACCTCTGTCAGAATGTTGGGGTGTAGGTAACTTATCAACCTTCAGACCTTCCAGTTTCGCAAGCACCTTCTCATTACTAATAGCAACTACACTCACTTCTGCCCCCGACACTCTCAAATTTCTGGCCTACTGCTTGTGTCTTCCACGGTGAAGACTGATGGAAAATAGTTACTACATTTGTTTGCCATTTCTTTATCCCCATTACTACCTCTCCAGTATCATTTTTCAGTACGTAGTTTGATTTCCACTCATGCCCCACTTTTAGTCTTCATATATCTGAAAAATAATTGTATCCTCTTTGATATTATTGGATTGCTTACCTTCATATTTAATCTTTTCTCTCCTCATAGGTTCTTTAGTTGCATTCTGTTGGTTTTTAAAAGCTTCCCAATCCTCAAACTTCCCACTAATTTTTGTTCTATTATCTGCCCTCCTTTTTGCTTTAATGCTGTCTTTGACTTCTCTTGTTAGCTACGGTTGCATCATCCTCCCTTTAGAGTACTTCTTCATCTTTGGGATGTATCTATCCTGTACCTTCTGAATTGCCTCCAGAAACTCCAGCCATTGCCATTTTGCTGTCATTCCTGCTCGTGTCCCCTTCCAAACAGCTTTGGCCAGATCCTCTCTCATGCCTCTTAAATTTGCTTTACTCCACTGTAATACTGACGCATATGACTTTATCTTCTCCCTCTCAAATTGCCGGGTGAATTCTATCATATTATGAACACTGTCTCCTAAGGGTTCATTTGCCTTAAGTTCCCTAATCAAATTTGGGTCATTACACAACACCCAATCCAGGATTTCCTTTACCCTAGTAGACTCAGCCACAAGTTGCTCTAAAAAGCCACCTCATAGACATTCTACAAATTCCCTCTTGGGATTTGGCACCAACCTGATTTTTTTCAAACTACCTGAATATTGGAATTCCTCCATGACTATTGTAACATTGACCTTCTTTACATGCCTTTTCTATCTCCCATTTGTAATTTGTATCCTACATCCTTACTACTGTTAGGATGCCTTATATAACTCCCATCAGGGTCTTTTTATCCTTGCATTTTCATAACTCGACACGCAAGGATCCTACATCTTCTGATTCTATTTCATCTCTTTCTAAGAATTTGATTTCATTTTTTACCAACAGAGCCACATCACTGCGCAGCCCCCCCCCCACCTACTTCCCTGTCCTTTCGATACTGTGTGTATCCCCGGATATTAAGCTTCCAGCTATAATCTTCCTTCAGCCACGACTCAGTGATGCCCACAACATCATACTCGCCAACCTCTAACTGTGCGGACAACATTATATACCTTATCCTGCATACTACATCAAGTATGATACTTTCAGTCCTGTATTTATTACCCTTTTTGATTTTGTCGCCCTTTTACATTGCAACTCATCCTGCAGACTGCAAATTTGCCCTATCATCTGCCTGTCCTTCCTCAAGTCTCACTGCACACCACATCTACTTGTACACCAATTGTCCCATCCTCAGTCCTATCACTCCAGTTCCAATCCCTCCCCCCCCGCCGCCAAATTGGTTTAAATCTTCCCCAACAGCTCCAGCATGCTTTCCCGCAAGGATATTGAAGCCCCTTGTGTTCAGGTGTAGCCCATCCTTTTTGTACAGGTCATTCTTCCCCTAGAAGAGATCCCAGTGATCCAGAAATCTTAAACCTTGCCCCCTGCACCAGTCCCTCAGCCACTCATTCACATGTAACTAGTAGAGTGGATGGGGAGAACCAGTGGATGTGGTATATTTGGATTTTCAAAAGGCTTTTGACAAGGTCCCACACAGGAGATTAGTGTGCAAACTTAAAGCACACGGTATTGGGGGTAAGGTATTGGTGTGGGTGGAGAATTGGTTAGCAGACAGGAAGCAAAGAGTGGGAATAAACGGGACCTTTTCAGAATGGCAGGCGGTGACTAGTAGGGTACTGCAAGGCTCAGTGCTGGGACCCCAGTTGTTTACAATATATATTAATGACTTGGATGAGGGAATTAAATGCAGCATCTCCAAGTTTGTGGATGACACGAAGCTGGGCGGCAGTGTTAGCTGTGAGGAGGATGCTAAGAGGATGCAGGGTGACTTGGATAGGTTGGGTGAGTGGGCAAATTCATGGCAGATGCAATTTAATGTGGATAAATGTGAAGTTATCCACTTTGGTGGCAAAAATAGGAAAACAGATTATTATCTGAATGGTGGCCGATTAGGAAAAGGGGAGGTGCAACGAGACCTGGGTGTCATTATACACCAGTCATTGAAAGTGGGCATGCAGGTACAGCAGGCGGTGAAAAAGGCGAATGGTATACTGGCATTTATAGAGAGAGGATTTGAGTACAGGAGCAGGGAGGTACTACTGCAGTTGTACAAGGCCTTGGTGAGACCACACCTGGAGTATTGTGTGCAGTTTTGGTCCCCTAATCTGAGGAAAGACATCCTTGCCTTAGAGGGAGTACAAAGAAGGTTCACCAGATTGATTCCTGGGATGGCAGGACTTTCATATGAAGAAAGACTGGATGAACTGGGCTTGTACTCGTTGGAATTTAGAAGATTGAGGGGGGATCTGATTGAAACGTATAAGATCCTAAAGGGATTGGACAGGCTAGATGCAGGAAGATTGTTCCCGATGTTGGGGAAGTCCAGAACGAGGGGTCACAGTTTGAGGATAGAGGGGAAGCCTTTTAGGACCGAGATTAGGAAAAACTTCTTCACACAGAGAGTGGTGAATCTGTGGAATTCTCTGCCACAGGAAACTGATGAGGCCAGTTCATTGGCTATATTTAAGAGGGAGTTAGATATGGCCCTTGTGGCTACGGGGGTCAGGGGGTATGGAGGGAAGGCTGGGGCGGGGTTCTGAGTTGGATGATCAGCCATGATCATAATAAATGGCGGTGCAGGCTCGAAGGGCCGAATGGCCTGCTCCTGCAGCTATTTTCTGTGTTTCTGTGTTTCTGTGTTCTGTCATCCTATTCCTGCCCTGATTAGCACATGGCACTGGGATGGATTAAGTGATTACTGCTTCGGAGGTGCTGCTCTTCAGCCCGTTCCCTACCTCCCTATACTCACGGTGCAGGACCTCTCCCCCTTTCTCCCTATGTCATTGATGCAATGACCTCTACTGCTCACCCTCCCTCTTGAAAATATTCTGCAGCTGCTCTCACATATACTTGACCCAAGCACCTGGGAGGCAACACACCATCCTGCTGTCTCTTTCGCAGCCACAGGATCTCTTGTCTGTCCCACTAACTATCGAGTGTCTTATCACTATCGCTGTACTTGACTTTATCCTTCCCCGCAGAGCCTCAGAGCCAGCCACAGTGCCACTGGCTTCACTGCTGCTGAAGCTACGTCCTGATGGGTCATCGGACTATAAATTAATTAGAAGATTGGAACAAGATGGCTCAGGTTCAAAAACATTTCTTCCATATCAGAACAGCTGACACTTTCAAAAGATATCCAAAATCTGTCAGGGTAAAGGAAGGTTGTTTCAATCACTCAGGGATAGGGTTTTAAGGAGTGAAAGCTCAATGGTCAGAGCCAGGAGCAAATGAATATTGTTGGTAAAGCCAAATGTGTTATTTTTCCACCAAGTATGCCCATAGCCTGAAAACTGACTACAGGGAGTTAGGAAGGAAGTTGCGAAGCAGGACCTCAAAGGTAGTAATCTTGGGATTACTGCCTGTGCCACGCAACAGTGAGGATAGGAATAGAATGAGGTGGAGGATAAATGCGTGGCTGAGGGATTGGAGCAGGGGGCAGGGATTCAGATTTCTGGATTACTGGGACCTCTTTTGGGGCAGGTGTGACCTGTACAAAAAGGACAGGTGGCACTTGAATCCAAGGGGGACCAATATCCTGGCAGGCAGATTTGCTAAGGCAATTGGGGAGAGTTTAAACTAGAGTTGCTGGGGGAGGGAACAGAACTGAAGAGACAGAGGAAGAGGCGATTGGCTCACAAATAGCAAAAGCTTGGAGACAGTGTGAGAGGGAGGATAGGCAGGTGATTGAGAAGGGATGTGCTCAGACTGATGGTTTAAGATGTGTCTATATTAATGCAACATCATGAACAAAGCAGATGAGTTCAGAGCATGGATCAGTACCTGGAGCTATGATGTTGTGGCCATTACAGAGACTTGGATGGCTCAGGGGCAGGAATGGTTACTTAGAGTGCCAGGCTTTAAATGTTTCAGAAGAGACAAGGAAGGAGGTTAAGAGGTGGGGGTGTGGCACTGTTGATCAGGGATAGTGTCACGGCTGCAGAAAAGGAGGAAGTCATGGAGAAATTGTCCACTGAGTCTCTGTGGGTAGAAGTTAGAAACAGGAAGGGGTCAATAACTCTACTGGGTATTTTTTATAGACCACCCAATAGTAACAGGGACATGGAGGAGCAGATAGGGAGACAGATTCTGGAAAGGTGTAATAATAACAGGGTTGTCGTGATGGGAGATTTTAATTTCCCAAATACTGATTGGCATCTCTCTAGAGCAAGGGGTTTAGATGGGGTGGAGTTTGTTAGGTGTGTTCAGGAAGGTTTCCTGACACAATATGTAGATAAGCTTACAAGAGGAGAGGCTGTACTTGATCTGGTATTGGGAAATGAACCTGGTCAGGTGTCAGATCTCTCAGTGGGAGAGCATTTTGGAGATAGTGATTATAATTCTATCTCCTTTACCATAGCAGTGGAGAGGGGTAGGAACAGACAAGTTAGGAAACGTTCAATTGGAGTAAGGGGAAATATGAAGCTATCAGGCAGGAACTTGGATGCATTAATTGGGAACAGATGTTCTCAGGGAAATGTATGGCAGAAACGTGACAAATGTTCAGGGGATACTTGTATGGTGTCCTGCATAGGTACATTCCAATGAGACAGGGAAAGGATGGTAGGGTACAGGAACCGAGGTGTACAAAGGCTGTTGAAAATCTAGTCAAGAAGAAAAGAAAAGTTTATGTAATGTTCAAAAAACTAGGTAATGATAGAGATCTAGAAGATTATAAGGCTAGCAGGAAGGAGCTTAAAAATAAAATTAGGAGAGCCAGAAGGGGCCATGAGAAGGCCTTGGCAAGCAGGATTAAGGAAAATCCCAAGGCATTCTACACGTATGTGAAGAGCACCAGAATAAGATGTGAGAGAATAGGACCAAGTGTGACAGGGGAAAAGTGTGTATGGAACCTGAGGAGATAGCAGAGGTACTTAATGAATACTTTGCTTCAGTATTCACTATGGGAAAGGATCTTGGTGATTGTAGGGATGACTTACAGTGGATTGAAAAGCTTGAGCATATAGACATTAAGAAAGAGTATGTGCTGGCTTTTGGAAAACATCAAGTTGGATAAATCTCTGGGACTGGATGAGATGTACCCCAGGCTACTGTGGGAGGCGAGGGAAGAGATTGCTGAGCCTCTGGCAATGATCTTTGCATCATCATTGGGGATGGGAGAGGTTCCGGAGGATTGGAGGGTTGCAGATGTTGTTTCCTTATTCAAGAAAGGGAGTAGAGATAGCCCAGGAAATTATAGACCAGTGAGTCTTACTTCAGTGGTTGGTAAGTTAATGGAAAAGATCCTGAGAGGCAGGATTTATAAACATTTGGAGAGGCATAATATGATTAGGAATAGTCAGCGTGGCTTTGTCAAAGGCAGGTCGTGCCTTACGAGCCTGATTGAATTTTTTGAGGATGTGACTAAACACATTGATGAAGGTAGAACAGTAGATGTAGTGTGTATATGGATTTCAGAAAGGCATTTGATAAGGTACCCCATGCAAGGCTTATTGAGAAAGTAAGGAGGCGTGGGATCCAAGGGGACATTGCTTTGTGGATCCAGAATTGGCTTGCCCGCAGAAAACAAAGAGTGTTTGTAGTCGGGTCATATTCTGCATGGAGGCCGGTGACCAGTGGTGTGCCTCAGGGATCCTTCTGGGACCTTTACACTTCGTGATTTTTACAAATGACCTGGATGAGGAAGTGGAGGGATGGGTTAGTAAGTCTGCTGACGACGCAAAGGTTGGGGGTGTTGTGGATAGTGTGAAGGGCTGTCAGAGGTTACAGCAGGACATCGATAGGATGCAAAACTGGGCTGAGAAGTGGCAGATGGGGTTTAACCCAGATAAATGTGAGGTGGTATATTTTGGTAGGTCAAATATGATTGCAGGATATAGTATTAATTGTAAGACTCTTGGCAGTGTGGAGGATCAGGGAGATCTAGGGATCCGAGTCCATAGGACATTCAAAGCTGCTGTACGGGTTGACTCTGTGGTTAAGAAGGCATATGGTGCATTAGCCTTTATCAACCGTGGGATTGAGTTCAAGAGCCGAGAGGTAATGTTACAGCTATATAGGACCCTGGTCAGACCCCACTTGGAGTACTGTGCTCAGTTCTGGTCACCTCACTACAGGAAAGATGTGGAAACTATAGAAAGGGTGCAGAAGAGATTTACAAGGATGTTGCCTGGATTGGGGAGCATGCCTTATGAGAATAGGTTGAGTGAACTCAGCCTGTTTTCCTTGGAGTGGCAGAGAATGAGAAGTGACCTGATAGATGTGTATAAGATGATGAGAGGCATTGATCGTGTGGATAGTCAGAGGCTTTTTCCCAGGGCTGAAATGGCTAACACGAGAGGGCACAGTTTTAAGGTGCTTGGAAGTAGGTACAGAGGAGACGTCAGGTTTAAGTTTTTTATGCAGAGAGTGGTGAGTGTGTGGAATGGGCTGCTGGCAACAGTGGTGGAGGCAGATACGATAGGGTCTTTTAAGAGACTCCTGGATAGGTACATGGAGCTCAGAAAAATAGAGGGCTATGGGTAACCCTAGGTAATTTCTAAAGTAAGGACAAGTTCGGCACAGTATTGTGGGCCAAAGGGCCTGTATTGTGCTGTAGGTTTTCTATGTTTCTATAACCCACTAACAGGAGTGATGTAATCAGTTATATTAAACTTAAAGCACAACTTGTGTTTATCTCCAGCAGATAGATAAGGTAGCCTGTTAAAGGAAATATCTGCCAATGCTGCCTTGTCACTTCTCAGTACAGCAGTACATGACCACTTGGCATTGCAATGGACAGTACTTTTTGTTTGCGTCCTGTTTTCCTTGTATAATTGTGTTTAATTTATGTTTTTTTTGTGACTGTTGTGACTCTAAAGTCGCTAATGTTATGTGCCTGTGATGCTGCTGCAGGTACGTTTTTCTTTGCACCTGTGTATAAATGTACAGTACTTGTGTACGTGACAAAAGCTCAACTTCAACTGTGCCTTATTCTTCACTTATAATTCAATGGGGCTACTGGATCCTTGCTTTCATTAACCTGTCATTTGATTTTCCCTTCAGGTTCCTGAGGTTATATGGTTGGCCAGTATACAGTATCCATCTTTTCCCAAAGATATTAAACAGATCGGATAAATGTTTAAGCAGTGCTCAATAATGCATACAGATGTTCATATTCACTGAGAGATCAAGACTTCTGCTCCTCATCTCCTCAGCTGCTTGGCATGTCATGGTTATCTGTGCCATGTGATTGGTTTGAGTTGGATGGGCACTGAAGTAAATATGGGGAAACAGTACAAGAGATTGCAGACGCTGGAATGTGAAGGGAAAGAAAAAAGTTGCTGAAAGAACTCCAGAATCTTGTGTATATATTGTTAAAGGGGGTGATGACGACCTCCCATCAGGGCCAGTGGAGGATTTTTGGTATATTGGTGGTAAAGGCATCGTAAAGAGGATGGTGAATTACCTTGACAGTCTCAAGTAAAGAAGCTGTTCTCTATTCCAGTGACCAACAAGTCTTGATACAGAGTCTCAAATCAAAATGGTGGTCCAAAAGATATATCTGCCTTGATCTTCAATAAAATTAGTGACAAAGTCTCCACAGTCCTCTTGTATATAAGTGACTGTCCTCTGGGTGAAGCAATATCTTCTCATCAGTCCCAAATGGCTGGATCCTTATTTCAAGTCTGTGACCCTTGCTTCGAGATATCTCAGTCATGGAAAATATCTACTGTGTTAATCTCTGTGTGACTTTTGTACATTTCAATAAGATCCCCCCTTTATTTTTTTAAAAGCAGGAGAGCTTAGTCTGGTTAATCTCTCCCTATATGACAAACGCACTATCTCAACAATCAATTTGTGAACTGTTGCTACAATCCCTCTTTCGCATGTGTATACCCTTCCTCTATAGAGTCAACAGGGTGAGCAGACCTACACACAATATTCAAGATGTACTTTCCATGGTCCTGTGCAATTGAAGCATCGCATCTGTATTCTTGCATTCAAATCCAATTATTAACCTTCCTTATTGCTTCTTGTGTCTGCATAATAACTTACAATAATATATGTTCAAGGATGTCCAGGTCCCTTCGAACACTAACACCTTTCAGTCACTTACTACTTAAAAATATAGTTCACATTTCTATTTTATTACTGAAATTGATCACCTCACATTCTTATTATTGTCTACCAACTCTTTGTCCATTCATTTAGTTAGTTTATATTCTGTTGAGATCTCTCTGCACCCTCTTGACTGCTGGTACTTTGCAAAGCTGAATATATTACATGATCCTCTCATCTTAATTATTCATACAGATTGTGAATAGCTGGGGGATGTGGTAACAATTCATGCTTCACACCAGTAGTTACAGCCTGTCAATTATTGATCACAATCCATTTTTGTCTGTTAACTAATTATCAATGCATGCCATTATATTAGCCCCAATACCACATACTGCAATTTCATTTAATGATATCTAGTATTGCACCCTATTGAAGGCATTTTGAAGTTCAAATGTTTGCAAATGGAGAGCTAAGGTACCGGTGACCCCTGTTTCCATCCAGGGGATCAGTGTGGACATGGTGGAGGATTACAAATACCTGGGGATACGAATTGGCAATAAACTGGACTGGTCAAGGAACACTGAGGCTGTCTACAAGAAGGGTCAGAGCCGTCTCTATTTCCTGAGGAGACTGAGGTCCTTTAACATCTGCCGGACGATGCTGAGGATGTTCTACAAGTCTGTGGCGGCCAGTGCTATCGTGTTTGCTGTTGTGTGCTGGGGCAGCAGGCTGAGGGTAGCAGACACCAAAAGAATCAACAAACTCATTCGTAAGGGCAGTGATGTTGTGGGGATGGAACTGGACTCTCTCATGGTGGTGTCTGAAAAGAGGATGCTGTCCAAGTTGCATGCCATCTTGGTCAATGTCTCCCATCCACTACATAATGTACCAGATGGGCACAGGAGTACATTCAGACAGAGGCTCATTCCACCGAGATGCAACACAGAGCGTCACAGGAAGTCATTCCTGCCTGTGGCCATCAAACTTTACAACTCCTCCCTTGGAGGGTCAGACACCCTGAGCCAATAGGCTGGTCCTGGACTTATTTCATAATTTTCTGGCATAATTTACATATTACTATTTAACTATTTATGGTTCTATTACTATTTATTATTTATGGTGCAACTGTAACGAAAACCAATTTCCCCCGGGATCAATGAAGTATGACGACGACTACTACTACTACTAAATCCCTGTAATCTATTTTGCTAGTCTCAATCTTTAAAAATTAAAAAAAATCAACCAAAATGTCCTTTTCATAAGCCCATGATTTCTGCCTAATCCTATCATTATTTTCTATTAACACTTTCTAATAAGAGATTCCAGCCTTTTTCCTGCTAGGGGTCAGGTTGTTTGGTCTATAGTCCCCTGTTTTCTCTCTCATCTCCTATTCTGTGTGAACCATTCTCAGGACAATTAACTTTGAAAGATGGCATCCAGTGCAGTCATTAGCTCTACTGCCATCTCTTTCAAAACTCTGGGGAGCAGGACATCAGTCCTCCGGGTTTATCAACTTTAATGCCCATTATTTTATCCAGTGCTGATTTTTATAGCTTTTTCTTCATTTTGGATGCATCTCCTTTATTTCTGGCATGTTTCCACACCTTCTTCCATAAGGCAAGCGTAGGTTACTCGGTTAAATTTTATGCCCTTCCCCTTTCAAGGAAGGGCAGAAAAATAATTATTTCTTCTGCCTCGCTCTCTAAGGGAACTGTAAAAACTTGTGCCAATTATTTTCTCGATGCTGACCCAAGAGACTGCAGATGCTGGAATCTGGAGCAACGAACAATCCCCTGGAGGAACTCAATGGATCAAGCAGCGTCCGTGAGAGGCAGCAGGGAAAGGACCTTTAGATGTTTTGAGTCAAAATCCTCGGTGATTTCCTCTTGAGTTTTTATGGTTTATTTTTATTCTCCAAGTTTACTTCTCCATTCCTTATCAAAGTTTAGTCCTCTTTTGTTGAATTCTGAGATCTTCCCACTCTCAAGCTTAATGTTTCTTTTGGCAGCATTATCTGCCTTTCCCTTGGGTCAAATACTACTTATAATTTCTCTTGATAGCTCTGACGTGCCTATCCTTTTGATTTACTTATATGTTACTTTTGCACTATTTATTAATTCTCTAAATGTCAGGCATTTGTTTACTGTTACATTTTTGACATAGTTTCACAGTCTCTAGCCAACTCCAGCTTCATGCTTTTGCAGTTTATTCAGATTTAAGACGTTTGTTTTACAATGGAGCCAAACCTTATTTTATTACAAAATCCAATCATATTATGATCACTGTTTGTTAAAGGCCCCTTGCTCTGTGCACAGTATCACATCTAAAACCACCTGCTCTCTTATAGGTTGCTCGGTGTTTTGATCCGGAAAACCATCTGCTATACACACCATTAATCTGTCCTCCACACTATACCTGTTACTTTAGTTTGTCCATTTTAATTGTGAATTAAAGTTCTCCATGATGAAAGGTTGCATGCACACCCTAACTTCTTGATTAATACCATCCCTTGTTCAGGGCCCACACACAATTCCCATCAATGTTTCCCACCTGTCACAGTTTCCGAGCTGCACCCAGACTGAATCCACCTCTTGATCTTCTAAACTGAGTTTCCTCTCATACACTGCTTTTAATCCAATTTCACCTCTTCCGGAAAGTTAATTTCCAGTCTTCATCACCAGAACTATACCTCCAAAAAGGCCATTAACTTCTATCCATTGAGCAACACACCCAGCTAAAGAAAAGATTTCCAGCATCTGCAGAATATCCTGTGCCTATAAATCTCTACACATTTATATCTACTTGAGCCATTCATTCATCTACTTTTTCAGACATGCTGTGCACATTAAGAAAAAAGAACCTTCAAGTTTGTTCATTTACACTTTATCCTTGCTCTAAACTTTAACCCATGGTTGTCTTGTTTCCTCACACATTGCAAAAACATGCTGGTAGGTTATTTTGCTACTGTGAATTAACCCGAGTGTAGGTGGATAGCAAGAAAATCAAAAGGGAGTTGGTGGCCATGTTTGAGAGAGAATAAACTGTGGCATATGGACAAGATGGGTGATACTGATGAGAGTGTTCCCCGGGAACCAGCATGGATCTCAGGGGCCAAATGGCCTTCTACATTGTTCGAAGAATGAGGTAAGAAGTCAAGATGATTGGAGTTATACTCCTATCTTTGCATCCTCTGACCCTTCCTGAGAAACTCTGGTTATAATGTTCCATTGTACAACTCTGTACAAATAGTTTTTTTCTTTCTTTTCAATATTTTGAGGAGACTAGAACGTGAAACATCCAAGAGGAGCACAACCTTGTCATAGTTTGGAGGTCTGTGTGCTTCAATGACCTGGAGAGCTGTGTTGGCTGGAGTCAGGGCTTTTGGCTTGGGTTCGTGGTAGGGCCACCCATTCCAAACAGGTCAAAGGGTAAAGGCCAGACTAAGAGTGGTCCATCGGTCCTCTAGGTTCAGGGTTCAGCTCAGGGTAACAACCCTGACTGGTAAAACAAAAGTGTTATGATAACAGCAGTGGAGAATCCCATATCTGAGTGGCCAAGGACAGACAGAGATGGAGGACACTCACTGCTGCCCTAAGTGCCTGCAGCAGAACAGACAGTAAGAACACAAATGCAAGGATGCACTGCTGAAGGTGTAGATTAGCCCATATTTGGAAAATTATGAGCAATTTGTGTCCGTACCTAAGGAAAGATGTGCTTGCCTAGAGATCGATCTCAGGAATGAAAGGCTTATCTTATGAAAAGTGTTTGATTTCTCTGGGTCCATATCCGACAGAATTCAGAAGGGTCAGGGGAGACCTGGCTGAAACCTACCAGATATCGATAGGCTTGGATAGATGAATGTAGAGAGAGCATTTCCACTAGTAAGAGAGTCTAAGATCCAAGGGTACAGCCTCAGAATAAAGGGATGTCCTTTAATACTGAGATTTGGAGGAATTTCTTCAGTCAGAGGGTGGTGAATCTGTGGAATTCATTACCACAGGGTGTTGTGGAGGCTAACTGATCGTGATTGATAGGTTCTTGATTGGTAAAAGGTGCTAAGGATTTTGGGAGGGAAGCTGGAGAAAGGGTTTAAAAAATATCAGCCATGACTGAATGATGGAGCAGACTCAATGGGACAAATGGCTTAACTCTGTGCTCCTATCTATATCTTACGGTCTTAGTTTACCGATCAGTCGAGCAAGTAGACAATAATTTTCACACAAGTCAGCCTGGAATGCATACAGATATGGACTGGGGTTGAGTTGAAATTTCAAGACTCAGATCGATAGATTCTGCTTTGAGAAGGAGACTATGGGTTGCAGAGCAAGGCAAGGCATGTGATCCAAATTCAGCACTGGCTGAAGTCTTGTCCTGTTCCTAAACTCAAAACGTTAAAGGTCAATATTTTATTTGATAAAGGAGAAAATAATACTTTATACTTTATTGTCACCAAACAATTGATACTAGAACGTACAATCATCACAGCGATATTTGATTCTGCGCTTCCCGCTCCCTGAATTACAAATCGATAGTAAATATTAAAAATTTAAATTATAAATCATAAATAGAAAATAGAGAAATGGAAAGTAAGGTAGTGCAAAAAAAACCGAGAGGCAGGTCCAGATATTTGGAGGGCACGGCCCAGATCTGGGTCAGGATCCGTTCAGCAGTCTTATCACAGTTGGAAAGAAGCTGTTCCCAAATCTGGCCATATGAGTCTTCAAGCTCCTGAGCCTTCGCCCGGAGGGAAGAGGGACGAAAAGTGTGTTGGCTGGGTGGGTCGCGTCCTTGATTATCCTGGCCGCACTGCTCTGACAGCGTGCGGTGTAAAGTGAGTCCAAGGACAGAAGATTGGTTTGTGTGATGTGCTGGGCTGTGTTCATGATCTTCTGCAGCTTCTTCCGGTCTTGGACAGGACAACTTCCATACCTAATGGATTAATAATAATAATAATAATAATAACAGCAATAATAATATGGATTGTAAAGTCCTGGAGGGATATGGCCATATGCAGGTAAATAGGACTAACTCAGACATCTTAGTTAGCCAGGACAAGTTGGGCTGAAGGCCCTGTTTCTGTGCTAGATTACTCTGTGACTCTAATATTGGTTCTTGGAGTCGCCCTTGAGTGGGCTGGCTTGAGCATCTTACACCAGTGCAAGGAATTAGTCCTCATTCCATGCTGGGCAGAGCTATGTTCTTGTTTAACTTTATATTGAAGAGCTGCTCAAAAGATCCCAGCAGGTGGTGCTGGAAGAGCAGGCAGCAAGACTGCAGGAAGGCTCAGAGCTTTCTGATCATTATAAACCCAATATAAACCACCGTTCAGTGCTGAAGAATACATCAGATTGTGAATTTTTGAATCACACAGGTAGCTGACTTGGAAGGATCATGAGGAAGCATATTTCTCAATCATAAACTAGTGTTTCACACTTGACTCTTGAAATGGGTTTGCCTTTTGCGTATACAAATTGGGGCCAGAAATTCAGTTAGGTAATGATCATTGTCATTTGCAAAATGATCTTCTGTGCAATGAAACACATTAACACCCATTTCAGTGGAAATTCTCATGAGCAGAGGACATCTACTAAGGAAACCTCGCTGCCACCCTAGTCTGGTCTGGTCTTTCGAGGTCAGATTAGGGTCTAGGGACAGAGATGTGGATGAATTAGGGGTCAGGCTGGAGTCTAGGCCTCCACTGTGTGCTCTGTGTTTGACATCCAGTGACAATGGATGGGTGACAAAGGACATCCAGAGTCAAGCCTGTGCTCTGTATTCAAAGGATTGTGATGCGACCATTGGACAAAGGACATCCAGACTCCAGGCCTCCTCTCCACACTCAATATCCAGTGATATGGATGTATGATGAAGGACATCCGTGGATGTCGAGCTGCGCCTGGTCGGTGGGTCTCAGAACTGGATGTCCATGCAAACAGGAGGCACAGGCGCTGGTGAATTAGCGCGCCTGGAGATTGCGCCTTGATTTCAGGGCCCTTTCATCACATCGTCCCGGGTAGATACCAAAAATCAAAGCCAAAATGTCAATGGAAGTCCAGAGGTCAAGGCCCAATAGCCAAAATCTGGTGACTGGAGGCCCAGAACCCTGTCCTGGAGTTGGAGGACTGTTCATGTGTGTATGATTGGTGCATGGGAGAAAGGAGTTTGTGTTGCTGTTGATGTTTTGTTGCTTGTTGTGTTCTGTGTTGTTCTGCCAAGCATCATGGGCACGCTATTTTGGCGCCAGAATGTGTAGTGTTACTTACGGTTGCCCCAGCACATCCTCACGTGTGTTGATTGTTAATGCAAGTGACTTATTTCACTGTATATTTTGATGTAGATGTGAAAAATAAATCTGAGTCTCATTCTCATTTCTCGTCTTTGACCAGAAATTTAATTGGACCAGCCATATAAATCAGATCTCGACTGGTATTTTGCAGTGAGTGACTCACATTCTAATCCTCTGGAGCCTTTCCACATCTATGAGCCACACAACAGTAGTACAACAGAATAGATTGCCTAAATTAGTGCAGTTAATATGAAATCATGTAGGAAAAAGAAGCCTGCTTAACTGAGATGCAAGGTAGACTGTAGATCCTGGAATTCTGGTGGAAGATGAACAGTTGATCTTTCGTCATGAGAATTGGAAAGAAAGAGAATCATTCTGGCTTCTGTCCTCTTGCTTTCCAGAACTGATGAAAGGTCTCAGCCCAAAATATCTTCTGTTCATTTCCCTCCATAGACGCTGCCTGACTCACTGAGTTTGAACATTTTTGTGTGTCACAGTCTGCCTAATTGGCAGCCCATACACCATGAGATAGTCATCTCCTCCATCACCAGTGCACCATAGCTACACCATGTACAAAATGCATTGCATTTACTCATCAAGAGTCCTTTCAAACCCATTGCCTCTACAGCTGGAAGACCAGGACAGAGATTGGTAATACCCTGTCTTCACTCTTCCTCCAAGACACGGATGCAATGGTCACAGGACTTATCGCCAGCCCTTCATTGACATGGGGCACACTATCTCATTGTACGGTGAGACACAGAAACAGGCCCTTCAGCCCACTGTGACCATACTGACCATAAACCACCCATTTACACTAATTCCACTTTGACTACATTATTTTATTTTAGTCCATATTGTCATCATCTCCCGGTGGACTCTACCTCTCAGCTACACATGAGGAAGAACTTACAGAGCCTGTTAATTGACCAACCAGCATTTGTTTGGGATGAGGGAGGAAACAGCAGCATCCGAGGAAACCCTCTTGGTCACAGGGAGAGTGTCGAAACTCCATCTGAGCTCAGGACTGAACCCATGTCTCTACCTGATGCGCCACTGTGTCATTCACAACTTAATGCATTAAAAAAAACCTTCCATTAATGCTTTTGCACGTGCACAGATTAAAAAGCTCCTCTGTAAGAATCCCTCCAGACAAATTTCTCACTGGCTTTTGTAATCTAAAAGCTATTTACGTTTTAGCTGGCATCATTTGGGGAAATAATGATCTACCTGCAGATGGTTGTTTTGGCATTGCTCATTCCCTTATGGCAGGAAGTCCCCTGAATGATTATTGCTTTCACAGCAAGAGAGCTCAGCTGGACATTGCAGCTTTCAAAGTCAAATCAAAGAACAAAGGAAGCTGTAAACTGAGCAAGTGGGTTATTTTATATAAACTGGAGCATTGTGGGAAATTACAGGTTTATTAAAAAAAAGAGTTGGTGGCAAATGAGAATACGATATTATTTTAGTTTGCCATCTTCTTGCTACTGAGAAGTGTTCCAAGCCTTCTGTTACATAGAGAGCAAGTATCTGTGCAGACAGGGATAATTCACCAGAGAGGGAGAAGTGATTGCACTGGAGAAACTGCAGAGGGGATTCACCAGGACGTTCTCTGGACAGGGGGGCTTTAGCTATAGAGGGAGACCAAATAGGAAGGGGTTGTTCCCCATGCACTGGAGAAGGCTGAGCGGTGATCTAGTCAAAGTGTGGAGGGTTATGAGGGATACAGGTGAGGCAGATAGTGAGAATCATTTTCCCCTGGTCTAAATCAAGAGGGCATTGCTTTAAGGTGCGAGGCAAGAGGATTAGAGGGAATCTGAGGGGCAATTTTTTTCATCCTGGATGATTGGAACGCAGTGCCTCTGGAAGCTTTGGAGGCTGAGACTCTCACAATATTTTAACATCTAGATGAAGAATTGGGTTGTTAGCACAGAAGGTAATGGGCCAAATGAGAAGAACTGGGATTAGTGCAGATTAGTTCAATGGACAGTATGGATGTGGTGGCTGAAAGGGCCTGTTTTTGTGATGTATGATTCTGACTCTAAAATAATTCATATGCAGCTGCATTTCTGACATGAAAGTGATTATTTGCTGGTCTCCGGTATGTTTTAATCAACTTTTGAGGTGACAGACAGGCGAAAAAGCAGAAAAAGGCATTTCCATGGGGTCACAAGAACATTATCTGTAAGCAAGTATCAAAACAGGTTCGGTGCTGGACTGAAGGAGTGCAGCATTGTGAGAGGTAGCTTCATTCAGCTCATCATTCAACAAAGTAAAGGGAGTTTTTCAGTACCCTGACAGAACATTAATTCACATTATGAAATCATTGCTCCGATTGGGAGCAACACACACAAAATGCTGGAGGAACTCAACAAGTCAGGCAGCATCTGTGGAGGGAAATGAACAGTCAGTGTTTTGAGCCAAAACCTTTCATCCTAATGTGGGGTCTCAGCCTGAAATGTCAACTGTTCATTTCCCTCCACAGATACAACCCGACCCGTTGAGTTCCATCAGCATTTTGTGTGTGTTGCTCAAGATTTCCAGTATCTGCAGAATCTCTTGTGTACCTAATTTGCAGTTTGTGGTATCTTGTTTACTGTAAATTTAATGCCCAGAAAACAGGGGCAAACATGGAAAACAGGGGCAATTTACAGAAATAATTAATGTACAGTAAGTACAAAATAGGATTTTCTATAAAAAGGATCTATAATGATCTTTGGGACACAAAAGGAGTTCATGGTATATGCACTACATACTGTATGCACAGTATATGGAAGAAAGTCTGACTATATTCAAGGGACAGATCTTCTATAATATGATTGAGCTTGCAAAAGATAAGCTAAATAGAGTTTTAGCGACATTGTTATGTTACTTTATATTTCTTCTTCTTTCATTGACTTACTTTTTAGTAAACATTTCCCAGCAAGTTCTAGTGTGGGTTTAAGTCACCCTGTTATCTCACAGCATAGAACAACATAGAATAGTACAGCACAGTACAGGCCATTCGGCCCACAATGTTGTGCCGACCCTCAAACCCTGCCTCCCATATAAGCCCCCACCTTAAATTCCTCCATATACCTGTCTAGTAGTCTCTTAAACTTCACTAGTGTATCTGCCTCCACCACTGACTCGGGGAGTGCATTCCACGCACCAACCACTCTCTGAGTAAAAAACCTTCCTCTAAATATCCCCCTTGAACTTCCCACCCCTTACCTTAAAGTCATGTCCTCTTGTATTGAGCAGTGGTGCCCTGGGAAAGAGGCGCTGGCTATCCACTCTATCTATTCCTCTTATTATCTTGTACACCTCTATCGTGTCTCCTCTCATCCTCCTTCTCTCTAAAGAGTAAAGACCTAGCTCACTTAATCTCTGATCATAATGCATACTTTCTAAACCAGGCAGCATCCTGGTAAATCTCCTCTGTACCCTTTCCAATGCTTCCACATCCTTCCTATAGAAAGGTGACCAGAACTGGACACAGTACTCCAAGTGTGGCCTAACCAGCGTTTTATAGAGCTGCATCATTACATCGCGACTCTTAAACTCTATCCCTCGACTTATGAAAGCTAAAACCCCATAAGCTTTCTTAACTACCCTATCCACCTGTGAGGCAACTCTCACGGATCTGTGGACATGTACCCCGAGATCTCTCTGCTCCTCCACACTACCAAGTATCCTACCACTTACTTTGTACTGTGCCTTGGAGTTTGTCCTTCCAAAGTGTACCACCTCACACTTCTCTGGGTTGAACTCCATCTGCCACTTCTCAGCCCACTCCTGCATCCTATCAATGTCTCTCTGCAATCTTTGACAATCCTCTATACTATCTACAACACCACCAACCTTTGTGTCATCTGCAAACTTGCCAACCCACCCTTCTACCCTGACATCCAGGTCGTTCATAAAAATCACGAAAAGTAGAGGTCCCAGAACAGATCCTTGTGGGACACCACTAGTCACAATCCTCCAATCTGAATGTACTCCCTACACCACCACTCTCTGCCTTCTGCAGGCAAGCCAATTCTGAATCCACCTGGCCAAACTTCCCTGGATCCCATGCCTTCTGACTTTCTGAATAAGCCTACCGTGTGGAACCTTGTCAAATGCCTTACTAAAATCCATATAGATCACATCCACTGCACTACCCTCATCTTATATGCCTGGTCACCTCCTCAAAGAATTCTATCAGGCTTGTTAGACACAATCTGCCCTTTACAAAGCCATGCTGACTGTCCCTGATCAGACCATGATTCTCTAAATGCCCAGAGATCCTATCTCTAAGAATCTTTTCCAACAGCTTTCCCACCACAGACGTAAGGCTCACTAGTTTATAATTACCCAGACTATCCCTTCTACCTTTTTTGAACAAGGGGACAACATTCACCTCCCTCCAATCCTCCAGTACCATTCCCGTGGACAACGAGGACATAAAGATCCTAGCCAGAGGCTCAGCAATCTCTTCTCTCACCTCATGGAGCAGCCTGGGGAATATTCTGTCAGGCCCCGGGGACTTGTCTGTCCTAATGTATTTTAACAACTCCAACACCTCCTCTCCCTTAATATCAACATGCTCCAGAACATCAACCTCACTCATATTGTCCTCACCATCATCAAGTTCCCTCTCATTGGTGAATACCGAAGAGAAGTATTCATTGAGGACCTCGCTCACTTCCACAGGCTCCAGGCACATCTTCCCACCTTTATCTCTAATCGGTCCTACCTTCACTCCTGTCATCCTTTTATTCTTCACATAATTGAAGAATGCCTTGGGGTTTTCCTTTACCCTACTCACCAAGGCCTTCTCATGCCCCCTTCTTGCTCTTCTCAGCCCCTTCTTAAGCTCCTTTCTTGCTTCCCTATATTCTTCAATAGACCCATCTGATCCTTGCTTCCTAAACCTCATGTATGCTGCCTTCTTCCACCTGCCTAGATTTTCCACCTCACTTGTCACCCATGGTTCCTTCACCCTACCATTCTTTATCTTCCTCACTGGGACAAATTTATCCCTAACATCCCACAAGAAATCTCTACACATCGACCACATGTCCATAGTACATTTCCCTGCAAAAACATCCCAATACACACCCGCAGGTTCTAGCCTTATAGCCTCATAATTTGCCTTTCCCCAATTAAAAATTTTCCTGTCCTCTCTGACTCGATCCTTTTCCATGATAATGCTAAAGGCCAGGGAGCCGTGGTCACTGTCCCCCAGATGCTCACCCACTGAGAAATCTGTGACCTGACCCAGTTCATTACCTAGTACTAGATCTAGTATGGCATTCCCCCTGGTCGGCCTGTCCACATACTGTGACAGGAATCCGTCTTGGACACACTTAACAAACTCTGCCCCATCTAAACCCTTGGATCTAATCAGGTGCCAATCAATATTAGGGAAGTTAAAGTCACCCATGGTAACAACCCTGTTATTTTTGCACCTTTCCAAAATCTGCCTCCCAATCTGCTCCTCTGTATCTCTGCTGCTACCAGGGGGCCTATAGAATACCCACAATAGAGTAACTGCTCCCTTCCTGTTCCTAACTTCCACCCATATTGACTCAAAAGAGGATCCTGCTACATTACCCACCCTTTCTGTAGCTGTAATAGTATCCCTGACCAGTAATGCCACCCCTCCTCCCCTTTTTCCACCCTCTCTATCCCTTTTAAAGCACTGAAATCCAGGAATATTGAGAATCCATTCCTGCCCTGGTGCCAGCCAAGTCTCTGTAATGGCCACTACATCATAGAAACATAGAAACATAGAAAATAGGTGCAGGAGTAGGCCATTCGGCCCTTCGAGCCTGCACCGCCATTTATTATGATCATGGCTGATCATCCAACTCAGAACCCAGCCTTCCCTCCATACCCCCTGACCCCTGTAGCCACAAGGGCCATATCTAACTTCCTTTTAAACATAGCTAATGAACTGGCCTCAACAGTTTGCTGTGGCAGAGAATTCCACAGATTCACCACTCTCTGTGTGAAGAAGTTTTTCCTAATCTCAGTCCTAAAAGGCTTCCCCTCTATCCTCAAACTGTGACCCCTCGTTCTGGACCTCCCCAACATCGGGAACAATCTTCCCGCATCTAGCCTGTCCAATCCCTTTAGGATCTTATACGTTTCAATCAGATCCCCCCTCAATCTTCTAAATTCCAATGAGTACAAGCCCAGTTCATCCAGTCTTTCTTCATATGAAAGACCTGCCATCCCAGGAATCAATCTGGTGAACCTTCTTTGTACTCCCTCTATGGCAAAGATGTCTTTCCTCAGATTAGGGGACCAAAACTGCACACAATACTCCAGGTGTGGTCTCACCAAGGCCTTGTACAACTGCAGTAGTACCTCCCTGCTCCTGTACTCGAATCCTCTCGCTATAAATGTCATAATTCCATGTATGTATCCAAGCTCTCAGTTCATCACCTTTGTTCCTGATGCTTCTTGCATTGAGGTACACACATTTCAGCCCTTCTACCTTACTGTCTTTACACCATTTATTCTGCTTCTCTTTCCTCAAAGCCTCTCTGTATGTTAGATCTGGCTTTACTCCATGCACTTCTTTCACTGCTCTATCGCTCTGGGTCCCATCCCCCTCGCAAATTAGCTTAAACCCTCCCGAACCATACTAGCAAACCTACCTGCAAGGATATTGCTCCCCCTCGAGTTCAGGTGCAACCCATCCAATCTGTACAGATCCCACCTTCCCCAGAAGAGATCCCAATGATCTAAAAATTTAAAATGCTGCTCCCTGCACCAACTCCTCAGCCACGCATTCAACTGCCATCTCCTCCAATTCTTACCATCACTGTCACGTAGCACTGGCAGCAATCCTGAGAACGCCACCCTTGAGGTCCTGTTCTTCAGCCTTCTTCCTAGTTCCCGAAACTCACACTTCAGGACCTCATCCCTCTTCCTGCCTATGTCATTGGTCCCAACATGTATCACAACTTCTGGTTGCTTTCCCTCTCGTACCAGGATGCCGTGCACCCGGTCAGAGACATCCCGGACCCTGGCACCTGAGAGGCAACAAACCATGTGGGTGTCCTTATCACGTCCACAAAATCTCCTGTCTGCTCCCCTGACTATAGAGTCTCCAATGATGACAGCTCTCCTCTTCTCCGTCCCACCCTTCTGCATCACAGGGTCAGACTCAGTGCCGGAGGCCCTGCCACCGTGGCTCACACCTGGTCAGTCGTCCCCGCCGACAGTATCCAGGATGGTAAACTTATTATTTAGGGGAATGGCTACAGGGGTGCTCTGCACTACCTGTCTGCTCACTTTCGCTTTCCCCCCTCTGACTGGCACCCAACGACCTGCTTCCGACAGCCTAGGTGTGACTACCTCCCTGTAGCTCTCATCTATGACTGCCTCATTCTCCCTTATGAGTCGAAGGTCATCCAGCTGCTGCTCCAGATTCCTTACACGGTCTTCTAGATCGCCCATCCGTATGCACTTCTGGCAGATGTGACTCTGTGGGAGAGGGGAGTTCCCCCAAGACTGCCACATCTCACATGAGAGGCACATCACTGTCTCAGGAGACATTGTAAAAACTAACTGCGAGCTAGCTTGTCCTGCGCCTCTTCTCGTTGAAGCCTCTCAAGTCAAAGTCTCAAAGCTCCACTCCTTCACTGGCCCACTCACGCATAATGAGTCTTACCCAATATCTAAACCACATGGACAGCTATTGATTCCATGACTCCCTAGGGTAATGCATCTAACCTACATTTAAACCTCATTGATAGTACCAGATGGGGTGGAATATAGCGCCAGGGAAATACTACTCTACAGACTGTCCATATTGCAATGGATCAAAGAACCATTTGATTTAAGGAAGGTCAGACCAATGTGATTCTCCCATTATCTAGAATACCAATCCCAATAGGGTCCAGCCCTGAGCTGCTCTTGTTTGTGTTTCCAAGTGATTCCTTCTCAATAGTTTAGTTCTGTGAATGTACAGCATTCCATAATTCCTTTTCATCAGCTGAATGCTATTTTTATCTTTATCTAGAGTCAGGGATTTGACAAGCACCTCTGCATTCTGAACATCTTTCAGATGAGATGTTGGTAATTAAGGATCCCAAGGATCTTCAAAATGGAGTTCAAAATGTTCTTAGTCATGTTGTGTGTGTAAATGATCTGTTATGTTTCCCACATCACAGTGATATGGGAAGCACAACAGATAATTCACACAACTGCACCACAGCTTCAAATGATGGTGGGTTGACTGTAAAGTAATTTGGGATGTGTGACACAGTGGCAGAGCTAGTGGAGCCACTGCCTTGCAGTGTCAGTGACCCAGATTCCATCCCAATCTCTGATGCTAGCTGTGTGGAGTTTTCTCATTCTCTGGGTGACCGTGCGGGTTTCTTCATGGTGTTCTGGTTTCCCCCCACATCCCACAAACATGCGACCTGATAGATTAATCGGCCAGTGTAAGTTTCCCCGAACGTATGTAAGCGGTAGAATGGACAAGAGGAGATTGCAGAGAAAATTTGTGGGAAGTGGGTTTGCTTCATGAGCTGGCACAGCTAGCTGAATGACCCACTTCTCTTCTGTAAAGGAAATATGAGATGTTGCTGCATAAATTCAGAGGTTTTAAAAAGCAAATCATTGTCATAGCACTGCTGATTCTGTCTCCAAGCATATGGATTGTTACTTTGCGTTAAGACTCCTTCATGCTGTGATTGCTTTTTTTTGTCCTGCTACACTTTTCAGGCTGTCATAGTGACAACATCTGTATTAGAAACAGCAAAGCTACACATGCTTCTGAGCAGATTAACATCTGGACCAAACCAGGTAAAATAATGTCAACATCTAGAATTGAATTAGCTTCCAAACCTATTCCCATTTATTTTCATAATCACTGCTACCTTCTATTTATATGGAATAACAGAAACAAACCCATGGCCACAGTGTAAAAAAGCCTACGGGAGAGATGTTAATTGGGTGAATGGAGAAATGTTCCTTCATTGCCTCTCACGAGGGCGATATAGTATTATGAACTTTGGCAGTTAGTGGGAGTAACATAATTGTACATCTGGAGATTAATGACAGAGGAAGCCTGAATGAAATATTAATAATCAAATTTACTTAAATTCCAGAAATGTCATTTGGCCTTATGAAGAATTTCTGCGTGGGTTATTTATCCTGGACAGCCCCATTTGGCAAATTTCCCCCACATTGCACTCGCATCAAAGGCAAGGAGGGATTAAAAGGAACCTCTAGGGAATGGGGTGGGGCTGGCTGTCCGAGGAGGGGGCTTCCAGGCCCCTTGTAAATAACTTGTCACAAAACTATGAGTATTTCCATACTCGTAGTGATGTGTGTTCAGAGAGAAGCCCCAAATTCTTGGTGCTTAGACTGTGTCATTATGTTTAAAGTTCAGAGATAAAAGTAAACTTATTGTGAAAGTATATACGTACATATATGCCACCATAAATAATCTTGTGATTCATTTCCTTGTGGGCATACTCAATAAATCCAATAACCATCATAGAATCAATGAAAGACCACCCCAACTGGGTGGACAGCTCATGTGCAAAAGACATAAAACTGTGCAAATACAAAATAATAAACAAACAAACAAACAAACAAACAATAAATATCAACAACATGAGATGAAGAGTTCTTGAAAGTAAGTTCATAGGTTGTGGAAACAGTTCAGTGATGGGGCAAGTGAAGTTGAGTGAAGTTCTTCCCTCTGGTTTAAGAGCCTGTTGTTTGAGGGGTAGTACCGTTCCTGAACCTGGTGGTGTGCGTCCTGAGGCTCTGTACCTTCTTCCTGATGGCAGCAGTGAGAAGAAGGCACGGCCTGGGTAGTAGGGGTCCTTGATGATGGATGTAGATGTGGTCAGTGGTGGGGAAGGCTTTTCCCATGATGGACTGGGCCATATCCAGTACTTTTTGTAAGATTTGCTAGTCAGGGGCATTGGTGTTTACATACCAAGCTATGATGCAGCCGGTCAATATGTACTCTCCACCAAACACCTATAGAAGTCTGTTAAAGGTTTAGATGTCATGCCAAATCTTCGCAAATTGCTAAGGAAGTAGAGGCATTGCCCTGTTTTCTTTGTAATTTCACTTACGTGCTGGACCCAGGACAGATCCTCATCACCAGCCACCTAAAACACTTCATCATTGTGGATGTAAGTGCTACTGGACAATAGTCATTGAGACAGGTTTTTCTTTATTTAAAATGTGACTGCTGGTTCAAAATATGTAGTTAAAGTTCAGGGCTGACTGAGCATTTAAAAGAACACTGTACTAACGCAGTACTACTTTGTGCAGCAAGTTTTCCCCCAGCACCCAGGGCATGCCCTTTTCTCACTGTTACCATCAGGTGGGAGATACAGAAGCCTGAAGGCACACACTCAGTGATTCAGGAACAGCCTCTTCCCCTCTGCCATTCGATTCCTAAATGGACACTGAACCCATGAACACTACCTCACCTTTTTAATATATATTATTTCTGGTCTTGCATGCTTTTTAATCTATTCAATATACATTTACTGTAATTGATAGATTAATTGATTTCTCTTCTGTATTATGTATTGAATTGTACTGCTGCTGCTAAGTTAACAAACTTCACGACACATGCCGATGATAATAGACCTGATTCTGATTCTGGCTTGGGTGGGCAGAAGGTCCTTTTCCCGTGTTGCATGACTCTTTGACTCGAATAAGAGACAAGGAGACTTGCACAGATTAAACCATTATGACTAAAGTAGTTTTCCAGTAAGTTAAGAGCAAGGAAAGCCCATAACATGTATTCTATGAGAGAACCTGCTAATGGTTTTAAAGGCCAACTTCTTTATTGCTGGAATGCTGGAGTTTGCATTATAATACTGTATAAGTAATTGTACACCTGGACCATGAATGTGGTGATAAGAGTTCAAATCCTATGAGGTATCTAATTTAAAATTTGTGTCATTGAGTTATGGCTATACAGCACAATAATAGACCCTTTGGCCAAATTCTTCTGTGCCGACCTAGGTGCCAATCTAAGCCAATCTCATTTGGCCACGTTTGGCCAAAATCCATGTACCTGTCTTTTTAAATGTTGGTATTCTACCTGCTTCAACCGCTTTTGCCACTCATTCCACAGACCCTCAACCCTCTGCCCGAAGAAGTTACATTGGCTCCATCCCTCCCCCTCCTGTCTTCTCCTATCATTTTGGATCTCCCCCTCCCCCTCCAACTTTCAAATCCCTTACTCACTCTTCTTTCAGTTAGTCCTGACGAAGGGTCTCGGCCTGAAACGTTGACTGCACCTCTTCCTAGAGATGCTGCCTGGTCTGCTGCGTTCACCAGCAACTTTCATGTGTGTTGCTTGAATTTCCAGCATCTGCAGAATTCCTGTTGTTTACATTTAGACCCCTTTTGTATCCTTCCGCTTTCACCTTAAGCCCATGAGCTTAAATTTAATGACGGTTGTTAGTTGGCATGGACACAATGGGCCAAAGGGATTGCTCAATTTCTCCATGATTCAGTGGCTTAACTAAACAAATTTGGAACTGGAAAATAAAATGCTATTAATAATTGTGAGCACATAGCTAATAGATTGTCATAAAATCTCTAATGTCCTTCAGGGAAGGAAACCTTGGCTGGCCTGCCCTCTATCTGACACAGCAAAAAAACTCCATTCAAAAGCAGCAGGTGTTGGCCTTGCCACAATTAAGGAGGCCTTGATGGAAGGAATTGATGAACCTGTAATGCACTGAGCAGTGTTTACCATTCTTTGCAGATTCCATCGGTCCAGAGCTGAGCATTTGCAATATCAGGTTGAGGTAAAACCCATCAGAATATTTTCTTTCGTACCTCCACAAAATTTTGAGAGGATCCTTGCAGGAAAGCCACATTTTCTCAAAAACCTAAGACAATACATATGCTATACTCTTACAATATTGACTATACTCTTTTCCATAGAGGCTGGCTGGCCTGCCGAATTCCTCCAGCATTTTGTGTGTGTTGCTTGGATTTCCAGCATCTGCAGATTCTCTCTTGCATGTGACAATACATATGCTGAGGTATTTTCTTGATTACTCAGTATGAAAGGATAAGTTGTTGGTGAAATGGAAGAGCTGTAGTCTAAAGATCCTTCTACAGTTGATTCCTTGGTACTTGTCGTTCAGTCCATAATTAGCATTAAATGCAGTGTTCATTCACTCACCCTGTATTAGAGTGCAGATTTAGCTACAGTTAGTAATAATTCATATTTGTGAGAACCATTGCTATAGCTTGTCTGCGAGGGCTCCACTGTTTTTATGATATTTGATATCTTCCTTTGTTTGCACGCAGGATGTGTTATTATATAGAATACTGTACCACATATTTGTCTTTATTTTACAAAGTATTTGCCTTTGTCATACATCACAAGCCCACCCACTTTCTTCCAAAGACATTAGGATTACAATTTGGTCACAAAGTTTTTGTTAAGTGTGTAGCTAACATCAGACTAGAATCAAATGGTATTGTGGTACCACAATGTAGTGTGGTAGGAATGCTACATTGTCAAAGACACTGTCCTTTGGAGACAATGTCAACTTGTGTGCTTCCCAATGTATCATTTGGGCACACAGGATCCAATGGCATCATTTCATAAAAGAGCAGGTTACTCAAATAGTAGGTGATGAACAAATGTATCCCTTTATTTCTCAATGTTGCATTAAGAGCATTGCTGACCTAAAGTCAACCATACTTCCTGCATTATAACAATGATAATTCCCTTTTAGAAATAACTCATTAGCCATAAAAGATCTTGCGACATTCTGAGATAATACAAAAATCTGTATGAACGCAAACATATTTATTTTCTTTTTGGCACTTTATCTGAAATGGGATTTGGAGATTATTTGGGGATGTTTCCACTCTATAATAAGTCAATAGTGGGTTTCGAGAAGAAGGTGTGAGAAAAAGGTTGAAAAAAATTAGCATAAAATACTCTGCAGATGCTGGGGTCAAAGCGACACTCACAACACGCTGGAGGAACTCAGAAGGTCGGGCAGCATCCGTGGAAACGATCAGTCAACGTTTTGGGCCAGAACCCTTCGTCAAGATTGAAGAGGGAAGGGGCAGAGGCCCTATAAAGAAGGTGGGGGGAGGGTGGGAAGGAGAAGACCAGTAGGTTCCAGGTGAGAAACCAGTAAGGGGAAAGATAAAGGGGTGGGGGAGGGGAAGCAGGGAGGTGATAGGCAGGAAAGGTGAAGAAGGAATAGGGGAAAGCACAATGGGTAGTAGGAGGAGGTGGAACCAAAACTTCGCTATATTGACGACTATATTGATGCTGCTTCCTGCACCCATGCTGAGCTCGTCAATTTCATCGACTTTACTTCAAAC
This sequence comes from Mobula hypostoma, assembly GCF_963921235.1. Taxonomy (NCBI): domain Eukaryota; kingdom Metazoa; phylum Chordata; class Chondrichthyes; order Myliobatiformes; family Myliobatidae; genus Mobula; species Mobula hypostoma. Next base: position 135,277,546 of record NC_086102.1, on the reverse strand, counting down.
TTCCACCCAGCCCTCAAATTCACTTGGTCCATCTCGGACACTTCTCTCCCCTTTCTCGATCTCTCGGTCTCCATCTCTGGAGACAGACTGTCCACTGACATCTTCTACAAGCCCACTGACTCTCATAACTACCTCAACTATACCTCTTCCCACCCCGCCACATGCAAAAATGCCATTCCCTATTCCCAGTTCCCCCGTCTCCACCATATCTGCTCCCAGGATGAGGCTTTCCGTTCCAGGACATCTCAAACGTCCTCTTTCTTTAAGGATCGTGGTTTCCCTTCTGCCGTCATCAATGATGCCCTCACCCGCATCTCCTCCATTTCCCACACTTCGGCCCTCACCCCATCCTCCCATCACCACAACAGGGACAGAGTTCCCCTTGTCCTCACCTACCACCCCACCAGCCTCCGTATCCAGAACATTATCCTCCGCAACTTCGGCCACCTTCAACAGGACCCCACAACTAAGCAAGCTTTCCCTCTCCGCTTTCCGCAGGGATTGTACCCTCTGCGACTCTCTGGTCCACACGTACCTCCTGACGGATCTCCCACCCGGCACTTATCCCTGTAAGCGTAAGTGCTACACCTGTCCCTACACCTCCTCTCTTGCCACCATTCAGGGCCCCAAACAGTCCTTCCAGGTGAGGCAACACTTCACTTGTGAGTCTGTTGGGGTCATCTATTGCATCCGGTGCTCCCGGTGCGGCCTCCTCTACATCGGTGAAACCCGACGCAGATTGGGGGACCGCTTCGTCGAGCACCTCCACTCCGTCCACCACAACAGACAGGATCTCCCGGTTGCCACCCACTTCAACTCTGCTTCACATTCCCATTTGGGTATGTTCATACATGGCCTCCTCTACTGCCATGATGAGGCTAAACTCAGGTTGGAGGAGCAAAACCTCATATACCATCTAGGTAGTCTCCAGCCCCTTGGTATGAACATTGAATCCTCCAACTTCCGGTAATTCCTTCCCCCTCCCTTCCCCTATCCCTATTTCACTCTACCCCCTCCCCCAGCTGCCTATCACCTCCCTCATGGTTCCGCCTCCTTCTACTACCCATTCTGTTTTCCCCTATTCCTTCTTCACCTTTCCTGCCTATCCCCTCCCTGCTTCCCCTCCCCCACCCCTTTATCTTTCCCCTTACTGGTTTTTCACCTGGCACCTACCAGCCTTCTCCTTCCCACCCTCCCCCCACCTTCTTTACAGGGCCTCTGCCCCTTCCCTCTTCAGTCCTGACAGAGGGTTCTGGTCCGAAACATTAACTGATCATTTCCACAGATGCTGCCCGACCTGCTGAGTTCTTCCAGCGTGTTGTGAGTGAAAAAAATTAGCCATGTTTGAATGGTGGAGCAGACTCTAAGGGCCAAATGTTCTAATTCTGCTTCTATATCTGATGGTCTTATGGTCTGATATAATATAGTTCCTAATAGGGTGATGGGGATAGCATTCTGTACCTGGGAAGTGATGAGCATGTGACCTTCATCATCATTGATAATGGGTGAGGGGAAAATGGAGAACAGGATGGTAAATTGATGGGATTAGTAAAAATAAGATAGGCAAAGACTTGCTGGGATTATTGACTCTGTTCCTCTGAGTAACTACTCCAGGTAATTTGCTTCTGTTATCCAGCAGGTGGTTTATGCAGAATCTGTCAAAATAAAAGCACATTCAAAGAATAAGGACAGAGACACAAGGGGACAGAAGCACAAATACTGAAATTTGATCAACAAACAAACTGCTTGAAGAACTCAGCGAGTCAGGTAGTACCTGCTGAGCCAAAAAGATAGTCACTATTTCAGGTTGAGACCTTGCAGCAGGAACCTGCTTTAAAAAAAATCAAGGCCAGCCTGCCAAGTATGTAAGCCTGATTTTCTTCTTCATATATTTTCACTCTTCCTTCGATGGACTATTATTGTATTTGCAAACTTGTAGCACGCTCAAGTAAGGATATTGCCACACGGAGACCATAAGATATAGGGGCGGAATTAGATCATTCAGTTCATCTAGTCTACTCCACCACTCCATCATGGCTGATCTATTATCCTCTCAACTCCATTCTCCTACCTTCTCATCATAATCATTGTTGCCCTTTCTAATCAAGAACCTATGAACCAATGCTTTATAAATACCCAACCACGGCTGTCTGTGGTAATGAATTCAGATTCATTACCCTCTGGCAAAAGAAATTCCTCATCATCTCTGTCCTACAGGGGCATCCTTTCATTCTTGAGGCTGTGCCCTCTGGTCCTAGAATCCCTCAATATAGGAAACATCCTCTCCAAGTCCTCTCTAACTAATTGATGTTTCAATTAGCTCCCCTCTTATTCTTTATAAACACCAGCGAGTATAGGCTCAAGGCCATCAAACGCTCCTCATACGATAATTGTTTCATTCCCAGGATCATCCTCGTGAACCTCGTCCAAACCCTCTCCAATGCCAGCACATCCTTTCTTTGATAAGGGGTCTAAAACTACTCACAATATTCCAAGTACAGTCTGACTGATGCCTTATGAAGCTTCAGCATTACATTTGTTCTTTTATATTCTAATCCTCTTGATATGAATGTTAACATTGTATTTTTCTTCCTTACCAGAAACTCATCCTGCGTTAATCTTGCATGTGGACTCCTAAGTGCCTTTGCGCCTCTGATTTCCAAATTTGCTCCCCATTTACAAAAATAGTCTGCGCCTTTTTTCCTTCAACTAAAGTGTATGAACGCACACTTCCTTACAGTATATTCCATCTGCCATTTCTATGCACATTCTCCTAATTTGCTAAGTTCTTCTGCAGACTTCCTGCTTCCTCGACATGACATGCCCCTCCACCTATTGTCTGCAATCTTTGCCAACAAAGCCAACAATTCTGCCATCCAAATCATTGACATATAACGTGAAAAGAAGTGGTCCCAACACCGACCCCTGTTGAACACAAACTAATCACTGGCAGACAATCAGAAAAGGCCCCCTTTATTAAGAGTCCCACACTGCCTCTTGCTAGTCAGCCAAGCTTCTATCCATAACACTGCTTCTAAAGGCACCCATAACACTGCGGTGACTCTCTCTGATGGATGAGTTTAATGCATTAGGCATCACTATTTAGAGATCCCAAAGGTTCAGAGCCTGCTTCACCAGATAATGTTCATTGCTTATGCTTCTCACTCACTGGGGCTCTGGATCCGACAGTCCCTTTAAACCTATTGTGTTTAATAGGAAGTAGAGTACTACCTAACAAGTTAAATAAGCAAATTAAAGATGAGTTGGGATATCAATGGGAGTAGCATCCAATAATCTGAAAAACCTGGTGACCCAGCCCCACCAAAATTCAGGGTCTGCCAGATCATCAAGGTCTAATTACAGTGGGAGAAATCAATGGTGACACAGAAACTTAAAAACAATGAAGAATAAAAGTTCTTCAAGGTGGCATTGCAGGAAGCGAGAAAATAAAGGCATCCGTTAGTCTTGCGAGACCATGGATCTGTGCCTGGAAAGCCTTCACTCTTTGGGGCGCAGGCCTGGGTAAGGTTGTATGGAAAACCAGCAGGTGCCCATGCTGCAAGAAAATAATTCATTAAAATATGTGGACAATAACACACACAAAATACTGGAGGATGTCCGCAGGTCAGGCAGCATCTATGGAGAGAAATAAACAGTCTGTGTTTCAGGCCAGAATAAGAAGCTGCAGGGAGAGGAAGGAGTTAAAGCTGGCAACTGATATAAAAAATCTGAAATCAGAGGAAACTTGCAGTGTGTCAGGTGACACCCAACAATGGAGTATCTCTGTGCCGTATCTCAGTAAACTAGAAATGGTAATCACTAAGTGAGTCTGACAGCAGTGCTGATCTTAGCAGTGCTCCATAGTGTAACGGAAGAGGAACAGCAATGACAGCTATGCTTAAGAGTCAATTATACACATGGAGCGATATAGATGTGCTGTTGAATTTGGCCTCCTGCTCAGCTCAGGCATCATGAGCCAAAGGGGTCTGTTCCCATGCTGTAGTATTCAGTGCTCTGCGTGTTAGAGAGAAAAATCAGCACCAGGAAACATGGTTGGCGATGAAATTGTGTGGGGACACTGGAAGAGAGATTGTTCTTAGTGCAGAGGAATTAAGGGATCATTTTACAGGAGAGAGGGCAGGAATTGTTAAGTGACCAAATTGTCCTTGAAGGACAACAGCTGCCTGAATGAATGTACGATGCTGCCAAAGCTTCCTGGAACAAGCCCTTGCTGCTTTTTTAAAATAATTTAAAAAATTGCAACCAGAATCCCGAATTCGTAGGCTAGCCTAAAGACAATAATCATAAATCAATGTAGGTGCATTTGCTTCATATACTTTAATTGCTTCTGACCAGCAGGGTTAGAGAAATCTGTCAGTGGCCACAGAGCTTCCATTTCCAGTTGCAGTATTGAAGCTAATATACTGTTGTTTGGTACCCCCTGCCATATTAACAAGTGTGCCACCATGATGAGGTTGAATACCTCATCAAAAGCTGGAGTATCATGTTTGTATTGCAGGAAATCTCTGCCTCATTAGATATGATCCCATATATTTCTTGCTCAATCGTAATGGATTATTTCTAACTTTTTCTAGTCATTCATAATATATAAGAATAGTTATTTTGGGGAAAGTTGTGGGAAGTGTCCGGGGCCAAGGACTGGAAGCCCAGAAGAGGTCTGTACTGGGGTTGGACCGCTTTGTGTGTGAGGGTGTGAGTGCGTGGGAAAGGGGGTTGTTTTGCTGTTGTTGTCTTGTTTTGATCTGTTGTTGCTGCTGCTGCCTGTGTTGTGCGTTGTGCTCATTGTTATATTGAACATTGTAAGCATGTTATGTTGGCTCTGGAATGTGTGGTGATACTTGTGTGCTGCCCCCATCCTTTGGTTTGCTGATTGTTAAGACAAGTGACACATTTTACTGATGCTTCGATGTACATGTGTTCAATAAATCTGAATCTGAATACAGTTGGGAATACAGAAAGGGAGCAATTCTTCAATTATCAGTGTAGTTGTGATGTGCAAACTTTCTAAGCAGAAAGCAGGTGATTGCGTTGAACCACTTTCACCTCTCCTGTTCCCTGCATGCTTTGTCCATTCTCTGTATACACTCAGTGGCCATATTTTTATGAACACCTGTCTAACCTACTTATTAATGCAAATATCTAATCAGCCAATCATGTGATAGCAAGTCAGGCCCCCTAGGCCTGAGTCGACATAGTAGTGGTAGCATAAAGGCATGCAGACATGGTCAAGAGGTTCACTTGTTCAGACCAAACATCAGAATGGGGAAGAAATGTGATCTAAGTTACTTTGATTGTGGAATGATTGTTAGTGCTAGACCGGGTGGCTTGAGTATCTCAGAAACTGCTGATCTCGTGGGGTTTTCATGTACAATAGTCTCAAGAGTTTACAGAGAATAGTGAAAAAAAAACCCAAAAAATCAAGGTCAGTATTTACTTCCCATCCTCAGTTGTTCTTGAGAAGTTGGTGGTGAGTCAGCTTCTTGGGCCATTACAGTCCTTACAATAAAAGTACTCCCCCCCCTGCTGTTGAGGAGCAAATTCCATGATATAGATCCAGTAACAGGTAAGGAACAGCAGTACATTTCCCAGGCAAGATGATGCACGACATGGAGGGTAATCTGTAGGTGGAGGTGTTTCTTCCTTCCCTTTCTCCCAAGGTTCACTGTCCTCTCCTGCCAGATTCCTTCTTCTTTAGGCACTTACCTGTTCCAATTATCACCTCCCAGCTTCTCACTTCATATCCCCTCTTCCATCCACCCACCTTCCTCCTCATCCGATCTCACCTGTCACTTCCAGCTTGTATTCCTTTCCCTCCCTCCACCTCCTTTTTCAGGCTTCTTCTCCCTTTCTTTCCGGTCCTGATGAAGGGTCTCAGCCCTAAACATCGGCAGTTTATTCCTCTTTATAGATACCGAGTTCCTCTGGCATTTGGTGTTTGTTGCTCTGGATTTCTAGCATCTGCAGAATCTCCTGTTCTGATGCTTCTATTGCCTGCAGCCCTTGGTGGTAGAGGCCATGAGCTTTGGAGGTGCTATCAGAGTCGCCTAGGTGAGTAACTGTGAAGCATTTTGCAGATGTTGCACACCACAGTAACATGTTGGCAGTAGAGGTACTGAATGGTTGGCGTGGTTGAGTGGGACATTAGTGAGTAAGTGTGGCTTGATGGCAGTGTCAATGACACCTTCCAAGACCAGGGGGAGGCTGTGAGGAGAGAGTCTGGTAATTTTATTCAGCAATTACTGCAGCTGCAAAAGTACTTTCCTAACCGGTCCATTGTGTACACTGCAGCTCTGAAATATCCATATGCAAGCTCACCTCAAAAACTAATTTGGCTTCTTCTACCCAAACTCACAATAAAGTTGTCTCAGGGGTTCCATTAGCACTCTATGTTATAGTCAAAGAGGAGGTGGATTTTGGAGGAAGTACAAGACAAAGTCGTGGAGGGATTATGTTGGGAATGTAGCTGGTGACATCTTCAAAGTCAATACAACAGAATCAATGAAAAACTACATACAGAGACTGTAAAACAACCAATATGCAAAAAAGGACAACTGCAAATATAATAATGCTAATAATAATAAATGAATAATACTGAGAACATGAGTTGTAGAGTTTTTGAACGTGAGTCCATAGGTTGTGGGATCAGTTCAGGTTTGAAGTGGTGAAGTTATCCGCTCTTGTTCAGGAGCCTGATGGTTGAGGGATAGTAATTGTTCCTGAACCTGGTGGTTTGGGACCTAAGGCTTCTGAACCTCCTTCCTGATAGGAGCAACAAGATGAGAGCACGGCCTGGATGATGGATGCCGCTTTCTTGTGGCAGCACCTGTTGTAGATGTTCTCTGTGGTGGGGAGGGCTTTACCCAGGATGGACTGGGTTGTAGCCATTATTTTTTATAGGCTTTTACATTTTTGGACATTGGTGTTTCCATATCAAGCTGTGATGCAGCCAGTCAGGATACTCTCCACTGTGCATCTATAGAAGTTTGTCAAAGTTTTAGATGGCATGCCAAATCTGTGCGTACTTCTGAAAAAGTAAGAAGCTGCCATGCCTTCTTTGTGTTCTTCTTAGTCCCCCACCAACATTACCAAACAAGTAGGCATGCAGTTTTGGGTGCCCATGAGGGGCATGTGAGGATGTGTCAGTAGGGAATCTCTGTAAACTCCTGCACAAAGACCTGGCTTTGCTCATCTTTCTGCACCGTTCTTGTCTGTGACCAATGCCCCCGATTATCAGGGGTTTCTTTCCACTCTGCCTCATTTCACCCTATATTAGCCACACTAAGGAAAGGCTGAAGACATGAGATGGTGCAGACGCTGGAACTTGGAGCAACACATAGTCTGCTGGAGGAACTCAGTGGGGGGAAAGGAATTGTCAACAGTTCTGCGTCAGGACAGAGAGTGGAAAGGTGGATGGCCAGTACAAAGAGGAGAAGCGTAAAATGGTCAGAGTTCGGCATGAATGGTGGACTGATGAGGGGGTGTAAGAGAACAGGCAGGAAGGGGAGGTGAGTGGGGGGAGGAGTCAGGAGGCAATGCCAAGTGAATGACAGGTGGAGGCAGACAAAAAGATAAAAATGATGTGGAGACGGAGGTGGCAAGTGGGTGGGAGGGGAGAGTGATGACTGGGGACAGCTGCTAGAGGGAGATAACCAGGAACACAAAGTATCTAGGGCTCCCTTTACAGTTCAATTGCCTCTACCTGAGGAGGTGGTGATAGCCATACTATCAAGTCCTGCTGGTGCACACTTCACCAAGTGAGCTGACCTTGGAGACATCCTTTGGACCCAGGAGTCATCTTGCTGAACTTCACCACTGATACCATCACCCGTGTAAACGATGATCTTCAAATGCCTGTGCTAAAGGTATGGGTCACCCATGGTTTTCTGTGTGCCTTTACCACATTAATGGTATCAGTTGGTCAATTAGTGAAAGATCCAAACAACAAAATTGCTGCCTGCTACAAGTAGATGCTCCATGTACTGCCCTAAACTCCAGTGATAGCACATTAGACATTCTGTAGACGGAGAAGGAGGCCATCTGGCCATTGAGTCTATATCCGTGCACAAAGTAATCCCATCCTCCCCACTACTTTTTACCGGTAACCCGTCCTCCCCACATTCTCCTGGTGGAGCTCCTGTCTCATATAGCTCCAGCAACCAGGGTTTGATCCTGTTTGCACCATCTCTCTGTGCACACTGGGAGTTTGTCTGTCTACCTTATGCTTGGTTTCTCATAAATTCTATTGTATTTCATTATTTTCCTGTAAACATCTGCAGGAAAACGAAACTCAAGGTAGTTAATGGTGACATGTGCATACTTTGTTAATAAATACTTTGACTTTGATTTCTCCCTGTGACTCTGTGGGTTTCCTCCAGATACTCTGGCTTCCTCTTACATTCCAAAGACATGCGAGTTGATAGGTTAAACTGCCCCTTGTCTGTCGGTGAGTGATACTATCTGGGCAATTGATGGGAATGTGGGGAGAATAAAGTGGATTAAAGCAGGTGTTCACAACCTTTTTTTAGTCCATGGACCTATACTGCTAAGCAAAGGGTCCGTGGACCCCAGGTTGCGAATCCCTGTATTGGAGTAAGATTAGTGTAAATAGGTGCTCTAGTGGTCTATTGGAGTAGGATTAGTGTAAATAGGTGCTTTAGTGTTTTATAGGGTCTCAGTGGGCTGAAGGTCCTGTTTCACGTAGTATTTCCCTTTGACTATAACTCCTCCCAGATTCTCTCATTCACTTACACACTGGGGGCAATTACACTGCTAAATTTACCCTCCAACCCTCATGACTTTGTGAAATGGCCTGCAGATACAGTAACTAACAACACAACACTAGGTTGAATTGAAATTGCCTGGACTCAGTCCTGACAAAGGGCCTCGGCCCGAAACATCGACTGTACCTCTTCCTATAGATGCTGCCTGGCCTGCTGTGTTCACCAGCAATTTTCATGTGTGTTGCTTGGACTCTTTTGATGATGACTTTGTGGGTTGGTGTTTTGTATTCTGTGTTTATCACTAATTTTTTTTTAATTGAATTGATTTTATTTCTTACATCCTTCACATACATGAGGAGTAAAAATCTTTACGTCTTCATCTAAATGTGCAATGTGCAATCAGAGTAACTTATAATAAATCGAACAGTCAATGTAATATAGAATACACACAAATCAGCATGAGCTCATCAGTCTGATAGCCTGGTGGAAGAAGCTGTCCTGGAGCCTGTTGGTCCTGGCTTTTATGCTGTGCTACTGCTTCCCGGATGGTAGCAGCTGGAATAGATTGTGGTTGGGATGGTTTGGGACCCAATGATCCTCCGGGTCCTTTTAACACACCTGTCCTTGTAAATGCCTGAATCATGGGAAGTTCACAACTACAGATGTGCTGGGCTGTCCACACCACTCTCTGCAGAGTCCTGCGATTAATGGCGGTACAGTTCCCATACCAGGCAGTGATGCAGCCATTCAGGATGCTCTCAATTGTGCTCCTGTAGGAAGTTCTTAGGATTTGGGGGCCCATACCAAACTTCCTCAACCATCCGAAAGAGGCGCTGTTGTGCCTTTTTCACCACACAGCTGGTGTGTACAGACCACGTGAGGTCCTCTATGACGTGGATGCCGAGGAATTTGAAGCTGTTTACCCTCTCAACCCCAGATCCATTGATGTCAATAGGAGTTAGCCCATCTTCATTCCCACAACCAGCTCCTTTGTTTTTGCGACATTGGGGGAGAGGTTGTTTTCTTGACACCACTGTGACAGAGAGATGACTTCTTCCCTGTAGGCCACCTCGTTATTGTTTGAGATAAGGCCAATCAATGTAGTGTCATTGGCTAATTTAATTAGCAGATTGGAGCTGTAGGTGGCGATACAGTCATGGGTGTGCAGGGAGTAAAGGAGGGGACTCAGTACGTACCCCTGAGGGGCTCCTGTATTGAGAGTCAGAGGGTTGGAGGTGAGGGAGTCTGATTTGTTTTTTTTTTGTGCGGGAGGAAGGGGTGGGGTTGATGTTTTTCTTTGTACGAGTTCCATGCTTTTTCTATATTTTGAGGCTGTCTGTGGGGAAGACAAATCTCAGGATTTTATACTGCATACATACTTCGATAATAAATGTACTTTGAATCTTTGAAGCAGGAAGAAACCGGAGCATCTGCGGGGGGAAGACAGTAATGGGGAGAACATGCAAACTCCACAGAGGCAGCACCCAAAGTCAGGATCAAACCAAAAAAGGGTCAAAAATTGCAGCCACCCAAACAATTTGGATAAAGGTAGATTTGAATTTTGCACTAAAGCTTAAGGTAAAACGTTATGCAGGAAGAAATATTGATGATATTTCCCAGATTCAGAGGAATTAGCTGGCTAATAAAAAAATGCAATGGACCTTTCAAGAATCTAAGCAATATTTTCCTCTTTAAAACTGCTGTTGTTTTCTTACACATGAATGCATCCAAATATGTGATTAACTGGGTTTTTCTGATACTTACTGACATTTTAATAGCCCCTCAGCAAACAGCTCATAAGTTGCGACAGAGCTAATGTGTTCTTTTTAATAGATTTTGGCAGCATTCACAAGCAAAGCTAAACTGTGGGATTTTGCCTTTGAGAAATTAACCCAGATACTTTTGAAAATCATTATAACATAGGTTTTTCTCTCTCTCTGAAGAACTCTCCTACTTCCACCCTGAGTGAATGTAAGAAACTGAGTAGACTCCGGAAGAGCCATTTAGTTCCTTGTGCCAGGACTGTCACTTAACAAGATTTTGGCTGATCCTATACGCGCCCCAGTCCCATTTTCCTGTACTACCTTTCCTTAACGGCAACTTAACCAATGAGCTGTAACCTTTACAAGGATTCAGAATCAGAATCGGGTTTATTTTTACTGACATATGTCAGGAAAGTCATTGTTTTGTTTCAGCTGTACAGTGCAATACATACAATATACTGTATATTACAATAGAAATGCATCTATATACACACACATTCATATACAGTATATATAGTATATATTATGTATTGCACCGTACTGCAAATGAATCCATCAGAGAGGAAAGACATTAAAGAGCTGGGAAGGGGGGAGTGCCTAATCATGCCAGAACTTTTCTCTACATGAATGGTGTTGCTGTTCGCTGCTGAAATCCACTGTGAATCCATGGACTGATAAGTTGGAAGAGACTTCGGAGTCCAGAGAGAATCAGAGTGAGACTTTTTTCTTGTGGAGTACTATATTTATGGATTTATTCTGCATGTGGTGTCATGTCCATTCAATGTGAATAGGTCTGTCCACTTACCTTGAACACAACCCCATCTTCATCACACTTCACGGTGAATGCCAGTGGTTAAGATTGGGTAGGCGGCATAGGCTTGATTGAATTGGCACAGACCATTTGAGCCCAGTGGACCAGATGGGCACTGCACACTCTGCATATTGTCACCAATAGCCCATTTAATTTTGCCTTGCTTGTTTGATAATGGTTTTAGTAGAAACTTCTAATGGAAGATTGGGTAGAATAAGACAGATAAATTCTCAATGGTCCAGACTGCCAAGCCCAAAAATCAGAAACAGAATCAGGTTTATTATCACTGACGGATTTATCCAAAAATTCAATGCAATACCCAAACAAGACAAAGAAGAGGCTTACCTGACTCCAGGTTTGATCAGGAAACTCGCCATTGATTCATTTGGATGGAGCTACTGATGTCTGTGTAGAGCAGTTACACCCAATCATGGATTCTGTCTTGGAGTTGAGCATTGTGGAGACTGACCCCTCATAGTCAATGTTCTGTCAAAGACCTTCTCCTGGTTCAAGGTATACATCAAGCACCCCCCACCACCACCCCGCCACCCCCATCCCTGTGTGGAGATCATCATATCCCTGAGCTATGCAAGGGTGTCAGATTGTCTTACCAGGTCTGGTCTAGGTGAATCCCTGCTCTGTGGAGCTTGACTCGATGGCCTTACAGTCATTCCACATCTCTTAGCTTGCTAACCTTAAACATTCAGACTACACTCCAGAGTGCATAATCCAAGCTACAACCTTCAAATTAGTACTGAGGGACATGTCTAAGTTTCCAGCTCACCAAGCCTGGGCTACTTTGGAGTGAACTGTTGGCTGATAGCAGAGGCAAATGGAAACTCAGGAGATTTCAACTTCCTTTGGAATGGTTGGGTTTATTATACCCTCTGGTATCTTGCACAAACTAACCAATTTCCCAGCCATATCAAGCTCTGGCAATAACATTTAAGAGGGACAAGGAGAACAATTCAGCTGGGTGGATAACAGCCATGGAATTTAATACTAACCCTATGAAACTGTGTGCTCTCATAAAGTCAGAAGGTTGATTGCTGGAATTTTGGAGAGACCTTACTAAACTGCGGCAGTTATTGACATATTCCCAAAGCAAAATACACTATTGGTGTTTAACTGAGTAGTTTATAGTAAAGCAAGAGGTAGGATTATAGCACTGTGAAATTGTTCAGGAGAAATCTCTGTGCTGCCCTGGATTATTACACAATGCTAAGTTAATTTGCTCTTGCTTTGCTGGTTTATTACTGTATGTCTGCCCATGTAAAAGCATAGATGTTTCTCTCCTCCAGCTTATTACTTAACACCCCCCCTCCACTCACTGTTCATCACTCTTCACACTCACATCAGTCCAGTTAGCTTTTCCATTTCCTGGATACTTACCACCTCTCACCAATGAGACCGTCTTTGACTATTTTTTCTTTGTTAGCCCAACCCTGATCCTAAATCAATCAATAGCTTCTTTCCAGGTCTTCAGAAGTCTCATGTCTTCACACAAAACACATTATCTGAAGTCTTGACTGTCTGATAATTCTTACCAGTTCAGTGCTTTCCCAATTGTTGTCCATTCTACCTACTCCAGTGACCCTGCCATCTCCAACATTTCCTTTGCTGTTCTTGACTCGTGTAATTGCCCTACTCTTATCTCACTACCTTTTCATAGAGTCATAGAGCACCACCGCACAGAAACAGGCCTTTAGCCCATCCTGTCTATGTCAAACTGTTAATCTGCCTGGTCCCATTGACATGGACCTGGACCATAGCTCTTAATGCCCCTCTCATCCATGTACTGAAACAAATATCTCTTCAATGTTGAAATCGAGCTGGCATCCACCATTTCTGCTGGCAGCTTATTCTAAGCTCTCACCACCCTCTGAGTGAAGAAGTTCCCTCTCAGGTTCCCCTTAAATCACCTTTCTACTCTCGCCCAACCTCAGTGGAAGAAGCTTGCTTGCATTTATCCTATTTTTACCCCTCGTGGTTACAAAATCCCTTCAGTTACCTTCAGTTTAGCTTCCAACATTCCCTCATAACTGGGGTTGTGTCTGCAGATATATTGTGTTGGTGGAGGTCATGTTCTTCCATTCTAGCAGTGTACCGCAAAAGCTGCCTCACTGCCTCGTCTCCATAACACTGCTGTCTCTCAGTTCCAGTCCTACAGCCTGGACTCAGTCAACTCATCAGCTCCGAAAAATAAAATCAGTAAATGATGGAAACACGTAGCGTCAGTGGAGAGAAACATATTAGTCATTTCAGGTCAATGATCCTCTATCGGAATTGGAGAAGTGAGGAACCCTCCAAGTCCATGGTGCTCAGCCCCTTACACAAACCATATGTCCTATTTGTCAAACCCATCCCCGTATCAACAGCCCGCTCATTCTAAAACTCAGCCTGTCATTGGGCATCCTCAGTGTTCTGCTAGACTTCAATGTAAGTTTGAAGTGCTACACCCCAGTCTGCCTTATTCCACCTTTGAAGCAAGGTGGGAATAAATAGTTTTGTGTACCTCTATCAAACCTCCTCAATCTTTTTATGTTCTAAAGAATAAAGCCCGAACCCATTCAATCCTTCCCTATAACTCAGGCCCTCCAGACCAGGAAACATCCTTGTAAGTTTTCTCTGCACTCTTTCAACCTTGTTTACATCATCCCTCCAGGCATTTACCCCTAAGCGCTACACCTGATCATACACCTCCTCCCTTACCTCCATTCAGGGCACCAGGCAGACCTTCAGGTGAGGCAACACGTCACCTGTGAATCTGCTGGGGCCGTCCATTGTGTCCAGTGCTCCTGGTACAGCCTTCTCTACATTGGTGAAACCCGTCGTAAGTTGGGGGACCACTTTGCCGAGTACCTTCGCTCTATCTGCCATAAGAGGGACTTCCCAGTGGCCAAACATTTTATTTCCAAATTCTAGACCTGGTATGACAGGTGCCAAGATGAGGCCACCCTCAGGGTGGAGGAGCAACACTTTATATTCCATCTGGGTAGCCACCAGCCTGATGCCATGAATATCAACTTCTTGTTGCAGTAAACAAACTTCAACTCCCCCGCCCTTTTTCTATTCCCCACTCTGACCTTTTACCTTTTTTCACCTGCCTATTACTTCCCCCTGGGTCCCCTCCGTCTTCTCTTTCTTCTAAAGTTCACTCTCCTCCCCTGTCAGATACTTCCTGCCCCAGCCTTTGACCTTTTCCACCCACCTGGCTTCACCTATTACCTTCCAGCTAGCCTCTTCCCCTTCCCCCTCCCCCACCTTCTTATTCTGGCATCTTCCTCCTTCCTTCTCAATTGTGACGTGTCTTGGCCCAAAATGTCGACTGCCTCCATCTGCTGAGTTCCTTCAGCATTTTGTGCATGTTGTTCTACATGAGGTGCTGTCTGAAGAGGTGGTATCTATCATCTAGAATCCCCACCTTCTTGCTCATGCCCTCCTCTCACTGCTACCATCAGGCAGGAGGTACAGAAACCTGAAGTCCCATTCTTCCAAGATCAACTACTTTCCTACAAACATCAGGGTTTTGAACCAACCTGCACAGCCTTAATCACTATCTCAGCAACACAACATTACAGGTCACATTTTGCATGACTCTGGAATTGTCATTTGCACTAATCTGATGTTTTGCACAGCCTTTTTCTTTGCTGATTTGTATAGTTTATGTTCTGTGTATTGCCTAAATCTACATGCCAGCACGCTGCTGTAAGCAAGTTATTTGTTGCACAAATACCACATAAAATAAACTTGACTTTCAGGTACTTTACTGCAGTGATCTGAAACTGAATTCTTCATGACACAAACTGTTCTTTAGCTTTAGAAAGTCCCTGTTGAACCCCTACCCAAATCAAAACCTCATATGCTTCTTCCTATTTTGTTCAATCTTTTCAGTGTGCCTTGTTCTTGAGTCCCATGTTCCACCATGTACATTTAAACCTACCTCTTCTGTTCTGGATTGCTCATCTCCAACACTCCTTCTTCTCCCTAGACAGTTGAGATTCCTCTTGGTACCTTGGTGCATTTCATTTCAGCTCAGAGAGCTTGGGTCCACCTTGGGCTGTTTCAGGCTGGGGACCTGCTGGCTGCACAAGGTTGCAGCTGGAGTTTAATCAAAAAAGCATAACGACACACTAGATTATTAGTAAGCTGCTCACCATTCCAGCTGGAATTAAACTTCTCTTTAAAAATTCATATATGGATTATGCACATTTATAGCAAAGGCAGGATTTAATTCCCGATCCTTACTACAGCTGGGGCCTTCTTGAACTGCTGCAATTAAGTTACTCCAACGATAATGAGACTACCAGATCTGAAGCTCTGGGCTGATAACAAAATGGTAATATTTCCAAGTCTGAGCAGTGCATAATGTGGAAGGGAACTTGAAGGCGGTGGTATTCCCATGTGTCCGACACCTTTGACCTTCCAGGTGGTAGAGGCCCTGAACTTAAGAGGTGCTGGCAGAAGAACATTGGGAGGCTGCCTGCTGTGCCTTTGTAGATGGCACACATTGCAGCCAAGACGTACTGGAGGTGGAGGGGAATTTACAGTGGTGGATGGGCTAACAATGAAGTGAGCTGACTTTCCCCATGCACTGGAGATACAAGTGATGTCATATGCTCGAATCTGGAGTAAAACACAAAATGTTGGAGAAACTCAGGCAGCATCTATGGTCTAAATGGTCAGTCGACATTTTGGGTCGAGGCCCTTCGTCTGGACTCTCCTTTCAGCAGTAAGCTTAGTCCTTGCAGGCACACCATCCAAGTGACCCGAAGCATTGACTGCCCATTTCTCTCCATAGCTGCTGCTGAGTTCCTCCAGTTTTTTTCTGTGTTGTCCTAGGCCAGTGATTCCCAGCAGGGGCAGTTACATGTCCTAAGGTGTATTAAATGAAATAGAAGTCGCGGGGGGGGAGGGGGGGGACATTCAAGATTCTCGGTAAGCGGCTCTCTAACTTGAGGCATGAGACCTGACCAACCGTTAGTGCAGCAGGCAGCAGGCACTTTCTTACCAACTGAACAGACATTACTGGGGATGAATAAATTAGCAACCAGGATGCCCAACAGTTCCTCCTGATTCACAACATGGAACAAGTTTATGCAATTTTACAGTTGGTAAGTCAAGTGCATCCACAGATCTACGTAAAACAAGTTGCGCAACGATACAGAGCTGACTGTAACCAAAGGGTGAAATAGAGCCAATCAGTGAGCCTGCTGATCCCAAGGATTCCTCTTGAGGCGTGCAAAGCGACCTCGCCTTCATATGTGCAATCAGAAACCACCTTTAGGGATTATGAGACCTTGCGTGATTGGTCAGTCAAGCTAACTGGAACAGTATAAAGATAGCTTGCCAAGCCCCAGCTCTATCCCGACTAATATTCAGATTCCATTCTGAATCCTTGTCACCATAACCTTCGTTGTTATGATTGTCTTAATCTTTGCCTCGCCGTTCATTTGCGTGCTGTTACCATCATTCCGTCCGTGCCAACTCACTGCCATTTTCAACATCCGATAGGCATTCCCAGTTTGTGTTCATTTTTTATTTTGAATTAGCCCTGTTAATGATGGATGAATACATATGGCGCAGCCTCTATGAGTCTGAAGGTGGTGAAACCTTGAAATCTAGTCCAGCTAAGAAATAGAAATGAGAGGAAGTGTGTCAATACAATGTTACATACCTGGAGTATGGTTTTATTCCATTCCCATCAGATCAGCAACGCTCCAGGTATTTGTTATACTGTACTATCTAATGAAGCCATGAAACTATCAAGGTTGCAGGAACACTTCTGTAAAAGACATCCTGAAAAGGCTGCTTATGGTATTACTCATTTCCAGAAGATGAAAGAAGCATTTGAATAGCATTACACACCAAGGAAGCTTAAAAGTGACCTTGATAGTGGTCTCATTGCTTCTTATAATATTTCAAAAATGATAGCATTGTGTAGAAAGTCTCATTAATGCCTGCTGTATCAGAAGTACTCACCAGCGTTCTCAAAATGGATACCAGTATTTTAAAATCAATTCCTCTGAGTAATAACTCTGTAGTTCATTGTATTGATGAAATGAGTGAAGACATTGAATAGCAACAAAATACAAAATTTGGAATAGAACAATGAGTCAACTGTGTGCAACAACAAGGCATTACTAATGGCACATGAATGATTTATCAAAAATGGAAAAGTTTATGATGAGATTCTCTTTTATATAAAGTTAAAATCAAATTTCAGCAGGGAATCAAAATGTATATTGAGCATAAAAGATATTCCGATTAGGACTATGATTTCTTGTGCAACAGATGAAGCACTATAATGACAGGTCACCACGCTGGTTTGGTAGCATTTATGAAAAAAGAAATTCCAAGTCTGTTTGCAATCCATTGTGCAATTCATCATCAACATCTCGCAGCCAAAAACCTCAGCCAGCGACTTTTTTCAAGCATGACTCTTGTAATATCTGCTATCAACAAAATTAAAGCTCATCCATTAAATAGCAGAATATTTCACCAGTTATGCCAAGATAATGATGAAGAGTTTGAATGCTTGATTTTTCACACTGAAGTGCATTGGCTGTCAAAAAGCTGCTGCTTAAAATGTTTTTTCATCTTTTTGACACTGGTTGAATTTTTGCTCAAAGTTGACAAGAGCTTGCAAAACAAGATTGAATTTCTACATGGAGATGTGGCATACATAGCTGATCTGTATGACAAAAGGAACATTCTAAATATGAAACTGCAGGATGACAATTTCAATTTAATCCAGGCAAAATGTGCAGTGTCCACTTTTACTGGAAAATTGACAATATATAAGCAAAATATTGGGAGAAGAATGTTTTCACAGTTTTTCTGCATGGAAAGTACGGCACTCTCTTTTACAGAAGGTGATTTGCAAGAGTACTGCTTACACCTGCAGTCACTGAAGAAGGATTTTCAGAATCAGTTCAAATATTTGAACAATCTAGAAATTCCGGACTGGGTAATTAACCCTTTTCTTTGCAAGGTGGATGAACAGGAAGAGAAATTGCAAGGAAAAATATCAAAATTCAGAATGATGAAGAAGCAAAAATGCTTCTCAAAATTGTTGACCTTTGTGGTATGTGGCTACACTGTCATACAAAGTTTCCTGGTCTTTTGTGAAGAGCCAAACTTCTCTTCATTGCATTTCCATCCTCCTACCTTGTTGAAAGAGGCTTTATTGCAGTGAACCACATACTTACAAAAAACAGAAACTGCTTGGACATTGTTAAGCATAGAGACTTACGGCTTTTGCTGTCTCAACTTGAACCAGATATTTCAACTCTTGCTAAAAATCATCAAGCTCAAGGGGAACTTCTTTACTCAGAGAGTGGTAGCTGTGTGGAACAAGCTTCCAGCAGAGGTGGTTGAGGCAGGTTCGATGTTGTCGTTTAAAGTTAAACTGGACAGCTATATGGACAGGAAAGGAATGGAGGGTTATGGGCTGAGTGCAGGTTGGTGGGACTAGGTGAGAGTAAGAGTTTGGCATGGACTAGAAGGGCCGGGATGGCCTGTTTCTGTGCTGTAATTGTTATATGGTTATATGATCACATTGATATCAAGCTGCGGTACATTGCATGGGTACCGTGTTAGCTAGGTTTAAAGGTAAACCAAATTTAAAGCAGAATATTTTTTTCTCATGTTAGCATACAGTAGATATGTTTTTGCACTATGTGGGCACCAGAAAATATATTGTGCCTAAGAAGGGCATTGGAAAGTATGAAGGTGCTTTAGGGGAGTGTGGTAAGTATGGAAGTGCTTTGGGGGGAGGGGGGGGTTGTTGGGCTAAAAAAGACTGGGAAACACTGCCTTAGACAGTGTCCCGAATCCTGAGTGGAATTGGTGATGCATTCACCCTGCTAAGTGGAGAGCATTCCATCACTTTCTGACTCATGAGGTGGACTCATACAATCACATTAGAAGGTGGTGGTTGTATTGGTTTCTTCATGTTAAAGTGAATGGAAATCATATCACGTTAGCAATGGGATGGTCTCTGGTGATGGATCTGAGTTGCCACTATGGACTTCACAAGACTAATTTGTAGTTGAAACTGGTATTTTTCATCTCCAAATCAGAGTCTCAGAATTTGTTAAAAAACCTTATCAGCAGGAAACATGGTTAATGCAAGTGCATGGTCCACACCCACTCACATCAATTGCATAATATCATAAGACATAGGGGCAGAATTATGCCATATGGCCCAATGAGTCTGCTCCACCATTGGATCATGGCAGATTTATTTTCCCTCTCTGCCCTATTCTCCTCCCTTCTCACCATAGCTTTGACACCTTTACTAATCGAGAGTCTAACAGCCTCGGTTTTCAATATACCCAATGACTTGGCCTCCACAGCTGCCTGTAGCAATGAATTCTACAGATTTTCCACACTGGCTGAAGAAATTCCTCTCTTCAAGAAAGGCATCTTGAAACTGATCCATACAATTATGAGAGGCACAGACAGAGTAGACAGTTATCTCCATACTCTTGGGGATTACAGTCCATAAAGGGCTAAAGGTTTTTGTTAGGTTTGGGAAAGTCATATTTCTTTGTCGTTTTCAAAACATCTTCTCCCTTGCCAAGGATCTAAAGGCATATTCCATTCAGTCACGGTTCACTGGGTTGGACATACTGCCATTGAAGTCATGCATCTGTTGGGGCTCAGGACACAGTGCCAACCCAAAGTCATTCAGTTCTGGATCAGGGCACAATCCTTTAAACAGTATTCCTTTTTAACTATGGACCTGCATTGATCAATGTCTGTTGGTCATCTAGATAATGTGACTGCAAAGCACTTAATTATGATAATGCCCGTTCCACTGGTGGGTGTAGCTTTGTCTCAGATGTAATTTCTTGTCTGTTAACGGACCATAAATTGCCTAAAAAAAATCGATGCCCAGTTTCTCATCCATGTATAAAAATAATGGTGGTGGAGATTTGACTGAGGTCCACTGGAGAAAGTAGAAGTTGATTACATATTGAAATTACCCATTGCTATGTGTAGAATGACCAATCACCATGAGCAGAAAGCACAAGCAAGGATTTATGAAAGACTGTAATTTTTGGAAGTGATGACTGGTGGTGGATTGGCGTTCGGGGCAAACTTATGGGTTGAGGTGGGGAGACCTTCTCGTGGTGTGTTCGCCTTGCAAAACTTCCAAAAGACATTCAATTGTGTCCAAAAGGAAGAAGCTAAATCTCATGGAACAGAAGGGAAATTCTTGACTTGTCTAGGAAATGAGCTATGTGGCAGAGTGTGGGAATGGTTACAGGTAATCGAAATGGCAGATCACAACTCGTGGTGCAGGCAGGATTGGTTTTTTAGTTACAGCTATCCACACCATTTTCTAAGGCTTGGACGATGGACGGAATGTTGCATATCCAATGAACAGAGAATTTCCATGGAGTTATCTGTCGGAAGATGGTATCATCATTAACTGGTACAGTGCTTGCAATAAAACTCCTCTTACAGTGGAGCTGTAGAACTTGACCAGGAGAGGGCAGAAGATGAATAGGGTTCCAGCACCAACTACTTCTCAGAAGAGCAGGCGATATAAAAATAATCAGACAATGGCTTGACCGTCAGTCCTTATGCAAACCACAAAAAGAAGAGATTCTGCAGATACTCGAAATCCAGAGGAACAAAAACAAAATGCTGGAGGAACAACAGGTCAGGCAGCATCTATGGAGTGAAATGGACAGTTGACATTTCAGGCCAAGACCCTTCATCAGCTTGAAGAAGGGTCTCAGCCCAAACTGTCGACTGCTCATTCCTCCCCACTGATGCTGCCTGACCTGCTGAGTTCCTTTAGCATTTTGTGTTTAGTCTTTATCCAAGTTCTGTATCAAGTGCAGATGCACAGCAGAGAGGTGTGTGGATATCTGGGTAAGTGCTGTTAGGTCCCAAAGTAAAACAGCCATCAAGTAAAGTATCTTCCCACTGACCAAAATCTTTGAGTGACAAACATTAGTATTAAGCCCAGAGAAGGAGATTTTACATGGATCGAGGTTTGAAGAATTGGTGGGCAGTAGAGTTTTAAGGTCAACTGTGATGACCTTATTTATTCATTTATTCACTTAGGGGAAATGATGGGCCAAGCCAGCATGTACTGCCCACCTTTAATCAGGCCTAGATTATGTGGGGGTAAAGAGTCAACCACATCAGTGGCCTGGAGCCACGAATAGATTTGTGTGGCAAGGCAGTGCAATTACTTTGTATTTATTTATTTGTTCTTTTAATTTCGCAATAAAGCCAATGAGCCTGCGCCACACATTTACACTCATGTGACCAATTAACCAACTGACCCGTATGTCTTTGGAATTTGGGAGGAATCCAGAGCACCCAGAGGAAACCCACACGGTCTCAAAGGAAACTAATTCCTCACAGGCAGTGACGGGAATTGAACCTAGGTTACTGACACTGTTATAGCATTATGCTAACCACTGTGCTAACATACCACCCCTAAATATTAATAACCAACTGGGATTTGACAATAATCTGTTAATTTGGCTGCATCACAGCCTGGTATGGAAACACCAATGCCCTTGAATGGAAAATCCTACAAAAAGTAGTGGATACAGCCCAGCCATCATGGGTGAATCCTTCCCCACCATTGAGCACATCTACTGTACATGGAGCATTGTCTCAGGAAAGCAGCATCCATCGTCAGGGACCCCCATCACCCAGGTCATGCTCTTTCCCACTGCTGCCATCAGGAAGAAGGTGCAGGAGCCTCAGGATTCACACCACCAAGTTCAGGAACAGTTATTACTCTTCAACCATGAGGCTCTTGAACCAAAGAAGATAACTTCATTCCACTTTCCCTTTCACTGAAATGTTTTCCCGCAAACTCTAGACTCGCTTTCAAGGACTCTTCATCTCATACTCTCAATATTTATTGCTTATTTATTTATTATCATTATATCTTTCCTTTTGTACTTGCAGTTTGTTGTTGTTTGCACAGTAGTTGAATCAATTTAGTGCGGTCTTTCATTGATTCTAGTATGGTTATTTTTATATTATGGATTTATTGAGTATGAAAATGAATCCCTATGTTATATATGGTAACTGATATGAATCCCTATGTTATATATGGTAACTGATATGTACTTTGATAATAAATTTACTTTGAACTTTGAATGTTATGACTACCATTGCAGATGCTTGCTTGATAATTCCAGATTTATTCAATTACTTTCAATTACTTGAATTTAAGTTCCCCACCTGCCACTCTGGAATTGAAGCCGATGTCTGTGAATCCACCAAATGAAACACTGTTCAAACATATGGCGCTGTACAAGATGCCAGGAATAGGGAAATGGACAGTTCCTGTATAGCTAAGGAAAGAGGATAAGGGATTTAAATCCAAATTGGTGTGTGAGTTAGCACTGAGGACAGTTGATACTCAACACTGGAGTTGTCTGCACAGTGTGAGTGGAAGTTTTTGACACAGGATAAGATGAGGGCAGATACCAGCGATGCCATGGGGAAGGAAGTATGTTGTCTGTGAGATGAAGGGAACATGTGCTGAAACATAGTCAGTAAGTGAGAAGGAAATAAACTGAACCTGCTCAAGCCAGCTGGAGGGATTGACTCATTTTGGAACTTACAGCCTGAAGCTTCTATTAAGCAAGATATCTGGAACAGAAGTTGATCTATTTTTGTGTTTCCATTTACAGCAGATTTACAGTGGTTTGGTGCAGCAGATATGGACCTCTCCTCCTGTACAACCACATTTGAGACCTGGATGGTAAACGTGAAACAATGACAGATTGAGGTAAGGTTTGAGGATGAAATATGCCCAATATGCTACTTGAGAAGTCTGTGGATCCCGTGAAGCTGTCAGTGAGAGATTTATAAACTGTGCAATAGGAGACTGGCTAGGAGAGGGACACTGGGCATACACTTGCACAAAACCCTTTGCACAAGATTATCCTATGAATGTAATACTGACCACATCAGATTATCAGCAATTAGGCTTCAAATGTCATGGCTCTGTGTTTGGGTAGGGAGGAATGGTTCTAAGGCTCCAGGCTTTCTATGTAGCCAACTAAACCAGCCTCCCCTCTTTTGACTGTCCATACTTCCTACTGCCTTGGGAAAGCAGTCAACATAACCAAGGGTCCCTGCCCGACCCAGTCATTCTCTCTTCTCCCCTTCCATCAGGCAAATGATACCAAAACTTGTGAACACCTATCACCAAACTCAAAGACAGCTTTTGTCCTGCTGTTATAAAACTCTTGAATGGACCTATCATACACTAAAGATAAAACTCTTGACCTCTCAATAAAGGATAGATGTCCAGCGCTTTTGACAAGTGGGAGCTAAAGGCACTGATTCCATTGTTATAGACTCATATGTTAATGGGGTGATACAGCACGGAAAGAGATGCTTTTGAACCTACTTCTCCCATTTCCTCAAAATAGCCTAGTACCTTTTCTGGATGTTCAGATCCTACACTTGCTGTAAAATATCCCGATATTACTCCCGACACATACCTGATACAAATAACCATGACTTGTATCTCCTCCCATAACTTGCTCCTTCCCTCAGAAACTACATGAGAGTGTCAACTCTTGTCATTTACTTTTCCCTTCCATTGCAATTATTTCTAGAGATTTGGACAGTGAATACACAGAATGATAAGAAGGGGTTAGCATTGGAAAGGACCAAGGGACTAAACTGCTACTTCTGGTGGTGGGAAGGTTGCAGTGGAAGAATACTATTAAATATATTTTGTTAGCTGGTTTTAATAGATTGTGCAGATCCTCAAGACTGAAGTTTGAAAAATGTGTTGAAAACATTGGGAAACTGAGGCTCCTTTTCTGACTTTTGCTCCACTTCAAGCATCCGAATTTTCTGTTGAGTTTAAGTTCTTGGACTACTTTCTCTCTGTTTTATGATGGTTACTACAGTGTGGCAGAGAGCCAGATATTGACAAATTGGCGATTACAGAAACGGACTCATTGATTTGAAACCTGGCAATGTATACATGGAGGCTGCAATGCATCTCCCAAATGATCCCATTTTTATTAAGTGGATTTAAATAATTTTATTCTAATCAATTTAACCTGTCAAAGTTCTCTAATGTGCATTCAGAAATGCAAAGTGTACTTGGACGAAGATTCTGTGAAGGCCCTATTTGATTTGCGATCTGACGCCATTTCACAAGCTGATTTATAAAGGGAAAAAATTTCACAGTTCGCAGAGTGGAGGTATTTATTAGTGCCAAGGCACACCATCTGGGACGTATACTTCTGAAAAATGTGTTGTGTACTGGAAAATATGTGAAACAGGAACAGAATTATTATTTTGCATGGGTGAAGCTGGAGTTTTTTGATTAAAACTGAAGTATTTTTTGGACAGGAACCAATGGAGATTTTTGTCTGGCTGATTATCAGTTCTTTTTTCTTGCACATGTATCATGATGAATAAGTGTGCCAGTGCTTGAACAACCTAGGAGAAGAACTGCCAGAAATAAAAGTTCACTGGTAGGCATTGTGCACTGCCATTATAGAATAAAATGTACCGTAGACGGATTGATCCAACACATAAAGTCAGTGATATGTAAATATACAGCCATTTGTGTATAATTACCTTTTGTTTTCTCAGTAAAGTCTTTGATGCATAAGAAAAAAACAATAATTTACCTTCAAGCAACCCTTTGAATTGTCCAGTGTGAAAATATTTTTCAACCTGCTTTTTTGAGATAAGGCCAATTATTCTGCGACGTGAATGCTTCACTGACTTTACTGAGCATTCTTGTGGGAATTACCAAATTTTGAGAATATTCTGGAAGAAGTGATAAATTTCATTTTATTTTAACCAAGTATATACCAAGACTGTTGAGGGTTATATTTTACCACAGCACACCACAGCTTACAGGACGCGGTCTCTTAGCTTGACTGAGCTTGTTTATAATTGTTTCCTCAAAAAATTGTTTTTATAGCTTGTAACAAATTGAAAATGTCAAAATTAAGACTGGGAGCTTTAGGTAGGTTAGAGGTTTGGGTCTGTGCATAGTCAAGTTTTACATACATGTCAGAAACTCACAAGAGATTCCATTTACTGAGATGCAGAAATGAGCCTCTAGGTATTGATATATGTTATCTGCGCTGCATGGAGGAACAAGCTCTGATAGCATAAGCTTTATTTGACGCACGTACATTAAAACATAAGAGTGAAATGCGTTATTTGTGACAACGACCAACGCAGTAGGAACATGTGCTGGGGCAGCCTGCAAATATCACCATGGTTCCGTGGAATGCCTGCAATTTACTAACCCTAACCCTAACCCTTATGCCTTTGGAATGTGGGAGGGAAACAGAGCACCCAGAGGAAACTCACGAAGATATGGGGAGAAGGTACAAACTCCAGACGGGCAGGAATTGAAGCCAATTAATGATCGCTAGCACTGTAATGGCATTGAGCTAATTGCTGTAGTGCCTCAGGATAATACATGGCCTTGCATGTTAAAGTTAGCTGCTTTCATTATGTTTAAGTTTACAAACCTGAGGTGCCACTGCTGTAAGTGAAAAGAGCCACCGATGGCTGTAATAGGTTTGAATGATGCAAACAATAGTCGTCAGCAAGGGACATCACAGTGACTCGGCAGGTACCAGTGCCAGAACCTGGGATCAATACTGACTTCTGCTGCTGCCTATGTGGAGTTTGCAGTTCCCTCTCTGACTGCTGAGATTTCCCTTCGGCGCTCCAGTTTCCTCCCAAGTCCCAAAGCTGTTCAGCCCCTTTGAAATTGGCGGAGTGGAGTGATGATGGCGCTAAACGGCAACTCCTTTGCTTGCATCTTCAGAAACAGCTCCATTTCCATCCTTAATATCTTTTTTTTCAGGGTTCTTTTGAAGACCCTGACCTGGAGTTATACTCTGACTATGGCATCATAACCAGCCATTGTTGTTCAGCACGCCAAGGGCTCGGCCTAAGAGTCTGGCTCAGCTTTAGAGGCCTAGGATCTCAGGGCTCTGGAGACTGGCGGATCGAAGGTCGGTGTCACGGCAGGAGACCTGTGTGTTGTCAGGAGAGTCAGAATATCTACGGCTGTGTGCCCATATCTTTGCATAGATCTCGAAAAAAAGTGAAGTAACGGACTTTTAACATCGTAGACCAGCGAGTTGTTTGGTATGTCTCCCTGCTCACTGTGAAAATGGAAACACCTCTTTCTCCCTTATTAGGGAGAGAGAGAATCTGTGGTATGTTGAATACCGGGTGAAACGCAAAGTCCTTGGGGTAACTGCAGGTGGGTGCCTTTGCTGTTGCTTTTCTCACACTTGAGTGCTCGATGGCGGGTGCTGATGCTTTTTTTGCTGGTGGGGGCAGGGGCATTGTTGCTTGCTGCTGTTTACGCATGGGAGAGAGGGGAGCCTGGGGGGACTTTAGGGTTCTAACATTTAACTGTTGTTCATTCTTTGGGGCACTCCTCTGTTTTCATGGATTGCTGTGAAGAAAAAGCATTTCAGGATGTATATTGTATACATTTCTCTGGCATTGAATGTACCTTTGAAACCTTTGAAATTGGCCTAGTGGGTAGGAATAAAATAATGAGATGAGTGTCGGCTTGGTGTAAGTCAGTAGTTGATGGTCAGCACAGACTGGTTGGGCCGAAGGACCTATTTCTGTGCTCTATCCATCTATGACTATCAATGTGGAGGGTATGCACACAGCTTACCTGCTCCTGAAGACCGAATTCTTGGACTCCACATCTCAGTTGATTGCACATTTTATTTATTTAAAGATACAATGTGGAACTGAACCTCCCATCCCAACAAGCCACACTGCCCAGAAACCCACCTATTTAACCCCGGCCAAGTCGCAGGAGAACTTACAATTAACCTACGAGCCGCGACGTCTTTGCATGGGGGAGGGGGATAAAACTGGAGCGGCCAGGGGAAATCCACGTGGACACAGGGAGGACGTACAAACTCCTCACAGACAGTGTTGGAATCGAACTCTGAATTCCGAACAGACCAATTTGTAATAGCATCACGTTAACCACCGCGCTACTGTCGCGGCCTGTGGTGATCTTTTCTAACAGTGAAAATGAAAACCTGTGGACAAATTGAAAAATGGAAAATAGATGTTGGATGTGGCCCAGTGGCAGCTTCCCTGCCAGAATCAGGTCAGGAGGAGCCTAACATTATCCGGGCTGATGGTTCCAAGCTGCACAGAGGGAGTGCTAAATTTTGGAGATGCTGTTATTCTGGAAAGTGACATTGAACCCGTCTCTCAAGTGCAATAGAGGATCTCCTGACACTGTTCAGAAGAAGGACAGAGGCGTTATTTCAAGTATTTTGAATTAACTTTCTAATATCGCACTGAGATTATCAAGTCATTACTACTGGAAGCTGTACTGCATAGATTGGCTGCCATTTCCTATAGAGTTATAGAGAGAGACGGCATTGAAACAGGCTCCTAGGTCCATTGGGTCCACACCAACCATCAATCATCCATTTGCACAGTCCTGCATTAATATTATTTAATTCTCCCCACAGATTCTACCACTCTCCCAGACACTAAGGGGAATTTATACTGGCCCATTCACCTACCAACCCATGCACCTTTGGGATTTCAGAAGAAACCAGAGCACCCAGGGAAACCCATGTAGTCACAAGAAGAACATGCAAACTCCACACAGACAGCACTGGAGGTAAGGGCTGAAACGTGTGTCACAGGCACTATGGCTTAGTAACTCTACCAGATGCACTACTGCGCCACCCAGCAAATTACTTACACTAGTCAGTACCCTGCTGAAGTGTTGCATTGTTTCCTTCTGATGTTGTGCAAACTCCAGTACAAATACCAGCTTTTAATTCCTTTAGAAATTATTGCTGATGATAATGCTAGAGGAGAGCTTGCTGCATTTGTTTGACATTCTACTCGCCATTATATTAACAGATGGCTTATTCCCATTTCCTTTGCAACACTGACGTCAATGAAGATCCTCACAGACTGTGTTGGAATCGAACTCTGAATTCCGAACAGCCCAATTTGTAATAGCATCACGTTAACCACCGCGCTACTGTCGCGTCCTGTGGTGATCTTTTTTAACAGTGAAAATGAAAACCTGTGGACGAATTGAAAAGTTTGCTTTGAAAGGAAAAAGTTGGAGAATACTATAGAATACCAAATATTCTTGTAGGCAGGTTAGTTAGAGCTGTTGCGGAGGGTTTAAACTAATTTGGCAGGGGAATAAGAACCGGAGTGAAGGGATTCAGGGTAGGACAGATGGTAAAAAAGCAAAGATAGCATGCACTCAGACCATCAGGAAGGACAGGCAGATGATTGGACAAAAATGTCGCTAGCAGGGTGAGTATCTGTACATTAGGGATGCAAAGTCAGAAAGGGTAGCAAATACAATACTCAAAGTGTTATATCGCAATGCATGGAGTATAAGAAATAAGGTGCATTATCTTGTTGTACTATTACAGATTGTTGGGTATGATGTTGATGCCATCACTGAATCATGGCTGAAGGACGGTTATAGTTGGGAGCTGAATGTCCAAGGCTACATGTTGTATTGGAGGGGTAGGAAGGTAGACAGAGGGGGTGGTGTGGCTCTGCTGGTAAAGAATGGCATCAAATCATTGGAAAGATGTGACAATGGATCAAAAGATGTTGAATCTTTGTGGATTGAGTGAAGAAACTGCAAGATTAAAAGGACCCTGATGGCATTTATATACAGGTCTCCCAACAGTAGCTGGGAGGTGGACTACAGATTACAACAGGAAATAGAAAAGGCCTGTCAAAAGGGCAATGTCATGATGGTAACGGGAGATTTTAATGCAGGTATATTGGGAAAATCAAGTTGGTAATTGATTTTAAGATGGTGAATTTGTCGAATGCCTACTAGATGGCTTTTTAGGGCAGTTTGTCATTGAGCCAGCTGGGGGGAAGTCTGATGCAGCAGTATTACAGTGGAGTCAAGGAAATTACAGTGGTATGAGAGTGGAGTTGGTCATAGTAAATTGGACGGAGATGCTGGCAGAGATGACAGCAGAGCAGCAATGGCTTGAGGTTGTAGGAAAAATGAGGAAGATGCAGGAGAGATGTATTCCAAAAACAAAGAAATAATCAAATGGAAAAATAGTACAACCATGGCTGACTTGGGAAGTCAAAGGTCATGTGAAAGCAAAAGGGAGGGCATACAACAAAGCAAAAGTTGGTGGGAAGTTAGAGGATTGGGAGGCTTTTAAACACCTACAGAAAGCAACCAAAATAATCATTAGGAGGGAAAAGATGAAATATGAAAGCAAGCTAAGGTGGATAGAAAAAGCTTCTTCAAGTATGTAAAAAATAAAAGAGAGATGAGAGTGGATATAGGACCTCTAGAAAATTATGCAGGAGAAATAATAACGGGGGACAAGGAGATGGTTGGTGGACTAAATGAGTAATTTGCATCAGTCTTCACTGTGTAAGACACTAGCAGTATGCCAGGTGTTGAAGGGTGTGAGGTAAGAGAAGTGAGTGCAGTTACTATTACAAGAGAGAAGGTGCTCAAAAAGCTGAAAGACCTAAAGGTACATAAATCACCCAGACCAGATGAACTGCACCCTAGGGTTTTTGAAAGAGGTAGCGTTGGAGATTGTGGAGGCATTAGTAATGATCTTTCAAGAATCAATGGACTCTGGCAAGGTTCCAGAGGACTGGAAAATTGCAAATGTCACGCCACGCTTTAAGAAAGGAAGGAGGCAGCAGGAAAGAAATTATAGCCCCACTAGCCTGACCTCAGTGGTTGGGAAGATTTTGGAGTCAATTGTTAAGGATGAAGTTATGGAGTATTTGGTGAAACAGGAAAAGATAAGACAAAGTCAGCATGGAAAATCTTGCCTGATATATCTGTAGGAGTTCATTGAGGAGATTACAAGTAGAATAGATAAAGGGGATGTAGTGGATGTTGTACATTTGGATTTTCAGAAGGCCTTTGACAAGTTGCCATACATGAGGCTGCTTACCAAGTTAAGAGCCTGTGATATTACAGGAAAATTACCGGCATGATTAGAGTATTGGTCAATTAGTAGGAGGCAGCAAGTGGAGATAAAAGGATCCTTTTCTGGTTGGCTGCCAATGACTAGTGGTGTTTTGCAGTGGGCGGTGTTGGGACTATTTCTTTTTACACTGTATATCAATGATTTAGATGATGGAATAAATGGCTTTGTTACTAAGTTTGCAGATGATATGAAGAGGGGCAGGTAGTGCTGAAGAAACAGGAAGGCTGTAGGAGGACTTAGACAGATTAGGAGAATGGGCAAGAAAGTGGCAAATTAAATGCAATGTTGGAAAATGCATGGTCATGCACTTTGGTAGCAGAAACAAATGTGCAGACTACTTTAGGACCCTGGTCAGACCCCACTTGGAGTACTGTGCTCAGTTCTGGTCACCTCACTACAGGAAGGATGTGGAAGCCATAGAAAGGGTGCAGAGGAGATTTACAAGGATGTTGCCTGGATTGGGGAGCATACCTTATGAGAATAGGTTGAGTGAACTCGGCCTTTTCTCCTTGGAGCAATGGAGGATGAGAGGTGACCTGATAGAGGTGTATAAGATGATGAGAGGCATTGATCATGTGGATAATCAGAGGCTTCTTCCCAGGGCTGAAACGGCTAACACGAGAGGGCACAGTTTTAAGGTGCTTGGAAGTAGTTTCAGAGATGTCAGGGGTAACTTTTTTACTCAGACAGTGGTGAGTGCATGGAATAAGCTGCCGGCAGCGGTGGTGGAGGCAGATACGACAAGGTCTTTTATGAGAATTTTGGATAGGTACATGGAGCTTAGAAAAATAGAGGGCTATAGGTAAGCCTAGTAATTTCAAAGGTAGGGACATGTTCGGCACAACTTTGTGGGCCGAAGGGCCTGTATTGTGCTGTAGGTTTTCTATGTTTCTAAATGGGGAGAAAATCTGATATGTAAAGAGACTTGGGAGTCCCAGTGCAGAACACCCTTGCAGGTTGAATAGGTGATGAGGATGGCAAATGCAATCTCAGCATTATTTCAAAAGGTCTAGAATATAAGAGCAGGGATGTGATGCTGAGGCTTTATAAGACACTGGTGAGTCCTCACCTTGAGTATTATGAACAATTTTGGGGTCCTTATCTAAGAATAGATGTACTGGCATTGGAGAGGGTTCAGAGGCAGTTCACAAGGATGATTCCAGGAATGAAAGGTTTATCATATGAGGAACGTTTAATGGCTCTGGGCCTGTACCCGCTGGAATTTAGGGGAATCTCATTGAAAACTTTCGAATGTTGAAAGGAAAACAACAGGAATTCTGCAGATGCTGGAAATTCAAGCAACATACATCAAAGTTGCTGGTGAACGCAGCAGGCCAAGCAGCATCTATAGGAAGAGGCGCAGTCGACGTTTCAGGCCGAGACCCTTCGTCAGGACTAACTGAAGGAAGAGTGAGTAAGGGATTTGAAAGTTGGAGGGGGAGGGGGAGATGCAAAATGATAGGAGAAGACAGGAGGGGGAGGGATAGAGCCGAGAGCTGGACAGGTGATAGGCAAAAGGGGATACGAGAGGATCATGGGACAGGAGGTCCGGGAAGAAAGACAAGGGGGGGGGTGACCCAGAGGATGGGCAAGAGGTATATTCAGAGGGACAGAGGGAGAAAAAGGAGAGTGAGAGAAAGAATGTGTGCATAAAAATGAGTAACAGATGGGGTACGAGGGGGAGGTGGGGCCTTAGCGGAAGTTAGAGAAGTCGATGTTCATGCCATCAGGTTGGAGGCTACCCAGACGGAATATAAGGTGTTGTTCCTCCAACCTGAGTGTGGCTTCACCTTTACAGTAGAGGAGGCCGTGGATAGGCATGTCAGAATGGGAATGGGATGTGGAAATAAAATGTGTGGCCACTGGGAGATCCTGCTTTCTCTGGCGGACAGAGCGTAGATGTTCAGCAAAGCGCTCTCCCAGAATGTTGAAAGGCCTAGGCAGAGTAGATGTGGAAAGGTTGTTTCCCATGGTGGGGGAGTCTAGGACAAGAGGGCACAGCCTCAGGATAGAGGAGTGTAATTTAAAACAAAGATGTGGAGACATTTCTTTAGCCAGAGGGTAGTGAATTTGTGGAATTCGTTATAGCGTATATTGGGATGGAAACTCCCATTTTTAGGTGTCACTGCTCCCCTAAGTGTAATCTGTTAGAGAACTGATAATCTGATTGTATGCTATTGGTTCAAAGTAATGTATTGGGCAGGATATTAGAAACAACTCTTCTGTCATGGGATACTATTGTGAATGGGATCTGAATCCACGTAGAGCTGGGAAGTCACCTGGACAGAACTACTACTAATGCCTCCACAATCTTCTCAGCTACCTCTTTCAGAGCACTCATGGTCTTGAAAAAAAGTAGCTGAAGAGATTATGGAGGCATTAGTAATGATTTTTCAAGAATCACTAGGGTCAGGAATGGTTTCAGACAACTGGAAAATCACAAATGTCACCTCAGTCTTTAAGCAGGGATAGTGGCGAAAGACACAAAACTGTAGACCGGTTAGCCTGACTTCAGTGGTTAGTAACACACACAAAATGCTGCTGGAACTCGGCAAGTCAGACAGAATAAACAGTCAGTGATTGGGCTGAAACCCTTCAACCATTTCAATTTGATTTTCCATTCCCATTCTGACATATTTGTCTACAGCCATGATAAGGTCAAACTCAGTTTGGAGGAGCTCCAAACTCTGCTAGCTTGACGGCATGAACATCTAGTTCTCTAACTTCTGGTAATTTCTCCCCCTTCCTTCCTTTTCTATACATTCCCAATTCTGGTTACCCTCTCAACCCTTCTCTTTTCCTCACCTGCCAATTACCTCCTTCTGGTTACCCTCCTTTTTCCCATTCTTCCATGATCCACTGTGCTTTCCTATTAGACTCCTTCTTCTACAAAGATAGGTGGAGGGGCAGTAGTGTTGAGGAAGCAGATTGTTTGCAGAAGGACTTGGACAGGTTGGCAAAGAAGTGGTAGATGGAGTACAGTGTAGGGAAGTGTATGGTCATGTACCTTGATAGTAGGGATAAAGGCATAGACTATTGTCTAATTGGGGAGGGAATTCAAAAATCAGGGGTGCAAGCATACTTGGGAATCCTAGGGCAGGATTCCCTGAAGGTTAACTTGTAGGTAGAGTCAGCGGTAAGAAAGACAAAAGTAATGCTAGCTTTCATTTTGAGAAGACTAGAATATAAAAGCAAGGATGCAATGTTGATGCTTTATACGGTGCTAGTCAGATGATATTTGTAGTATTGAGAGTAGTTTTGGGCCCCGTATCTAAGAAAGGATGTGCTGAGATTGGAGCCAATCCAGAGGAGATTTACGGGAATGGAAGTGTTAACATATGAGGAGCGTTTGATATCAGTGGAGTTCAGAAGGATGTTGGGGGTGGAGGAGTGGCGGGGAAGGAGAAGACCTACCAAATATTAAAAGATCTGGATGAGGTGAATATGGAGAGGATGTTTCCAGTAGTGGGAGAATCACAGCCTCAATAATAAAAGGATGCCTCTTCAGAACACAGATGAGAGGAATTTCCTTAGCCAGATAGTAATACATCTGTGAAAATCCTTTAGCATGGAGGGATGTGGAGGTAAAGTCATTGGGTATATTGAAAGCAGAGTTTGATAGGTTCTTGATTATTAAGAGTGTGAAAGGTTATAGGAAGAAGGCAGGAAAATAGGGTTGAGAGGGAGTAATAAATCAGCCAAAATTGAATGGCAGAACACACTCAGTAGAGTGCCAGAATAGGATTAAGTATGCTACTATATCTCATGTCATATGATTATAACAAGTGGTAAACAACAATTTTTCAATGACCAACAGTGGTGGTCAGAACAGCTTCAATGGGCCAAAGGGCCTGTTTCTGTGCTATTGTGATCTATATCACTATCTTCATGTTATATTATAACTGCTAATGTGGCAAACTTACCGAAAGTCCCATCTATAAATAGAAACATATTTGCATCATTCCTTTTTCTGGGGCTCTGCTTCCAGATTTGGATTGTATGTTTCCCTAGAGATATCCCATATGACTTACTGGTGCTAAGCATCTAACTGTGCCAAACAGCCATTTTTTTCCCCGATTCCCCACAGTTTTAGAATGAACAGTGTATTAAAGCATCCCTTTGCTTTTCCTCCTGGGTTAGTCACAGCAGTGCACAAGAGACTCCCATCTTTCAATTCCCATTCCCACTCCCACACCGATTTGTCTACCCTCAGCCTTCTGTCTTGACAGGATGAAGTCCAATGCAAAGTGAAGAAACTACCCTGATGGCTACATCTGCAGGAAATGCACAGAACTTCAGGTCCTGACTGACAAGGTCAAAGAACTAGAGCTGGAACTGGATGCACCCAGGAACATCTGGGAGGCTGAAAACCTCATAGGTGAGATTTTTACTGAGGTGGTCACACCCAGAGTGCAGGTTTCAGACTGGGGATGGATGACCACCAAAAATCCAGGAGATTCAAAGGACATTTATTATCAAAGTATGTATGCAGTGGACAACTCTGAGATTTGTCTTCCCACAGACAGACTCAAAACAAAGAAAACCATGGAAGCCATTCAAAGAAAAATATCACCCCTCCCCCCACCAACATGCAAATAAAAACCCAAATCGCACAAACGGTAAAAAAGCACAGAATATAAAAAACAAAATCGAGAGAGTCCGGGCTTATTCAGTTCAGTTCAATGTAGTGTTGCGTTGTTCATTACCTGCAGCCTGAAGTCAGGGGAATAAGCAGTCAGTGCAGGATTGCCTGTGGCGATTCCCCTCAGAAACAAGAACAGCCCTTTGGATACTGCTGGGGGGTGGGGGGTTGGTGACCTATCAGGGCACAGCAGCAGCAGCCAGGCCAGCGGCACTGTGGCCAGCTCCGAGGTTCAGCAGAGAGGGGTAAAGTCAGGTGTGGTGATGGGAAGCTCAATAGATAGGGTGATGCACAGCAGATCCTGTGGCTCTGAAAGAGAAGCCAGGATGGTGTTGCCTACTAGGTGCTTGGGTCAAAGATGTCTCAGAGTGGCTGCAGGGCAGCCTCAAGAGGGAAGGTGAGCAGCCAGAGGTCGTGGTGCACATTGACACTAATGACATAGGTAGTAAAGGGGAAGCGGTCCAGCACACCAAGTATAGGGAGTTTGGGAAGAGGGCACATAATGAAGGGCTCAACTGCTATGGGTAGAACCAAAAATAGGAAGGGTACAATCACTCTGATAGGATTGTACTACAGACGCCCCAATAGCCACCAGGGCATTGAGGAACAGATATGCAGGCAGATTAAGGAAAAGTGTAAAATCAATAGGGTTGTTGTCATGGGGGACTTCGACTTTCCTAACATAAACTGGGAAATTATGAGAGAATTAGGCAGGAACAAGGGAGAGCTAATTTGGGAGCAGTTTTTTTTTTGAACAAGTCCACTTCTGACATATGGAAAATGTTTAAAGACCAACTGCACAGAGTACAGAACGGTTATGTTCCAGTCAGAAGAGAGGACAAGGTTGGCAAGATAAGAGAACCTTGGATGTTGAGAGAGTCCAATGATGTATTTAAGCAAGAAGAAAAAGGAAAAGTATGTAAAGCTTAGGAAGCTATAATCAATCAGAGCGCTTGAGGATTATAAAGAAGCAGGAAAAGAATTCAAGAAGTGAATTAGGAAAATGAGGAGGGGCCACGAAAGGTCTTTGGCAAGTGGGATTAAAGACAATTCCAAGGCAATCTATATATACATCAAGAGGATAAATAGAGAGAGGGTAGGACTACTCAAGGATAAAGGGGGAACATTTTCTTAGATTCAGAGGATGTGGGTCAGGTCCTTAATGTGCACTTTACATCAGTATTTACCAAGGGGAAGGACATGGAGGATAGAGAAATAAACACGTAGAGTATTGAAGCACTTGGGCTCTTCAAGATAAAGGAGGAGGTAGTGTTAGGTCTCCTAAAGCGCATTAAGGTGGATAAATCCACAGGGCTTGATGGGATATACCCAGGTTATTGAAAGAGGCAAAAGAAGAGATTGCTGTGGCCTTGATCAATATCTCCATGTCCTCTCTAGTCACAGGTAAGGTCTCAAAGGACTGGTGGGTAGCTAATGTTGTTCCATTATTCAAGAAAAAAACTATTCAAAGGAAAAAGTGCAAGGCAAACTCAGAGGTCTCAAAGGAAAAAATGCCAGGCAAACTCAAAGGTCTTAAGGTAGATAAGTCATCTGGACCAGATGAACTACATCCCAGAGTCCTGAGAGAGGTTGCTGAAGACATAATGGATGCATTGGTCATTATCTTTCAAGAATGATTTCTTTCTGGCTTGGTCCCAGAGAATTGGAAAATTGCAAATATCACCCGACTCTTTAAGAAGGGAGGAAGGCAAAAGAAAGGAAATTATAGGCCATTTAGCCTAACCTCAGTTGTTGGGAAAGTGTTGGAGTCTATTATTAAGGAGGAGGTTTTGAGGTACTTGGAGACTATTGCTAAATTAGTCAAAGTCAGCATGATTTCTGTAAAGGGAAATTTTGCCTGATCAAATTTGTTAGAGTTCTTTGAGGAAGTAACAAGCAGGGTGGACAAAGGAAAGGCAGTGGATGTCATTTACTTGGATTTTCAGAAGACATTTGATAAGGTGCCATACATGAGGCTTCTTAAAAAGGTGACATCCTATGGTGTTACAGGAAAGATGCTAACATGGATAGTGGAATGGCTGACAGGCAGAAGGCAGCAAGTAGAAATAAAAGGGGCCTTTTCTGGTTGACTGCCGGTGACTAGTGGATCAACCATTCCTGACCCATTCCTCATGGGTCAGTATTGGGACCGCTACCGTTCACATTGTTTGTCAGTGATTTAGATAATGGAATTGATGACTTTGTGGCAAAGTTTGAGGATGATATGAAGATAGGTAGAGGGGAAGGGAGTGCTGAGGAAGCAATGCGATTGCAGCAGGACTTGGACAAATTGGAGAAATGGGCAAAAAAGTGGCAGTTGGAAATGCATAATAATACATTTTGGTAAAAGGAACAGTAGTGCAGACTATTATCTAAATGTGGAAAAGATTCAAACATTAGAGGGGCGGAGGGACTTAAGAGTCCTCATGCAAGACTAACAGAGGGTTAATTCACAGGTTGAGTCTATGGTAAAGAAGGCAAATGCAATGTTGGTATTTATTTCGAGGGGAATAGAATATAAAAACAAGGAGATAATGCTGAGCTTTATACAACACTAGTCAGGCTGCACTCGGAGTATTGTCAACAGTTTTGGGCCCCATATCTCAGAAAAGATGTGTGGTCACTGGAGAGAGTCTAGAGGAGGTTCAAGAGGATGATTCCAGGAATGAAGGGGTTAATGTATGAGAAGCATTTGGCAGCTTTGGGCCTGTACTCACTGGAATTTAGAAGAATGCATGGGTATCTCATTGAAACCTACCGAATATTGAAAGGACTAGATAGGGTGGATCAAAATTGAGGGGTGACCCTTTAGAACAGAGGCAAGGAAGATTTTCTTTAGTTAGAGAGTCATGAATCTGTGGAATGCTCTGCCACAGACTGGGGTGGAGGCCAAGTCCGTGGGTATGTTTAAGGTGGAAGCTGATAGTTTCCTGATTGGTCAGGACATCAAAGGATATGGTGAGAAGGCAGGTGTATGTGGTTGAGTGGGATCCGGGATCAGGCATGATGGAATGGCAGAGCAGACTCAATGGGCTGAATGGTCTAATTCTGCTCCTATGTCTTGTGGTCTGAGAAGGGAACAAGGGATAATCCTGAAAACTATAGGCCACTGAGTCTCATGCCAGTGGTAGGGAGGTTACTGGACAGAATTCTTGAGGATAGGATTTATGAGTATTTGGAAAACCATGGCCTAATTAGGGAGATACAACATGGCTTTCTGTGGGGCAGATTGTGTCTTACCTAACACGATTGAGTTTTTGACAAGATGATGAGAGTGATTGATGAAGGTAGAGCTGTAGATTTTAGTAAGGTGCTTGACAAGTCGCTTGTAGTCATAGTCATCAACATACTTTATTGATCCCGGAGGAAATTGGTTTTCATTACAGTTGCACCATAAATAATTAAATAGTAATAAAACCATAAATAGTTAAATAGTAATATGTAAATTATGCCAGGAAATAAGTCCAGGACCAGCCTATTGGCTCAGGGTGTCTGACCCTCCAAGGGAGGAGTTGTAAAGTTTGATGGCCACAGGCAGGAATGACTTCCTATGACGCTCTGTGTTGCAGCTCGGTGGAATGAGTCTCTGGCTGAATGTACTCCTGTGCCAACCAGTACATTATGTAGTGGATGGGAGACATTGTCCAAGATGGCATGCAACTTGGACAGCATCCTCTTTCCAGACACCACCGTCAGAGAGTCCAGTTCCATCCCCACAACATCACTGCCCTTACGAATGAGTTTGTTGATTCTATTGGTGTCTGCTACCCTCAGCCTGCTGCCCCAGCACACAACAGCAAACATGATTGCACTGGCCACCACAGACTCGTAGAACATCCTCAGCATTGTCCAGCAGATGTTAAAGGACCTCAGTCTCCTCAGGAAATAGAGATGGCTCTGACCCTTCTTGTAGACAGCCTCAGTGTTCTTTGAACAGTCCAGTTTATTATCAATTCGTATCCTCAGGTATTTGTAATCCTCCACCATGTCCACACTGACCCCCTGGATGGAAACAGGGGTCACCGGTACCTTAGCTCTCATCAGGTCTACCACCAGCTCCTTAGGCTTTTTCACATTAAGCTGCAGATAATTCTGCTCACACCATGTGACAAAGTTTCCTACCATAGCCCTGTACTCAGCCTCATCTCCCTTGCTGATGCATCCAACTGTGGCAGAATCATCAGAAAACTCCTGAAGATGACAAGACTCTGTGCAGTAGTTGAAGTCCGAGGTGTAAATGGTGAAGAGAAAGGGAGACAAGACAGTCCCCTGTGGAGTCCCAGTGCTGCTGATCACTCTGTCGGACACACAGTGTTGCAAGCACACGTACTGTGGTCTGCCAGTCAGGTAATCAAGAATCCATGATACCAGGGAAGCATCCACCTGCATCACTGTCAGCTTCTCCCCCAGCAGAGCAGGGCGGATGGTGTTGAACGCACTGGAGAAGTCAAAAAACATGACCCTCACAGTGCTCGCTGGCTTGTCCAGGTGGGCGTAGACACGGTTCAGCAGGTAGACCATGGCATCCTCAACTCCTAGTTGGGGTTGGTAGGCGAACTGGAGGGGATCTAAGTGTGGCCTGACCATAGGCCGGAGCAGCTCCGGAACAAGTCTCTCCAGGGTCTTCATGATGTGGGAGGTCAATGCCACCGGTCTGTAGTCATTGAGGCCGCTGGGGCGCGGTGTCTTCAGCACAGGGACAAGGCAGGACATCTTCCACAGCGCAGGAACACTCCAAAGCCTCAGGCTCTGGTTGAATACATGGTGAAGTACTCCACATAGCTGAGGGGCACAGGCTTTGAGCACCCTGGTACTGACACCATCCGGTCCTGCAGCCTTGCTTGGGTTGAGAC
Organism: Mobula hypostoma; assembly: GCF_963921235.1. Classification (NCBI taxonomy): domain Eukaryota; kingdom Metazoa; phylum Chordata; class Chondrichthyes; order Myliobatiformes; family Myliobatidae; genus Mobula; species Mobula hypostoma. The sequence goes on along the minus strand of NC_086102.1, from coordinate 135,237,726 downwards.
GTTTCAGCTGTCTTCTCACCTGTTCAGCTGTGAAGCCCACCGTGGTGGTTTCATGTGGGGAAGGGGTATAGTCATGAGAGCAGGGTGGGGGACTGTGAGGAGGGGTAGGAGGGGAGAGTGTAGAGTGGAGTGGAGAGTGAAGGTCATGGTCAACCTACACACATACACTCAACTGAACACCACTCCACTCCCTTTGCAATTTTGCTCATTTCCTTCTCATTTCCTGCTAAAACATTATTTACATTGTTTACATTTACATTTACATCATTTATTATTATATTGTAATTTGTCCTTTACTGTGCCTATTGTCTTGTTTATTAATTATTGTACTGTCTTGCACCGTTTTGTGAACTTTCAGTAGTCCCGTGTCGATCTGAAATCTAATGTGGTTTTGTGTTGTTTCACGTAGACCAGTGTAATTTTGTGTTGTTTTACGTAGCACCATGGTCCTGGAGGAATGTTGTCTCATTTTTACTGTGTACTGTACCAGCAGTTATGGTTGAAATGACAATAAAAACGATTTGACTTGACTTGACATGGAAGTCTCATCCAGAAGATTAAGATGTATGCTATCCAATGTGAATTGGCTATTTGGATTCAGAACTGGCTTGCCCATAGAAGACAGCAGGTAGTGTCCAAGGGACTTCTTCTAGCTGGAGGTGTTCCCCAGGGATCTGTACTGGGACCCCTCCTGTTTATGATATACGGTATATAAAGGACTTGGATGAAAATGTATTAGTAATGTGAAAAATATGTTTTGGTTAAGGGTGGAGAAATGGCAGAGAGTTTAGCCCAGCCAAATATAAATTGTATTGGTAGGTCAAATGCAAAGAGGCAGCACACCGTTAAGGGCAAGATCCTTAACAGTGTTGATGAGCAGGTGGATCTTGGGATTCAAGTTCATAGCTCCCTGAAAGTGGCCACACAGGTTTATAAAGTGGTTAAGAAGGGATATGGCTTATTTGCTTTCATTCGTCGAGGCACTGAGTTCAGAAGTGAGGAAGTTATGTTGCAGCTTTATGAAACACTAGTCAGGCCACATCTGGGGTATTGCATACAGTTCTGATCACTCCATTATAGGAAGGATGCTGAGGCTTTGGAGAGGGTGCAGAAGTGGTTTACCAGGATATTGCCCGGACTAAAGGGCATGAGCTAGAACAAGAAGTGGGACATACTTGGGTTGTTTTCTCTGGAACGGCAGAGGCTGAGAAGAGATCTGATAGAGGTTTATAATCTTCTGCTAAGATGGCGGTGTGACTGGTCACAGCAACTTCTACGGGGTCAACTAAAGGTGATGCCCTTATACTTAAACGTATGTCTAATGATCGCAAGATCCAGCTATACGTTAAGAACACAAAGCACTGCAAGTCTACACCATCAGCGAGCTGCTCACTGGTGGAGATAACGAAGGAACTGCAAACGTGCTACTGCCTGGGTCGATAGAGGCATTGAGTTAAGTAGCGAGTGGCTGTCTTAGTTGCTTTCCTTGTGGTCTCAAGACCCCTTCAGACATTGTTCATCTGGTATGCCGCAAGTTTGATTCGCTGATTTATTGGATGCAAGCAGGGGTGAGTGGAGGGGGCCTAGTCCTCCGTCATAGAGAGGATTAGGTCTGAAGCCACTGTTTTCCTGTATGCAGTCGCCCGCCCAGAGTGAGGGGACGAAGCCATTGCACTTCACCAGGGGCGCTGTGGCACAGCGTCCAGAACTGAGTCAGAGCTGCCCTCCCAGGGTTTCACTTGGCAGAAGACAAGCTCTGTTGTGGCCGACTGTAGATGTTTTAGCAGCACTCAATGAGCTCGGGCCTCAAGCTCTGAGGTCGTTTGCTTTTCAACTGCCAGAGGAGAGGCGTCTGAGCCAGCACACCCTGCTGGAGGCAGCGTAATGCAGTTGTGGCAACTGAAGAGTTAAAATGGATTGAGGGGTCTGGACTATATACATATATAGTTGTCTGGTTGTGTTTTCACTAATATTCTATATTTGCTTGTACATGCGAGGACTGGGCCTCAGAGCCCCGGTGTTGTCTAGCACCAGGGAGCAGTCAACAGATGATATCAGTAGGCTGGGTGGTCTGGACTGTATATATACACATGCATATTCTGCATTGTTGTATTTTTACGGATATTCTTTATGGGTTTATCGACTTGTATGTGTCGCTGCAGGTGGGGAGGATGTGGGCTTCGGGACTCTTATTACATGATTGTGATCTTGCGTGTGCTTACTGTGTGTGACTGTTGGTAATCTGTCTTTGTACCCTGCCGCTGAGTAACACTGTCTCATTTGGCTGTACTCATGTTAAATGACAACTAAACTTGAATTGAACTGAATAAGATTATGAGAAGCATAGATAGAGCAAGCAGATAATAATTTTTTCCAAGGGTTGAAATGTCTAATACCAGAGGGGATACACTAAGGTGAGGGCAATTTCAAAGATGTGAGGGGCGAATTTTTTTGACAGAGAGTGGAGGGTGCCTGGAATGTGCTGCCTGGGGCGACGGCAGAGGCGGAAACATTAGGGACTTCTGACAGACATTTTGATAGGCACATGAATGTGAGGAAAATGGAAGGATATCGACAGTGTGCTGGCAGAAGAGATTAGTTTAGTTAGCCGTGGGACAAAGGACCTGTTCCTGTGCTGTAGTGTTCTTCTGTACCTTCTGTGTTCTAACACCTCATATGCCACTTGGGTAGTCTCTCTGAATGATTCCTATTCTCACACCCTTTACTTATCCGATTCCAGCTATGGTAGTTCTTTTTGTTCCTGGTTATATCTTCCTCCAGCAGCTGTCTCCAAACATCTCAGCACCATGATCCATCTGTGTGTATTTTTTGTGGAATTAGAACTGGTTTATTACTTCCTTCCCCCACCCCCCCCCTTTGTCTACTTCCATCTATCATTCTCTTACTACTGTCTCCCTTCTCCACCCCTGCTCCCCTCCCCTCCTTGGCTGCATTTGACTGTCATCTTACCCCCCACCTCCTCAGTCCACCGGTTGCCTGAGTCCCTTCTTGCTGCTCCCCCTCCCCTCTCTAAGCTGGCCATCTCCTCTCTCCACCTTCAGTTTTGATACACAGTTTATATCTGCACCATTGACAATTCTTTTCTTCCCACTGCTGCCTGACACACTAAGTTCCTTCAGCAGTTTGTTTTACTGCTTTTGGATTAAAGGAGTTGATGGCTGCAATGTCATTGTTCTTTCTCTAGGGGTCAGTAATGTACCTTAAAGTCTTCCTTTCAACCCCACACTGTCCAGTGAGGTGAAACCATGGCTTGATCTAACAAATGATAGCAGTTGGGAAATACCAAGGAGGAAATTGGTTTTGCCTCTGTGGATTGTAAAATGTGCAAGCTGTATTATTTCTGGTAAGTTTCCAAACATTTTGCTCCGCTGCTTGTATATTAGAAATATAGTTTCTTTCAATCCTAAAACTGGTGAGACTGAAATGTATTCTTTTAAATTCATTTGACCAATGCACTGAGGTTGGTGGATCCAGCCAATTAAATGCCTCTCATTGCTGTCACATGATACAGCATCATTTATTGATGCGTGGTGAAGAGGCTAATGTTGACAGCTTTTTGTAAGTCCTTTGGCTGGCCATCAAGTGCCTGTCTCCTTTAGGAGTAGTTGCACAGGGGTGTATGGGGTGTCCAGGGAGTTGTAGCACCTCTGGGGAAGGGGCTTGTCATGTCCATTCTGAGGCAGCTGTCTCACCTTTGGTCCCTACTCGACACTCAGCACTCATCTGTGGCTCCAAGTGGCTGTTTGCATGCAACAGTGGCCACAGCCTGGTACATGCTTTAACAGGCATGCGGTTCCCTGTCGAAGCACCTCAATCAAATTGTGAAAAAAGTGAAGCATGTTAAATGCTGAGGACATTAACCATCGAACCACAGCCGAAGGTGAGTCCACAGCCATGAGACGCTGAGGCGAATGAACCTTAGTGTGGCAGCCAGGGCTCCTGCACCTTTCGCTGGCAGCAGCAGAGGGAGACCAGTCAAACACAGGCAGACATTTGTTTTCCGCTCTCGTCCTCGTCGATTTAAATCCTGTTCAATGCTTTAATCAGCACACAGTAATGCAGCCGACTGCAGGTTCATATTCCACCATTAGGAATCTACACAGCATACACCCTCAGCGACGGCCATAGCAGCACTCCACACCGAATCCTCCAGGAGATCACAGAAGCGCCAGATCATTCAGTCAGCCCAGAAATGCATTAAGAAAAGGGAAATTACAGCCTGCAGTCAATTGCAGTTCAGAGGAAGAAGAAGAAGTATAGTTAGAAGAAGAAGAATATCCAATCGTTTCCTAAGCTGTCTGCAAAATGTCGCTGTTGGTCACTGATGCCATCTTGCCAGAAGTCAAGATCCTCTCACTGGAAATCTCCTCTCATTCTCCTACACTGTAGGGAATCAAGTCCTAACCTGCTCATCATCATCATCATCATCATCAGGTGCCATGCCCAGTTTGAGCTTTGACTGCCATGGCCCACACACTCCTGTTTCGGGTCAACCTGCTCAACCTTCCCCTACAACCAGCTCACAGGCTCTTCCTATTGTCCCCTCACCCAGTTTCACCCACCTCCTGCTAGCTTGTGCTCCTTACCCATCCCCCCCTTCTTATTCTGGCTTTTCCTCATTTATGCTCTGTTATAAAGCTCTTCAATGCACCTCCTGCACAATAAAGATGAACCTTTGACCTCATAGTATGCTGTTCTTGCACTTTAATTCCCAACCCGTGTAGAACATACACTCAGTGGCCACTTTATTAGGTACACAAGTACACCTGCTCATTAATGAAAATATCTGATCAGCCAATCATGTGGTTGCAATTCAATGCATAAAAGGTATGCAGACATGTTTAAGAGGTTTAGTTGTTGTTCAGACCAATAATCAGAATGTGGAAGAAATGCGATCCAAGTGGCTTTGACAGTAAATGATTGTTGGTGCCAGATGGGGTGATTTGAGCACTTCAGAAACTACTGATCTCCTGGGATTTCATGCACAACAGTCTCTAGAGTTTATAGAGTATGGTATGAGAAACAAAAAGAGCTATCCAGTGAGCAGCAGGTCTGCCGGTGAAAATGCCTTGTTAATGAGAGAGGTCAGAGGAGAATGGCCAAACTGGTTCAAGCTGACAAGAAGGCGACAGTAATTCAAATAACCACATGTTACAACAGTGGTGTACAGACGAGTATCTCTGAATGCACAACATTATGTCAAGTGGATGGGCTACAGCAGCAGAAGACTATGACCATACCGCACACTCAGGAGCCACTTTATTAGGCAGAGGAGATATCGGGTTAAGTGGCCACTGAGGGTATATTCTGCATGCTGTCCCTTTCGTGCTGCCTTGATGTATTTATGTGTGGAACGATCTATAGGGATGACATGCCAAAAAAGTTCCTCACTGTATCTCGGAACACAAGACAATAATAAACCGATTACTGCAGGATCTGTATCTCCAGGAGGTGATCATCCAGTGCTGCTCACCGAAGGAAATGTCAGGACCCTTAGGTAGAGCGAAGAGCTGATGGGCCAATGTAACAGATCCTTGCCTCCATTTCCTTATTGTTATATGGCAATGCAGCATCCCCCGGCTGTGGAAAGAACATCTCAGTTTCAGAAGATGACCTGCTGAGAGTTTTGTGTTGAGAATATTATAGGTGACCACATTTACTGAGAACATGGCAACAATGCTGGGAGGATTGTTGATGCAAGGAATTATAGGGCATAATTATGAGCAGGTGCCTTCAGTGAGAGTCAGTACAAATGCCTCCTAATCCTGCTTGAAGAAGTTTATCAGCGGTAGCCACAGCCTCGTCCAGGTGGCTCAGTACTTTCCCTTTTAGCTACTTCATGGTGATTTCTGATGTATAGAGAATATAGAAAATGCCACAGCTGTACGAAAGGAGTCCTCCCATAAGTTAAGTGTAGGCCCCACCTCCCCCCTGGCCACCCTCAGGGTCGCTCGGCTCGCTGTCGTCTAGGGAAACAGCCTGGGCCCCGCCAAACTGGGTAATTCGTTTGTGTGGATGCTATGTGAGGTACCCCACCCCGCCCAAATAACAGACAATACACCAGATGCAATTAAATGATATACAGTTTATAGATATTACTGGAACTATATATTTAAAAGAGAATAAAATATAAAAGGAAAATAAAAGGCGCCACACTTATCAAAGTTCAATCTCTTCGTGCACAAAAACCGTTGGGAGCTCAAGGACCTTCTTCTTCACCCTGCGACCCCCTCGGACCACCTCAACCGGCCGCCTGGGACCAACAACGGTGGTCGACCAGACGCTCCACACGAGTCCGTCTCCATCTCCTCGCTGAATGTCCCGCTCGGGGTCCGACCCCGTTAGCGGACTCACAGCACCTTGTCCATCCTCTGTCTCGCTCTCCCGCCTTCTCCCCCAAAACCCCGTGCATACAGTATCTTCAAATACACCAAAACCATAACAACTATCCCAATTGGTTAATAGCACTCTCTTATCACACACTAAAGAAAAAACAAACTGTTAGCGCAAACTTTCTCAGCGTTTAACACAACAAAGCTGCATTCCCCAGATAAACATAACAAAGACGCCATTTTAATTAGCCTCCGCAGTAACATGAAAGTCGAAACCCCCTTACATAAGATTTCCATTTCTTTGCTTCACCCTGGCTATTGTAATTGGTAAGTGGTGATTAATCATTGCATGTACCAAAATACAGGGAGAAGCTTTTGCTGGCATGCCATCCAGATAACACACACAAAATGCTGGAGGAACTCAGCAGGTCAAGCAGTATCTTTGGAGCGGAGTAAACAGTTAAACTTCAGGCCAAGACGCTTCGACAAGATCATTCAGTACATACTGTAAGCACGTTATTGTTTGTTTAACTGCACTACACTTTTCTCTGCAGCTGTGGTTGTTTTCCCTTGTGCTACCTCAATGCACTGCATAATGGTTTGATCTGTATAAACAGTACTGAAAACAAGCTGTTCACTGTATCCAGGTTCATGAGACAATAATAAACTAACACCAATAGCAATATCAAACACATTTTTGCCATCTACTCAAAGGACCAGAGTAGGGCCTGAGTTAGGCTCCCAGTCAGTAAATTTGGCCTCAAAGAGTCATCTATACAATCCTGTCTTCTGCCCAGGTTCAATCTTTATGTTCTCCTTGAGGCCGGAGGCCTTGTTATCCCTATAGATCTCAGTTTTGAATAAAAATATGTAATGTGCTGTAAGATTTCACTACTAATGTAATGGCCGCTCTGTAATGTTCCACTGCTAAGATAATGGTTTCTCTGTAGCAGCAATGTTTGGGTTATGACTAGAGATAATGGGGACTTTGGAATGTATGTTAGCCAATGAGAGGGATGTTGTTCTTTCTTGTGGGTCTGGGAGCAGGGATTTTCGGGTCTTTTGTCAGCGAGAGATGAAGAGGGAAGACATGGGTGGAGAGAGCTGGTAGACTGTTGGACAGAGTGGACAGGGAGCAAGAGTCCAACGGTCAGCGACGCTTGGAGGAAGTTGATGGTGAGAAAATGACCTTATCAATTTAAAGTTGAGCGAAGGCATTCTGTCTAGTGTCCTAACTAACGCTTGTCTCAATCCCACTGAAACAAGCAAGGTACTTCATTACCCAATATCACTCATAGAATCATAACTCATCATGAGCGTTCCACTTGGGTCCCCCGTCCTGCATTATTCCCTGCAACCTTCTTTCCTTTCTGATAAATACTCATATCCTTCCTGAAGGTTCTCCTATCGGTCAGTTTTTTACACAATTAAACCCTGTCCTAGAACATAGAACATGAAGCACAGAACAAACAACAGGACAGCACAGGAAAGGGTCTTGTCGGGAAGTTCATTGCAACCCTGAACCATTCAATGTGTATGAAGATTTCCCCCGTTGCCTCATCATCACTATTCATCATCACTATTCCCGACTTCTGCCTCTAAGAGTTTCTGTGCAATAGTTCTGCTGGAGCCCTTGTGCTTCAGAGTGCCTCTGACTAATGTTCTCAGACATGTCTGTGCTCGGGTTAGAACCCTTACAGCTTCTGCAGTGATGGCTGCTGAAGTGGTCACTCATTGGTCATGAGGCACTTCGAAACCCTGCCGCATGTCTCCAGAGACCCGTGTTCACCGTCGTTCTCTGTGTGGGAGTCTATACGTACTGTCTGTGACCACCTGGGTTTCCCCAAGTCTTCCTATTTACTCCGACATCTGAAACATGAGCAAGCTGGTGAGTTGTAAATTGTCTCTTGTGCGCAGGTGAGTGCTGGGATCTAGGGGAAACCGATGGACATCTGGGGAGAAAAAGTGGGATCAAAGTAAATAGCTTGAATTGTTATATCTTGTAACTCCAGACACTAACCGAAAGAAGAACACAGGATCTCGGGGGTACTTACTTTTTCTTCAGTGAGGCGCTTGCATGTGATGTGGTGGTGTAATGACGCATGCCCTTTACATACTTCTACATATAACCCGTAATGAATTAGGTAAACAAATAAATAATACTTAATCAAACAATATATTTACAATATTACTGAGTTATTACTGAGCATGGTTTCAGTGGGCCTGGGCCTGTTTCTGTGCGGCATCTCTCTACAAGTCTATCATCATCGAATGATCGTTCTTATCCTTCATTATCACAGTAAAGTTGGGCATTGAAAGTCAGAGGGTTTTAACAAATTATGAGTTCCCACTACTTTGTGAAGATCATATTCACACAGGTGTTGAAAACTGGAGACACCACCAACAGGGGAAAGGAGGTCCAGGCCCGTGGTCTGTAATGAAGAAATGGTGCCTGTTAACAAACTGCATCATTCGTCTGCTCCATACGTAGTGTGGTGTTCTTGTCCTGTGGGGAGCTTAGAATGAGACTGGACTGGACTGTGAAGAAACCGGAGTAAGGAATGTGAAATGCCAAACAGACCTGCTCTTGGACTGCCTGCAGAATAGCCTCCAAAATGTGGAAGAGGCCCATCACTGCCCAGCTCTCCCCCAGCTGAGCAGTGTGCATTCTTCTGAAGCTGTAGCTGAAATACAGGTAGGCTAACAGCGGAGGGAGCACAAAAAATTCAACAACTGCTAGAGGAATTCAGCAGGTCTGGCAGCATCTGGGCAGGCAAAGCGATGATCAAAAACTGAAACATCAACAGTCCCTCTGCCTCCTCAGGTACTTCCCGACTTTGAGTTCCCGCAGCAGTTTGTTCGTGCTCCAGATTGCAGCATCTCCAGTTTCTTGTGTCCATAATGAACACAGAAGAGTACAGCAGAACATTCAGCCCATTATATATTTATCTTGGTGCAAATCTACACTAAATGTCCTCCTCCCTACACCTCCATTCCCTTCATATTCACGTGTCTGTCTGAAAGCCTCTTAAACTCGAGCAAAGTGCCTGCTTCCACTGCTACCACTAGCAACCAATTCCAGGTACCTACCAAGCTCTGCCCTTAATATCACCTTTAAACTTTCCCACAACATCACCTCCCTCCCCATTCAACCAAATGGTGGATGCAGTCCAGCTTTTAATGTAACCCTCAAGCTCCTCCACTCTATTTATTCAGTCAGTTAAATGAAATAATGAGGGATTTCCTACAGGAAAACCAGTTACAACATGGATTAATTTGCAGCAGTACAGAACAAGGAACACATGAAAATAGCAGGCCACTGGAACCAGCCTCATCATTCAAGATGATCATGGCTGACCTGTCCCATGTCCTCTCTTCTGTGCCAGTTTCCAATTGCCTTTAAAAATCTCTCTCCTTCCTCTTTCAATATCCCCAGTGATCCACCTTCTGCAACCCTCCAGGGATTCACTGCTTCCGATGAGAAGTTGTTCCAACATACTTCAGTTTTAAGTGACCACCTTCTAATCATGTGGTGGTCATTTGCGTTCACCTCAACTATGCTTGGCGACTCTATTCGGTCATGCCTCCCCAGGATCTTATATGTCCCCCTAGGGAGAAAATGCCTCCCTTCACTATACATCTCTTCTGCCAGTATCATCCTTCAATCCACATGGCTTAATAAGAGCAGATTATCTGATTGGTGTCATCCTGCTGTTGGTGGGAGCCTGCTGTGTGTGGTCATCCTGTCACTTCTGTCAAAACAGCAGCTGAGCTTCAGAAGTAGTCTGGAGATACAAGACACGTGGGAATAGGGAACAAAACGTTAACATAGCTGGAGGAACTTGTGGGGTCCGGCAGTATCGTAAAGGCAACGGGATGGGCAACACTTTGGGTCGAGACCCTGCATCATAACTGCAGCTGCTTAATTAATGAAATAACATCCTACATCACAAGATGGCAGTGCTCACGGTCACAGAGGCCTCTCCAGCTCCAATCAGCGGTGACATTTCTTGTTCTAGCTGCCTTTTATTAGATCAAAAAACACTGCTGATCATAACGAATACTAAAATCTGCAAATCTACCCCAGCTGACAGGTGTCTTAACAAACATTGCTGTATAGGGGGGGGGGGTCACACCAGTTACTGAAAGCAAAGGTTCACATACTTTTTCCAACAAATATATGTAATACTGGAACACTTTTCTCAATAAATAAACAAACAAGTATAATGTTTTTGTGTTACTTAATTGGGTTCTCTTTATCTAGTTTTAGGACAGGTGAAGATTTGATCAGATTTTAGGTTATATTTATGCAGAAACAGAAAAAATTCTGAAGGGTTCACAAACTTTCTAGCACCACTAGATATATGTGCAGTCAGACAACAATGAACTTGAACTCGAGTTCTGCTAGACATCTGTTCAAAAGTACCTGGTAGACTATAACCTGCCCTGAAATCATGTTAAGTCCAGGGGAAATGAAGTTTTTTTAATCCCTCTTCCTAGATGCTGACCAGGAGAGAAAGAGTTAATCTTCTTGGTCTACAATGCTTCTGGCTGCCCCTTCAAAACTCTTGCAACACAGGGAGGGAATTCTGAAAATATGCAAGTCTGGAATAAAACTGGCACAGATGTCGATATGACGGCATTGCTGGTGCAATTTAATACATTAATGAAGACCCGTCTGTTTCTGGCAGAGTTCTTTAGCTCAAGTCCCCAGCAGAATTATGCATCACGTCAAACATAGCTGTGTTCCAAAGCTACCAAACTCCACCCACACAAAGCCTCCACTGTTCTGCCAGGAATTGTCTTCTGATAGAATCTGTCCTTGGACTGTGGCAACAAGGAGAAGTATGGCAGTCAGTGAGAAGTTATAATACCCAGTCGCATGGTAATAGAGGTGGCAGTGGGGGTGGACACAAGGATAAGAGATGAGTTGGGGTGTCTCTGTTATCTATTGATCCATTTTGCAGATGGAGTTTGAGAGTTGAATGAACAGGTCTGTGCCACCGTCGTGACAGGCCAGTTCCAGATTGTTGTTGTTTTAACTAGTTCTACCTTACTGTGCTGTGTAACTATCTGATTTGTATGAACAGTACGCAAGAAAAGTTTTTCACTGTACCTTGCTACGTGATTGGAGCGACTGGGCTTGTATACACTGGAATTTAGAAGGATGAGAGGGGATCTGATTGAAACACATAAGATTATTAAGGGATTGGACATGCTAGAGGCAGGAAACATATTCCCAATGTTGGTGGATCCCAGAACCAAAGGCCACAGTTTACGAATAAGGGATAGACAATTTAGAACTGAGTTGAGGAAAAACTTTTTCACCAGAGAGTTGTGGTTCTGTGGAATGCTCTGCCTCAGAAGGCAGTGGAGGCCAATTCTCTGGATGCTTCCAAGAAGGAGTTAGATAGAGCTCTTAAAGATAGCAGAGTGAAGGGATAAGGGGAGAAGGTAGGAAAAGGGTACTGATTGTGGATGATCAGCCATGATCACAGTGAATGGTGGTGCTGGCTCGAAGGGCTGAATGGCCTACTCCTGCACCTATTGTCTATTGTCTGCTGTGATAATAGTAAACTAATTCCAACTGGTGCGAGGCAGATGCCGTGGAAGGTCTCAGTGATAGCTGAGAACAAGTTGCATGAGACTGGGCCATGTGGTGGGAGGGGGTCGATTTAAATTCTGTCAAGGGCCATGGGCTTCACAGACTGAGCCAGCACTTAACTGGCCATTCCCAAATGCCCATGAGAAGGTGATGGTGAGCTGCCTTGTTTCATTTCACTCCTTGAGGTGTGGGTATTCATGCAACACTATTATGATGGTATCGGGTGTTAGCTCTAGGATTGTTGGATTTTCCAGGAGTATTTGGGATATGTTAGGCAATAGTTCCAGGATTTTGACTCAGGAACAGTGAAGTACTTACAAGTCAAGATGGTTTGTGACTAGGTGGTAGTGTTCCTATGCTTTTGTCCCGTTAGCTAGAAGGTGATGCCTAAGTGAATCGTACAAACTGTTGCTACTGTATGTCGTTGGTGGAGTGAGTGAATGGTTGTGGACGGGGTGCCTATCAAGTGGGCTGCTATGTCCTGTATTGTGCTCCTTGAGTGTGTTGCGGAGCTGCACTTACCCAAGTTCAGGTTTACAGAACCCTAGCAAGAACAGGAGAAGGCCGTTCAATCCGTCGCACTGGCTCCGTACAAAAGTAGTCCAGGTGGTCTCACACTCCATCCTTCTACCTACTAGAATCGGCGTGAGGTAAGGGGCACTGTGATTAGGGTGAAGAGGTCCACATTATACAAGACGTTGGGCATGTGTCCACACCAGACCGCTGCTGGCTGAGGCAGGGGGGTAGGGTAGTATCTTGACAGGGTGGGGAAGGGGTGTGGACTGAGATCTCCTGCAAGAAGGGTGGGAAGCTAGCCAACAATTCAGAGCTTTTAAGCCTGCCACAGGAAGTCCTGTTGGTTGTAACGCCACGACCTGCTCTATGAAACTTTGTTGTCTCCCTCATGTGGCCAGTGAGCACACTGCCACTGGGCATCAGCAGGATTGTGAAGGCTGGTTGAGTAAGCATATGTGGGTCAACAGAGAAGAAATCTGCCACACGGAATTCTATTTGCTTTTAGGAATTCTGGTGCAATTTTCCTTCTCATGATGCAAAGGCCGGTAAAAAAGAATCTGCGACAATAATAAATGCTCCAAAGGTGGGTCTTCGGCCATGAATGGCTGCTTGCCTGCATCTCTTGGGGTTGAAACGATTCAGTCTGTATAGCAGGGCATGTGGATATCCAGGGGGCACAGCTGGCAAAGCCGCTGCCTCATAGCCCCAGAGACCCAGGTTCATTCCCAGACTCTGGCATCGTCTGTGCGGAATTTCTCCTTGTGGCCGCATGCGTTTCCTGCAGGTGCCCCAGCTTCCTCCCACATCCCAAAGGCATGCAGGCTTGTAGGATAACTGGCCACTGCAAATTGTGCACAGTGTTTAGGTGAGCGGTAGAATCTGCAGTTAATGTGTATGTGGGATGAACAAAATGGGATCCGTGTAAATGGGTGGTTGATGGCCAGTGTGGACTCAGAGGATCAGACAGCCTGTCACCATGCTGTATGACTCTACAACTTTATCTTCTGGGTATCAGATTCCGATAGCTTCCTCTAGACCAGCTGTCGGATTGCAGGAAACCACTCATTATCCCCTTGTAAACTGCCCACTTCCCTATCACCTCATCGTCACAGTCACAATATTAACTCCTCAGGTTTCGGGGGCACTGTTGAAGCACCCGTCAACTATGCAGCCATAGCACAGCGCCGGTGAGGCGGAGGCAACACAGAGATTGAGAGAAACTCGTTCCAAAGGATAGCCAAATCAGGCATCGGTCCCGTTTGCTTATGTTCAGTCCTCTGAAAAACTTGTTGGAGCAGACATCCATCTTGGAAACAAAAGGGATTATTTTTCTCTTTAGGGAAGGTAATTTATCCCCAGTGTTGTTCATCCCTTCAGTGTGGTAATTTAAAAATTCCCATTACCATTGACTCAGTCTCCCAACAGATTAACACAAAATGTTTACCACTCTTTTGAGTAAAACCGCGTTTTTTCCATGATTTGTTTTGGTTGTAACTGTTTAATGATTTAAATTAATTTCCCTTGGCCCCACTCAGCCAAATTGAAGTAATATTCCCGGTTCTCTCACTATCTGAGCAGTTCATTTGGCACACTGCAGTCAGGAGCAGGTGAAGGCCACCTGGGCCCTCGTGTCAGCTCCAGCACATCCACCTTCCCGCATTATTCCCGCAATCTGTTGCTTCATCCATGCAAAATTGTAACAGTGAAGTGCCAGTTCTTCACTGTGATCTTACTGAGGCCTCAATAACATACATCTGGTTGGAGTCCACCATCCTTTTTTGCCACAAAGAAGAAGCCCGTACCAGCAGGGGATGTGGAGAGCGGACGAAACTGGGTGCTGGGACATCACAGATGTACTCCTTCATGGCCGCCCTATCAGAAGCTGACAGGGAAAAGCCTTCCTCAGGGCAGACAGTTCCAGGCAGCAATTCAATGGTATAGTCATAGGCTCGATGAAGCAGGAGTGCTGTGCCCTTTTCTTATTAAAGACATTTAGCAGGTGCATACTTGGGAGAAACGGGGGACAGCTTGGGAGAGGCAGGAGGCCTAGCAGTGAGAAGACAATCTGTGGCGTGCACCAATGGAAGAGTCAGCTTGTGGGTTGATGAGGGCTAACCAGGGATGTCCTAAAATCAACAGGAACTTGGGAGAATAAGGTGAAATTGGGCAGACAGATGGGAGCAGTGGGTGAGGTGACAGATCCTCCCAGGGCCCAGAGGTCTTCCATCCAGATCCATGGGTTGAGACAGGCCGGGAGAATTCGGAGATGTCTTGCTAACCCAAGATCCATGAAATTGCCTGCTTCGCCAGAATCCACAAAGGCTGCAAGGGCAGTTGTTATTCACTGCAGGAGATGGAGCTGGACAGCACGGCATTGTAGCAGACATGGGAGAAAAGGTGGAACCCGTCACAGACCCCCTTCCTCGGGCTGGTCTGGATGATTTCCTGACCGGCAGAACAGAAACGGCCTGACTCACCACAATGGAGGAAGTACTTTCCCTTCATTCTCCGGTCTCACTCAGCTGCAGAAAGCCGGGCTCTGCCCAGTTGCGTCGACTCTTCTGGAGGAAGCAGAGGGGAGCTGGGAAGTGCGGATGACTGCACTGAGGGTGATGAAGTTGGAGGGGCTCAGAGATTAACAACTCCAGAGGACTCACTGCAGGGCTCTCTTCTCCTTTGCTGGTATTTGGAGTTATTGATGAGAATCTCAAGACCTTCAACTGGGTTTCTGGTTCCCAATTCATCTTTAAATTCACCTGATAGCTTAATGCGGAACATAATTATAGGGGCTTCAGTGTTCAACCACTCTCTGCTGCCAAGGTGCAGAACTCAGTTGCGTAGTCAGCCACACTATGGATACCCTGACGAAGTGGGAGTCGGTCGGCTGTCTCTCATCTACTGACTGGACAGTTAAACACCCTCTTAGAACATAGAGCCATACAGCACAGGGTCACCACCTTCGGTCCACAATGTTGGGCCAAACCAATTAAATTGGTAATTAAGTGGCTAACTAATCTCTTCTGCCTACACAATGTTCATATCCTTCCATTTTCCTCACATTCATGTGGCTATCTAAACATCTCTTAAAAGCCTCTACCACCACCCCAGACAGCACCTTCCAGGCACTCTTGACACTCAAAAAAAAAACTTGACCTTCACATCTCCTTTGAAATTACACCCTCTCACTTTAAATGCATGCCCTCTGGTATTAGACATTTCAATCCTTGGAAAATGATATTGTCTGTCTACTCTAGCTATGCCTCTCATAATCTTATAAATCTCCATCAGATCCCCACAGCCTCCACTGCTCTGGGAAATAAAACAAGTTTGTTCAACCTCATGTTGTAACATATGCCCTCCAATCCAGGCAACATCCAGGTAAACCTCTTCTGCACCCTCTCCAAAGCCTTGACGTTCTTCCTAAAATAGGGTGACCAGAACTGTATGCAATACTCGTCATCTCCCCGGTGAAGAGGGATACGTCTGCGCAACTCAAGAGTTCTTTCCCAGACTGCCATAGCCCAGGCGAGAACTGTGCCATCAAGTCATAAGGAAGTACAGCACAGAGACAGGCCCTTTGGCCCATCAAGTCCATGCCAAAACCATTTAAACTGCCTACTCCCATCAACCTGCACCTGAACTATAGCCCTCCATATCCCTACTACCAATGTATCCATCCAAACTTCTCTTAAACAATGAAATCCAGTCTACATGACCACTTGTACTGGCAGCTCATTCCACACTCTCATGACCCTCCGAGTGAACAAATTTCCCCTCATGCTCCCCTTACACTTTTCACC
The DNA here is from genome assembly GCF_963921235.1 of Mobula hypostoma. NCBI lineage: Eukaryota > Metazoa > Chordata > Chondrichthyes > Myliobatiformes > Myliobatidae > Mobula > Mobula hypostoma. Next base: position 135,221,452 of record NC_086102.1, on the reverse strand, counting down.
TTCACCCTTAAGCCATGACCTCTGGTTGTAGTCCCACCCAACATCAGTGGAAACAGCCTGCTTGCACTTACCCTATCTATACCCCTCATACTTTTGTATACCCCTATCAAATCTCCTCTCAATCTTCTATGTTCTAAAGAATACAATCCTAACCTATTCAATCTTTCCTTATAACTCAGGTCTTCCAGCCCCGGCAACATTCTTGTAAATTTCTTTTGCACTCTTTCAACCTGTTTACATCTTTCCTGTAGGTAGGTGACCAAAACTGTACACAATACTCCAAATTAGGCCTCACCCATATCTTATACAACTCAAACATAGCATCTGATCTTCTGTACTCAGTACATTGGCATATTAGCCTTTATAAATCAAAAGCTTTCATACGACCCTATCTACCTATGACACCACTTTCAATGAATTATGTACCTGTATTCCCAGAAACCTTTGTTCTACCACACTCCTCAGTGCCCTACCATTCACTGCGCAAGATCTACCTTGGTTGGTCCTACCAAAGTACAAAACCTCGCACTTGTCTGCATTAAATTTCATCTGCTATTTCTCAGCTCAATTTTCCAGCTGATGCAGATCCCTCTGCCAGCCACGATAGTCTTCCTCGCTCTCCACTACACCCCCAAACTTGGTGTCATCCACAAATTTGCTGATTCTGTTTACCACATTATCATCCAGATCATTGATATAGATGACAAACAACAAAGGACCCAGCACTGATCCCTGTGGCACACCACTCGACACAGGTTTCCAGTCAGAGAGGCAACCATCTACTACTGCTTTCAGGCTTCTTCCACAGAGCCAATGTCTAACCCAATTTACTGAATTGCTGAGCGACTGAATCTTCCTGACCAGTCTCCCACGCAGGACCTTGTCAAGTACCTTACTAAAGTTCATGAGACAACATCCACTGCCTTGTCTTCATACACTTTCCTGGTAACTTCCTTGAAAAACTCTATATGATTGGTTAGACATGACCTACCACACATGTGAAGCAATGCTGACTATACTTGATCAGTCCATGTCTATCCAAATACTTATGTATCTGATCCCTTAGTATACCTTCCAATAACTTTCCCACAAATTATGTCAGACTCACCAACCTATGATTTCCTGGTTTATGTTTAGACACTTTTTTTAAACAGCGGAACAACATTGGCTATCCTCCAATCCTCTGGTCCTTCTCCTGTCTCTAAGGATAATTTAAATATCTCTGCTAGGGCCCCAGTAATTTCTGCACTTGCTTCCCGCAGGGTCCAACAGAACACCTTGTCGAGTCCTGGGGATTTATCCACCATGATTTGCTTCAGGGTAGCAAACACCTCCTCCTCTGTAATCTGTACCGGGTCCATGAAGTTGACGCTGCTTTGCCTCACTTCTATAGACTCTGTATCTGTCTCCCGAGTAAATACAGATGCAAAGAATGCATTTAAGATCTCCCTCATCTGTTTAGGCTCCACACATGGTCTTCCAGAGGACCAATTTTGTCCCTTGCAATCCTTTTGCTCTTAACATATCTGCAGAATCCCTTAGGATTCTCCTTCACCCTGTCTACTAGAGCAAGATTATACATTCTTTTAGCCCTCCTGATTTCTTTCTTAAGTGTTCCCTTGCATTTCTTGTACTCCATGAGCACCCCATATATTCCTACTTGCATATACCTGCTATGTATCTCCTTTTTTTCTCTTAACCAGGGCCTCAATACCTCTTGAAAACTATCACTTGTTATCTTTACCTTTTATTTTGACAGGCACATACAAGCTTTGTGCTCTCAAAATTTCACTTTTGAAAGCCTTCCACTTCCCAAGTACACCTTTGCCAGAAAACAGCCTGTCCCAATCCACACTTGCCAGATCATTGCTGATCCCATCAAAATTGGCCTTTCTCCAGTTTAGCATCTCAACCCATGAACCAGACCTACCTCTTTGCATATTTATTTTGAAACTAATGGCATTGTGGTCACTGGATGCAAAGCGCTCCCCTACACAAACTTCAGTCACCTGCTCTGCCTCATTCGCTAATAGCAGATCCAGTATCGCACGCTCTCCCATTGAGACTTCTACGTACTGATGAAGGAAACTTTCCTGAACACATTTGACAAACTCTATCCCATCTGGTCTTTTTACAGAAATGGATTTCCGGTCAATGTGAGGAAAGTTAAAATCACCTACTACACCTTATGTTTCTTGCAACCTCTGCAATCTCATTACAAAAGTCAAAAGATATAGGTCAGCAGTTGGAGCAAAACTCGGTGGATTGCAGCTCAAAACCTAGAGAACACTGAGTCAGAAACCCTCTACAGGTCCCAGGGTTGCCATCAAACCACTCCGGTGCCAGCAGGTGTAGAGATGCCAGAGTGATGGGTTGGCAGCATGGATGATATCAGTTTGCATCTGCAGGATGATCAGGATCTGGAGGACACACTCATGTCCACTCACCAAGATTTCCCAGCTGACCAGCGCTGATTGGAGATGCTCATACTCTGCGTGGTCCATCTCGTGGCTCAGTTTTGCTGTAACAGAGGTGGTTGCCAGGTTGTGTTGAATTGGGGTTGTTAGAAAAATAGAACTTGAGTCCGGGGCAGATGAGCCACTATTGTGTTGAGTTGTGGTGTAGGCCAGCAGGGTCAAGGACTCCTGTTTTCTTGTGTTCTTATATTTGAGTAGAAGATCAATCCCTTCCTCTTCAGGTCATGTGGCTGCGAATTCCGTATCTACTCTCAGATCTTATGGGGAGGACTGTAACACCATGAGAGAAGGAATAGAATGAGCAAGCAGAAATTTTACTGCAGTCCGTGCTCTGGGTGACACATTCTGAAGCTGTAAATACGATTACTTTGCTCCCACCCACTCTCTCATTTTGCTTCCGAAATGACCATTAGTTTTGTCCTCTGGGGAATCATCATGATAAACAAAAGAGAAATACCACCAGCAAATGACCAGCATCCCAGCATGCAGGGAGGACTCAGAAGCACCAGGCATAAATGGGCAGTAAGTGAGCCACCCCACCACAAATGTTGTACTGCTGGCTTTAAAATATGTTTGAGAAAATCACTTATTAGCAGTAAGATCGATGGCACTAATGCTGAATCCACAATTACCTTCTTTCTCATTAAATGTTGCAGTACATCACCTTTGTGTATAGAGACATGGATTTCCATATTGTAGCTTCTGAAGTCTGGTTAACTTGCATGAGTTAAGGCAATTCAATCACATCTTTTCACCGTCCTTGCACTACCCACTTAAAGGCTCCTACTGGAGTATTATCCTTTCTGCACGTGCCAAACGTTTCAGGCAGTTTAAGTTGTATCAGCACGCAAAAAGCTGGAGGAGCTTAGGGATCAAGCAGCATCTATGGAGGGAAATAGATAGTCAGCATTTCAGGTCATCTGGACAAAAAGATAGAGGGAAGGTAAGACCATAAACCATAGGAGCAGAATTAGGCTGTTCAGCCCATTGAGTCTCCTCCACCATGGCTGCTTTATTAACCCTCTCAATCCCATTCTCCTGCCTACTCCCTGTAACCTTTGGTGCCCTTATTAATCAAGAATCTGTCAACCTCCGCTTTAAATATGCCCGCTGATTTGGTTTTCGCAGCTGTCTGTGTCAATGAATTCCCAGATTCACCACCATCTGGATAAAGAAATTCCTCTTCATCTCCATTCTAGAATGACCTCTTTGTATTCTGAGGATGTGTCCACTGGTCCTAGACTCCCCCACTACAGTAAACATCATCTCCACATCCACTCCAACTAGGCCTTCAAATATTCAATCGGTTTCAATGAGATCTCCTCTCATTCTTCTAAACTCCAACGACTACAGGCCCAGAGCCATCAAACGCTCCTCATACAGTAACCCTTTCATTCCCGGATCCTTCTTGTAAAACCTACTCTGGATCCTCTCCAATGCCAGCACATCCCTTCTTAGATAAGCTCATTCAATTTCTAGTGTTCCCACAACCAATGATCTCACTTTAAGGACTCTTTTATCTTGTTATTTCATGCTCTTGTTATTTATTGCTATTTACTTATATTTGCATTTGCACAGTTTGTCGTTCATTGATCCTGTTTACAGTTCCTATTCTATAGATTTGCTGAGTATGCCCACAGGATAAAGGATCTCAGGATTGTATGTAGTGACATGTAGGTTCTCTGATTATAAATTTTTCTTTGACTTTTAAACTTTGAAGTGGCCCAAAACTGTTCACTATATTCCAAGTGCAGTCTGACCAATGCTGTATAAAGCCCAAAACCAGCCAGTACAAAAAGATAAAGGGAAAAATGGAGTAAGAGGTAGATTCAGGATATCCAGATGAAGGATCAGGATCAAGCTGAAACATTGACTGCCCCTTTCCCTCTATAAAAGTGGCCTGACCCACTAAGTTCCTCCATATTTCTCTATGTTGCTTCAACTTCTGGCATCTGCTTTCTCTTGTGTCTCCAGTTTCAATTGTATGGTGTCCTTGAACTACTTAAACAATAACTTCTATTGGATATCCATCTGTGCCAGTATACTTCCACCTAAGAGATTAGGTTAGTTTTATTTGTCAGATGTACATCGAAACATACAATGAAAAACATCATTGGTGTCTATCTGTCTGTGTCTTGTTTTACGGCGGTTGGCATCTAGCTTAATGGTGCATTACCGCCACCATCACTGGTGTCTAATCAAAATAGTGAGGGTTGTGCTGGTCAGCACACTAGTGTCACCATCCTTCTCGTGCCAACACTGCATGCCCACAGTTCACTAGCCCTAACCCGTATATCTTTGGAATGTGGGAGGAAACCGTAGCACTGGGTGGAAACCTGCATGGTCACAGGGAGAATGTATGAACTCCTTACAAACAGCAGTGGAGGAAAGTCCCCTGGAGTCTCTTAGACTCATAGAGTATATGACTCTGAAAATGGAGACCTCACAGTCTACATTAACAGTAATAACATTTATTTGACAGAACATTCTTGGAGTCCTTGCTGAAGTGTTTCCAAGCAGTGTTTTTTAGATTATGAAGACACACAGTCCTCTTTTATTGTATTTAGTAATGCATGCATTAAGAAACGATACCGTATTTCCTCCGGTGTGACATCACAAAACACAGGACAGACCAAGATTGAAAAAACTAACAAAACCACATAATTATAACATATAGTTACAACAGTGCAACAATACCATAACTTGATGAAGAACAGGCCATGGCACAGTAAGAAGTTCAAAGTCTCTCAAATATCCCACATCTCACGCAGATGGGAGAAGGAGAAAACTCTCCCAGCCATGCCTGACCACAGTCCAACTCTGAGTCGTCTGAAAACTTCGAGCCTCTGATCAGCCCTCCGACACCAAGTACCAAGCACCATCTCTATTCTAACGATTCGACCTCAATCTCGGTCGCCAGCAGCAGGCAAAGCCGGGGATTTTGGGGCCTTCCCTCTGGAAGATTCTCGATCGCCCAGTAACAGCGGCAGCGAACCTGCGTTTCAGAAATTTCTCCAGATGTTCCTCATTTGGATTAGATAGCTCACTGGTGAGCCAGTCAACTGATGTAGCAGCATCAGAGAATGCTGGAACTACTCAGCAAGTCAGACAGCATGTGCAGAATGAGAAACAGAGTCGCCATTTCAGGATGATGACCATTCAGCAGAACCAGGAAAAAAATACATGCAAACGTGTTTAAGTTGCAGGGAAAGGGGAGGATTGGACCAAGCAAAGAGAACGTCTGTGGTTGGAGGAAGTGAGATTGAATAACCCTTGCTAATATGAGAGGAGATAGTTTTAAGGTGATTGGAGGAAAGTATAGGGGAAATGTCAGAGGTAAGATTTTCACACCCTGCTTGGGGTGCTGATAAAGGCAAATACATAGGGGCATTTAAGGAACTCTTAGATAGGCACCTGAATGATAGAAACAATGTAGGGTGATGTAGCAGGATTATATTGATCTTCAAGTAGTTTAAAAGGTCGGCACAGCATTGTGGGCTGAAGGGCCTGTACTAGACTGTAATGTTCTATGTTCTATGTTTTAACTCTTTTGTGCTGGTTGAGATAGGTTGTGAAGTCTTCATAATCTCAGATGATTATCTGGAGGAGATGTAAATAGAAGATTCTGAGGTTCAAAGAGAGAGGTATACAATTGCAAGATAAAAATACTACAATGACTAGGAGTCTAAAATCAAAAGGAATGTTGAAGATAATGTGTTGGCCCAGCAGCATCTTAGGAGGGAGAAAAACAGAGGTATCATCAAGCCTGGCCAAATCCTGACACAAACAGGAAAGGATGGTTAACTTGAACTGTTGAATTCAATATGGAGCCCTGATGTCAGCAAGAAGCCTGATCAGAAGATAAGGTGCTTCACCTTCGCCAGTTTAGATTAAATTAGGTTATGAGGACACTCAGTCCTCGTTTATTGTCGTTTAGAAATGCATGCATGCATTAAGAAATGATACAATGTTCCTCCAGAGTGATATCACAAAAAAGCAGGACAAACCGAAGACTAACACTGGCAAGACCACATAACTATAACATATAGTTACAGCAGTGCAAAGCAATAACATAATTTGATAAAGAGCAGACCATGAGCACGGTAAAAAAAGTCTCAAAGTTCCAATCGACTCCCGATAGTCCCCGATAGCAGGCAGCAGAAGAGAGAAACTCTCTCTGCCATAAACCTCCAGGCGCCGACAACTGCCGATGCATTGGGAGCACCCGACCACAGTCGACTCTTGAGTCCATCCGAAAACTTTGAGCCTCCGACCAGCCTCTCCAATACAGCCTCCTGAGCACCATCCTCTGCCGAGGTGATTCAACCCCGCCCCGGCCGCTGAGCAACAAGCAAAGCCAAGGACTCGGGGCCTTCTCCTCCAGAGATTTTGGATCACACAGTAGCAGTGGCAGCAAAGCAGGCATTTCAGAAGTTTCTCCAGATGTTCCTCCATGCTCTCACATCTGTCACCATCAAATCAGGATTGTGCACGGCACCCTACTTGACAGATAACAGATGACATTTATTCTATGTCACTCAGTGCTAATAAGGTGCTTACCCTTACTTTGGGAAATCAAATGCAGATTGGGTGACCACTTAGCAGAACGCTCCCATTGGTTTCTTATCAGTTTAATCCTACACCCCACTCAGCTCACGCTGACACAATTTCAACAAACCTCAATGTAACCTCAAGGAGCAGTGTCTTATCTTGTCAGCAGCCATATAACAGTCAGCTGAACTCAGCAATTTCAGATAACCCGCCTTTCCTGTTTGTACCTGAATCCTCTGTTTTTCTTCTCCACAGATGCCTCCTGAATAGTTGATTATTTCAACTTTTTCTAAAATTTCATAATTCCAACAATCGTTTGCCAGTTCTTCTCTCTCCCTCCTTTTCCATGTCCAATAAACTCTTCCAAACTCAAGTGATTAACAAGCTTTCTCCACCCACCCTCACCAACACCTCTTGTGTCATCCAATCTCTGTTCATCCTATCACATATGTTCCTGTTGTTCTTTCCACCCTTCCCCTCTCTCCCCCTTCAGTGCAATTGAATTCTGATCTGAGTCCCAGCTTTTTCGGAATATTTTGGTGGGTCTATACGTTTATGTCAGGTTATTCAGGTATAACTTATTGGGTTTGAGTCTAGCTCCGAGGGATTTTGGATGCATTTGGGTAATTTTGTCATTTTGTTCAGACATGCTGGTAAGACTGCTGACAAACTTTGGAAGGTTTTGACTTGCCTCTAAATAGCTTTCAGAGTAATTCTGCTCAGCTAAGAGACTGCAAGGAGCTGCTAACAATTTGGAAACCAGTAACAATAGTACATCTGTACTATTGGAAAATGCCCTCCCACCAAGAATAAATATCAGATGGCAGCATGTTACAAGGTTGCAGCTCATAAAGGGCTTGGATTATGTCACAAACTACAGGAATTAAGTCTGAATGTTACCAACTTCCAAAACATTGCTTAACTTTTACCAGGCTAGGCTTACTTATCCCTCTCACACAATGATTAACCAGGTTTTACTTGATGTTTCCCTTTTATTCCATGTGGAAAAAATGCAGGGGAAAGACTATAATGTGGGTCGGTTTCAATGGGGAAATGTTCTTATTTATTCACAGGATGTGGTAGGGCCAACATTCCCCTGAAGTGAGTGACTTGGCCATTTCAAAGGGTAGTTAAAAGCCAACTACAATGGCTGGTGTCAAGTCACAGTTTGACTTAAAATAGGATAGGAAGGCAGATTTCCCTTCCCTGATGGCTGTCAGCTTTTGATGATCGAGTGGTAGTTTCATTGCCTTTGCTACTAAGAACAGCTTTTTATTTTAATGCTGAATGCATTTAAGTCATTTGAATTTGAACTCCCCAGTTGACACTGTCAGATTTGAATTGATGCCTCTGGATTAACAAAATCCAGTGACTTGACATTTATTTTACCATATCTCAACCTTTTTGGAACAATACATGGGAAGCTGTCTGTGAGACAGGAAGCAGAGCGTGCTTATTCTTGGACTTGGGGGAGGCATTTACTTGCCTTCCCAAGGGTCCAACGTTGGGTCTGCTGTTCTTTTTGATAATTGTTAATGGCCTGGATTTGGATATGCAGGCCAAAGTTTCGCTGCTGAAGGCAACACAAAACTTGGCAGTGTATTGAAGCGTGAGGAGGCTTGGAGAAACTTTAGGAGCTTGTAAACAGACTATGCCATTGCAAGGCAGATAAGGTTTAACACGGTTAAGTATGAAGTCATCAGTTTGGTAGAATGAATAAAAGTAAAGTAAATTAATTATCACAAAATGCAAGAATTGTTTTTGTGGGGCTCCTTTCCTATCACAAAGTAAGAAAGCAAGTTAACATTACTCTAGGCAGCAGAGAAGGCTGGGAAAGGAGGAAGTTTGAACAAAGAGAAGATCTGTTGTTGGAAAGTTTAGAGGGATATGGGACAGACACAGGAAAGTGGGATTAACGAGGAGGAATTAGCATCTTGGTTAGCATGCAGTTGGACCAAAGGGCGTGTTTCTGCGCTATATAACTGTCACTCTATGACAATCTCTGACACAAAGGCAATATTAATATCCACAATTGGTCAGCAATGGAATTAAATGTGCTCTTGAATCTTTGTGGAGGCCAAAAGAATTTCAACACTGTATCCTATCACTTCTAGAAACTCCATTCTGGCCACCTACACCATGTGTCCGTGTTTATGTATATAGAGCTGCACTTGTAATTATTACAAAGATCTATCCTTAGTGTGCAATCAACACACTACACCTCAGATAAACACTGTATTTATCACCAGTCTCTGCTAACTGGGTGATTGTCTGTCTGATTCATTTTTTCATATTGAAACCTTGAACAAACCTTGATCTCTGCCAAAAGTTTGCTTGGATTAAGCTTGCTCCAGTAAGATATGACTGAAAGACATTTTTGGCCAGGCAGCACTGCTCTTGTTACAATAAATTTCCGTCCCCTTGAGCAAAGAATTCCTTAAGTATGATGCAAAGTTCAGACCAGTGGTGGAAACACATTTTAGATTTATGGCACTGTTTATGTTATTGAAGCAGAAGATAAACCATTTTCTATTATGCTTTTAAACTTTATAATGTAGAAGTACAAGCGAAACCCCAATCCAGCTAAGTGAAATGATGGTCTTGTCAGCTTCAATCTGATGCAGCTCTCGTAACCACATCGAGATCAGCAATTTCTCAGAGCAGTGGAAGCCCAAGGGTGGGTAAAATTGCTTTGAAAAAGGTTCAACTTAATAACTCTTAGGTTTTGTTGGGCAAACAATTTGGCTGTCTCAGTTACCATAGAAACTCAAATTCAAATGCATAGCAATGAGACAGTCAGCATTCGGCGGAAATCCTTCCAGGGATCAGGTTATTCATCCATCCCCAAAATGCCTTCCTTTACACACATACCAGTACCTCATTTTAGCAATCATTCTGGCTGCTGGTGGGAATTCTCTGAGCTGGCTTCATATTCTGAGAATGAAGCAATAAAGAAATACTTTATAGCTATATCAGAGCTTTCATAATCTCAGGACCATTCAAAGCATTTTACAGCCAAAGAAATACTCCTGAAAGTGTTACCATCTTGGTAACACTGGAGACAAATTGTACATGGCAAGGTCCCAAAGAGATAAGTCATAGTCATAGTCATATCATAGTCATACTTTATTGATCCCGGGGGAAATTGGTTTTCGTTGCAGTTGCACCATAAATAATAAATAGTAATAGAACCATAAATAGTTAAATAGTGATATGTAAATTATGCCAGTAAATTACGAAATAAGTCCGGGACCAGCCTATTGGCTCAGGGTGTCTGACCCTCCAAGGGAGGAGTTGTAAAGTTTGATGGGCACAGGCAGGAATGACTTCCTGTGATGCTCTGTGCTGCATCTCGGTGGAATGAGTCTCTGGCTGAATGTACTCCTGTGCCCACCCAGTACATTATGTAGTGGATGGGAGACACTGACCAAGATGGCATGCAACTTAAACAGCAACTTCTTTTCAGACACCACCGTCAGAGAGTCCAGTTCCATCCCCACAACATCACTGGCCTTACGAATGAGTTTGTTGATTCTGTTGGTGTCTGCTACCCTCAGCCTGCTGCCCCAGCACACAACAGCAAACATGATCGCACTGGCCACCACAGACTCGTAGAACATCCTCAGCATCGTCCGGCAGATGTTAAAGGGCCTCAGTCTCCTCAGGAAATAGAGACAGTGGTTGTGGATATTCCCCAGGACATCAGGGATAACTCCTCTGGACTCTACATCCTCTGCATTCACCCACGAGGCTAGACAGGTTCAATGTCAGGGGCAAGAGTGCTATAGGTAAGCCAAGGGTAAGTCATTGGAATACTTGAGAGAAGAGATTGGACAAAAACTAGGACTTGGAAGAAGAAAAAGAAGAAGAAGGGTAGATTCAAACTAAGACAAGGATATAGATGGATAAAGGAGATTCCTCCACTGAAGTAGAGTTTGGGAGGCTGGAGGCCCTATTAGCCCTTTGAACGCCAAAGTGTTGATGTTTCGTCGTGGCTATCCCTCGAGGTCGAGGATGATGGTCTTCGTTCCGTTGATCTACTTATGGGCTCTCAAGTGGCTTATGAGTCCAATCTTGGCTTTGAAAGTTCTTCCGCATTCAGGACAGGTAGTTCCAGATGGCAGATCGAGCTTTAGTTGTTGCTGCCTCTCTTTCCATTTTCTTCTCTTTTCTTCTAGTTCTGCACACCTGTCGGCTTCGAAAGTTGCTGTTCTTTCTCGGATGATGGCTTGCCAGAGTTTCCTGTCCTTGGCATTGGTTTCCCAATTGTTGATGTCCATGTTACATTTCTTCATGTTGGCTTTTAAGACGTCTTTGAATCTCTCCTGTTGTCCGCCTCTTTCACGCTTGCCTTCTTTAAGCTGGGAGTAGAAGATTTATTTCAGCAGATGTTCGTCTTTCATCCGAACAACATGACCACTCCATCTTAGTTGGTTCTTGATGACGTAGGCTTCAATGCTTGTTGTTTTTGCTTCATTTAGCAGACTGACGTTGGTTCTTCTGTCTTCCCAGCTGATATTTAAGATGTTTCGAAGACAGCGTTGATGAAACTTTTCAAGTGCCTTCAGATGTCGTCGGTATGTTGTCCAGGTTTCTGATGCATACAGGAGCTTTGGAATTACCACTGCTTTATACACTAACATTTTGTTGATATTTATCTTTTCATGAAAGATCAAAACACTATTAATTTTAGTTTAAAAGTCTAATGTTAACTAAAATGTTTAATGTTAAAATAAAATTAATTAAATGTATGCAAGAGTATGCCCAAGCATCCCCTTCTAAAATTGCAACAGATGTTGGCCGAACAAAATGTGTGGAGTATTTTCCTCTTGGCTGCCGTGAGAAAGAAGCTTGAAGGTAAAATAAAGATAATTTATTTTGAGATCACTAGTCAAGATTATGTTGCAATAAAGTTCAGCAAATCACTCCACAGTGGCTGCAGATCAGAACAAAATAAGAAAGAAGTCCCTGTTGACAGAGCAAGCCATGGATTGATATTGAATTACTCCTTCAAAATGCCAGCACAGGCACAGCAGTTTCCAACCATGTCATTAACTTTTATCATTGCTACCTTAGTTGATGAAAGAGGAGAAAATGTTTAGTGTCGATTCCCATGAAAAATGACACCGAAGGAAAGATTAAAGAACCTCTTAGCAGAATCTCAAGTGGTTGTTTGATTAGTATAACTTTATTGCTCTCTCACTCTTGTTTGTAGGAGTCCTGACTGAACCCAGACATGCTGGGTGGCACGAAATTACCAAATATGACAGAGCTTCCTTGCAATTCATCTCTGATACATGGTTATTATTAGAACCTGATTACTTGGAGTGACATAAGAAAGCAGATTCTCAGAGGATGGATAAGCTGGAATTTCCTTCCACAAAATGCTGTGAAGAGTGGGTTGGCTTTCCAAGATATTTGGATAATTGTTAGAGAAGGGTGTAAAGTGACATAAAGCAAAGGGTAAAGGGTAAAAAGGGTAACTCGGTGAGTTCGGAGCTAGAAGCACAAAGGTTGAGTTTGCGAGTATGGGCCTGAGGCTAGAGGTTGAAGGCCTGATGTCCGTGGGTTTGAGAGTCCGGGGTCACGGACTAGCGGCCCAGAAGTGGTCTGTCCTGCGGTTGGAGGCCCGACGGTGTGTGAGGCTGGGAAAGGGGCTTGTTTTGCTGTTGTTGCTGCAGCTGCTGCTTGTGTTGTTCTCTGTTCAAAGGTTCAAAGGTTCAAAGGCTGAATTTAGTGTCAGAGAAATGTATACAGTATACATCCTGAAATGCTTTTTCTTCGCAAACATCCACAAAAACAGAGAAGTGCCCCAAAGAATGAACGACAGTTAAACGTGACAACCCCAAATCCCCCCCATTTACCCCCTCCCGCACGAAACGGCAGCAAGCTACGATCCCCCCTCCCCCCACCAGCAAAAAAAAATGTGCATCAGTACTGTCATCGAGCCCAAGCGTGTGCTAAGCAATAGCAAAGACGCAGACCAAAGTTACCCCAAAGGCCTCGCATTTCATCCGACATTCAACTAACCACAGGTTCTCTCTCTCCCTGGCAAGGGAGAGGGAGGTGTCCCCCATTTTCACAGCGAGCGGGAGACGTAACAACAACCCGCTGGTTTATGATGTTAAAAGTCCATTTTGTTGCTTTTATCGAGCTCTGTGTCCGAAGATCGCAAAGACCTTGGGTCTTCGGGCTCACAGCGAAAGACTTTCCGGCCTCCCCGACGACACACGAGTCTCCTGCCATGAAACTGACCCTCGATCCGCCCGTCTCCAGAGCCCTGAGATCCTAGGCTTCCAAAGACTCTCAGGCCAAACCCTTGGCATGTCGAATAACGGCCAGTTGTGGAACCCCGAGAATGGGTCCCATTCCCGCAAAGAACCAAAGCCTGCGTTTAACTCCAGGTCAGGGTCTTCAAAAGAACCCTGAAAGGGAAAAATAAAGATATTAAAGGTGGAAATAGAGCTGTTTCCGAAGATGAAAGCAAAGGAGTCGCCGTTAGGCGCCATCATCCTTCCCAAGCTCCACCTGTTGTGTTGTGTTCTTCCACTGAAGATTGTGGTTGTGCGATGCTTGCGTTGGAATGTGTGCTAACACTTGTGGGCTGCCCTCAGCACATCCTTAGGAGTGTTGGTTGTGAATGCAAACAGCACATTTCACTGAGGTGCAAGCATTAATGGTGGAACAGAGCAGATTCTTTCAGCCCCAGTGTCCCTGCACGGATTAGATTCTAATGAAAGAAAACTGACATCCCTCCACAAGTGGAGAATGAAACTTAGTCGTCAGGAATGAAAGAATTATTTGTCCACATGAAAATGGCATTAGTGCCTGGAGGTCTGCTCCACTAGACAATGGATGATACGCCCCGAATACATTTCACACAGAACTGTGATAACCAGCAGACAAAGCAGGTTTCTGTTCCATTGATTTGGGCTAACTGATAGATTGAAATGTGACTGCCCTAACATCATGTGATAATTAGTCCTTAAATTCCTACAAATTTATTCCTTTAGGACTTTTTTTTCAAATTTGATACACCTGAGAGAAAGAATTTTTTGCAGCACTTTTGTAATTTCTGTGAACTTCATAAGTCAGAACTTGAACCAAATCAAAGGCAGTGCATTTCACTTGGCCAGAATTATCCTCAGGTAACTTTAATGGAAGGTGAATTTAAAGTACCGTGATCACAGCTGGATATTTTGTGAGATCCCAGTGAAGGGGTACTGGCTTGTAAACATCATGCTGCCTTGTGGGTTGAGTTCGCTCACAGAGCACTGAAGAGTCACATTGTATATTGAGAACTGTGAACTATGCCTCTTGCTAACATTCAGAGGGCTACAATTAGGCTCCTATTCATCTTTTTTGAGAAGCGTGGAGATTTCAATATGATCTTCAAGTCAAAGTGCTAACAGCCAGTATATTGTCTTGTTAAATTCATATTCAAAAAGTCTCATTTTATTGTAAGTCAAATCCATTCTCTATTGCCTTTCTGTTAGTAAATGTGTATGAAGAGTCCAGAAGGACTACGGAGTAAACAATTCTCTGTAAGTACACTATCCATGGAAATAAATTCAGAATTGTAGATGCTTTGATTGGCTGAACCCCTCCACCAGTTCTGTCTGCGTTGCTACATTCAGATAATGATTGGAAGGAGAAGGGGTAGTGAGTGTGAAGCATATTCCTTCATTCTCCTCCCAACATTTACACATCTTGGACCTTTCAAGGCAGCATAACGTGTTTTTGACTTTACAGTCTCTGACTTCCTAAGGAAATTCAATACGTCCCTGAGAACACACTGCAATTCTTACAAATGCACCATAGAAAGTAATCATCCAGATGCATCACAGCCTTTGGCATGGTAACTGCTCTGCCTAAGACCACAACAAATTGCAGGGAGTTGTAACCCTAGTCCGGTGTATTACACCAACCAGACTCCTTTATTGACTCAGTCTACAACTTGTACTGAGGTGGCCACAACAAGAGTGTATGCTTCAGGTAGTTAATGGGTGACCAGGAGAAGTAAGTGGAGAGCAGTCTGTGCAAGGATCCCCTGAGGCCATTCCCCTCAGCAGCAAGTATACCCCTTTGGACAAGCTGGTGGGAGGGGGGAGGAGGGTAGAAATGACCTATCTGGGCACAGCAGTAACAGCCAGGTTAGTGACGCTTGAGGCCAGCTCTGAGGCCCAGCAGGGAAAGGTAAAGTCAGGCAGAGCGTTAGTGATAGGGACCAGGATGTCTGGTGCAGGGATCATTGAAACCTCTTCTGGGATGAATAGGCTTGCTTTCCTGTTTATCTCTGTTTGTTCATTAAAGGCTGAAGAGTTCTGAAAATCTGGAAGCACAGACACAGAGGAAATTAATAATAAAATCAGAAATCCCTGGAATTAAATTATCAGCCCGAACTTTTAACTTGCTTTCCCTGTCCACAGATGCTATTTGACCTACCAAGTCATTCCAGCATTTTTCGTTTTTGTTTCAGATTTTTGGCATCTGTCATGTTTTTCGTGAGCACAGCAAAAATTCAAACCCCTTCGCAGACAGGTTTGTTGACCTTCCCTGTCCATCACCACCAATGGACATCAGGTAGTTAGTCCTCCTCCTGTATTTTTCCTTAGGCCGTCCGTCTGCATTTCTACCTTGACTTGACAAATACAACTTGTTGCTCGAAGCAGTTAGCCTTCTGTCCCAAACAATATTTGTCCATTAACCAACATCGCAGTAAATCAATGGGCCTCTTTCCAAGCTATTTCTCTCCATTGCTTCAACAATAACATCATTTTTCCACTTTGAGTTCTGACAAAAGGTCATCAATCTGAAATATTAAATAATTTTCTCTCTCTGCAGATGCTGCCTGATGTGCTGAGTACCTCAAGCATTTTCTGTTTCCTGTCATGATAAACTCCATTGACTTCTATCATGGTGTGATGGACTTCAACAATACCCTATCTGAAAAGTATCTCAGAAGAAGGTGCATCATAAGATGGACCATGTTATAGGAAGCCTTTTGTTAAAGAAGATCAGAACTTCCAGGTAAAACTTTGACCACTGAAACTGTGAAAATAAAATAAAAAAACTCTCCACATGCTGGAAATCTAAAATGCTGGAAATGTTCATCTGGTCAGGCAGCATCTGTGGGAAGAGAAATCATCAATGTTTCAGGTCAAAGCCCTTTAGAACTGGGATGCAGACAAAGGAAACTTGCAGGGGGTGTGGGGGAGTTGGATATCTGAAAGGTGAGACTGGGCTATCCATGTAGAAAAGCTGTAAGCAAGGTTATCTGGTCAGTGAGTGAAAGGGAATGGTTAGTGAGTGAAAGGGAACGGTTAGAGAGTGACAAAAGAACATAGACAAGGGAATGCGGAACAAGACAACAAGCTGATCAGGCTGGCCATGTTCTCCACTCCCAGACAGAGAAAGAAAGATAGATGATTGATAATGATGGCAAAATCAAGTTACCTGAAGTTGTGGAATAGAAAGAAGGTCTAACTAATAGGGGTGAGGAACAGAATGGATTGGTATTATAAATGTTGAGATTTAATGCCTGAATTCACTCATTAAATGATTTAAGGCTGTTAGGTATCAGTCCTTTTTATATTTGACATGATAGAACTAGCTGAACAGTATCCCTTAATATCCAAAAGGGAAGGGTAAAGTCGGGCAGCATGGTAGTTGATACGAGACTTGATAGTTAGGGGACGGACAGGAGATTCTGTTGCTGAGAAAGAGACGCCAGGATGGTGTGTTGTCTCCCGGGTGCCAGAATTCAGGATGTTTCGGACCGGCTGCAGAATACCCTCAAGTGGGAGGCTGAGCAGTCAGAGGTGGGGGTGCATATTGGCACCAATGACATGGGCAGAAGGTGTAAGAGGTCCTGTGCCAGAGTATAGGGAGTTAGGTAAGAGGCGGAAGAGCAGCGTTTTGCATGTATTGTGTATTGACTGAATGTAGAAAGCACATATCATATCTCAGTAGTTCTCTCTTAACAGATACTTAACTGTTGCTAATTAGGTTTTTCTACACTTCAATGAAGGCCACCTTAGGAAAGTACTCTTCATGGTCAGAGATATCTTGGAGCCTCCTGTAATTATGGAAGTCATGTAAAAATAGAAAACCTTTATTACTTACGGTTTGTCTTTATTCGAATAATTGGGAAAGGCAACAATGATCACATTTTCTGAAGCAGATTATGATCAGATTTAATTCCTATCTATATTCAGTACGATCCTGACATGGCAATATTCTGTGTTCTGCTAATTTGGCCGGGCGGGGGGGGGGGGGCATAAGAGAGGAGAACAAGAAGGTGACATAGGCCTAGAGCAGTCAAACTTCACCAGAAATTGTTATAAATTGGAGCCATCAGTCAGGGTAAATGCAAAGCAATCCGAGATGATAATGGGCAATAGCCACATGAGGTAGTCAAGGTGTCAAGGTGTAGGGGTAGCGGGCAGAAAAGTGGCATGAGAAAAAGGATCATATGTGATTGTATTGATTTGTGGAGCTGCCCTGAAGGGCTGAATGTCCTCCCCTGCACCAATTCAATGTGCTTCTGAGGTGAAATATTGGCAATATAAAAGATCAGCACAAAGAGGCAGGTAACACTTGGACAGGTTTCAGCAAGATGGTGCTGGAGCGTGGAGACTCTTTGCAAGCTGCTCCAAGCAAATGAATCGCTTGCAAAAGTCTGTTTTACCCTGTATTTCAGTACATGGCATCACAGAGTCATACAGCAGAGAAACAGGCCCTTCAGCCCCACTGCTTCGTACTGACCAAGGTTCCCATCTAAGCTAGTCCTATGTATCTGCATTTGATCAATACCTCTTTAACCCGCTCAGATCCATGTATCTATCCAAATATCTTTTCAATGTTGTTAATGTTCCTGACTCTACCACTTAACTTCAATACCGGGTACACGGATAGGGAAGCTTTAGAGGGAAATGAAGCAAATGGGATTAGCTTGGCTGGGCCTCCTGGTCAGCACAGAGAAGATGGGCCAAAGAGCCTTCCCATGCTGTACAACTCTATGAATCTGTCACCGAGAGTTTCAAATTCCTGGGTCTAATAGGGAAAGATCAGGGAAATGTGGCAATGTTAAAGAAATTAAAGAAAGCATTATAACACTGAAAATGGACAATATCATTAAGCAGATTTTTCTCTTTGGTCAAAATTAAAGTATTACTCAGAGAATATTATTTTGACCATGTACGTATGATAGACAGCAGAGAAGAGCAGATGACCAAATCTGCTGTTATCTGCAGATGATTTCCTTCTACCTTAACCCTATCCTTTTTCGTTGGTCTAATTCCTTCCCACGTACATCATGCTCTTTCTGACTGTTTCCAAAGTGCCTGGTCCAACCTGACTCATCTTTATTGCGGCTGTACAGTCTTTCCACAGCTCCACACTTCACCAAAGCGGTAAATATTTAAACTGGAGAGAGGGGGAACTAGGCTACATAGGGATCAGAAGTGGTTTCTCTTCAGATGGGTTGTTATATTCTGTACAAACAAACTCTTCTCGGGCTTCCAGCTGGATCCAGGTGTCGACATTAACCGACGTTTCAATGACAAACTGTGCCATCTTCATCAGAGATGATGCCGAGGCACATCTAGTCCTGCGGTACATATACTCAGCTTACGTTGTCCATTCCTCCTGATTGGTTAGTCCTCAACCAATCAGCTTTCCACTGTCCCACCTCATTTAAAATCATACTTCAGCTCTTACTTGGAGTGAGACCTTCGTCTGCTGAAATTTTTATCCTCTAGTCTTATTTCAATGGCTTCCTTCACCAGGTGTTCCCAAAAGCCACTGGCGTAGTGCAGTTGCTTTGTGCCATTGAAGTCAATCCTGTGGCCATTGTGTATGCAATGTCTGCAACTTCCGATTTCTCTGGGTAACCCAAACGGATACACCCCCTGTGTTTCTTGATGTGGGTTTCCACCGTGCGTCCCATCTCGCCGCTGTACGCTGCTCCGCATTCACAGCGAATCCTGTAAATGACAGCCGTCCTGAGTCCCAGGTCATCTTTGACCCTCACAAACTGGGATTTGAGTTTCTTCACGGGTTTGTGGATGGGCCAATGGAAAAACCAGGAAGCCTAACAATGAGGAGGAACCCATCACTACCGCCTGTCTTCCCTATATTTCCATGGTTTCTGGAAGAATCGCCAGGATCCCAGAGGAATACCATCCACAAACCCGTCAAGCAGCTCAAATCCCAGTTTATGCGTGGTGAAAAGCCGCATCAAGGAGCACAGGAGGTGAATCCATTTGGGTTACCTCGAGAAATCGGTGAGCGCAGAACACTGCACTTGCAACGGTCACAGGATTGACTTAGATGGTACAAAAACACTATGCCACGCCAATGGCTTTTGGGACCGCCTGGTGAAGGCTGGAAAATAAGAATTTCAACAAAGACGAAGGTCTCTCTCCAAGTAAGAACTGGAATTCAACTGTAAGCAAGTTGGGGCAGTGGAAACCTGATTGGTTGAGGAATAGCCTAGCTGGAGGGATGGATGACGAGAGTTGAGTACAAGTACCACCAGACTAGACAGGCCTAGGCATCATCCCTGATGAAGCTGGCGGAGTTTGTCATCAAAACATGAGTTAAGATCAACGCCTGGAAGACCGAGAAGAGTTTATGCATCATATATGCCGGGAAAGCACTAGATCCTTTTTCCCATAGACACTTTTAGCTGCAAAGAAGACATATTCACTGGTGAAAACTATCCCATTATCAGCACAAATAAACTGATAATATGACCCAAAGGCATAAGTGGAGCAGTGAATCTGAGAAAAACTGTGACAGGAAGCAAGATTCTGATTTTGATAAGGAATGTTGCCAGGATAATGTAGGATGCACCTGAATGCTAGAAGGTTGCCTTAGGCACTGAGGGTGAGGACCCTGTCTATTGTCCGTGTACCTGCATCTGTCCTTTAAAAGAAGAATCCAACTAAAGCTATTAACTGTTTGTCTTTTTTGGCTCTAATAATAACCTTTCATCTTTCACCCAGAATTATAAATAGGGTGCAGACCAGACCCTTAAACATTTATAACAAGCATTTGTCAGCGCATTTTCAAATTATGTAAATCCTCCATTTCAATTATTATTCACTCAGACGTCTTGTAACCTTTGCAGGTCTTGCAGTGGAATGAAAGAGAAAAGGTGTCATAATTCACCCCCCACTCACTATCTCATGAACTATACTTTCATAAAATGATATCTTTAGACGTTACTGAGCAATTTGCATTGAGCTCTTAAGTAGTGGTTGTCAATTTTTAAAGAGGATAGCTGGCAGGATGTTTGAATTCTTCTTGATGCAAACTGATTGCACCATACAATACCTTTAGCTGCATATAATTTTGTAAAGGATGTTTAATGTATCTGTGGGTTAACCCCTCTGATTTTACAATTTATTGTCTGTAGAATTTCCCAAGGGAATGGCTTCAAAGAAATTTCTGAATATTAATTTACTATAATAATAAATTTACTGTGGTGATATTTAATGTTTTGAGTGTGTTCCTGAATGTGTGATGACATGAATGTGTGTATCATGTTTGTGCATGCGTGCAACTGTGTCTAAACATGCACGCATGTGCACGCAGGTGTGTGCTCGTATTGTGTGTACAAGCATTAGTCATTTTGTGTTTGTGTGTGTGTGTGTAAGAAATTAAAAGAACATACCAGTTGCCAGAGTCTAGACTTGCAATATGCATTAGAGCAAAATTGCTCAAGGTAGCATATAATCTCCCTTAATACAGGGTAGGCCAGTTCTTCTCGTGATAGCATGACTGGCTGTCTGCGCACTGAGAATCAGATGCATTAAACAGAGCAGCAGATAAGGAATTCAGTGACACTGTAAAAGCTGAAGGGATGATTGTAATCAAAATTCTTAAAACATGCTTTAATCTATGACCACTTTAAGATGAATTTATTTTGTTTTTCTCTCACAGGAAGTGGAATGGCTGGCAAGTGCCAGGCCTAGCTTGTCTGACAAGATTTTGGTGAGCTGCCTACTTGAACTCTCTGTCACTTCATTGCGATCTGTAAGTCAGCCTTGCTGATACTATCAATGGGCCCCTTTCCTCAGGCTTCACCCTCCACTCTTTCAAAACACCATTGACACCTCCCTCTCCAACTATTCCCCTGAAACCCATCTCCAGTGGTCTTTGACCTTTAGTTCACTCCTCTTTTAGGCCAAATTCCTTCTTGATATTGTTATTGCCACAGCATCTGAACATGCAACCGATAATATAGATCCCTCAAAGTAGCCCCGCAGGCTGATGGAGTTGTTAGGAAGGTGAACAGTATGCTGGTCTTCATTAGTCAGGAGGCAGAATTCAAGAGCTGTGAGGTAATGTTGCAGCTCTATATGTCACTGGTTAGACCACACTTAAATACTGTGTTCAGTTCTGGTCACCTCATTGTAGGAAGGATGTGGAAGCTCTGGAGAGGGTGCAGAGGAGGTTCACTGGGATGCTGCCTGGATCAGAGAGCTTGTCTTACGAGGACATGTTGAGGAAGCTGAAGTTTTCTCCTTGGAGTGAAGAAGGATGAAGGGTGAAGGGTGAAGGGTGAAGAGTGAAGGATGAAGGATGAAGAAGGATGAAGGGTGAAGGGTGAAGGGTGAAGGATGAAGGGTGAAGGATGAAGGATGAAGGATGAAGGATGAAGAAGGATGAAGGATGAAGGATGAAGAAGGATGAAGGGTGAAGGGTGAAGGATGAAGGGTGAAGGGTGAAGGGTGAAGGATGAAGGATGAAGGATGAAGGGTGAAGGATGAAGGGTGAAGGGTGAAGGGTGAAGGGTGAAGGATGAAGGGTGAAGGGTGAAGGATGAAGAAGGATGAAGGATGAAGGATGAAGAAGGATGAAGGGTGAAGGGTGAAGGATGAAGGGTGAAGGGGGAAGAGTGAAGGATGAAGGATGAAGGATGAAGGGTGAAGGATGAAGAAGGATGAAGGGTGAAGGATGAAGGATGAAGGATGAAGGATGAAGGGTGAAGGATGAAGAAGGATGAAGGGTGAAGGATGAAGGATGAAGAAGGATGAAGGATGAAGGATGAAGAAGGGTGAAGGGTGAAGGGTGAAGGATGAAGGATGAAGGGTGAAGGGTGAAGGGTGAAGGATGAAGGATGAAGGGTGAAGGGTGAAGGGTGAAGGATGAAGGGTGAAGGATGAAGGATGAAGGGTGAAGGATGAAGGATGAAGGATGAAGGGTGAAGGATGAAGAAGGATGAAGGGTGAAGGATGAAGGATGAAGGATGAAGAAGGATGAAGGGTGAAGGATGAAGGATGAAGGATGAAGGATGAAGGGTGAAGGATGAAGAAGGATGAAGGGTGAAGGATGAAGGATGAAGGATGAAGAAGGATGAAGGGTGACTTGATAAAAATGTACAGAATGATAAGAGTGGATAGCCGGAGACTTTTTCCCAGGGTGGAAATGGCTAATGCCAGGGGGCATAATTTTAAGGTTATTTAAGAAAGTATAGGGGGGATGTCAGAGGTGAGTTTTTTTTTACAAAAGGAGTGGTGAGTGCGTGGAGTGCCTTACCAGACACATACATTAGTGGCATTTAGGAAACTCCTAGAGAAGCCCATGGATGTTAGAAAAAGGGAGGGCTATGTACGTAGGAGGGAAGGGTTAGATGATCTTAGGGTAGGTTAAAAGCTCAGCAGACTATTGTGGGCTGAAGGGCCTGTACTGTACTGTGCTGTAATGTTTTCCCAGTCCTGACAGAGTGTGTTGGGGAGGTTGGTGGTGGTATGGGAGGGAAGTGCAGGTGATCTAAGGTGCCTAGGGAATGGAGGTTACAGGGCTAGGAGGTTCAGTCAGTGTAGCCAGGGTAGACCATCGACGTGATATACACTGCAGACGTGGTGGAGGCAGTGAATGCTCAGGGTGGTGGGCAGGGTACAAACCCTTCCACTGACTATGACTTCAATGGTCCTAACCTCTTGCGTGTTACCGGAGCTTCACTCATGCAGAAACATGGAGCGTATTCCATTACAATCCCATCACCACACCATAAATCCACTGTGCTGCTGGAATAAAACATATTGCTGACATCTAATGCTGAAGACCACAAGAGCAATGCACGTTAACCTTCAACTTTACATATTTTGAGTTAGTTTGGGAAAATCACATTTCAATATAAATTATGACTTATTGAAGCAATTGTGATCAATAAGCAATTAATTGCTGGAACAGATTCAAGTGTTATATCAGCTTAAACTGACCTCTTGCAGACTCACTTTCCTATTAAGACCTGAGCTGAGCTCCCAAAACCGGATTCTCTCCATCACTTCACTATGATCTATTTGCCAGCCTCACCGATATTGTCAGTTGATCTCTTTCCTCAAGCCTCATCTTCTCTTATGAAAAGATCATCGAC
The DNA here is from genome assembly GCF_963921235.1 of Mobula hypostoma. Classification (NCBI taxonomy): domain Eukaryota; kingdom Metazoa; phylum Chordata; class Chondrichthyes; order Myliobatiformes; family Myliobatidae; genus Mobula; species Mobula hypostoma. Next base: position 135,198,034 of record NC_086102.1, on the reverse strand, counting down.
ACCTCCCTCTCCAGCTGTTCCCCTTGGCAACCTAAGGCCTATCACCAATGTTCTTGGACCCCTAGTTCATTCATCTTTAGGGCAAATCCTTTTCTGATTCTGTATCGCCACAATACTAGAATATGTGAGTGATGCTCCATCTAATGTGGCCAGGAGCAACTATCCTTGCTGCCCCTTCCTGCAGCCTCTAAAACAACATATTGAGTTGGTCTGGGTCTTACTGAGCAGGGCTGGCTGGCTGAGGGGCATAATGCTCCTCGACTTAGCTCATAGATATCCCCGAAAAGCCCATCAGTCAAGGCACAGTGACACAATCAGTATGTTGTTCAGTATGTTGTTCCCATGATTCTAAGTCCATTTTTCATTCCTCTGAAGGATGTGGGCTTTACTGACTGAGCCAGCATTTAGTTACCCATTCCTAGTCGCCCCTGAGAAGGTGGTAGCGAGAAGGGAATGAAAGAGTTAATGTATGAGGAGTGCTTGAAGGCTTTGGGCCTGTACTCACTGCAATTTAGAAGGAGGAGCAGACATCCCACCTCTCCCGGAAGTTCCGGGAGTCTCCCGCATATTAATAGTGGCTCCCTGATGCCCGCAAATTATATACAATATCACGGAAATCAAATTTTTTGAGAGCGAGTGAGCGAGAGAAAGCAAGAGAGAGCATGAGAGCGACCACAAGACAGAGAGCGCACAAGCGAGAGAGAGAGAGAGAGCACGCCATGGCAGAGTGCTCCAAAAAAAGAAAATATAAAACGTACGTCACCCCAGGCTACACTAAAGTGTACCCCTGCCTAATAGAGGTCAAAATAATGACAGTGTTGCTCACTGCGCTGTTTGCAACAGTGACTTTTCTATTGCCCATGGTGGGTTAAGACTGTAAAAGACATGTTGAGGTGAGTTTAACAGGTGTCATTCGTTCATTAGCATAGCTAACATTATTTAAACTAGCTGGCTAACTGCTAAGGAGCTACTCTATTGCAGACATCCCACCTCTCCCGGAAGTTCCTGGAGTCTCCCGCAAATTGATGGTGCTACTTCCCTGAAATGAGTTTTTGCAGGGTGGGATGTCTGGATGAGGGTGGGATCACTTTGAAACCGACTGATATTGAGAGGTCTATGTAGAGTGGATGTGGAGAGGGTGTTTACAATAGTGGGAGAGTCTAGGACCAGAGGGCACAACCTCTGAGTAAACAGATCTCAGAGATGAGGAGGGTTTCCTCCCACAGACCAAAGGCATACCAGTCAGTAGTGCAATTGGTCATTGTAAATTGTCCTGTGACTAGGCTAGGGTTAAGTAGATGGTTTGCTAGGTGGTATAGCTCATTGGGCCGGAAGAGCCGGCTCCGTGCTGTATCTCTAAATAAAATAAAACAAGTCATTGGGAATATTTAAAGTGAAGGTTGATAGGTTCATGATTAATATGGAGTCAAAGGTTATGGGGAGAGGACAGAAGAATGGGGTTGAGAAGCAAATAATAAACCAGCCATGATGGAAAGGCAGAGCAAACTCAGTGGGCCTAATGGCCTAATTCTGTTCCTATGGGGTCAGGCAGTAACAGTTTGGCATGGATTAGTGGGCCATAGGCCTTTTTCTGTGCTGCCGTGCTCTATGACTCTATGTGTTCTTGCTACCCTTGTTCTTCTATTTGATGGAGGTCCTGGATTTGGAAGCTGCTGCATGCATCCTGCAGATGGTACAAACCGCTGGGACTGTGCATTGTTGGTGCAGTGAATAAATGGCTGTAAATGGAGGGCAAACGGGCCACTCTGCCCCGTATGGCATTGCGAGCAGATGGAGAGTACCCCATCACACTCTTCACTTGAGCTTTGTAGTTGGTGGACAGGCTTTGAGGATATAGTAGTGAGTTCCTCACACACCTCAGAGACACACAGGCTGGTGGGTGGATTGGCCATTGTAAATTGTCCCCAGTGTGTAAGTGACTGGTACCGTCTATGGGGAGTTTATAGGAATGTAGGATGAATAAAATGGGATTGGTGTAAATGGTGGTTCGTCCATCATCGTCGATGAAGACCTCGACACCATTAGTCACTTTGAGACTGGATGCGGTGCGTCCGAAGATGACTGGTCAGGCCAATTTTGGCACGAAATATCCTGGCACATGTTGGGCAGACGAGTAGGCACTGCAGTTGTTGAGCTGGTGGCTCTGGACTTGTGCAACTCGTGCTTATGTTGTGCTTCAGCAATGTGCCTTGCTTCATAAGCTTGACAGCCCTTGTGGATAAGGCCGCGCCAGGTAGGGCGGTTTTGTGCCAGCGTTTCCCAGGTGGTCGTGTCTATGTCAAATGACTTCAGGGAGGCCTTTAGTGTGTCTTTGTAACGTTTCTTCTGCCCTCCATGCGAGCCTCTTCCAGCAGCGAGTTCCCCAAAAAGGAGCTGCTTGGGTATGCGCTCGTCCGGCATGCCGATGACAGGACCTGCCCACCGGGTTTGTGAGTAAATGAGCGCTTGATGATTGACATGGACTCTGTGGATCACAGGGCCTGCGTGACCTTTGATTCTACGGCTGTCTGGGACCTCACTTGTCATAATCTAGTCAGCTATATAGTCAGGAACAAGCCACTGACTGCAAAGTTCTCAATGCTTCTGAATATACCTCGCAATGGGAACATTTAAAAATATTAATTAAATTATTGAAAATCAAGCTATATTTTAGTTAAGAGAAAATCACTTGGAAGCGTACAAAACACCTTTATGCAGAATGGAATAACTGAAAATGCAAAAAGTTTAAAAATGTGTATTTTTATCCTTTTCCCTTCCAGGTGCAGAACCACGGTGGTTATGCTGCACCTGAGCAGGTGCGGGACCTTTGAGCAGGGTCCGTTACTGAACCATGGGGCAATCCCAGCAAGCTGCTGCCCCTCTGGGCAGAGTCCGTCAGCAGCAGAGTACGACTGTGAAATCACTGCAGCCGGGGCATCCAGATTCACACCGGCTCCTGAACCTGCCATCACTTGAAGAATAAATCCCAGTCGGAACTGTCAATGCTTCCCAATAAATTCCAGCCCATTGTACTTCTATTAGATTAGATTAGACTAGATTCAACTTTATTGTCATTGTGCCGAGTACAGATACAAAGCCAATGAAATGCAGTTAGCATCTGACCAGAAATGCAAAGAATAGTGTTATTTACAAAATAACTGCGAATAAAAAAAAGTGCTACAGCACACAAATATAAGAGTACTGAGACAGTACAATATGGGTGCAATACTGCTTAGCGCTGTGATGTGAGGTTCAGCAGGGTCACAGCCTCAGGGAAGAAGCTCTTCCTGTGCCTGCTGGTGCGGGAGCGGAGGCTCCTGTAGCACCTACCGGATGGGAGGAGAGTAAAAAGTCCATGGTTAGGGTGAGATGCATCTCTGATAATGCTTTTCACCCTGCCCAGGCAGCATTTATGGTAGATGTTCTCGGTGGTGGGCAATTGGATGCCAACAATCCGCTGGGCAGTTTTCACCACACGCTGGAGTGCTTTGCGGTCCGATACGGGACAATTGCCATTCCACACTGAGATGCACTTGGTGAGTATGCTCTCAACGGTACAGTGGTAAAAGTCCGTCAGTACCCTGGGACAGAGGTGAGCTTTCTTGATGCTCCGCAGGAAATAAAGGCACTGTTGCGCCTTTTTGATCAGGATGAAGGAGTTCAGGGACCAGGTGAGATCCTCGGAAATGTTAGTTCTATGGGACTAACATTATTTACTTCCATTATTAGGAATTCGACTGCTGTCTAACAGCTCCGCAGTGGCTTCCCCCACTCATTCCCGTTGAGGTCCTCTGGGTCATTTACAGGCTGATCATTAGCCTAAGAGATCATGACGAACCCAAGTCATGCTGAAAGCACCCCCCTCCCTCTGTATTCTGACACTCAAGTTTTGGATAAAAAAGGTGCCTTCGTCCAATTAACCACCTGGAGGTCAGAAGCTTCAAGTTCCATGGTTGGGTCACAATCTCACCTGTCTATCTGTCAGGTTTGATTGGATTCTTTTCTAGAATTAACTTTCCATACAGATATGAACTAACCTCCCAACGCCATGTCCTCTCCTCTCCTCTCCATCTCAGTGGCTGCTGTTTTCACCTCCAGAACGTCAACCATCTTAATTTCTGCTTCAGCTCATCACTGGGATGTCCCCCACCAAACCCCAGCAGGAGCTGGCCGGGGCCAATATTTCACCCCAGTCAGCCACCAGAGCCAAAGTTGTACTCTCTATACCCTTCTTCACTCCCTGATTGCCATCTCTATCGTTAAACTTTTGGTAATTCCTTCTAAAAGACTTCTTTGGCTCGGCAGGTACTTGTGTCCAATTACTTTTCTTGGCCTTTTCTGTTTTGTTAAATTGTTATCTGGAGTGCTGTCCACCACAAGGGGGCACTAGGAAGCCTTTAATGCCAGTCGTCAAGAGCACCTCTGACTTTGAGGCTGAACTCAGTATGCCAGTGTCACAGCTGAAGGGAATTCTTTCAGGGAGTTAAGCTGATTCCAAAGGAATGTGGAAAAATTAAGTGCCACAGATTGTTGCTGTGATCTTATGGATATCAACTAGAAAGGCAAGCCAACTGCCAAACATCACAAAATCAAGGCACTTCATCCAACTAGACCTTTATTCCACATATCTACCTTCAGTGTTTCCTAATTTTCAGAAGGTTACCCGAAGGAAACTAAGTGATGTGGATTTCAGTGTGAATCAAATATCTTAGAGGGAAATGAGAAGAAAAAAGGAAAATCATTGAAAAGTGTATTAGAGGTCAAGTAGGTGAGGCTTGTATTTCAGACAAGAGAAAATAATCTGCAGATGCTGGAAATCCAAGCAACACACACAGACTGCTGGAGGAGCTCAGCAGGCCAGGCAGCATCTATGGAAAAGAGTGAACAATCAACGTTTCGGGCCGAGAGCCTACATCAGGTCTCTCAATGAAGAGTCTCGGCCTGAAACAGCTGCTTACTCATTCCATAGATGATGCCTGGCCTGCAGAGTTCCTCCAGCGTTTTGTGTGTGTTGCTTGGCTTGCACTTGTATGAGGCCTACAACCACAAGGCATTCCAAAGGGCTTTCCCAGCCAATGAGGTATAAGCATTGTGTTAATGTAGTAATGAGATAGATTAATGCCTGTACTACGCCATCTACTTTGCATTCCCTTTTCTTTGATCCCTTGGCAATTTCTTTGTGAAAGTCTGTGATTGGGGGCCGGCTGGTGGTGCAACGACATCGGCGCCGGACCTGGGAGCGGAGGTTCGCGGGTTCAAAACCAGTCGGGTCCGCTCCCGAGTACGCTTTCCATCTGTGCCGGGTTGAGTGTCCAGATCGCAACTCGACCTCATAAAATAAAGGGAAAAATATTGTGAAAATGTCCGTGTGAGGAGTGGCATGCCACACAGTCTCTCTCTCACTCCGCGCCTTGTAAAAGCCATGAATAAGACATCATCGCGGACGCACAGACGCACATGCACACTCGCACGCACGCAGGCACACACAAAAAGAAAAAGTCTGTGATTGATAAAGCAACCAAAAAGAAAGCTGGGAACATAAACCTTCCCTTTCCATGGATATGGAAAGGTGACTTTCTATTTCGGGTGTAAACAGGATATTGCATTCAAAATGCTTGTGTCGTTTATATTGGTTAAGTTTCATGTTTCCACTGAGCTTCATGAAAAACTTTCCATTAAAAATGCTCCAATTTAATGTTTCAGTATAGTTTTTCTGCTTAACTTTCAGTGTTTTTATAACAAGCTTCCCATGTGGGGAACTTTTTAAAATGCTTACTTTCCCTAATAAATCAATTTTCCACAGTTTCAAAGAAAGACGGCAGTTGACCACTACACTCAAATACTCCAAGGAATACTTTGTAATGGAGAGAAAATAAACAACTATATTTAATAATGCTGACCAACTTCCTTTACTCAGGAAAGATCTTATATTTGTGATTGCAATGGAAAGCCTAACCAACACTTTTCCAAGTGCGTGCTGAATATTTTCAGATATGGTCGAAGCATGCCCATCAGCTGAGAACTCCCAGGAAGACATAGAACCTGAGCCAAATTGCACCTGTGCTGCACATTTCTACAATTAAATCATCATTTTATTACCCTGCTTTTTCACTGTTCCTAAAAATATGCATGACTTATTCTGACTAAAATGCTGAGAGTATCAGTTCACATGAAGTTGCATTGATTAATCCCTAGAGATTTCATTAATGCATTTGCATGCTGAATTTTTCATAAAATGATAATATCCCAATCGATAGCTACAGTCATAACACTGACCATGAGTAATCTTTCTGCTGGCTCAGAGGTGCACACATGCACAGAGTTTGATTCATTCAGCCATTACTGAGGGCTTATGTCCCCAGATCTATTTTTTTATCACTCTCACCACCAATCCGAACATGAATCTGCTTCTAAGCTTTTAACCTTGAAGTCCTTAAAAAGAAGTTTGAAAATGCAGCCTCAAGTTTTCATGGCATCTAGTTTTCCTTTGTCCAAGAATGGAAACACACTTTGTGTGTTTACTCTGTGGAAGTCTTCCCCAATTATTCCCTCTTTAACATCCGTCCACGATGGGAAAGGAAACCGGATGTGATCACTACCTGTCTCCACTTGATCTGGCATCTACTCTGGAGACTCTGTTGCTTAGTCCTTACTGAACATGCAGTATCTTGATCTCATTAAGTAACATGTGTTTTTCTGCAAGAACAACTCAGATTTAAATAAGATCTGGCAGCAATAATTTCACATTTCCAGTGAAATTCATTGACATAATCTCAAACGCAAAAGCTTCCATCATATTATTAACTAGTTCAGAACAATGACATTGATGTAGAAGAATACTTCAGCTGTGTATAATCAAACCAAAAATGAACTCTAACCCCAAAGGAGTAGGAAATTGACAAAATACATGGTCAGAGATGCGGTTTGTGGGAAGTCTTTTAGGATTTGTCCAAGGCCACATCTCTTTAAGAGATTGAAGAGCCCGGCTATTAAATTATTTCACTTTGTGTACAAATGATAGATAATTGGGATGATAACAGTGACTGTATTCTAGAAGATTTCAGATTGGTCCTCTACACTCTCTTCGGCAATTCTCTGGAATCTCTGGCTGAAAATGATACAGCTTGGAGAGACAAAATGCTGGATCTGGAGCAACAGACAACGATGCAACTCTTCAGCTGAGGCCGTGGATAGGTCAATAGACCAGAAATCATGGACAGATCAATTCATCTGGATAAAGTTATGGTTAAAATGTCTAATGCTAGGGGCATGCATTTAAGGTGAGAGGGCAAGTTCAAAGGAGGTGTGCAAGTAAAGTTTCATTACACAGAGAGTGGTAGGTTCCTGGAATACACTACCAGGCGTAGTGGAGTCAAATATTATGATGGAATTTAAGAGGCTGTTAGAAAGGCAGATGAATATGTAAACAGTGGTGTAATATAGACATCATCAGGCAGAAGAGATTAGTTAGGCATTTAATTAGGAGTTTAATTAATTTGGCAAAACATCATGGACTAAAGGGCCTGTTTCTATGGTGTACTGTTCAATGTTCCAAATAAGACTAATAACTTAATTTTGTTATAAGCAAGAGTTTACTTTAACTGAAAATATTGATGTAAAATAGGTTAACTAATTAGCCAATCATTAAAGGGCAATCGTACTCCAGTGCCAGACTGGAAGTTTATTGCATGCTTCTGATCTTTGGAGGTCTGGGGACATTTGAAATAGATACACACTTCAGGGCAATACCACCAGGAAAGTGGAGTTGTTTAGATCACAACCTCTGTAATCCTATCCTGCCTTCTGCAGTCCCTACTTTCCTACCATTCAAGCCTCTGGCGCACAGCTGATTTCCTTCCTTCCACAATTCCTGGGCACCTCTTCAGTTGTTTAGGCCTGGCTCTGGAATTTTTTTCCTGACGTTTTCCTTGAAGTCCAAGTCTTTGGCCATGCCTACATTAACATCTCCTTAAGTGCCTTGGGTGTGAAATTCTTCTTAATAATGCACCCTGTCATGACTTGAGTGGTCTTACTATGCTAAATATGCGATAGATGTAGATGCAGTAATGCCATAGTTTGCTCAGAGGAGCTGTCCTAATTATGAAAATCCCCCAGTAGTATCCCAGGACTGAGATGACTGACCTTCAAAAGCTATCAGTTAATAATTCAGCAAGAATTCACAATTCGGTCCTGATTTACCTTTGTGTTTTGTGAAGTATGAGATGTGCATAGGGCTTAAGAATTTATGTATTAGGCAATATATTTTCTTAAATACTTCGGTTAAAAAATACAGTTTTACCAAATATTTGGCAAGGAAATGTTGTGGGAGTTTGTGGTATGCAGATAATATTTTTTGTGTAATGACTACATTCTCCATTTATCTAAAATAGAGACCAAACAAAGTTCTAAGTGGCCAATAAGTTACAAATTCCTGTAATTGCTCCATCATCAATCATAACCACACTGGCAAAATTCAGAACAGGCTTCGCAAGTACTAAGCAATCTTCAATCAATAGCCCTGAACTGTGGCAACAGCTGCGCTTCCAGTGACATCAATCTCCTTGTACCACATGTTAAATGTCAAAGAACTCGGTTGAAATCTCTGTCCTGTACACATGAAATCTGACTCATATTTTTAGTTCATGTGATAAGCCTGATTTTGAAAGGATAAAAAAAAGCACCTATAAAGAAGAAAATGCAAAACTTCTACTGGAAAGATTGGGTGTGTTTTTCCTCTGTGCTGCTAATCTATACTATTTTGTTTCTCTTGTATTCAATGCGGTGGGAATATTTCTTCAACAAGACTAGACGGAAGAGTTGAAGCAATGATTTGTTGACTCTGGAATGAGTTTTAAAGAATGTGATGAAGAAAATACTGAGGGAGATAAGGTAAGTATTCTTGGGAATGGATCATTTAAATGGAATAGATTACCATCCAGACAGGATGCCGGCAATGATCCCAGGTTTTCCTCATTTTTGGAGTTTTCTCCATGCTGCCCTCTCCAGCAAGTCTCCTACACAATTCCCAGATTTCTCTTTCTCTCTCACAATGTATGCATTTTTTCTGGTATTTTCATTTGCCTGCAACTTTGCAAGTGCCTTCATGGGCCTTACCCCACTTACACTTCTGCAGTGTATGCATGCACGCCTCAAGATCATAAGGACGGAGGCAACTCACTCACTCTGATGGAAGGTCATTGGCCTGGAACATTAACTCTGTTCCTCTCTGCACATCTTGTTTGACCCGCTGAGTACTTTCAGCATTTTATTTCACACATCAAGTGTAGCCCGGTGATGCAGATGCTGGCTTCCGGAGCTGGAGAAACTCAGCAGGTCAGGCGACATGTGGAGGGAAACGGAGAGTCAACATTTCAGGTTGAGACCCTTCATTTGGTTCTGAAGAGTTCCTCCAATCGCTTGTTTTTCACTCAAGTGTATGCCTGTTTCCCCGATTACACAAACAGATATTTAATTTGTGTGTGTTCCTCTTTCTTATTCAGACACTGAGTTTATCGGCTCACTCGGTTAGTTCCATTTCCATAGCCTTACTCAGTTTGCCCATTAGGACAGAAGCATTTTGAATAACATCCTGGTGTCCCTAATTACATTCCTGCCACGCTCTTGCTACCATTGCTTCATTCCCTCTCCAGTCAACTCTTTGACATGTATTTGTCAAGATGCAACAAGTTATTTGGATTCAACACTCTGGGTCATGGTTGCAATGCTAGTGTGGGAGCCATTTGGAAAATCTGGCACTGGACTCTCGTATGGCAGGAAGTGACAGTTAAGTTTTATATTTTACTCTTCAAAATGTTGTTAGTTGGAGGATCAGACATTAAAGAAATGATCCATTCCCAAGAACACTCACTTATTCCCCTCAGTATTTTCCTCTACCCATTCTTTACAACTTATGCCAGAATCAGCCAATTGTTGTGGATTGAACTCATCTATCTAGTTTTCTCAACATCCTGCTTGCGGGTTTGGATTCTCCCCCAGATGTCTCCATACAACAGAGAGTCAAGAAAACCTTTGTTACTCTAGCTTTCTTTAATCTAAAGTGTACAATCATGTTATTAAACACCTAATTGTTTTTGCAAGGGTTTGTACTTTTTTACTGAAACTGAAGTGTGTAGGTCGATACACTTCTGATGACATCTTTACTCTGTAATGCTGGGAACACTAACCGACTCTGATTAGTTGTAGTCTTTCAGACTGGGTAATAAATGTATTCCAGGAATAGCTCAATACATTTTTGTGGTATGTCCAATGAATGCCTTCCAATAATCCAGTAATGAGAAATTACTGCAACACCAAACAAATATGAATGCTTCCAACCATCCCTCACAACCACCACTCACTTACTTTTCAATAGAGACCAGACAAAGGGTCTTGACCTGAAATATTGACTGTCTGTTTCTCTCCAGCCAGAGATGCTGTCCGGCTCGTTGAGTTTCTCCAGCATCTTGTTTCCTTGCTGTGGATTCCTGCACCTGGAGCCCCTTGCATCTCCATTGCTTTAGGGTGGTTTGCATACTTGGGCAGGCTGTGACAGTCTGGTAACCACTGGTGCTGATGGGAGACCTGGAGAACGAGGGTGGAATCCAGCAATGTATTGGGACTTGGGGGAGGTGTACAGAACTGGCAGGGTCATGACGTTTGTGAGGCTCATTCAGGCGTGCAAGGCTGTGAATTAATTGGTGGCACTCATGGCCCTTGGAACAGATGATTATAGGTTCCATTCCTACCAAGAGTTTAAGCACAAAATGTGAGATTGATACTCTGAGAGAGTGAGGCATTTTGTGCCATTGCTCTAGTCAAGGCAGCGCTGCATTCTCTGAGAGGTTGTTTTTGGATGAATGCATTAAGCCGAAGTTTCAAATCTTTTGGTGTGCTACATTGATATAGGTCTGTATGGCGAGAAGGTCAGGAGTAAAAGTTTTCCTTACTAGAATAGAGTTGGCCTTTAGCAACTGAGTCAGTGCCTCATCCTCCCTCACCTTTCTGCAGGTGTTCTGAATCACCACAAGCCTATCCTGGACTGACAACTTTTCCCCTGCTGCCCATCGGTGAGGAGTGGCTCCTGGTCTTGCTGGGCCTTTTCTTGCCTTCCATTTGGCTCCATTTGTCCAGTTCTCAGTCATGTTCCGTAGGTTACCAAATGGCTTCTTCCTCCACACGTTTGATTTATGAACTGCATCTGGAAATATAACTAGGCTGGACTCTAAATCAAACGCAATGTTATAGAATTCCCATTGCAGTTCAAGAGAGACTGAAAGATATCCAGAATAAAAGCAAAGTAGTTGACATAGTTGATGGTGCATTTGCTATCCATCATTTGTGTTAGCTAGGGACACTGCTAAGCCAGTCGTTGGAACCCACTGTCTGAGTAGTTACACTTTCACTTTGAGACACTTGTTTGACTTCTAGGTCTGGGTGAATGCAGTCACCCTGACATCTGACATAACTTGTTTAGCTTATTCGCGCAATGCCTAGGGAGATAATTCCCTCCTTTCATTCTGTGCCATTGCTCTGGTCAAGGCAAACATTTACCCAAAGTGCTCAGCTTGGCGACAGCTCAGTGCAATTGACTCAATCAGGCTGTATTTGTTCACTGACCCTTCAGTAAGCTTCACTGAATAATATAAACAATTTTGTTTAAATTAGGGGTTGTGTATGTCAGCTTTTTTTCAATGTGTAAGCAATAAACAGAGCAGTCAGCGTCATTTTTACGTAGCTTCCATTAATGACTTCTTCCTCCTCACACTTTGAGGGTTTGCTTTGTGTCTGAGAAATTCCAGATTACATATAGAACAAAACTGCAGACATGTCTTTCCACCTTTATACTTGCTCTCCAGAACCCCTGGTGGCCAGATGCTGTGAGCTGATGGGTGGCCTCAGCCTTGCCTTCAAAGGTCCAAGCTGTGCTCTGACCACATGGCTGGACCTCAGAGTCCAGTGCAGTACAGAGGTGGTTCCAGTGCGAGCAGACTGGGACGGCTGACCAGTGGATGGGATACCAAACCGAAGTCCCACCTGATTCTGCAGGTGGCTCCCATAGCATTGATTCATAGATGAATTGGGGAATCTCCCCTTGTGTTCTGACCAACATTTCTCTATTAATCTGGGTAATAGTTAGAAAAAGTACATTAATTGAGCATTTCCCATTGCCGGGTGAAAATAGCTCCTATGTTGTCTGGTATCTCACAAAGAACATAATAAATAGAGGCAGGAAATAGACCACACTTCTTCTCCCATTCAGTAAGACCATGAAAATTTTATTTATCTTTACCTCTCTCTCCCCTGCTCACCCAATTTCTTTGATATTGAATCTTATTGAAACCTATCCAACATTGAAAGATCTAGGTAGAGAGTGGACATGCTGTTTCCACTAGTGGGAGAGTCTAAGACCGGACGGCACAGCCTCAGAATAGAAGGACATCGCTTTAGAACTGAGACAAAGAGGAATTTCTTTAGCTGGGGAGTGGTGACTTTGTGGAATTCATTGCCACAGGTGGCTGTGGAGGCCAAGTTATTAAGTATATTCAAAGCAGAGGTTGATAGGTTCTTGATTAGAGCATAAACGGATTACAGGGAGAAAGGGGTTGAGATGGATAATAAATTATCCATGATAGAGTGGCAGAGCAGAAGCAATAGCCTAAATGGCCCAATTCTGCCCTTATGTCTTATTCTTCAGGTCAGAGAATCTTGAATATCCACAACGACTCTCTCTGGAGTAGGCAATAGTACGGTGCATGAAGAAGAGATTGGAGAACTCACCAGGTACACCTCATTCTGCTGCCAGGCTAAGTATCTTTATATGCTGTGAGTGAGGTTAGGGAGCAAGGTGCTATCGATTTTCCTACCCACTCCAGAAGCGTAGTATAGAAACATAGAGCTGAAGTAAGTTGTAGGAGCAAGGAGCACTACTTCCCCGCAAAACAAGAGGTTATGTTCCGTACAGCTTTGCAACACACACGAAAGTGAGGAACTCAATGGGTTAGATAACATCTATGAGAGGTACAGTCGATGTTTCAGGCCGCGACCCTTCATCATGACTAGAAAGGAAAGTATACCTTTGCCTCACTGGTACAAACCTGCATCTTTTGCAAGAACTCATTTATTTAGTGTCTTCACAATCCTCCGAATTCCCAGAGTGCTTTAAAATTAATGACGAGCATTTGCTATGACTGCTACATAGCAGATCCTGCGAAAAATTATCAGATGATCTGTCAGAGGGAGAAACTAACTGAATGAGTAAGTTTCCTTAATATCTTTGTCATCCAAAGATGGCTTTGAAAAGATTTATCTGGATAAAGAATCATTGCAGTACTCTTGTCTCTTGTAAGTAGTCCAAGAAATGGGTTTTTATTGGTGGTCTCTTTAACAGGAGAGTGGTTCAGTATGTTGGATAGTGCTGAGGACAGGGCAGGACAACCTTGCAGTTAATCCTTGCTGTACTGATATTAAAGATAAAGTCTGCACATCAAAGGTAACGAGAGACAGACAGTCTGTGAATTGAAATCAGAACAGCATAAATTACTGTAAGAGGAAAATCACACTGGGTGCAATGCAGAAGATTTACTGCCTCACGGTGACCCAGGCTGAATTCCAACCTTGGGTGTTGTTTGTGTGGAGTTTGCACACTCTCCCTTTGACCCCCACCCCACCCCTCGACCTGCCATGAACAAGCAGGACGGTGGGCTAATTGGCTGCTGCAACTTGCCCATAGTGCGTGAGTAAGTGATGGAGTTGATGGGAATATAGGGGAGATTAAGAATAGGAGTAGTCTGATTGAGCATTAGTTAGCACAGCATTAATGGGCTAATAGGCCTTCTTCCATGCTTTATGACATCAAGACCATAAGATATAGGAGCAGGATTAGGCTATTTGATTCATCGAGTCTGATCAGTCCTTCAATCATGACTGACTTTTTTTTAACCCCATTCTTCCAGCTAACACACACGAAATGCTGGTGGAACTCAGCAGGTCAGGCAGCATCTCTGGAGGGAAATAAGACAGTCCACGTTTCAAGCTAAGGCCCTTCATCAGGACTGGATGAAGGGTTTTGGTCCAAGACCTCGACTGTTTAATCCTCTGTATAGATCAGGGTATCCCACGGACCCCTTGTTTCATGGTATCGCTCTACGGCATAAAAAAGGTTGGGAACTCCTGCTGTAGATATTGCTGACCAGCTGAGTTCCTCCATCACTTTGTATGTGTTACTCCGGATTTCCAGCACCTGCAGAGTCTCTTGTGTTCATTCTTCTGCCTTCCCCCTGTAACCCTTTACTGCTTTACCAATCAAAAATCTGTCAACTCCTGCCTTAAATTCACCCGGATTTAAGCTGAAGAGGGCATCGGTTTAAGGTAAGAGGGGAAAGCCTTGTAAGCACTTGGACTGGATTGGCAACATTTTTACAAAAAGGGTAACTTGATAAATTGGTAAATTGGATTATGTTGTCATATGTACTGAGATACAATGAAGAACTTGACTTGCATACTATTCATACAGATCAATTCGTAACAACAGAGCACTGAGGTAAAACAATAACAGAATACAGAATAAATTTACAGGGAAAGTGAAATACAGGTAGATAATGAGATGCAAAGTCATAATGAGGTAGTTTGATAGGTCAAGAGTAATCTTATTGTACTAGGGAACCATTCAATAATTTTATAATAGTGGGATAGAATCCATCCTTACACCTGGCAGTACACGCCCTGATGAGACAGGGCACAAGACAGAATGTCCGGGGTAGGTGGGGACTTTGATTATGCTGGCTGCTTTACCGAGGCAGTCAGAATACAGAGAGTTGATGGAGGAGAAGCTGCTTCCACGAGGTGCTGAAATGTGTCCACTACTCTGCAGTTTCTTGCAGTCATGGGCAGAGCAGTTGCCAGAGTTGGCAGAACAGAGGATGATATGATCAAGTTCAAGTTTATTGTCATCTGACTGTACATATATAACCAAATGAAACAATGTTCCTCTGCACCACAGTGCACACACAAAATATATAACTTACAAAGAAACATAAATATTACCATAAATAAGTTAATGAAATATAATGCAAAATGCATGTGTCACAGGTGAACAGTAAACAGTACAGTATAAAGCAAACAGCTCGCTGACCTAGTGACAAGACCTCGGTGGTGGCAGGGTATCCATTAGTCTCACAGCCTGAGGGAAGAAGCTGTTACCCAGTCTGGCACTGCTAGTCCTCATGCTTCCGTACCTCCTTCATGATGGTTGTGGGTCAAGGAGATTGTGGGATGGGTGGTGGAGATCTTCAACAATGCTTTGGGACCTTTGTCTGCAATATACCCAATAAATGTCATAAATGGAGAGAAGGGGTACCCAGTGATCCTCTTGGTGGTTCTTACCATCTTCTGTAGGGTCTTGTAGTCTGATGGCTTGCAGCTTCCATACCACACAATGGGGCAGCCAGACAGGGCATTCTTGAAGGTTCTCCTGTAGAAAGATGTTAGAAAGGACTCAGGGAGCCTTGCATGCCTCAATCCCCTCAGAAAGTGTAGATGCTGCAGTGCCTTCTTGACTAGTGTGGAGGTGTTGTGGGTCCAGGTTAGATCATCATTATGTGCACACCAAGGGACTCTCTGCTCTTCACTTTCTCCACAGCAGATCCATTGATGTGCAATGGAGAGTGGTTGACTTGTACCTTCCTGAAGTCCTAATCACCTCTTTTGTCTTGTCCACGTTGCGACTCAGGTTGTTGTTCTCACACTATTTGACAAGCCTTTCAGACTCCTTTCTGGATATATGTGGAATGAGGTGCCAGCAGAAGTGGCTGAGGCAAGTATAGTCAAAAAGACAAGGGATTCTGCAGATGCTGCAAATTTACAGCAATGCACACAAAATGCTGGAGGAATTCAGCAAGTCAGCAAACATCTATGGAGGGGTATAAGCAGTTGACTTTTCAAGTTGAGACCCTTCCTCATTTCATGTCTGTTTATGGCTTCTATTACCATGATGAGGGCATATTCAGGTTGGAGGAGCAACACCTCATATTCCACCTCATATTCAACTTGATGTATGAAGATCAATTTCTCCAATTTTCAGTAATTTCTGCCCCCTCCTCTTCTCATTTGTTTCATTCCTTATTCTGGTTCCCTTGTCATGCCTTCTCTTCTCCTCGCCTGCCATTCTGCTCCCTTTAGTGCCCCTCCTCCTCCCTTTCTCCCATAGTCCACCATCTCCTCTTCTTCCTTCTTCAGCCCTCTACCAACTATCATCTCCTAGCTTCTTACTTCTTCCCTCTGCCCCCACCTACCTCCCTTTCACCTGGTCTCACCTATCACCTGCCAGCTTCCTCTGCCTCCACCTTCTTATTCTGGCTTCTTCCCCTTTCCTTTCCAGTCCTGCTGAAGGGTCTTAGCTCAAAACTTTGACTGCTTATTCCCTTCCATAGATGCTGCTTGACTTGCTGATTCCCTCCAGCAGTTTGTGTATGAGGCAGGTACAATCACAAACTTTTAAAAGATAATTGGACAGGTACATAGATAGACACAGTTCAGAAGAATATGGGGCAAACGTGGGCAAATGGTACTAGCTTGGATGGCCATCTTAGTCAGCATGGTCCAGTTGGCATTTCGGACCTGTTCCTTGCTATATGATCTGTGTCTTTGAACTTTGAATGTAATCAATGCATGGAATTCATTGTCACTCATAAAGGTGATACACACACTGTTGTAGTCTATACAATGAAAAGTGCTTCATCAGTGGCAACAATACCTCATTGACATAGGTTTGATCAAATCAGCACTCATTTCAGTGAAACCAGTTTAAAACTACATCGTGTGCCAACGGATTGTGAAAGAATGTTTTCAACAAAGCGAGGAAACAAGTGGCAGCTTGGGGTTAATATAGACCAGAAGATCACATTGCAAAAGCATGCATTCGCTTGAATGTGCCAGGAGTTTGTGAATGTGGCTCATTGTCTTGCAGTAAGTGTGCAGATGCACTAGTCCTTCTGGAGCCCCAGGACCAAGGACTAAATAGGACTAAAAATCAAAGTTGAGCTGACGATTGAGCACCAAACCTGAGTTCAGGTGCTCTGTAAGTATTCAATCCTGGCACCAAAACATGCCTGCCAATTAGTGGAGCAGGCCAGAATCCTTAAAGGGACTATGCCAGCTACCCGTTCTCTGGAGAACCAGAGCATCTAAACCCCAGAGGCTGGCCCCGGTCAGGTATGTACCAGAACAATGATAGGTTAAGCCAGGTGGGTGAGAAAGGGAAAGGGCTGGAAAGGAAGGAAGGAATCTGATAGGAGAGGATCATGGAGGAAGAAGGGACAGCAGGGGAAGGCAGCTGAGAAGAGGTAAGAGGCCAGAGTGGGGATTAGAAGAAGAGGGAAGGGCAAGGGAAATTTTTTTTGAATTGATTTTGCCATCAGAATTGGCTTAGTGGTGTAGGATGCTTCATAGTGACCGCTGTCATAGAACATACCATAAAAAAGTACAGCACAGAAACAGGCCCTTTAACCCACAATGTAGGGCAGAATCAAATGGTCAACTGAACTATCCCTTACGCCTAACAAAGTCCATGTCCTTCCATTTCCCACATATTCATGTAACTATCTAAACATCTCTTAGAAGTCCCTAATGTATTTGCCTCAAAACCACCCCAGCCAGCACATTCCAGGCACCCACCACTCTGTGTAAAAAACTTGCTCCTCACAACTCCATTAAAATTACCCCCTGTCACCTTAAATCCATGTCCTCTGTTATTAGACATTTCAACCTGGGGAAAAGGCCCTGAGGATTTATCCACCTTAATGCTCTTTAAAAAGACCCAACACTATGTCTTCCTTTACTTTGAAATGCCCTAACATGTAAATACTCTCCACAATGATCTCCCTATGCCCCACATCCTTCCCCTTGGTAAATACTGATGTAAAGTACTCATTAAGGACTTCACCCAGATCCTTTGCATCAAAGCAAATATTCCCCCCTTTATCCTTGAGTGGTTACATCCTCTCCTTAGTTATCCCCTTGCTCTTGATGTATGGATAGAATGTGTTGGGATTCTCTTTAATCCTACTTGTCAAGGACATTTCATAGCCCCTCCTGGCTTTCCCGATTCCCTTCTTGAATTTTTTCTGGCTTCTTTATAATCCAGGGCTCTTTCTGAATTTAGTTTCCTAAGCTTTACATATTTTCCTTTTTCTTCTGGACTAAATTCATCACCTCCCTCAACATCCAAGGTTCTCTTACCTTTCCATCCTTGTCCTTCCATCTGACTGGAACACACCTGACCTGCACTCGGTGAAGTTGGTCTTTAAACACCCTCCACATGTTAATGTGGACTTGTCCAAAAACAGCAGTTCCCGATGAACTCTCCCTAGCTTCTGCCTAATGCTCTTGTAATTTTCCCTGTTCTAGTTTAACTCTCGCCTGCAAGGTCGTGCTTATCCTTATCGATGGCTATCTCAAAACCTAATGAGTTGTGATCACTGTTCCCTAACTGCTCACCCACTGAAAGGTCAGTCACCTGGCCAGGCTCATTACCCAACACCAGATCCTATTGAGTCTTTCTTCTTGTTGGACTATCCACACATTGTTTTAAAAAACCCTCCTGGAAGCACAAACCAAATTCTGCCTCATTTAAACCCCTTGCACCAAGGGGTCCCAGTTAATAGTAGGGAAATTGAATCCTCTATGATAACAACCCTATTGTTTTACACTTTTCCTTAATCTGCTTGAATATCTGTTCCTCAATATCCTGGTGGCTACTGGAGGGTGTGTAGTACAATCCCATTGGAGTGATTGCACCCTTCCCATTTTTGAGTTCTACCCATTTAGACTCAGAGGACAAGCCTCCCATTATGTCCCATCTGACTGCAGCTGTGATATTGTCCCCAAGTAGTAGTGCAACTCTTCACCACCCCCCATCTCTTTTTTTATCTTTTCCAAAACTCTGAAACCATGGGACATTAAGAACCCAGTCCTGTTCCTCTCTCGGCCAAGTCTCTGTAATGGCCACAACATCATAGTTCCATGTACTGATCTATGCTCTAAGTTCATCGCCTTTACCGGAAACACTCTAAGCATTAAAACACATACACCTCAAACTACCCATCCTATTGTATCTATTGCTTTACTGTTTTTACTGGTCCTGATATCTACCTTCCTCTCCATCCCTCCACTTTCTGACCTGGTGCTGTGGTTCCCATCCCCCTGCCAAACCAGTTTAAACCTTCCTGAGTAGCACTAGTGAACCTCCCAGCTGGCATATTGGTTGCTCTCCAGTGTAAGTGCAACCCGTCCCTCTTGTACTTGTCATTCCTGCCCCACAAAAGGTTCCAAGGATCCAAGAACACAAAACCCTGCCCCCTGCACCAATTGCTTGGCCCCTCATTCATCTGTATTATCATCCTATTCCTGTCCTGACCAGTCTGTACCAACTTGGAGATACTGCTCTTCACCCTAACTCCCTATATTCTCCGTGCAGGACCTCTTCCCCCTTTCTACCTACTTCATTAGTGCCAATGTACACCACAACTGCTGGCTGCTTAGTCTCCCTCCTGAGAACATTCTGCAGCCACTCTGATGCATCCTGAACCCTGGCACCTGGGAGACAACACACCATTCTGGTGTTTCCTTCTGGGCCACAGAATCTCCCATCCACCTCCCCCACCCAGCTATTGAGGCTCCTATCATGATGGTTCTGCTGACTTTACCCTTCCCTTTGGCTATTCAGCTTTTTCTATCATGTCAAATCTCA
Organism: Mobula hypostoma; assembly: GCF_963921235.1. Taxonomy (NCBI): domain Eukaryota; kingdom Metazoa; phylum Chordata; class Chondrichthyes; order Myliobatiformes; family Myliobatidae; genus Mobula; species Mobula hypostoma. The sequence continues at coordinate 135,178,290 of NC_086102.1, read as the reverse complement.
AAAGGACTAATATCTAATAGCCTTAAATTAAATATGATTGGTGACTTATTTATTTTCATATTTATTGAGAAACAGTGCAGAGTAGACCCTTTTGGCTCTTTGAGCCAAGCCACCCAGAAACCTCTGATTTAATCCTACCCTAATCACAGGACCAAGTGGTTAAGTGTTGTGTCCTTGAGCAAGGCACTTAATCACACATTGCTCTGCGATGACACTGGGGCCAAGCTGTATAGGTCCTAATGCCCTTCCCTTGGACAACATCAGTGTCATGGAGAGGGGAGACTTGCAGCATGGGCAACTGCTGGTCTTCCATACAACTTTGCCCAGGCCTGCGCCCTGGAGAGTGAAGACTTTCCAGGCGCAGATCCATGGTCTTGCAAGACTAACGTATGCCTTAATAATCACAGGACAATTTACAATGACCAATTAACCTACCACCAGTATGCCTTTGGACTGTTGGAGGAAACCAGAGCACCCAGAGGAAGCTCACACAGTCACGTTGAAATTTCAGGCTGACAAAGTAATTCCAGGGATTTCTGATTTTATTATTAATTTCCTCTGTGTCTGTGTGTGCTTCCAGATTTTCAGAAATCTTTCACCTTTAATGTGTAATCAGCGATAAATAGGAAAGCAGCCAAGAAGTAGGTTGATTTTCAAACTGTTAAAAGAGGCCATTCTGCCCCTCACCAAAAGGAACAGCAATGCAGCTGTTCCTATTTCCCTGTCCTGACCTGTATGTTTTTGGAACGTGGGAGGAAACTGGAGCACACATTGTCATGGGGTATAAACTCCTTACAGACGGCGGCAGATTCTTGTCTTTTATAAACTTATTCAGCTTTCTTCCGGCTGCTACCATTGAATATGCCTCCACTAATCCTCTGGGATTGTATTCCAAACACTAACTACTCCCTGTGTAAAAAAAAGCATTGCTTTAGTCATTAGCCAATCAATTTCACTTTATGTCCCCTATTTCTGGACACCTTCCACCAATGCTTCTATCTCCTCTCCTTGAATCCTTCATGACTTCAGTCAGATCTACTCCAAGCCACTTCCACTCCAAGAAGAACCCTGGTTTCTCCAGTTGAGAAGTTGTCCACAGGAATGCCATCATCTACAAACAAATGGGCCCCTAGGGGGTGTTGTGGAACAGTGGGACCTCGGAGTCCAGCTATAAAGGGTGATCTGTATTTGGTAGGAGCTGTCAGAGGAATTGGTCAAGGCAGGTACAAGAACAACATTTCAAAGGTAGTTGGACCGGTACATGGAAAGGAAAGGTTTAGAGGGACATGAGCCAAATGCAGGCAAATGGGATTAGCTTAGCGTGATTTCCCAATGTAGACTGTTCCACATTGTGGTGGACATATCAGCTGGCACCAGCAATGTAGGCTCTCCACTCAGGATTTCATTCTGAGGGCTGAAACGGTCCTTTCTGATTGTGTGAGGCCAACTATGGAAGGCACCCTGCAGTCAATGCACACAGCTTCTGCCACGATTCAATAGGGTCTATCAATAAGGCTGTTCCCATCCTCTCTAGACACAATTCCTGATCCAAATTCCTTCAGTGTCCAGCCATGCTTCATTGATCTAGTTTGTTCGTTTTTTTTTACAGTAGCAGCACAGTACATTACAAACACAACAAACATAAATTAACACCAACTTTAATTAACATAAATTAAATTCTGACTGAATCTGTCAATAACTAGGCTGCATATTGATTGGCAGTTGGGAAGACCAGGATGGGAGGAGATGAAGCCTTCTGAACAGTCAGTGCCGTGATGTTGGTATAATCGGCCTACAATAAGGACAGCTGGCTAATTAGATATGCTCACTAGCTATTAATGTCTATTTGGTGTGTTTGTCTTTTTTGAGCAGTGATTGCTTGCTTTATTTTTTCCTGTGAGCAGCTGACAACTTGCTTGGCCGTTCCCTGTCATGGGTAACACATGCTGCCAGTTGCCAGACACACAAGGAAAGATGATTCCACACTTGGACAGATATCTGAAGCCTGGGAGCTCAGAGGGCAACGAACAAAATGTGGGAATGTGGAGCCAGGCTTTTTCAAGTATCCTGCTCAGACATAACAAGCTGAACAGCTACAATCTGCCTAGTGACGTTTAGAGTTGTACAGCATGTGGAAGCAGGCCATTCGGCCCACCACATCCATGTTGACCATCCCACTTACCTGCATTAATTCCGCATCTCAGTATTCCCTGCTCCAAGTACCTGTCCAGTTGCCTCTTAAGTGTCGCTAATGTTCCTGCCTTCTCGGGCAGCTCATTCCAGATGCAAACCACCCGTCTGTGAAAAAGATAACCGTCAGATCCCATTTAAACTTTCTCCTTCCCGCTTTAGATCAATGCCGTCTAGTTTTAGACACCTCCAAAAATGGAAAACAGCCATTGGCTGTCTACTCTATCCGTGCCACTAATATTTTTATAAACCCGACCTTTCACCCACTTTCATTCCTGCTTATCCAATCTCTCCTATAACACAAGTCTTCCAACCCTGGCAACATCCTTATGAATCTTTTCTGCGCCCTTTCTAGTTTAATCACACCCTTCCTATAGCACACGGCAAACAGAACTAAACACAATACACCAAGTGCCGTCTACCCAATGTTTCGTACCACTACAGTACGACAGCCTGACCCGTGCTCAGTGCCTCGGCCGATGAAGGCATCCGTATCATATGTTTTCCTCACCATCCTGTCGAAGGAACTGTGTATGTGTAGCCCAAGGACTCTCTGTTCAACAACGCTCCCGAGGGCCCCGCCATTCACTCTGAACGCCCTGCCTTGGTTTAACTTCCCAGGTCTGCCTCAGATTAATTACTGCAACAGACCTCTGAGTCCAGAGGTTTGAACAGACGAATTGCAGCACTGTTAGCCATATCAGCTGCAGCACGATGTGGAGGTGTGATGTTAGACGCGTTGTATGGGCTCTACGGTTCTTGGATAAAAACGGGCAACGCCGCAATAGCAGGTGCAGCGATTTTATTAAATGCTCCCAATTATTCACACAAAGTATATATGTACAGTGAGAAAAAGCGAAAAAAGATAAGACAATATATATCATGTAAACAATATATCATATAGTTTCACAAATATACAATATAATATTTACACAGATCTGCTGATATTTAACTCCTTAATTCTTAAGCATCTACCACAATTGGAGTCTATGCCCAACCACCCATGGGGAAGACACCGAGACACATTTTGTACCTTCAGCCTCAATCACTTGTTATACATCACTTCGCCAAAAAATCAATTAATGAATACACAAGAGAATTATTATCTGCTACATAATATATTTATCAATCGTAACTTATAAACATGTTCTAAACCACTGCATAATGTCTCTTGCATTTATTTATCATCTTACATTTTAACCCGTCTTCTTCCAGCCCCACCCATGGTCCGTGGTATGTCCCTTCTAACACCGCGCATGTGCAGTTTCTCTCTAGCGCGATCTTTACCGGCTGAGAAACAGCGCCTCGGTTTTACCGGGACATTCAGGACCCGGAATCACCGAACCACCGAACCACCGAACCACCAAACCATAAACAAATCAACAGTCCAATGGAGCGCTCAGCAAATGTAAAGCAAATAAACACTTATGCACTAAATTTAATGAACTTAGCTGTTATTTTCTGTATGTGCTTGTGTGTGTTGCTTGCGTATTGCTCCTGTCTAATAAGTAGGTATGAATTAAATGTGTGTGTTTATGTATGCATGATGCATGGAAACAGCTTTCTCTGCCTCGGGAGTGCATCCCTGACACCGTTCATCAAAATATGGTATCCAATTTTAAGATTGTTATTTGGATGTATAAAAGGTAAGTGTACATTAATTCAAGGTTTTGAATTTATTGCAGCGCTCTCCAAGGCCGACGACAGAGCCGTCTGTCACAGGAAGACAAAAACTTTACAATTCGTATTCTTAGTTTATCAACACCTTCTGATATGTGCAGCTAACACTAATAGAAATTACTGGCATGGCAATGGTTAATGTGTAATTAGCCTAAATAAAGCTTGTGTGCTAGTGATTTGTCCTGTGACAGGAAGTTGTTTCATCATGTGTATGAAAGAATGAGATTTTGCCATTGCTGAAGAGAAATTGTTTGAGCGGAAGTGGGCAGTGGGCCCAAAAACTGAAAGGACGTGTGTATGTTTGTTATTGTCAGGGTTGTGGAACAGCAGAATAGACATGAGGGTATTGTTTTGTTTTCTTTTGGGAACTGTTTCTTGGATTAATTGAGCAGACTTTGCCTCAGACCATAGTCGGGACTGAGTGTTGTCAAGGAATATTGAAGACTCATGGTTATGTTGCTGCTAGGAATAGCAGCGCCTGCGTGTGGACTGTGTTTAGTTGAATGGGGTAAGCTGTTTGTTTCAGCTGTGTAATAAAACAAAATTTATTGAACACAATGATTGGATTAGAACCATATTGTATTAAAGAAGTATTTTACAATACCATCCATCAGATGGGCATTAAGATGAACCCAATCTGCTCTCTGGTGAATGCCTTGATGCGATTCTGGAGAGGAGTGAAATTATGTCTGGTGTCTAGAGTGATATTTATCCTTCAATCGGCACAATAAAAGAGCAAATTACATACTTGCTGCCTCACTTGGGGAATTTAGCAGAAATGGCTCTTATTTTGGAAAAAATTTGCAATATTTTTTACTTCAAGTACACCAGTAAAGAAAGCAAAAGGTGCTCAAATAATATAAGTCTTCCTTTTACTGTATTTTTCCTTTCTGTTGCAGCTAAGTGACAAATTGATATTTGGGGGTGATGAAGAAACATGTGGATTTGATGTCCCTAACAAAGGTTTCTTCATTGATTCAAGTACAAAGCTAGGAAGCATGATTATCCCAAAGACTAGCATGCCTGTATTGCAGAGAGATGGCTACGTGTTCCCTATTGCTGACCCAGTTAATCTTAAAGGCAGTGAATCTGAAATACAACAATGGTCTGTGGCCCAATACCAGCAAAAGCAAATGAAAAGGCATACAAACCCACAAGAAGTTAGGGGATTGGGAAGCTTTTAAAAACCAACTGAAGAGCATTGCAAACAAAAGGGAGAAAATATGAAGGTAAGCTAGCCAATAATATAAAAGAAGATGCTAAAAGTTTTTTCAGATAAATAAAAGGTAAAAGTAATGGGGAATAAAGAAATGGCAAACTGTCAGTTTTCACTGTGGAAGGCATCAACAAAGTGCCAGGAATCACCAGGACACCCAGATCCCTCTCCATCCCAGAGCAATGAGATCTGGACAATATGCCTCTTTTCTGTGTTTACTGATAAAATGGATGATTTCACATCTTATTTATCATAACTCTATTAGCATTTGTAGTCTCAATCACAACTTCACTGTCAGCTGTGTTTGCCTAAACAACCAAGCCTCCCATGCCTCTATACAAGTGTGCAGGGTTGAGATGCAGCACCGAACCCTGTGGCACTCCATTTGCTATATCTCACCAGCTACGTGTACCTCTCTGCTGCCTCGAAACCAGCCTTCCCAAATTTACATCAACATGTCACCTCCTACACCGTCAGCTTTTATTTTCCTCAAAATCTTGAGGCAGCACCTCATCAAATCCCTTCGGGAAAACTAAATAGAATCCATACACCATTAACATGGATACTTAACCCATGCAAGTTCTCCACTAAATTGTTCAAATATGGTTTCCATGCTGGACTCCATTAGTTACATTTCTTCATTTTTCAGGATCTAGGTATCACTGGGAAGACCAACATTTATTGTCTATCTCCAATTGCTCTTGACAATGTTGTGGTGAGATACCTTCTTGAACCACTGCAGTTGATGAAGGTGCTTCCACAGTGAGGAGGGAATACCATTACTGAGATTGAGCAGGACCTATAATGTATTTCCAAAATCCGGATAGTATGAGGCCTGGAGAGGAACTTGCAGGTGGTAGTGCTTCAATGCACCTTGGTGACTGAGGTGGTATTGTTAGGAGACAGTGCCAGAGAAGTCTAAGTGAGTGATTGCCATTCTACAAGCAGGCATTTGTTTCCTTTGCAGCATCAAACAATAGGCCACATTTTGCAACAGGAACGTCAGTGTGGTTGATGGTGCTCATTGTTAATATATCACAGCCACATCTCCCATCTGTGCACATGCAAGAACATCTGGAGGCTGATCCCCATTTACCCTGTCATTTTTCATGAATTCTATTGTATTTCATTATTTACCTGTAAATGCATGCAAGGATCTCAAGGCAGGTATATGGTGACATATACCTACTTACATTATAAATTTACCTTGTTACCTCACAAATGCTCACGGCATGTAAGAACTTGAAATTTCTACCAAATACCCTCTAAAATCACCAGGGAAACATAGTCTTTGTCTATTCAATGAGAACAAAATTTTTAAAAGGTGCTGAAATGTGGCATAGCCATGATCATGGTGTGGACCTCCCGGTGACAGGGAACAGAGAGTCGCCATTTTCCAAGACCATTAGAGATAAAGATAAATCCTCCTGAAGATTTCTGGTTTCAGGATGGGATATTGATAAGGGAGCAGGAAGATCAGGAGAGTCCACTCTGTTCAGTGTTTGCCTCATTTCTCTCGCTCCTTTTTCTTTATTAGGTCTAGGGCTCAACCACACTGTCAGCTGTTTGCAGCTGCCTAGAAGGGAGGTGTCAGAGCCAGTACACTGCGCCGGAATGCCAGAGGCAGTGTGGAGCAGTGTCCATCCTAGAGTCAGTGCTGCCCTCCAGTGTTCACCTGGCAGAAGACAAGATGTATTGGGTTAGATTGTAGACTGCTGCTACATCCATGGACTCAGGGATAGGGACTATATTATGTGACTATATTTTCTTGTTGTCTTGTATGTGTTATGCATGTCTTGTGCTGAGAATGACTGGTGATACTGTGTTTTGCACCTTAGTCCCAGGATAATGCTGTTTTGTTTGGTTGCATTCACGGATAATCATGTATAGTGGAACAACTATTGAACTTGAACTTCCTATTACCTAACCATGACACCAACCTACCCTGCCTTGGGCTACCTTGTTGATGGCAATGAGATAAGCTTCTCCAATAAAAAAAAACTGTATTCAGGGTTACTCAGTTGAATTTCCAAACTTCATCCTGGTTTTGCTCCCACATTAGCTTGGAGAAAAAGCACCATAGTTTGCTGTTTTTGGAAGCTGTGGGTTAGAGCACTAAGTGAACATTACTAATGAAATGCATCTGTCTTATGGTCTTATGGTTTTATGTTTGGAGCCCACAGAGTCGGGGGCAGCTTAGAGTATGAGCAATCATCGACAGAGTCGGCAGGAGACCTGTGATGCAATGCTGCTGTTTACCAACTCATTATTCTTTCCCAGGCTGGCATTTTGGTTCATGACTGTGTAATTTATTTCCAGCACTGACAAAATACTGGTTTTCAATATTCACAATGGCACTCTTGTCTGTTCTGACTTCATAGGAATGCAGAGGAAGTGACAGTTTGCACTTCACAGAGAACTGATACCTAACACCTCTGTACCATTGGTCATTGCTTACGTGGATGTGGTAATTCAGCATCAGCATTGGAATCAGGCTTACTATCACTGGCATATGTTGTGAAATGTGTTGTTTTGCAATAGCAGTACTGTGCAACACATTAAAAATTACTATTTTAAAATAAGAAATATATTAAAAAGAAATAAATGAAGAGTGAAATAGTGAAGTAGTTGTCTGCTGATCTGTCTCTGCTCCACCGGATACCATCATCCAGTCCTGGTTGGCATCACTTTCTGTCATATCATCAGCCATTATTTAGATTGGGGGTTCCCAACCTGTCGTCCGTGGACTTCTTGGTTAATGGTAGGAGTTCATGGCATAAAAAAGGTTGGGAACCACTGATTTAGATGACTCATCCAATTCAGTCTGTTCTGTACCTTCACTGACCTACGCAACAGCCTTCAGCAGAAGCATTGCAGGGGTTCAAGGAGGCTGCTCACCACCATCTTCCCCATGTGCATTTCAGGGTGGTGATGCACTATCAATTACTCCAAAAGACTGGAAGTAGAGTAAATACTGAAAGGCTTTTATTGACAGTAAATGGTCCAACGTCCATGCTGAGTATCTGCCCTGGACTGAGAGGAGGAGCAGTGGCACAATCGCCTTTATTCAGGGCTCTGTGGGAGGAGCCACAGGAGCAGTCAGCAGAGGGGTGTGTCCAGACAGGTAACCCAGTTACAACATATATATATGGTTTACCACAGGTGGGTAATAACTTCTGGCCTTGCCAGTGATGCTCAGATCCCAAAATGTACCTAAGGGAGCCTACAAGAAGAAATTAATAGTGTAATGATTTGGCATCCAGAAATTATAACTTGTTCGTGGAAAGCTGATGTGGATTTGTAAAGACCAGGTCATAACTCTAAAGGCCATAGTGTCAAAGAGAAAAATAGAAACAGGCCCTTCAGCCCACAAAGTCTGTACTGACCATCAACCAACCATTTACATTAATTTTACTTTATTCCCAGTTAAATTCTCCCCACACTCCCAACTCACCTATCTACCAGGGACAATTTCCAAAGACCAACTAACTCACCAAACCCCACATACTAGAACTATCCTCAAGATTTGGGGGAGTAAATTTAGGACGAAGATGAGGTGGAACTGCTTTTCCCAAAGAGTGGTGAAACTGTGCAATTCTCTGCCCAATGAAGCAGTGGAGGCTACTTCAGTAAATATATTTAAGACAAGGTTGGATAGATTTTTGCATAGTAGGGGAATTAAAAGTTATGGGGAAAAGGCAGATAGGTGGAGATGAGTCCATGGTCAAATCAGACATGATCTTATTGAATAGTGGAGCAGACTGGATGGGCCAGATGACCTACCCCTTCTCCTATTTCTTATGTTCTTATATTTAGGATGTGGGAGGAAACCAGAGAACACAAAGGAAAGCAATGTGGTCACAAAGTGAGAACGTGCAAACTCCACTTAGACGCACACCGGGTCAGAATTGAACCTGGGTCTCTCTCACACATGTGAAAATGTCCCTGATAAGAGCCTGGTAGCAACAGCTGAAGTGTGTGAGGTTGAAGGCTAACTGTTAGCCATACGTTATGAGACAGTGATTGGGGATAAGGACCAAGTGATTATTTTAGCAGGATGTGTTTACTGGTGTTTCTATGCTATCTGTTTTGGAGCTGCAATTATTTCTAAATGGCTTCAATGCCCCTTAAGTCCTGCCATTTACATTTGACCTCCCAAAGAGAACCACCTAAGACTTAAACTCCAAATGCCATTTCTCTACTCATATCTATATCTGTACCCTGCTATATGCCTTGACAACTTTCCTCACATGATGTCTCCACCAATTTCAAGCTTAATTGTGATTCAGTCATACACATGTCTACAGCTAAACTGATCAGCATTCCTCTGGGACAAAGGTGTACATACAGTCACATAGAGCACATATAGTTATGATAGCACATGCAAAATACAAACATAATATTAGCACAAGCCTTTAAGTGGAATGGCCTGAAGATTGATGGTGCTTCGTGCCATCCGAAAACTTATTAGCCAGCCCATTCACATTTTTGTCCAAATCATTTATGTGTGCCATAAATAACTGAGTCACACTATTAACCTCCATTCAGAGCATAGATTGGGTAGACAGTTAGAATCTTTCCCAAAGGTAGAAATATCAAACACTACTGGTTACAGTCCTCCAGTCAGAACATAGATAGGGTAGACAGAATCTTTTCCCTAAGATAGACATAACAAACATGAGAGGGTGGCTTTTAAGGTTATAGGAGGGAAGTTTAAAAGCAGTGTGAGGGGGAAGATTTTTACACAGACAGTGGTAGGTGACTGGACTGGGTTATTGAAGGTAGTAGTGGAAGCTGGCAGTCCAGTGGCTTTTAAAAGGCGTTTAGACAAGACAAGAATCGAGATATTGATGATGCACAGGACTGGGGTATTTAGTATAAATTCGCATCAAGATTGGCACAACATTATGGTCCAGTGCTTCATTGTTCTATAGTCCATGCTCCAGAATATCAAACCTCCACCGGTACCCTCCGCCTTTTGTGGCCGCACCAATCTTGAATGCAATCTACCAAATCACTATGGATCCCACACATCTGAATTTTGTAAGCACGGATAGTGGTATAAACCAGGTCTAATGTGTTCTTACCTCCCGTAGCAAAGTCAACACGCTGATAGAATTTAGGCAGGACTGTTTTTAGGTTAGCGTGGTTGAAGTCGCCAGCAACATTGGGGTGTGTGGCTTGGAGTTCATCGATGGTGTTGTAGAGCTCATGCAGCATTTCCCCAAAATTAGCATGGGGAGGGAGGTGGTAGAAGTTGCATACAGTCACTATCACAATGGCAGTGAATTCTCTTGGTAAATAGAAACGCCTGAACTTCACCATTAAAAACTCTACCAGTGGGTCATCACTACCGAAGCATTCATACACCAGTTCTTCCTAATGTAGATACATACATCTCCTGCATGGGTCTAGTCAGAGGTCGCAACATTTCCATCACCCCCGAAAGAAATAAAACCCTCTCGTCGGGTGGCCATTATACGGGTGGTATCCTGGAGACACGTTCCTGTCAGGATGGATGAACAGCAGTCCGTCATCTCATGCTGATTCAATCACGGACACAGGTAATCTAGGTTATTATTTAGTGATCGAACATTTGAAAGCAGAGTTGATGGGAGAGCTGTCCCGCAGGGTTTTGTCTTTAGTCTTGCATGAATGGCATGCTCCTGTTTTCTTGTGCACCGCTGCTAACGCCTCGTCTTCCCTGGGTGGCGGCAACAGGCGATGGTATGGTACACAATAAACCCATCCTGTGCAGCTCATCTGCTACCCAACAACTTGCTAAGTGACGTAGACCTGCTGCTCTTGGTGTCCTTAGTATCCAGTAGTGTTTTACAATGATAAGAAAGGCGTCAAGTATGAACGCCGTTAGTTGGAGCCAGAGTGGCCACTGCGACAGGGTTTGTCGCAAGCTTCGTAAATGATCAGCTTACCATGAGGGACCTTGTCAAATCCACATGCCCACTGGCATCCCCACCTCAACCAATGCAGTCCGCTGAGTCTGTTTGTCCACTAAACACTTCCTTGACTTCCCTTCCCAGTTATCCATTCAGCATGGTTGCAAAGCAGGCTTTAAAAATGTTACAGTTGCAATGAATTAAAAAAATGTGAGACAGCCAAATAATCCCAGCTATCTCAGGCACAAAGCATTGTGCAGATGCTGGACATCTTGATCAACATGCTGGAGGAATTCTGTAGGTCAGGCAGCATCTATAGAGGTAAATAAACAGTTGACACTTTGGGGTGAGAAACTTCCTTAAGGCTTGTCAAATTAAAAAATACGTTTATTATTATTGTGGTGATATCGTGTGTCACTTGTCAGAACGTGATTGGACCGAGTTATGAGCATGCGCAGAAATGACAGAATGTTCGAGAAGCTTGTATGTGGTTGCTGTTTGCTGTTAAATAAAAGTTCTAGTTATGTTCTTCCAGAATGTGTGTCTTTATGAGTAACTCACAGTACGTATGAAGAACACAACATGATGTCAGAAGTCAGTCTGGAAGAATAACTCATTTCGCTAACACGGGAGAAGCAAAGGTAATCGAAAAAAAAGAGCGCAAACTTTTTTGTTGTTTGCTAACAGCTTTAAAAATGGAAGTTTTGCAACCCCCATCAACGCTTCAGCTGACTGGAAACATAGCTGAAAACTGGAAAAGATTTAAACAGCATTTTGAAATTTATTTATCGGCGATCGGAGCAGATAATAAAACGGAGAAAACAAAAGCTGCAATTCTACTCCACGTGATTGGGGATGACACAATTGAGGTATATAACCATTTTACTTTTGAAGATGGAGATAATTTGACTCTAAAAGTGATGATCGACAAGTTGAGTCATGACGTATGTCATGGCGATGTGACGTATGAACGGTATAAATTCTTTACATGCAAGCAGAAAGCTGGTCAAACGATTGATAAATTTGTTACGGAATTGAGAAACCACAGTAAAACATATGAGTTTGCAGAGCTGACGGACACTCTCGTTAAAGACAGAATTGTTTGTGGCATGCTGGATAATGCTCTGAGAGAAAGACTCTTAAGAGAACCAGACGTAAATTTGGAAAAAGCTTTGATTCTCTGCAAAGCTTCGGAAATCGTAAAGTCGCAGGCTAAAGAGTTTTTTGTTGAGAACTGCAGTGTACATGCTGTGAATAACCGCGAACAGGTTAGAAAAAATAATGAAGTGACTATGAAACCGACAGAGAGCAAGACGTCGTTTGAAAGAAAAAAAAGGAAATAACACACGTAAGTGCAGTGTTTGAAAATGAACATGAGGAGTTTTACATAGATGCACTTTGTGAAAACAAACAAAGTAAGAATGATTGGACAATTCCATTGCAAGTAAACCAAAACAATATTCTGTGTAAATTGGATACTGGAGCACAAGTAAATGTTCTTGCAGAATCTGAGTTTATTGCAATAAAGCCAAGACCAAAGTTACATCAGACAAATATAAAAGTGACTGGATATTCAGGTGCAGACATTCCAGTTAAAGGAACATGTGTGGCAAAAGTATCACACAAAAATATGGTGCACATACTTTCATTTGTGGTAGTGCCAAAAATGTACAGTCAATACTGGTTCTATCTGCCTATGAGAAACTGAATTTGGTGAAAACAGAATTAGTCCTGGACAGTGACACAGATTCAGAATACAGTGATTTGATGAAAGAGCGAGAGAGAACAGAATTTGATTCCAATGCGGCAAAAGCAAAAGAAGTCATAAAGAAAAATCCCAGACCCAGCCCTTTGTTTCCAGCATCTGACAAAGCATTGCCACCAAAACCAAACTTGTGGGTACAGTACAATACTGATCTGAAGCCAAAGAGTGACAAGAATCAGGATCCAATTGAAGAAGTGAAAGCACAAGTGAAGGAATTGAGAAGTTTTATTGAAATGATGAAGTCTCAGCATAAAGAAGAGATTACACAGTTAATGAACGAATTGCAATTTCTTCGTAAAAACCTCAAGAAAGAGCCAACTTTGTAGTTTCAGTTGACTGATGCAGACCAGACGAAACACGAAAATAACAACGAAACACAAGAACTGTGTAACCACTTAGAAGGCCTACTCATGTTCGTAAACCCCCAGAGAGACTGATAGAGACACATTAAATTATGTATTTGTTCAGATTAATTTTGCTAATTGTTTTCTTTTAAGGAAAGGAAGATGTTGTGATATCATGTGTCACGTATCAGAACGTGATTGGACCGAGTTATGAGCATGCGCAGAAATGACAGAATGTTCGAGAAACTTGTATGTTAGACATGGTTGCTGTTTGCTGTTAAATAAAAGTTCTAGTTATGTTCTTTCAGAATGTGTGTCTTTATGAGTAACCCACGGTACGTATAAAGAACACAACGATTATCGAAGTATGCGTGCAGTATACAATACTGAGCATCATCTTCCCCACAGACATCCATGAAACAACGAAAACCATAGAGCCCATTCAAAGAAACACCACCTCCCAGGTGGGAAAAAGATAAAACAAATCATGCAAATGGCAAAAAAGAGCGAAAAACATAGTTTATAAAATACCAACCTATAAAGTAATCGAGAGAGTCCAAGCATATCCAATTCAGTTCAATCTAGCAAGGTGTCATTCGTTATCTGCAGACAACCCTGACCAAAATCACACAAAATAGCTAAAAAAAAAAGGTGTGACCAGAAACCAGAAGCACTTCATAATGTGAACTAGAGTCCAATTCACAAACCGTGCCAATTCAACCTTGCCTGAGACCCAGGATTCTATTACCATCCTCTGACAGCATCGAGGGAGAGAGGGACCATTCGAGCACAGGGACCTTCCTCCGGGAATAGTGAGAGAGAGAGGGAGAGAGAGACTATTACACACAAACACCTTCCTCTGGCAGCAGTAATCGAAAGGCTGGTAGATGACGCTGAACCTCGATGATTTCAATCTTCCTCAATGCTTTTGTAGCCCCCTGGTAAGCCTCAGGCTTGCTTTCATCTAGGGGGAGCAGCCTTCGACCCCACCAAACTGGGTAATCAAGTTTGTGTAGATGCTATGTGATGTACCCCCCCCCCACCGCCAAATAACAGACAGTATACCATATGTGATTAAATGATTACACTTTATAAGTATTTCTTGGTGATGGGTTAGTAGAAACAAATACAATAAAGGCGCCAAGTCAGTAACTCTATCAGCTCTGTGCACAAATAATTCGTTGGAGCTCTTACAGAACCGGGTCTCCCTTTCCTCCAGTCAATGTCCTCCGAACTCCACCGACCCTCAAATGGGACCACCCTCGGTGGTCGACCAAACACTCCACATGAGTCTGTCCTCGTCTCCTCTCCTCGCCGAAGACCCTGGGCCTCGGGCTCCCGCTCGGGGTCCGTTCTGACGCCCAGCTTGCAGCATCGCGTCTCCTCTCTCTGTCCCCGTCGCGCCTTCTCCCCAAAGCCCGTGAAAACAATAGCTTACAGGCACACAAGAAAGAATAATATCTATCCCAATTGGTTAGCAAATGAATACAATTCTTGTTATCAGTAATTATAACCCAAACAAGCTGCTACCGTTAACTCAGTAGTCAACATTACAGAGAAGCCATTTTATTATAACATAACAAAGAAGTCGCTTTATTAGCCTTAGCAGTAACGTAAAAGAAGAAACCCCTTCCACTTTGATCAGCAAGAAATTGATTCAATTGTGGTCTTACGCCTCATCTCCAGGCTTCTTGGCCTCAAGGCTGCACACTTGGGCTCAAAACCTCACTGAACACCCTTGGAGACAGCAAAGTGCCAGATGGCTCAATCGGCCCGATAACACACCGCCAACATAAAGATCACAGGTTCCAACAGTAGCAGAGCCATAATTTGAAAGAAAAAGAAGTAGTTTTGTGAGATGTCTGGAGGACGTCACCCTTGGTTGTGTTGTTCACTGGTACACCTTCCTCCCGGCAGCCAAGTGTGTTGCCAGTGAGACAGTTCTATGGGCTCAAGTTTGGCCCATCGTCCTCTGAACCCATCCTATCCACGTACTTAGCTAAATAACTTTTGTATGTTGCTAATGTACCCTCCTCAACTACTGTTTCTGGCAGCTCATTCCAAGTACATATCACCACTTCCATGGAGAAGCTGCCCCTGATGTCCCTTTTAAAGTTATCACTTCTGATGTTAAACATAAGACCTCTTATTTTTAGCAGTACCTCCCTGACAAAATAACCATGTGCTTCCACTCTATCTATGCCTGTCATGATCTGATATACTGAACCTCTGTCAGGTCACCCCTCAGTCTCCTGCTTTCTAGGTAATGCAGTTTTAGTCTCTGCAGCCTCTCCTTGTAGCACAGGCAACATCCTGGTAAATCTGTTTGACCTATGTACAAACGTTACAATTTTGTCTCTAAGCTTTGAGAGAAAACTTTTCGATTTTTCTGTGGCAAATGAATTTTTAAAAGAAAACTCTAGATGCTGGAAATCCGAAATGAAGACAGAAAATGTGGGTCGGATAGCAGTCTCCAGCCTAAAGATTAACTCTATTTCTCTTTCCACCAATGCTGCCAAATCTGCTGAGTAGTTTCAACATTTTTTTTGTCAAATTTTCAATTCCATGAGCTGAAAATTGTAACAACATTTATTGACAGGAGAATGATTATAAAATAAATAATGGCAAGCAGTTTTGAAAAGTTGTCATTCATTTGCTCCATTTTGGGTGCTTTGATTTCTGATCTTGTTGAAATATACAGTGTTTGTTCAGTTATACAGGACACTGCCAACATACCTGAGGATGTGCTGGGGGCAGCTTACGAGTGTTGTCACACATTCTAACGTCAACATAGCACACCTACAGTGCTCGGTAGAACCACACAGAACACAAAAAGCACCAAGTAACAACAGCAAAAACAGGCCCCTTTCCTCCCTCCCACCCACACATGTAGTATACTCAGCCCTTTAACCCCCCGACATGCATCCAGTTGCATCCTCCAGTGGAAATAGATTTGAGTCTGCAAACACTGGGCTTTGAACACCCGCACCCCTCCAACAGACTTGCAGAGATTTGCAGATCCGACTCCAGCCAATGGGCCTCAGCTTCCAGATCACAAGACAGGCTGATCACTGAACAGTAGGCCTCGAAATTTGAAATCGCTGATGGTGGGAACCTCATCACTAGGCCTTGAACTCCGGTCTTATCACTTCACTAACCTATATCAGAGGCGGATCTGGGCCGACATTTACGTGCTGGGTGGCACCTAATTAGTTAGCTTGTTTATTTCGGCTTTTTTCTTAAAGATGAGCTGGGTGCGTTCCAACTACCGCTGCACCACTGCATTCTTCGCGGCAAAGCATCGGTCCGCGGCCCAGAGGTTGGGGGTCACTGGGAAGTGAATATGGTCATGAGCATGAGAAACTCTGCAAATGCTGGAAATCCAAGGCAGCACACACTATATGTTGGAAGAACTCAGCAGGCCAGGCAGCATTGATGGAAAGGAATAAATAGTCGATGTTTTGGGCTGAGACCCTTCCCTTTTGGACTGAATACGGCGTTATGCTTACACCTGAAATTAATGGACTTTTGATATAAAAAGGGTTTTAGAAACAAAGTCAAGCAGTGTGAGAAAATGGACCACACTTGACCTTACTAATCATAGTAACAAGCCTGAGAGGCTAGAGACTAACTTTACTTCCACTGTAGCCTGGGAGAGCAAATTGAAAATATTATGTTGATGAAGGCACCATCCTATGGAGAAGTGGAGGGAAAATGCTGTCTGCGAAGGATTTTAATTGTAGCATTTCCAAGTTTACCCAACACCACTGAATTAGATTAAAATTAACCCTTTGCTACTCCATGAACCTTGCTGATTGCTGGTGAAGAAAGCTTTTGCATGCTGGCCGTCATCAGTCAGGACAATAAGTATAAAAATTAAGAGGTAATAGCATGGTTGTGTAGGACACTACTGAGGCCGCACTTGGAGTATTGCGTTCAGTTTTGGTGGCCCTGCTATACGAAAGATGTTACTAACCTGGAGAGAGTGCAGAAAATATTTATAAGGATGCTGCCAAGACTTGAGAGACTGGAAGCGTCTAGAGAGGTTGGACAGGCTAAGACCTTACTCTTTTGAGTGCAGGAGACTGAGTGATGACCTATTAGAGGTGTATACAATCATGAGGGGCATAATTAGAGTGAAAGCACTTCGCCTTTATTCCAGAGTTTGGGAATCAAGAACCAGAGGGCATGGTTTTAAGGGTGAGGGGAATGATTTATAGGAACCTGAGTGACAAATATTCTATATAAAGAATGGTATCTATATGGAATCAGCTTCCAGAGGCAGGTACAATAATAACTTTTAAAAAACATTTGGAAGGTACATGGAGAGTAAAGATTTGGAAGGACACAGCCTAAACATGGGCAAAATAAGACAAGCTTGGATGGGACATCTTTGTCAGCATGGACCAGTTGGGCCGAAAGGCCTCTTCCTGTGTTGTATGACACTATGACTCTGTAGGGTCAACAAAGCTGACGTAAGAAGGAAAAGGGGAATCATGGCCTCCCAACTGACCTACAAAACACCTCTTCAAAGATGCACTTCTGCACATTCGCTTCCTTGCTCAATAATAAAACTGAAGGAGTTTGAGATACTGTCACACTTTAAATCAAGCCAATTCATAAACCACCCATATATTCCACTTTGTTCTGGTTTTAAGAAAGAAAATCAGACAACCATAGAATATGACCTCAAAACACTAATAAAATTTTAAAAGTCTAATATAATAAAGAAAATTTCAGTCTCCTTGCAGTTATGGCCACGGGCCTACATCAATACACAAGCTGTTTGAGTCAATTTTTCTCTACATGCCATGCCTGAAAAAATTGCCATGCAAATCTTTTCATCCACTGGCCAATATTTATCCCTCAATCAACATCAGTAACGTGGACTATTTGGGTATTATTTCTTTGTTGTTTGTAGCTGTTTGTTTTACATGAACAGTTTTCTGCATTTTGTACAACAGTAACTAAAATACTGGCAATGACTAGTGGTGCCTTCACATCTTGTCTCAAGACATTTGTCTTTTTCAGGTTTATAGTCAGACCAAATTCCTTGCAGGTCTGGAAGAAGTGAAGCTCTGGGGGTGCTGTGGAGTGTGGGTTGCGACTGCAGCATCATCAGTATGTCTCTGATCATAGCCTCACACCTTGTTTTTGGCTCTGAGGTAGACGAGATTACAAAGTCTGCCATCTGATCTAGTGTGGAATTAGTGTAGATCCCCTATATTGCAGTGCTAAATGCATGTATTAGGAGAAGGGCAAAGAAGATCCCAAAAAGCATTGGGGCCAGAACACAGCCTTGCTGAATGCTGTTGTTAATGTCAAAGAGCTATGAGAAACTGTTGTTGTATTGCACAGTCCCCTTCATGTTGTGGTAGGATCTGATTATGCTCTGTAGCCTTGGTGGGAAGCTAACCTTAGAGGGTTGTGACCTTCCAGCACAGAAGCCAGTCTGCGACTCAGGGTAGACATGTTCAGCCAACCTCTGTAGGTTGACCAAGAAGACTCAGGCAAAGACCTTGCTAACAATATTCAAGAGGGAGAGGCCCCTCTCGTTGTTACAGTCACTTCTCTCACCTTTTGTTTCTGTAGAGGGTAATGATCTTGGCGTCCCTCATATCCTGTACTACAGTTCCTTCCTGCCTGCACTGTCAAAGGAGTTCATGCAGTGCTTGATCAGCTCTGGGGCAATCCCGTCATTGCCTGGTTCCTTCCCTGGCAGAAAAGTTTGTCCAGACTCTAAATGAAGTTTGTCCAGTTCCCTCCCCCTCCTAAATAACATACTATGAACAATGTCGGCAGAACACACTGACACTGAATCAGAAGTCAATTTCCTCCTTGCATATCACAATGCAGCGCACTCCACAACCAACAACTCACCAGCCATGCTGTTCCTGGGTCGTCCCTTGTACTCACACTTGGATCTCCTCAAACCCAATCTCAGAAGGAGTATGCAGGACAAGCATCTGAGACAGACTGACGGCTCCTCAAACAGGGAGGTTCGATGTTTCACTCCTGGACAAGCCGTGCTAGCAAAGGTCTACAGAGATGTTCAAAAGAGGCTACTTGGGAAGGTTAGGGACAGGACTGGGTCACTCTCCTGCACAGTGGAAATGGCTTCTGATGTCATCTGGAGATGACACATTGGTCATTTGAGGAGAGCAGGGCATAGAGAAGAATGGTGTCCACAACTGGCAGAACCACCTCCTGCAGTCCCCAAGCCAACTCCTACAACCACCACGGAGGAGGGCCCAGAATGTGAGATTGTTTCACAGCCACGAGCCACGGGTCTTACCTGATAAGCAGAGTGACTCCCCCACACCCCAGTCAGGAAAGGCATTATCCCACAAGAGTAAGAAATCCTCCAGTGATTAAATCTTTAGGCTTTAATGGGACAATTTAAAATTTACTATGCTGTTCATATCTATAGGGTAGTTGTATTTTATAGTATACTGAAAATATACTATATACACACACACACACACACACACACACACACACACACACACGCACAGGGTGATTGATAAGTCTGTGGCCTAAGGTAGAAGGAGATGCGTTATACTGCTCTCGTTACATGCACGTGCAGTTCAACTCTTTGAGTGAAAATGCAGAAAGTTTGAAGTTAATAACTCATCTCCTTCAACAACCCCTGCTGTGGACCACTTCTGGAGGTCCAAGACACTGACTTCTACAAAGAAGGGATGCCTATGCTCCACGACCACTGGACTAAGTGTGTAAATATAGGAAAAATAATTGTGCTAGGTTTTCTAAAATTGACTCCTTCTACCTTAGGCCACGAACCTATCAATCACCCCCTCGTAATGAACATAAGTTGAGATGCATTCTGTATTGAGTTGGAGTTGGTAGATAAGCAAGCAGGGAGGAGTGTTGTGTATTTAATATTTGAGTAATGTTGTAAATATATTGTTTGATTAATGTTTACATAATTCTATACATAAAAGGATGTGAATGGCATACATCATTACGCTGCTATGCTACAAGTAAAAACAGAGAAAGACTCTTTCGCCTGGGCTCCCGTGTTTTTCTTTTGACTAGTTTTAGAGTTACAAAACATAACACCCATTATGGGATGAGTAGATATCCTCATACACATAATGCTCAAGTAGAGCTTGCTTTAAGAACTGATTGCAGCAGCTTGATGTTGTGATAGACATTATGTTCATCCAATGCCTTTCAAAGTCACATTGCTAATCTCAAGCTACAAAGTGTACATCACTTAGGTATTCTGTATGGTGATCACGTCTAAGCTTTTTAACCTGAACTTTCTATTTTTCCCCTTGATATTTAGACTTAGGAGCAGAGACGGTAAGCTTAAAGAGATAGCTTTCTTTGCTAAAACAGCAGAGATATGAACCATTGACAACACTGGTCAGTTTTTAACTATGATTTCCTCATTGTGTCACCTCAGGAATGTAGTGATCAGAAACTTGAGAGAAACTGATATTGCCAGTGTTTTCTGCTTGAATGCACTAATGTCAAATGGAGAAAGCAAACATGATATGAAGTAGAAAGGACCATTTAAATGTCCATTGCCCAAAGTGGCAAGAACCTCTGAATTACTCTGAGCAGCATCCTGTACTGGTGACCGATTGGAGGAAATCCTCCAGCCAAATCACTGAAGGCCAGTCTAGAGTTGGGAATGAAGCCACCTTCTCTCAGACCATACCCCAGAAGATGGTGTGTGAGTTGCCCTGATGTATTCACATAGTAAATGATGACTTCAGTCATAGAGTCTTAGAGAGATACAGTAGGAAGGTAAACCCTTCAGTCTGTGATGGCCATCAGGCACACGTCTTTGCCTCTTGTAGTTGAGATTCTAGATTTGCCATAGTATTTAATTCACAGAATCAGGCCCTTTGGCTCACCACATCTACACTGGCCTTTTTGTCCATCTACACGAATCCCATTTGTTCCTATTTGGATTATAACCTTCTATGCCTCATCTATTTAAGTCTACATTTCTCTTAGACATACAGACTGTATCTAATTTCACCTCCTCTTCCCTGGCAGTGTGTTTCAGATGTCAGCCATGCTGTGCAAACACCTATCTCTCAGGTCCCCTTCTTCTCAGTTAAAACCTCTGCTCTCTTATTTCTGTCAAAAAAAATTCCAGTATATTCTCAATCTACCCTGTTGATGTCCCTCATAATCTTTTCCACTTCTATCACCTTAGTCTCCTTCACTTGGGGTAAACAAATGCAGCCTATCCACTTTCTCCCATTAACTGGAGTTCTCCAATCCAGGTATCATTCTGAGGACAAAGCTCTGTCTTCTCAATTGAAACCTGTCCGCTCTTATTTTTGTCAAAGTCTTTTCCCCGTATATTGGTATCAATCTACCCTGGCTATGCCCCTCATAATCTTATATTCTTTGA
Source organism: Mobula hypostoma (assembly GCF_963921235.1). Lineage (NCBI taxonomy): Eukaryota > Metazoa > Chordata > Chondrichthyes > Myliobatiformes > Myliobatidae > Mobula > Mobula hypostoma. Next base: position 135,156,803 of record NC_086102.1, on the reverse strand, counting down.
TCCACTCTTTCCCACTAACTAAAGTTCTCCAGTCCAGTCATCACCCTGGTGAATATCGCTGACATCACGTTGAGTTTTAGTCCTACTACCAGTGATCTTGTCCTGTATTTGTGGAATAATAAATGTTGGCCTGTTTTGTTTACTCTATAATTTTTTCAATTAATTATTACTTACTTTAGTAATTGCACATGTGTTTTAAAGATATGATAATCAGCCAGTGAAGTATTTGTGCCTAGGAACAGATCAGAATTCAGATGATGATAAATTCCTTTCCTGCCATTGATCCTGCCTGACCTGTTGAGTTCCCCAGCCAATCGTTTGTTGCTTCAGACTTCAACATCAGCAGAATCTTGTATCTCCATCAGATTATGATGGTTGACTATTTCCTGGGGTTCTGATAGAACTCTCATTCCCTCCTTCAAAAAGCAGAAGGTTAGTCAATGGTCAGACAGGGAGGAAAATACATCAATTGGCAATCTAGGTGCTGGACTGAAGGATACATCTCTGTGCTTTGAGCATTTTAAAAAAACTCAGCAATCAACCATAATTATGTAGAGTGATTTTGATAAACACCTGATAAATAATTCCCGTCTGAATGAAAGGACTTTGTTTTCTGAAGGTGCCATTAGCTGATGGAGATAAGGGTTCCCTTCCAGGCACCATGATTGTGAGAATCAGTTACTTCAAATGCCTCATGGGCTTTGTCGACCTTCATATAATATTACTGGCAAAGAATTAGGAGTTGGCAAAGTCACAAAACAAGAAAAAGCAGATTAACATCAAAATCAAAGTCAAAGTAAATTTATTATTAAGGTACATATGGTTATGTTTTATACTTTCAAACCATTAAACTAATTTAAAGGAAGTCAACGAGTTGGGGAATACGGGTCTAACTTCGTACTTACCTTTTAGCGATGTGTGCACCCGTATTGTGTGGTGACACATGCAATTCATGTAATTTTGCATATAGCCCATAATTAATTATTTAAATGAACAAGAATACTTAATTAAACTATACATATATATATATATATATATAAAAAAGAGTACTCAAATATTACCAAAACATTAAATATATATGTTATCATGTACTTGGTGGATATCATTTTCTTGCAGGCATTTACAGGAAAATAAAGAACTACAATAGAATTTATGAAAAACTATAAACAAACAAAGACTGACAGACAAAAAAAGACAAATTGTTCAAAAGAAAAATATAATATTGAGAACATGGCTTATAGAGTCCTTGACAGAGAGTCTGTAGGTTGTGGAATTCATTCACAACAACCCTGAACATTGGAGATGATATTTGCCTTGTTGATTTCAAACTTTATCTAATGCCAGAGCAGAGGACATAATGATTGCAGCAAGTTAATAACACTTCATATTTTAATCATTCTGATTTAAAGGGTAATAAAATATCATCTCCCATCAATATATCAGCTTGTGGTAGTTCTCAGAACTCCTGCCTCTGATTCAGATGTTTGCAAGTTTACTTTCTATTCCAGGGATTTAAGCATGAAGCTGTAGGCTGACACTTCATTCAGGTGCTGAAGGGAGGCTCTCAGAAAAGATGCTGATATGTAACTCCTTCCTAAGGTGGAGGCAAAGGATCCTTAGTGCTATTTTGTAGGGCCCAGGCGTTCCCCTCAGAACCCCGGCCAATAACATCAACCAACATTGCTGATTATTTCATAGCTCCCTCTTTACTGGCTATGGGAACTTCCAATCCACAAAATGCTGCTGTGATCCTGACTTTATAATACTTCAAATATATTTTGCTGCTGTAAAGCAAACACAACTATCATTTTATCAGTGATTTATCATGGGTGTCACGGTAGTGTAGCAGTGCCAGCGATCACCGATCGGGGTTCAGTTCCCACATGTCTGTTCGTAAATTCATTCGTACGTTCTTCCTGTGAGTGCAGGGATTTCCTCCGGGTGCTCTGGTTTCTTTCCACATTCCAAAGATGTATGGGTTATGGGTTGTGGACATGTTTTGTTGAAGCCGAACGACACTTGTGGGCTACCAGAGCACAGTCCTTAGACTGTATTGGTTGTGTTGTTGATGTAAAACACATTTCACTGGATGTTTCAGTGTCTCAATGTGCTTGTTACAAAAAAAGGTTATCGTTATCATTTTTTAAGGAACAATTGAGTTAATTATCAATTAGATAAGGCTGTGTGCCCAGAGACCCGAGTTCTTTGGGCACAGAGCTCGGAAAAAGTGATGCAACGGACTTTTAATATCATAAAACAATGTCTGTTATGTCTCTCCTCTCGCTGTGAAACGGAGACATCCCTTTCTCCCTTATTACGGAGAGAGAGAGAGAGAGGGCCTGTGGTATGTCGAATGCCGGGTGAATAATACAGTCTTTGGGGTAACTGCAAGTCTGTGTCTTTGCTGTTGCCTTGCTCACGCTTGAGTGCTCGATGGTGGGTGCTGATGCTTTTTTTTTGCTGGTGGGGGGAGGGGAATTGTTGCTTGCTGCCACTTACATGCGGGAGGGAGAGGACCTGGGGGGGGGACTTTGGGGTTCTAACATTTAACTGTTGTTCATTCTTTGGGGGCACTCCTCTGTTTTCATGGATGGTTGCAAAGAAAGAGCATTTCAGGATGTATATTGTATACATCTCTCTGACATTAAATGAACCTTTGAAACCTTTGAGATGTACTTCAGTATTACCCATATTTCACCTCAGCCTTATCTTAGTGGCAGGCTTCTCCAGAGGGAATGTATCTGAAATTGGATTGAATGATGATGGCGACACAACTACCAACATGTTCAAATTCACTTTTTATGTGAACTGGGTCAGAGAGATTAACAGCTGAATCCAAAACACTGGAAACGTAAGAGCAGAAGAATTTGGAACAGGTTAAGGAACTTCAATCCTTCCAGTCTCTTCTGACATTGAGCAAGATCGCACCAGACATTCCATCATATCCCTGCACTATCCCCATGTCCAATAATTCCTGTCATTTCCAGAAATCTATTGACGTCTCTTCAGAACTGCTGGAGTAGATAATACCAATGATTCTCCACCCTCCAAGTGATTCCTTATCTCAGTTTTAACAGTTGACCTCAAAGGGTTCTGGGCTTCTCATCTGGGGGAAATATGCTCCCTGCATCCAACCAGAAAACCAGGTATGATTTGCGGAGGGCTATTTTAAGGGCGAAGAGACAATTCAAATGAGGTTGGAGGCAACATCGGATGCACGGCAGCTCTGGCAGAATCTGCAAGACATCACTTCCTACAAAGCGAAACCCAATAGCATGAATGGCAGCAATACTTCACTACCAGATGAACTCAACGCCTTCTATGCCCACTTTAAAAGGGAGAACATAACTACAGCTGTGAAGATCCCTGCTGCACCTGATGACCCTGTGATCTCCATCTCAGAGGACAATGTTTGGCTGTCTTTAAAGAGAGTGAACCCTTGCAAGGCAGAAGATCCCGATGGATACCTGGTAAGGCTCTGAAAACCCGTGCCAATCAACTAGCGGGAGTACGCAAGGACATTGTGAACCTCTCACTGCTATGGGCAGAAGTTCCCACTTGCTTCAAAAAGGCAACAATTATACCAGTGCATAAGAAGAACAATGTGAGCTGCCTTAATGACTATTGCCCGGTAGCTCTCACATCTACAGTGATGAAATGCTTTGAGAAGTTGGTCATGACTAGACTGAACTCCTGCCTCAGCAAGAACCTGGACACATTGCAGTTTGCCTATCGCCACAATAGGTCAATGGCAGACGCAATCTCAATGGCTCTTCACACGGCTTTAGACCACCTAGACAACAAACACCTACGTCAGAATGCTGTTCATTGACTATAGCTCAGCATTTAATACCATCATTCCCACAATCCTGATTGAGAAGTTGCAGAACCTGGGCCTCTGTACCTCCTTCTGCAATTGGATCCTTGACTTCCTATCCTGACAATCAACACTGGTGCACCTCAGGGGTGTGTGCTTAGACCACTGCTCTACTCTCTCTATACCCATGACTGTGTGGCTAGGCATAGCTCAAATACCATCTACAAATTTGCTGACGATACAACCATTGTTGGTAGAATCTCAGGTGGTGATGAGAGGGTGTACAGGAGTGAGATATGCCAACTAGTGGAGTGGTGCCACAGCAACAACCTGGCACTCAACGTCAGTAAGACGAAAGAGCTGATTGTGGACTTCAGGAAGGGTAAGACGAAGGAACACGTACCAATCCTCCAAGAGGGATCAGAAGTGGAGGGAGTGAGCAATTTCAAGTTCCTGGGTGTCAAGATCTCTGAGGATCTAACCTGGTCCCAACATATCGATGTAGTTATAAAGAAGGCAAGACATTCATTAGGAGTTTGAAGAGATTTGGTATGTCAACAAATACACTCAAAAACTTCTGTAGTTGTACCGTGGAGAGCATTCTGACAGGCTCCATCACCGGCTGGTATGGGGTTGGGGGGTGGGCTACTACACAGGACTGAAAGAAGCTGAGAGGGTCATAAATCTAGTCAGCTCCATCTTGGGCACTATCCTTCGAAGTACCCAGGACACCTCCAGGGAGTGGTGTCTCAGAAAGGCAGCATCCATTATTACGGACCTCCAGCACCCAGGGCATGCTCTGTTCTCACTGTTACCATCAGGTAGGAGGTACAGAAGCCTGAAGGCACACACTCAGCGATTCAGAAACAGCTTCTTCACCTCTGCCATCTGATTCCAAAATGGACATTGAAGCTTTGGACTCTACCTCACTTTTCTTTTAATATACAGTATTTCTGTTTTTTTGCTTGTTTTTTTAATCTATTCAATATATGTATACTGTAATTGATTTACTTCTTTATTTATTATTATTTTTATTTTATTTATTATTATTTTTCTCTTCTAGATTACGTATTGCATTGAACTGCTGCTGCTAAGTTAACAAATTTCACGTCACATGTCGGTGATAACAAACCTGATTCTGATTCTGATTCTGACTAGTTAAGCTCCAGGACAGTTTATAAGATTCTTCACCATCTGCCCTCATCCTTTCAAACGCTGAAGAACACAGTCTCTGTCTACAGGATCTTTCCTCATTCAGCAAATCTGCTGTCCCTGGAGATAGTCTAGTGAAGATTCCCTGCACTTTGTGCACACACATGAGACCAGTTAATAGACTTCACTGCTACATCAGGACAAGTCTTCAAAGGACTTGTTCAATATTGCCATATACCACAGGTATTACTGCTCACTTGTGCAGATTGTAAGTGCATACAGTACCTTATCTTGGTACAATGTCTGCCACTACTATGTGCTATTGAACATTAGAACCCAATAACTCGAAACAGAAGTAGGTCATCTGGCCCAATATAGCTGCTCTGACAGTCAATAAGACCATGGCTGATGTTTGGCCTTGACGAAAATTTCCTGTACTAATTTATACACAGTACGTTGATTCCTTTAATGCACAAAAGTCTATTGTTGTGTATTTATTATTTCAGTAATATTTGAGTAACATTGTAAATATATTGTTTGATTAAGCATTGTTGTTCATTTAAATAATTCATTATGGGTTATATTAAAAGTACGCGAATGACATACGTCATCACCCCGCCACGTCATAAAGGCACGCCTCACTAAAAGTAAATGAAACTAAGGCATGCAACTCCCAGCTCCATGGTTTTTCTTTTAATTAGTTTTCTGTTTTGCAATGTACCCTCTTTGACATTCAATAATTCACATGTGAGCATACTTAGGTCTTTCTGACCTCTAACACCCTTCAATCTTTCTACATTTAAAGGATACTCCATACTTCTATTCTTCACATTATATCCCACCTGTTAAGTCCTTGTATAAGTATTTATCCCTTCTACAACCCCTGACACTTCTCAGCACCCTCCTTTCATGTTGCACCATCAACTTATTTTGATACAGCATAATGATGATAAGGATAATAATAAATATTATTCATTATAAGCAATTATTAATGCTAATTTATGATAATTGCACAGCATGATGTAATAATATTTTAATAATAGTAATAATAACAAGAAATGCATCATAATACATGTTGATACCACATCATCATCATCCAAAGCATGTTTAAGGATTTTGAACAGATGGGTCTCCAACACTGATCCCAGTGGCATTACACTGGTCATAACCCCAAAATGAACCATTCATTCCCTCTCTCTTTTTTTCTGGGTAGAATTTCACTCATTCACAGTCCTCTAAGTGAAGAAATTCCTCCACTTTTCAGTCTTAGGTGACCCCGACATCAGATGACAGTGACAATCTAAATCTAGACTGCCCGCCTTTAGAAAAGGTCACTTGTCATTTAGCCTTTCTGAGATAAAGAGCAGCTAAACTACATACAAAAATAAGCTGAGAATTGTGAAAAAAGTATTTCTTAACTCTCTGGGGTAGCAAGTACTGCCAAGCAGTGTACCTGAATATTTCTCATTCTAAGAACTCACCTTATTACAGGTTCAGGTGTTTCCTCTGGCTCATCTTTAACCATTGCTAATTAAATGTTCATAAGCTTCTCCAATTAAGCCACTGGACCAGCCCAAATGGGATTATTTCTGCTGCGAGATACTTGCCAAGATATATTGAAGCTTTTCTCTCATTATTCAGTCCAAATTTAAATGAATTTGATTTGAACCACTTTAATTGACCCTTTAGATTAGAATTTTAGTTTCTGTAATTTAGTTTCATAGTGAGAGAGCTGTTTACTCTCCACCTAACTGAGAATGGACTATAGGTTGTACTCTGTCAATTATTGAATGCCACCTTAATTTGACAAAGATAAGGATGAAAAGTCCATTCACTCATGGTTAACTCAACCTGCGATGCCTCTGTTTTTTTGATTTATTTTCCAAAGTGCTATCCCCTTTTCAGTACTGGGTGAACTTTGTTTTGATGTCAAAATCTAGTCAAGCCAAATATCATTTAGTGGAATGCCATTATCATTATTCACAAGGTGCAGATTCAACTTCTGACTTTGAAGTTGCTGACACTTCTGAGACCTTTTCACAAAAAGGATGAATTAATGCCCGATACTTTCTTTAGGGATCATTCAACAAAGGTCAAAAGTCAAATCCAATACCTTGCCACAATATTGGAAGCAAATGTTGATTTGAAGTTAGTTAGTGAACGTTCTTCATATATGCTAACTTGATGAGAGTGTATCTTCTGCTACTATCTCCCACATCTTAAGGCTGTTATAGCTGAGGGTGGTAATGGGGACAAGCTCCTATTATCTATTAAATGCTCCCAGTGGTATGTCCCTCAAGTACCTTCCGACAACCAAGTCCAGCTCCTGGCCTTCATGTGTGGCTTAGCTATCAAGCCCACTGAAGAAGGGGCAAAGGTTACTGGCGCCTTAAAGCCAGTCGCTTCAGGTAAATGGGGCTCGTCAGCCGTGGTTGGCAGTTCATCTAGGAGAAGGAAAACTCTGATCTCAAATGTCCGCTGCCTTGCGACTATACCCACACTTGGGGAAGGCTTCGGGAGTAAACCCCCAGGGAAAAACCTGGAGCTGGAGTCCCTAAGGTAGTCCTATATTGAGTTCAATGCTGACTGGTAACTCCTGCAATGCTGCTGGTACCAATATGTATCGATCCCTGCCATTCCTTTGGGTTCATCAGATGTATGGAGAGGGGGAGTTTGCTACAAGGGCAATGGCTTGCTCTCCATATCGTACTGCCCAGGCTTGCGTATCTAGACAGCTAAGATACAATATCCATGGACAACTCTGATTGACAGAGGCCTCAGACTGACTGATCATAAAACACCCAACTGGCCTTCTTTTCAGGTGTGTCCACCCCACTTATTTTCCTGTTCCACCAGTCTCCTCAGGGGCCGTAGAACCACAGCGGAACAAAGTCATTCTCAATCCCAAATAAAAGAAGGATTTTTCACCAAATCAACTGACAAATTGTTTCATTCTGCTTAGGGTGATAGTAATTTTGCACTTCTTATCTACAAGAGTCAAGCTTTGTTGCAGCCTCCCGGCCCCAATATCAAATTTGACAACTCTATCCTACACACCCTTTTATTCTACTTGTATCAAGACTGTTTTGCCTGACAATCCCTTTCAGTTTAGCTTTTCAATACTACTACACTATTGCTGCAGGTCCAAAGTTCAAAGTAAATTTATTATCAAAGTATGCATATGTCACCATATATTACCCTGAGGTTCATTTTGGTCCTAGTCCAATCCCTCCATGTCAAAGTAACCATTGCGTCTACACTCAGTGGCCACTTTATTAGGTACACCTGTACATCTGCTCATTAATGCAAATATCCAATCAGCCAATCATATGGCTGGAACTCAGTGCAAAAAAGCAAGCAAACATGGTCAAGTGGTTCCAGTTGTTGTTTGGACCAAACATCAGTATGGGAAAGAAATGTGATCTAGGTGACTTTGGCCATGGAATGATTGCTGGTGCCAGATGGGGTGGTTTGAGTAGCTCAGAAACCGCTGCTCTCCTGGGATTTTTACGCACGACAGTCTCTAGAGTTTACAAAGAATGGTGAAGAAACAAAAAAAACATCCAGTAAGCAACTATTGTGTGGGTGAAAATGTCTTGTTAATGAGAGAGATCAATGGCATGAGCAGTTCAAGCTAACAGGAAGGCAACAGTATCTCAAATAACTACATGTTACAACAGTGGTGTGTAGAAGAGCATCTCTGAATGCAAACCATGCTGAACATTGAAGTGGATGGGTTACAGCAGCAGAAGAACACAAACATGCACTGAGCGGTCACTTCATTAGGTGCAGGAGGTAACGGATTAAATGGCCACTGATACAGTTGCAACCTGAGGGGATTGGGGTCTGGGGGTGTGGATGCTGTCAGAAGAGTGGTAGCAGAATGCTGAGTGCAAGACTTCTAAAAGACCATAAGATATAGGAGCAGAATTATGTTGTTTAGCCCATCGAGGCTGCTCCACTATTTCATCATGGCTGATCCAATTTTCCTCTCAGCCCCAATCTCCTGCCTTCTGCCCATATCCTTTCATGCCATGACCAATCAAGAATCCATTAACCTCATTACAATGTAATTTTAAAGCATTTGAAAGGTGAAAGTTGAAGACTACATGACAAAAAAGTTTCAGCTTGAGAGTAGACCATTCAGCCTGCCATATACATGCTAGCTCCATGCAACAGCAATCCAGCTAATTCCACTGCCCATATACTGGGAGGCTAGTAATCGAGCTAACTCCACTGCCTGAAGGCTGGGAGGCTAGTAATCCAGCTAACTCCACTGCCTGTATACTGGGAGGCTAGTAATCCAGCTAACTCCACTGCCTGTATACTGGGAGGCTAGTAATCCAGCGAACTCCACTGCCTGTATACTGGGAGGCTAGTAATCCAGCGAACTCCACTGCCCATGTACTAGGAGGCTAGTAATCCAGCTAACTCCACTGCCCGAAGGCTGGGAGGCTAGTAAAAAGAGAAGACCTATCTAATTGAATCTACCCCAGTGATGAATTTGGTGTCATAGATTGCCTGCTAGAAAATCCTGTCAATTTCACTGAGGGAAGACTGATTATCTAAGCAATGAGGAAAATACAGGAGCCAACACAGATCTGTTTGGGTGCATGTTTTGTGTTGTTCTCTGGATAGTGGACATGTAGAGGAAGTCCATCCTTTTCAGTGGCTCACCAGGTTCATAATTTGTAGCAGCACCTCATTTACCCCTCAATAAATCTGCCTTACTTGGGGGCAACAATGCTAATACACCTGTGTGATGAGGTAAGGCTGAGATACTCAGATCCATAAGTACCTTCCATGGGAAATTTGCTTCTCATGAAACTACTCTTCCCCTTTAACAAATCTATCCATGAAATGATCGAAGGTTTATTTTCCCTTTCTTCCTTTTCCCACCAGGAATATGTAATTGGCTTCCACCATACCATTTCGGAAAAAAGTGTGTATGAGTTCTCAAGTAATTAATCCCACTTGGGAAACATTTCAGTCTTAAACTTCTCCGATGAGACTGCTGTTTTCCCTCTAGTTGCTACAATATTGGGCTAAAGCAATGTGTTTTGTGATGTATCCTGGCAACAATGATCCCACTGTCTCTCGGAATTTAATATTGGTCAGGCGGTTGTGTGCTTATGGATCTAAATTTTCAGATCTGGAATTAAGCCTGCACAAATCTGCCCATATGCTGAGACTAAGCTAACCCAAATTGAAATTGGTCATGATATAAACAGTCAGTTGATGGAATTAGGCAAGAGAAGACAGTTTAGGGCTGGGCAAGTGTTGGCAAAAGAGCAAATGAATTTAAAATAAATAATCATGTGGCTAGAATGCAGAGCACAAGGTACAATTAAGCCAAATTACCATTAGTGTGATTAAGGGAGACTGGATAAGAGCATGAAAAGATCGGAAGAGGATGGGCAATCTCACACTGCCGTCACTGATCTGACACTCTGTTCGGTGACATGGTGACTGACCTGTTCCATGCCCCTTTTAAAACCCTCACTCTGCAAATATCCACTTGTTTTTTTTAAGTTAAGCCATAGATCTGTTTGCAGGAGACGATTCCAAACTTCAACCAGTATTTGCACATACCAGTGTTTCCCAACATCACTCCTGAAGAAACTAATCGTAATCTTCAGGATGCGTCCATATCAATAGACAATCTAAACCTTCCAAAATAGCATCTCTATGTGTTTAGCCTATGAGTTCCACTTAACTAATTGAAATCTTCACTTCTCCCCTTAACATGAAACACAACACTGAGGTGCGCAATCTCTCCATTGAATTGAGTTGGTGTCTAAGGGCCATTCTGGTAAACGTTGCTGTTTTTGTCAAGGCTTAATGAAGTTATTCTTTCTCCTCCTTATTGTCCTCGTCCTCCACCACTTCAACCTCCACTTTTTCCTCTTTACCTGCAGTCCAGTTGCTGAGCACAGCGTGCAGCAAGTCGTCACCAAAACGGACAACCTGTATAGACTGTATTGCCGATGGACCAGTCAGCAGAGGCATTGTTACTGTCAGCCTGCTGACCACAATCCCTATGAATACATGCCTGTCCCCGCATAAGCTCTCAGCCCTGGTTGTAACAGGCAGTAGCTGGTCAGGTATAAGAAGGGAGTCTTCGTTGCCAAGCAACCACACATCTGCTGAATGAAGAAATGAGCACATCTTGGACAAAAGCATCACGGGTGTTCTCTGGAAATGCCAGTGCCTTTGTGGGACACACTACATATTATTTAGTGGAACCCTTTGTGATTAATCTTTGTGCTCTGATGGGCCATTCCTAAGACAATGTGAGTGCAGTTATTGCCTGGTGACAACATCCAGAAGTGCACAATGCTGACAATAGACCTGTTGCTCTCTTCAATGGTTAAAGCAGGTGAATTCAACTTTGCTGCAGTAGTCAGTCCCAGTGCAATAATGCTCAACCGTCAGTGCAATGTTGCCCACAAAAATTCTGAAGCAAACAAAGTCAAACAATTTCACCTTGAATGGCGCCGGGACCCCTTGTAACAGGGTGAATGCAGCAGATTTACATAACCTCCAGCCAAGCACCAGATTTCCCATGTGGACTTAACATAGTGCAGAATGCCGCTGGTCTGTATGGAGTCAGGATCAACATCTGCCCCCTATAATTCACAGGCTGTCCCACAACCCTATTTGCCAGCCATTCTATGAATTTACAGTACCTGATTCATGCAAAAAGCTGAAGGCACATTGAGGTGGCACTGGGGCAGCTTGCACATCTCCATATGATTTAAACTCACCAAAAAGTATTTTGTGCAGCACTTCATCAAACGTCTTGTAACTCCCACATTCTCAAATTCTACATACATTCCACTGGGGTGGGGGGAGAATGGCCTATATGTTCCCAATTAAAAATTGAGGCTGGACGATTCCGTGCCCAACATATTAAGACCACTATGCAAATCCAAGGTGATGCAGTCCTGGTGTGATCACTGAAGATCCTAATTTGCACCCAAAATCTCCCAAGGGAAAAATAAACATTTGGTACATGCATTGTGTTCTCACTTGGTGCAGAAATTATACCAGAAAAATGCTTGGGTGCAGGGAAAGTTGGCACAGAAGGTTCTTGGCAATTTTCACCTGGCAGTAGTCATTAGTTCTGTCCAGCCTGAATAAAATCAATAATTGTTCTTTGTGATTTGCACACAAATATGTGTAAGTAAATGTGATTTCTAGAATGATTATTGATGAAATGTTTGATAATATCACTCTGCTGATCTGGCCATTTTCTTGTATAACAAACCTATTGCATACTTGTTGGTAGATTTCTCTCATTTTAATTCATGAACCAATAAAATTGAAGTGCCAGCGAGGATGGCCTCAACCCCAAAGAGAGTAGGCACTCTGTCTGCCTACAGCTGATGTGAAGATCCTACCCAAGGTCAACCCATCCAAAGCTGAAGGGCCTGATAATATACTTGGTCAGGTACTGAGAGACTATGCAGCCCAGTTAACAGAGGTTCTAACAGACATCTTCAACATCTCTCTGGAGATGTCTCCACAGGCTTTGAGATTCCACTGGTCCCCATGAGGGTGATGGTAACCTGTCTTAACTACTGTGCAGTGATACTGATGTCATCAATAATGAAGTGCTTTGAGCAGCTTGTTACAGAACACATTAAATCCTATCTTCCTGTTACATTGAACCCTTTCCAGTTTGCCTATTCCTCATATCGGTCCACTGACAATGCCATAGCCTCTCCCCTCCATTTCTTCTTGTCCCACCTGCAAAAATGGTGTCTTATACACCAGGATGCTGCTTATTAATTTCAGTTCAACATAAATGTATTATCAAAGTACACATAAACAAACCTGAGATTCATTTTCTTGAGGGCATACTCAATAAATCCATTGAATTATAACCATAACAGAGTTAATGACAGGCAGCACCAACGTGGGTGTCTAACCAGTGTGCAAAAGACTGTGCAAATAAATGAAAGAGATCATAATAATAAATAAATAAGCAATAAATATTGAGAACATGAGATGAAGAATCCTTGAAAGGGAGTCCATAGGTTGTGAGAATACTTCAAAGATGGGGCAAGTGAAGTTGAGTGAAGTTATCTCAATTGGTTCAAGAGCCTAATGGTTGAGGGTTCATAGCTGGTCCTGACCTGGTGGTGTGATTCCTGAGGCTCCTGTACTACCTTCCTGATGGCAGCAGTGAGAAGAGAGCATATCCAGGGTGGTGGGGGTCGCTGATGATGGATGCTGCTTTCCTGCGACAACATTTCATGTAGATGTTATCAGTGGTGGGGAGGGCTTTACCCCTGATGGATTGGGCCATTTCCATTACTTTTTGCAGGATATTCTGTACAAGGGCATTGATGTTTCCGTACCAAGCTGTGATGCAGCCAGTCAATATACTCCCCACTGCATATCTATAGAAGTTTGTCAAAGTTTTAGATGTCATGGCAAATCTTCACTAACTCCTCAGGAAGTAGAGGCACTGTCGTAATTTCTTTGTAATTGCACCTATGTGCTGGGCCCAGGAGAGATTCTCTGAAATAATCACACCAAGGAATTTAAAGTTGTTGACACTCTCCACCTCTGATGAGGACTGGCTCATGGACTTTTGGGTTCCTCCTCCTGAAGTCAATAATGAGCTCATTTGTCTTGCTGACATTGAATGAGAGGTCACTGTTATGGTACCATGCATCCAGATTTTCATATCCATTTTTGCTGATTCATTACCACCTTTGATCATCCCTGAGAAGCTGGTAGGTAAACTGTCCTGTTTGGATCTCAACACCTCTCTCTGTAACTGGATCTTGGACGTCTTAATAGAAAGCCCACGGTCATTCTGTTTTGACAGACACATCCCTACCTCCCCAGGGCTGTGTGCTCAGCCCCACTGCTGTTCCCACTGCTGATGCACGACTGTACTGCTATATCTAGATCAAAGCAAATCATGAAATTCACTGATTGGCCTTATCAACAATGACGATGAGATAGTGTATGAAGAGGAGGTAGAGTGACTTGTAGAATGATGCAAGCAGAACAACTTGATTCTCAATGTGGACAAGACCAAAGGGATGATTGTGGACTTTAGGAAGATGCAGGCTGACTACTCCTCACTGCAAATAAATGGCTCCTCCATAGACAGAGTTTTGGGCACCAAGTCACTGGGAGTGCGCATAATGGAAGGTCTCACCTGATCCCTCAACACCACATCTTTAGTCAAGAAAGCACAGCAGCATCTCCACTTCCTGAGGAGATTGAGCACCCCCCCATTTTAACCCATGTTTACAGAGGAGACTGAGCACCTCCTCCACCCCCCCCATTCTAACCAATGTTTACAGGGGCAGCGCTGAGAGTGTCATGATCAGTTGCATCACCACCTGATACGGGCGTCTGACTACAAAGCCCTATAAAGAGTTGCAAGGACAACTGAGAGGATCTTTAAAGTCTCTCTTCCATCCTTCTGGGATACTTATTAGGAGTGTTGCATGCGCAGGGCCATCACCGTTGTCTAGGATCACTTCCATCTGTTCCACAATCTTCTTGACCCTCTAACATCAGGCAGGAGGTACCGTAGCAATAGGACAAGGACTGTTAGGGATGGGAATCAGCTTTTTTCCCCAGACTGAACTCCCTGTTGCCACCCAGGTCTCATCACTAATGAAGCTCCAGGAGCATTATACTGTTTACTTTTTAACTTGTGTTGTAAATACACCTTACGCTAAATGCCAGCCTTCTGGAATATATTTTATTATTGGTCTATTTATTTGTGGTAATATTACCATGTGTGAGTTATATGTACTGTGTTGTGCATTTTCGTCTGGAGGAACGATGTTTCGTTTGGCTATATACATGCATACGATTGAATGACAATAAACTTGAACTTGAAAGTATCTCACCTGACAAAATAATGGTTATCATCAGTGTTACTTTCTGGCCTATCTAATGTTAATTTTGCATATAGAAAAATGAACAAGATGCAGTCTGTTTTTTCAAAGTACATTCTGCTTGCAGTTGGCGTAATGTTTTACAGCGCCAGCAATATGGGTGCAAATCTCCCCCACTGCCTGTAAGGAGTTTGTATGCTCTCACTGTGGCCGCGTGGATTTCTTCTGGGTCGTCCAGTTCCCTCCGCATTCCAAAGATGTACTGTTAGGGTTAGTAAGTCCTGAGCATGTTCTGTTGGTGCCACTTGCAGGCTGCCTTCAGCAAATATTCAGACCGCATTGGCTGTTGACACAAACAACACTTTTCACTCTTTGTTTCAATGTTTTGTTGTAATGTACATGTGACAAATAAAGCTGATCATTTAACCTTTAACCTTTCTTGATCCTGGTTCAGTCCAATGCTCTTAAAGTCAATCAAATGCTTTTTACGGTGTAATTGTTGTTGGAATATTGGAACATAGCAGGCAATTTGCACACAAAGGCTCCCACAACCATCAGCTCATGTGTGAGCATTAATTAGTCTTCTGCGGCCAAATGCAGAACTCCATTTCTAAGACTTGATTCCATTCATATGTGCAAAGCACAGCTGGTAATACATTATGCACCTCTAGCACAAGCTGCTGGGGACAAATTTGAGATGTTTTTGTGCTGTGGGTTCATGTGACACACTTCCCTTCATTCAAAACCAGTATCAATTTGCTCTCTAAGATGAGATGCCATTAGTTGGTATTTAAGATTTAAAACAGAAAGAGCACATCTTAATATATTTATATGATCACTATTAATGCAATGGTTTGGTAGTCCTTAATAGGAATGTGTTTTATTACAAAGTATTATGATTAATGTACAGTCTAGAGTAGATCATTTAGCCCAAGTGCTAAGAATGTAGTTTGATGGCCATGTGCCAACTTTCCTTGCACAAAGATGGAATATTGTCTGTAATCAGGCATGTTATCTGCAAGGTGAACAATTAACCTTGTTTATCATAAACTTCTTATTGTATTAAGTATAATCTGCAACGCATTTACATTCTACACAGTGAACTCTTGGAGGCAGACAGCATTGTAATTATACAGAATGTGAAGTGTAGGACACATTGACAATAAAAATAACAGTAAGGGGAATGGAAGGGCTTGGCTACCATTCAGAAGAAATCCCTTTAGCTTAAACAAACTTCGGGAAGTATCTTTTACAAGATAAATTCTTGTTACTGGCAAAATAAAAATTAATAGCTTTCACTCACGTGTCTCATTGCAGTGTTTGTGATTGCAGCCTGAATTATTCCCTTCAATCAAGATCTGGAAGAGAAGCTTTAATCTAGCTGAGGTGGGGAGGGCTGCAAAGCTATGCTACTGGTGTCAGCAGGCTGCACTGGAGCACAGCGGGTAGTAAAGGCTAATTTATTTGTTATCCCACCACAAGGATAGTCACTTGTGAACAACTCCCCAGTACTGCTCGTCCATGGCTCCACATGGGCTGGCAGGTTGTGATGAGGATGGGGGGGCGGGGGGTGTGCGTTTGGGGGTCTTGTGCTACCGTGGTGGCAACAGTGGCAGGTGGAGGCTGCGGTGGGTGTGACTCAGTAGCAGATACCCGGGCAGGAGAGGGAGGGGTGGGGAGGGTGGAGGATGCTGGCAAGATTGGAGGCTGTGAGGGGTGGGGAAGGAGAAGGGCAGAGATATTGTGAGGGTGGAGAGTGAGGAAGACAAAGCAGGCAGCTCTGAGGCAATGTTGGGCTCTGTGGTGGGAAGATCGACAGGAACATAGGAGATTGAAAACTTACGAGTGTGGTGTTTCACTCCTGCAGGTTTTCTGAATATTTCAGGACTATTTTAAATAACAAATATAAAGTTTCTGTGTTATTCTTGGCCCCTCTCCCCTCCCTTACTATCTGCTTTTCCCTTTCTTTCCCCTCTTCCCTCTTCCTTCCCTCTCTCACTCACTCTCAACTTCTCTCTCTTCCCCTCCCCTATTGTCCGGCTCTTCCTCCAGAGCTCCACAAAGAATTTTCACTCGAGTGCCCATCTCACTACCTTTTGAAAAACTTGACTGAGCAGAGGATCTTGAAAGAGTCCTGACCAGCTCCGCACCCTCCACGCACTTCACCTTGTTCCAGCATTCCATTAATTCATGAACGACCGTCTCAGCACCACCTCCTACACTAAGCAGATACCCCGTGACATCTGAAAATTTATCATGGCCTTGAATATAGTCAGCTACTGGCCCTCCTGGGTCATGAATTCCAATGATACAGCCCCACCTGAGAGAGAACAAACAGGTGTTCCTCTCATATCTACCCTGAGTCACCGACTTTTTATTTTGAGAATCTGAGCTTTGGTTCAAGAGCCCTCCAGCCAGTGAAAATATCATCCCAGCATTTACTTGTCCAAGACCCTTATGAAGTTTGTACATTTTAACAAGATGACCTTGATCTTTCTGAACTCTTTTTATTTTGTCTTCCTGAAACAATCCTGCTGTGCCACCATTTGCTCCAATCAGCTGTCCTCCGCTCCCTCTATTGTAAATGTCCTTTCCTTGGGCAGGCAGACGAGTGAAGTTTGTACATTTTAACAAGATGACCTTGATCTTTCTGAACTCTTTCTGAACCAGCACACACTGTTCCAGATGCAATCTTGCCAGGGCTCTACACTATTGATCCAATGTCACCCTACCCTTGTACTCAAAACCTCTTGCGCTCTGTATGCTCTCATGGTTGCCTTGCCCAACTTTCAGTGACCGACTCTTCTCTTGTTTAACCTGCAGATCTTCACCAATCTCCACGTAAGAAGCTTCTCCTCCCATCCTTGAATCAGTATTCCCCATCCAGAAACCACTCATAAATAGGAAAGCTCCTTTCTGTCTCCCCTAATTAACCATGTCCTGATCTTGCACACCCCTATCGAGTCTCCTCTCTCTCCACCTTCCTCGCTCCGAGGTGAGCAACCCCACACTTGCCCTTATCGTTTCCCAGTTCCGTAGGGAACTGGGAGTTCATCTATCCAACAACAGATGCTGACCTGCTGCACGAAATCTGGCCCAGGGATCTTGAAGTTGACGTGCTCAGGAGTACGGAGTCAGTGGGTCAACGAGTGAGCAGGATTATGGGACAGAAAACAGATGGAAATGCCTCTGATAAATTAAAGCTAAGTTCATGGAAAATGGACAAGGCTATATTTATATTTGTGCAAAAGTCAGGTTTTTGCCATGGATGAACTAATTGCTAACCATGTGTTCGGGTTACAGGAAATTCTGCTATTTATATTGCTGCATCCACGAGTAATTTAAACCCTTAAATTATCCTTGCTTGGGAGTCAAGGTCCTGCTTTGTTTTTCTGATTGACAGCAGCTACTTGAGCTCCTGTACAGAGGGGGAGGAAGACAATACACTCATTCATAATGGAGGCTATGCAAAAAATTAATAAACCATAATGAAGACCGAGAGATGTGTTTGTTTTATTTTTGAACAAGTGGTGTTGGCCTGTATCAAACTTTTAACCAAAGCAATAAGCGCAACATTGACCAGTTAAAGTTTTTAATGTATTCCATAAATGCAGGAAGCAATCGTGTATTTGTTCAACACCATTCAAAGAAACAGGCCCTTCAGCCCACCACTTCTATGCTGTCCATCAAGCTAATCTACACAAATCATTTGCCTGTATTAATTCTATATCATTCATTCATTTTCCTGCACAGACACCTTTTGCATGTTGTTATTGCCTCCACCAGCTCCTTTTGTAGCTCTTTCTAGATACCATCTAATAATAATTACAAGGCAGCTCTTGTTATGGCTCAAAGTTACTCCGCAGTTGCTGGGAATCTTGAACAACACCCACAAAATGGTGGAGGAACTCAGCAGGTCAGGAAGCATCTATGGAAAGGAATAAACAGTCGATGAGACCCCTTATCCTGATTAACAGACTGAAGCGTTGACTGTTTATTCCCCTCCATGGTTGCTACCTGACCTGCTGAGTTCCTCCGGCATTTTGTGTGTGTTGCTCCAGTTTTGGCAGACAACCCTGCTCCTGAGGGTGAGGTAATGGCACTGTTCATCTGGTCTGTTGGGCTGCTGCTGCTGCTGCTGGTTTGAGGGTGGCGAGTTAGTGAGTTTGGATGATGAAGCTACCATAGTTCAAAAGCTGGCAGTGTATATGATGGAAATGTGAGTGTGTGTGAGGTTTGTAGAAGAGTTGAGCGTGAGTGGGTGAGGTGCAGCATGCTACATAGGGCCTATTCGATCCATGCTCCCGTCCAGTCTCCTCCCATCTTTCTTCAGAAAATATCTACCAGTGAACCCTCTGATGCTTTTCCCTTCTCATGCTTGTCCTTTTAAACGCCTCATTGCTGTTGGCTGAACCACTCCCTGCAGCAGTGAGTTCTGATTATCACCAAACTATCAGGAAGTTTCAGAACTCCCAATTAGATTCTCACACAATTCAAACCCAATCTTGACCGGCTGAAGTTGTTGGCGATGGAGAAGTGGGAAGCTAGTGGTCCTACTGGCAGGACTTGTCATTACTTACTTTATCACTTGTGCATGACCATTGAAGTTGTCGCAGCAGTACATCAAGGTCCTATTTGTAGTCCTTGCGTTGACTGATACAACATTTGCTTCTCAACGTTTCAGGAGAACTTTCTGATCCACTGGCACTGGGGAACCTCTCCTCCTCTCCAGCCTGTAAGCTGCCACCTCCAGTGTTCCTCTCCCTTGCTGTGCCATCTCTGTAGCAAGCCGCAGTCACTTCTAGACCCCGCTTGAGGGTTTGATGCAGTGAGGACCAGCAAGCTCGCCCAGCTTTCACTGGCGTAGGGTCTCATGGTGGCTGGATGCTGAAATCATGAGAATGAGTGTGTTTTGAGCACTGGGTCAAGCAAGCAAACATTAATCACTTGCCACAATCCCAGCAGTGCTGTTCAAAGTTAACCACCCCTTAATGGGTAGTTAAGGGGGCTTTAACTTCTTCTCAGAGAGAGATGGAATAAGAGTGTGGATCAGAGAATTGGCAATGATGCTGTACCCTCCATGGCCTGGAGGCTCTGAAAATATCGTTAATTTCTCCCATAACTTTTAAATTTGGCAAGTATCTTTATTTGACAGAAAAATGTATTCTCTTATATCAGAACTCCAGAAGGTCTGGCATGTGCACAATTCTAATCAAATGATGTATAAAATGTAATATTAAGCAGCAGCCTCACATTTTTTCGATTTCAAACTTTAATGTTTTTGGTTGGATGCCAGAGAAACAATTACTCGAGTTCCAAAGGTTATGAAACAGAATGTGACTCTGTGGGTGATCAGAGCCTGAAATGGGTGGGAGGGGTTACTTAAAGCAAATATTTGATAATGAGCTCTCCATTTCAAGAGTGTGATGGACTGCAACACAAAGGCATCGCAACTTAAAAAATAATTGATCTAACAAGCCAAGTTCCACAGTTCGGCGCTGTGGCTGAGAAATTGTCTGGAAATAATTTTGGTCAGATCCTTGCTATTTCCATCTTCACCAGCCCTGCTAACTTCACAGGAATTGAGTAAGCGACCAGTTTGCTTGGTAATCAAGTAAGGATCAGTCACTGAGACCTTCCAGTGTTGCCACATATGGTGAAGAGGTCAGTGTGGGTAGAGGGAATGAAGTGTACTTTAACAGAACAGAGGTTTGTAACCACAAATATTGGGCACAACTTGCCAAGAGTGGGTGGGTGTCACTTGGCTCCAATAAGAAGCCAGTGTCTTTCCTTTGACTGCCTGAATTCCTGTGAAAGGATTATTTTGGTTATCACCTCTCTCTCTAAAACTGAACCAAATTCTATTGTGCTTTAAATGAAATGTCTTCTGCTTGTCTTCCAGTTTCCTTCTACGTTTGTACTTTAAGCTACATTTGTATTGATGCAATTCCAAAGCAATGTTTTTATTTAAATAAAAACAGAATTCTCTGATTCATGAGCTATTGACATTTGAGCCAGAGGAGAGCAATGTCAAAAATTTAGACTACGAGGAAGTCAACAAGTATAAATTGCTGAATTCTGACACCTTATTGGACTTTTCCATTGTGCAAAAAATTTTCAATAAACTCAGTGCAAAATGAAATATTGGTGTCTTTTGCAGAGGTGTGATTATAAAACCAGTAGGTTTTGGTTTGGCTGGTGGTCCCTGTTAGCTGGTTTTTCACAGTGTTGGGAGGAATGACATAGAGATGGTCTCTTACCCAAGATCCACAAGTAGAACTGTACTGGTAGACCGATTATTTCGGCCTTCGCTTTTCCCCACTGTGCTTACTTCTTCATACCTTTACTCTATCTTGTCTTCCCTTGTCCAGTCCCTTCCCACCGACATAAGGGAATTATGGTCTCATGATCTCCACCATTCCAGCTCCCTGGTCCCAACCTCCTCATCTCCACAATGAATCTTGTATCTTTGTACACCTCCACTCCATGTCTGGAAGATCTTGGAGTCCGCTGCTTCTTCCTGTAACAAAGATTCAACTAGCTCACCCTCACTTGCATTCTCATCTGCCTTTCTGGAACAAAGATTCGGCTAGTTCACCCTCACTTAAATTCTCATCCGCCTTTCAGTACTTGTCCCACCGAGTCCTTCCATATTCTGAAAATCAAAGCTGTAGCCATTCACACTCACATGAGCCCCAGCTATGACTGTCTTTTTATTGGCTACGTGGAGCCGTCCTTGTTCCAAATGTAGTCCGGCACTACTCCCCAACTCTTCCTCCACTGCACCAGTGGCTCCACTGGTGCCACTCCCTGCACTTGTGAAGAGCTCATTGATTTTATCATCTTTGTAATTAACTTCCACCCTGCCCTCAAATTCACTCGAACCATTTCTGGATCTCCCTGTCTCCAGTTCAGGAGACAAACTATCTGGGAGGTACAATAAACACGGTGACTCCTAAAGATCTCTTCCTGAGCTATGAATTAAAACAGATCCCTTCTGTATTGAAGACGATACACTGCCAATATTGAGTAAACCCAACATCCATAATCTATCTACTTCTTGAGCCTCTGCAAAGGTATGTTTCATCCATTTTTGTTCAGAAAGGAATGTATTAAATGACTTTATCTTATAGGTATTTAGTTTGGCCCAGGGAGTTGAAAACAAAACAAAAAGGAGCAAGTTCTAGCAGTTTAAGCAAGGAAGTTTTTTTTTGAAAAAGAAACACACACTCCACTGTGATTATATATTGTTTACAGGCTTAAATACCGTGTTAAAATGGCAGTCCATCAGATTTGTTTAACCACATTGTATGCTAATCATAAAACATACTCTATCTGGGCCAGGTTAAATAGTAAGGAAATCTCATCCTTTTCCTTTCTCTCTTCCAAGCAGACTAGTTAGTGCAAGGGTTGTCTGGAAGCATATCACTCTCCAAATGCGACATCTGCTTAAGACACGCACAATCTGTCAGGAATTCCTTCCTGAACATAACTTTTGGAACTTGCATTTGAAACTGCCCATTTTCTTTTCCCTGACCCAACATGACCTTTCCATCTGAAGTCAAGTTGCTGTATAGGTTGGTGACTAGGCAAGAACTCTGCCTTCATAACCTTGTGAAGCAGTTGGGCTCTGCTGTGTTTATCTGACAACATCCTGCTTCTGGATGTTTTGGCAAATGGAAGTGGTGGAATGGGTTGCCTAAAGCTCTGTGGGGCATATTCCTTTGATTGGCTAACTGTTATTCTGATCTCACCAAGAATGGGGGTCACACTGGAGGCAAGGCTGAAGCTCCTTGGACATTGTTGGTCACCATGCTGCAGTTGTTCATATCTCCAGTTGGAAGGACGGGTATGAAGTTATCACAGCCAAGCCAGCCCAGGCCAATGCAATAGGTACCATGAGCCATGTCAAAGTCTCCGTTTACATCCACACTCTTTGAAAAACAGAATCTAAATATAGGATCTGATGGAAATGCCTCGTGTTCATAACAGGGTATAGTTTCAGTGCAGGAGATGGGATGGTGGGAGGTGATAGGGAGAGTCAACAAAGTGCAAGTTTGTATCTGCTTATACTAGGTGGCAAGGTAGCATAGTGCTAGTGCAACACTTTACAGCAGCCACCTGTGAGATTGGGGTTCGATTCCTGCCATGGTCTGTAAGGAGTTTTTATGTTCTGCCCGTGACCACATGGGTTTCCCCCAGGCGCTCTAGTTCTCTCCCACGTTCCAAAGATGTATGAGTTAGCATTAGTGATTTGTGGACATGGTATATTAGTGCCGGAAGCATGGAGACACTTGAGACCCATCCAGTAAAATCGGCGCTGATTTAATTTGACACAGTTGACACATTTCGCTGTATATTTTGGTATACATGTGATAAATAAAAGTAATCAATTAATCAAATCAATCTATTTCTGGCAGACTGGATTCAGATTAGAACTGGATTAAAGCAATAATTGGCTATATTTAAGAGGGAGTTAGATATGGCCCTTGTGGCTATGGGGGTCAGGGGGTATGGAGGAAAGGCTGGGGCGGGGTTCTGAGTTGGATGATTAGCCATGATCATAATAAATGGCGGTGCAGGCTTGAAGGGCTGAATGGCCTACTCCTGCACCTATTTTCTATGTTTCTATGTCTATGTTAATAATACCCTTGCTGAATATTCTCTGGTAACAAATACTGAGGGTAACTCCTATGTATGAAAGCTGGTGTCAAATGACTGGCCCCATTGGTTGATTCTCCATAAAATGTTTTCATTATTTTCAAAGCATGCATACATTTTCTTTCGCATGATATGCTACTCAAATTGCAAAAAAAATTAAGTTTGTACAACCTCTAAGCTCCCTTATTTGTGCAAGTACAAGGCACGTTGCATTGTGTCTCAGAAGCTTTGAGAGTTATTGTCACATTCACCTCAGCTCTCCATATTTGATCTGCTGGAGAGAGATTCTGTTCCAAGTATTTTGTGCAGTCAGATAGCTGCATCTGTAACATGATCAGTCACAGTGTGACCTATATCTCCATCAATAAAGAGCATTGTGGAGCTCTGTAAATGGAAGAGTTGACACTGAGCCAGGCAGGTCCTCAGACCGTGGCAAGAAGCTATTGTCCTGCTCACAGAGCATCATGGGATTCAAGTAATGGCCTGTGATCTTCCCCTTAGCCAAACCAAGGGTGCTGACTAATTAACACTTTATGATTCCGCTGATAGCCTGAAACTCAAAAATATTGACAAATCAACCATCATTTCTTCAAGTTATGATATTGATAGGAGCTGAGTATCCTCAGCTGTGAAAGCTTTGGGGCTGTGTGCCATTGTCATGAAGCAAGCCTCAGGACTGGGGTTTACTGAGTACAGCAGATCAAACCTCAAGTTGTGGTCCATCCAGATGTTGACTGTTGCTAAATTGATCTCCAAAGGCAAGTTAGGCATTTCCATCAAATCACATGCGTCTGAGTGTGGGAAAGAGACTGACTGTTCATCATGAGTTGATTGTGTGCAGTGACCTCAGTCAATGCAGAGATGTGAGTCACCTTTGGCCCTCTAGCAATGACTCAGTATTATTCCTGCACCTTAGGGCAAATGTTACCATGATATTTAGTGACACGGATATCCAGGTGAAGGATCAAAGACTACATCCTCCCTCAACGCTCTGCATTGGCCTGCGTTCCTAACATCATTGCAGCGGACGCCAGTCCCAATAGAAGAGGCAGCAGAGTGGCATAGTTGGTAGAGCCACCGTTTTGTAGCACCAGTGACCCAGGTCCAGTCCTGACCTCCAGTGTGGAGCTTGCACCTTCTCCCTGTGACCACATGGGTCTCTTTCTGCATCCCAGCGACGTGTATGTTGGGAGGTTAGTTGGCCACTGTAAACATATAAGTGAGTAGTAGAGTCTGGGAGAAGCTGTTGAGAATGAGGGGAGTATAAACTGAGATTAATGTAGGGTTTATGTAGATGGCCACTTGCTCGTCGGAATTGACTTTGCGCGCCAAAGGGCCTGTATCACGCCTTTGATTCTCTGACTGCTGGGTCTACTATACGTACACCTGTTCCTTTCTGTCTGCTGTGTTCACCAACAAGCTGGAAAGCCAATCATAATTAGCATAACAGCTTTCAGCCATCATTTGGCAGTTTTCCAAAGGGCAGGACAGCTGGGAGGGAAGAAAAAAACAACGTGCACTGTGTTTGAATATCGTCAACTGAATTAAAAGTTGTTTTGCTGGTGGTTGCCAGCAGACACTCACAACTTACCAGCCCCTGGGAGAATATTTAAAGGAACCAGTATTGGCCTGGGAACATGGGTGTTGGCACCAATGAGGGAGGAAGAAGTTTGGGTTTAAAATCTCCAAAATGACCCCTCCGCAACCTCCTCATTCAAAAATCACAGTAAGTGGAGGTGCAGAGATAGGAGAAGGGTGGGGCAGAATCCTGCACATCAAGGAAGGAGTCTAAAGACATAGGCCTGATATTCCATTGGGGGTTCCCCCATTACCCATTCCACTTTCCAAAGGAAACAGCAAAAAATTCTGGTTTATTGTCATTCAACCATACAGATGTATACAGCTGAATAAAACAACTGTACTCTGGGGCCAAGGTGCAAACCATGGTACATATACCACATACAGCACATAAAATAATATTAACACAATAATATTAATAGATAATAGAAAAGATTATTTGTCAGATATACAAGTGCATATATGTCATATAGCTAAATACTCAAAAGTATATTGCTACTGGCACTGTCATAAACAATGTGTACTGGGTATTAACAGGGAGTTCAGGAGTCTCTCAGCCTGGGGAAGAAGCTGTTACCTAGCCTAATATTTCTTGCGGTCATCCTAAGATCTCCGGTGAAAGAGGCAGAAAACTGAAAAATTATCCACAGGACTTCATCTGATTCTGTATAGATGTAAAATTTCTTAAGGATTGGTTAGCATTTTGTTGCTGAAGTTGGTTGCAGAATTGCGGATGTAATTGGTTCTACAAACGGAGCCAAAGACTATAAAATGTTCTAATATTGCCCATAAACACACGTAATTGCAACATAACCAACTGCTGTTTGTTTAAACATAATGCAAAGCCTGAATTTCATTATAGGATTGTAATAGATTCATTTCACCCTCCTGGAATTTTGAATGGTGGGGCTAAGTAGACTTGATATAATATACCAGGGCACAGTTGAAGATTGATAACTTACTAGCATAGTATAACCATTATCACAGGAATGTTGGATTTCAACCACAAAAAGAATTAAGATAGCGCAATGTTAAAATGTTAAGCAGAACATGAAGACAGAAGATGAGAAACACCCTCATTATTCAGCGAGGAGCAAGGATCTAGAATTTTCATTTTTTAACAAATGTAGAATCAATCATAGCATTTGAAAGGAAATTGAATAGGTACTTGGGACAAAATAAAGTCAAGTCAGAGTCAAAGTCAAAGTAAATTGATTATCAAAAGTACGTATATATTACTATATACAGTGGATGTCTGGTTAATTGAGCCATCACTTCATCAGGGCAGCTGTTTATCTAGGACAGCTCTTAAAGAACAAAAATGAATTGAAAAAATAGTGGGGCTTGCCTTGGTTTATTTGGGACACTACGTTGGTTAATTGGGACACGAAACTGTTGCTGAACAGCTTCTGACTAGAGTCAGTCACGTCCATTTGTGTGGCAGTTAGACACTATACTGTACTTAGAGCAAACTTTTTTTTAATAGCATCAGTTGCATGTGTTTGTGTTCAAGAAGCAGTGATTTTTGTCACTGATATCAGGCAAGAAATAAGCAATAAGACAATTCAGAACTGTTTTGCTCACTGTGGTTTTAAGCATACAGATTTGGAAATACCAGAAATGACCAAGAGTGAAAATGAAACAGTTTCACTAATTCAACAAGTTAGGAACTACAAAGAATTTGAAGGTATCAACGATAATTTTGAATGTCATCTTTGGAACCATCTCTAAAGGGATCCTGCCACCATACACATCTTTCCTCCCCCCCGCCCACTACTTTCCACTTTCTGTAGGGATCACTCCCTATGTAACTCCCTTGTCCATTCATCCCTCCCACTGATCTTCCTCCTGGCACTTATCCTTGCAAGCGGAACAAGTGCTACACCTACCCCTACATCTCCTCCCTCACTACCACTCAGGACCCCAAACAGTCCTTCCAGGTGAGGCAACACTTCACCTGTGAGCATGTTGGGGTCATCTACTGTATCTGGTGCTCCCAGTATGGCTTCTTGTATATTGGTGGGAAGCAACATAGATTGGGAGATCGCCTCGCCAAACACGTATGCTCCATCTACCAGAAGAAGTGGGATCTACCAGTGGCCACCATTTCAATTCTACTTTACACTCCCATTCCGACATGTCAGTCCGTGGCCCCCTCTTCAGCTGCGATGAGGCCACACTCAGACTGGAGGAGCAACAACTCATCTGGGTAACCTCCAACCTGATGGCATGAACATCGATTTCTCAAACTTCCTGCAGTTGCCCTCTCCTCTCCTTCACCATTCGCCATTCCCATTTCCCTCTCTCACCTTATCTCATTACCTTCCCTTCACCTCCCTCTGGTGCTCCTCCTCCTTCCCTTTCTTTCAGAGTCTTCTACGCTCTCCTATCCAATTCCCCCTTCTCCAGCCCTTTATCTCTTTCACCAACCAACTTCCCAGCTCTTTACTTCAACCCTCCCCCTCTCCCTGTTTCACCTATCACCTACCACTTCTTCCTCCCCTCCCCCCACTTTCTCACTCTGACCTAATCTTTTTCTCCAGTCCTCATGTAGGGTCTCAGCCCAAAACGTCAACTGTTCACTCTTTTCCATAGATGCTGCCTGGCCTGCTGAGTTCCACCAGAATTTTGTGTGTGTTGCTTGTTACCTTTGGTCCCTGCCAGACACTCAGACCTGTGACTCCAAGTAGTTGTTTGCATGTAACAGTGGCCACACCCCAGTACACCGTTTCGACAGGTGGGCTAAACCAGGGGAGGGTACCCAGCGGGTCTCATACCCCAGTGAGACAGGGAAATACCTGTCCTAGCACGCAAAGTCAGCTCTGACGGTCTGGGCAGATGAGATCTACAGTGAGATCCAAGGTCAGGAAGGCAATTCTGCAGCACTACCTGGAGAGCGAAGGGCATGAGAAGGCACAGGGAAGTCACAGCCATCCACTGTAACCAGAGAATACCCCAGTTGTGATGTCTACTCGTAACCTCTGTACCTGGACTTCCGAGGTCAAGAGAGTAGAACAGCTCAGTTCAATGGCTTTTCCACTTTAAAAACTCTCCAACACAGGTTTCCTGTCATCAGGTACGACAGACAACCACCAGTAGTATTGGTAGAGTTCTAATTTGTTCTGTATTTCATTTAAATACATAATTTGTTACTCAGTGAAATGGCAGTTTGTCCTTTTTATAACTTTATTAACTATTTCCATGAAATTTGGCTGATTGGGACAGCCGCTTAACTGGGCCAGCATGTATTGGTCCCGATGAGGCCCAGTTAACCAGAATCCACTGTACTGCATTGAGAATAATTTCCTTACAGACATCGACTGGAAAATAAAGTACAATAGACTTTAGAGAAACCTATAAATAAACAAAGACTGTCAAACAGCCAATGTGTAAAAGAGGAAAAATAGTGCAAATAAAAAGGGCTAATGCTGGGAACAGGAGTTGTGAAGTCCTTGAAAGTGAGTCTGTGGAATCAAGTTCAGAGTTGTGGTGAGTGAAATTACCCATGCCAGTTCAAGATTTGTGGAAAGAACTGAAAACGGAACTGAGAGTTTTGTCTACCAGATGCTAGCAAAGGAACAATGGACCAAATGGTCTTCTGCGCTGTAACAACACTGTGACTCCACTTAATCAAAGACTGCATAGGCCACTCGGTGAGACCTTTTGCATTGACTTAGGAAAGTGAATGCTATGCCTGAGGTGAGGGCAGTTTAGGAAAAAGGGAATTGGGTAGAGGGTGGTGTGGTACGAGCCAGCAATGCAATCCTGCTGAGTTTGTTTATCTGCTATCTCGTTCCTTGACCTCCCTTCCCAATGTGGTTACAGAGCATTTTTAAAAATATCAAAATAACAAAGAATTTTAAACTGTGAGACAGCCAAGTCGCCCAACTACCTCAGGCACAAGAGATTCTGCAGATGCTGGAAATCTTGAGCAACACACACAAGATGCTAGAAGAAATCAGCAAGTCAGACAGCATCTATTGAAGGAAATAAACCACCAAGGTTTCAGCCTGAGACCTTACATCAGGACTCATATATTTTGTATGTGTTAACTTCAATTGTCTGCTACTGGTCCCATCTGGACGATGTCTGGTTCTAGGCCCTGAACAGTATGCTTTATGCTTATCTGACCTCTGTTCTGATGCAGGGTCTTGACCCAAAGTGTCAACATTTTCCTGAGCCACCCCCACCATGGGTGCTGTTCAAACTGCTGAGTCCCTCCAGCAGATTGTTTGTAGCTGCAAGGTGACCTTGTCAGCCGTTTGATTGAGTATTGCTCAAGGCTGCCAGGATGGGCAGTAAACATTAGCGCTGCCAAGCTGCGGATGGATGAATGAAATATTTTTAAATAGTTGATCAAAGCAAATCTCTCGACACATTTGTGGAACACCCAGTATTTGGTGGTTTCCAGATTGACAGTCGCAATGTAAGTGTGGTCTAATGTAGATGGAGACTGCGGGGACATAGTTCAGTTAGTGGGCGCCGCTATTCTCACAACGAGCCAAGACTCAATCTTCAGTTGATATGCCTTACCAGAAGGAATGTTAAAACGTAAAAGATTCAAAAACAATGACACTGCTAAGAGGGCAAGCCAGACTGGGTCTCCATCTCTTTGGCTCTCTGTACCTCTTTCTTACGTTCTTTCTCCCCCTCTTTCTCTCGCTCCCCTCCCCCCTGCAACTACGGTCTTTCTGTGTCCCTCTTGCTCTCTCTCGCTATTGCTTTCTCTATCTCCTATCTCTCTCTCTTCTACTTTCTCCCTGCCCAACTCTGTTTCTGTTTCTCGCCCCCCTCACTCTCTGTCTTCCTGTATCCTGTGTTCTGTGCCTCTCTCTCTCTCCCCCGTCTCTCTCACCCTCGACCCCATCTCTTCTTCCTGTATCCTGTGTTCAGTGCCTCTCTCTCCCCCCGTCTCTCTCACCCTCGATCATATCTCTTCTTCCTGTATCCTGTGTACTGTGCCTCTCTGTCTCTCTCCCCATCTCTGTCACCCTCGACCCCATCTCTTCTTCCTGTATCCTGTGTTCTGTACCTCTCTCTCTCTCCCGTCTCTCTCACCCTCGACCCCATCTCTCCTTCCTGTATCCTGTGTTCTGTACCTCTCTCTATCTCTCCCCCGCCGTCTTTCTCACCCTCGACCCCATCTCTTCTTCCTCTATCCTATGTTCAGTGCCTCTCTCTCCCCCCGTCTCTCTCACCCTCGATCACATCTCTTCTTCATGTATCCTGTGTACTGTGCCTCTCTGTCTCTCTCCCCATCTCTGTCACCCTCGACCCCATCTCTTCTTCCTGTATCCTGTTTTCTGCCACTCTCTCTCACTCCCCCCCGTCTCTCTCACCCTCGACCCCATCTCTTATTCCTGTATCCTGTGTTCTGTGCCCCTCTCTATCCCCCGTCTCTCTCACCCTCGACCCCATCTCTTCTTCCTCTATCCTATGTTCAGTGCCTCTCTCACCCCCCGTCTCTCTCACCCTCGATCACATCTCTTCTTCCTGTATCCTGTGTTCTGTGCCTCTCTCTCTCTCCCGTCTCTCTCACCCTCGACCCCATCTCTCCTTCCTGTATCCTGTGTTCTGTGCCTCTCTCTCTCACTCCCCCCCGTCTCTCTCACCCTCGTCCCCATCTCTTCTTCCTGTATCCTATGTTTTTTGCCTCTGTCTCTCACTCCCCCGCCGTCTCTCTCACCCTCGACCCCATCTCTTCTTCCTGTATCCTGTGTTCTGTGCCTCTCTCTCTCCCCCCCGTCTTTCTCACCCTCGACACCATCTCTTCTTCCTCTATCCTGTGTTCTGTGCCCCTCTCTCTCCCCCGTCTGTCTCACCCTCGACCCCATCTCTTCTTCCTCTATCCTGTGTTCAGTGCCTCTCTCTCCCCCCGTCTCTCTCACCCTCGATCATATCTCTTCTTCCTGTATCCTGTGTACTGTGCCTCTCTGTCTCTCTCCCCATCTCTGTCACCCTCGACCCCATCTCTTCTTCCTGTATCCTGTGTTTTGTGCCAATCTCTCTCACTCCCCCCCGTCTCTCTCACCCTCGACCCCATCTCTTCTTCCTGTATCCTGTGTTCTGGGCCTCTCTCTCTCTCCCCCCCGTCTCTCTCACCCTCGACCCCATCTCTTCTTCCTGTATCCTGTAATCTGTGCCTTTCCCTCTCTCCCCCATATCTCTCACCCTCGACCCCATCTCTTCTTCCTCTATCCTGTGATCTGTGCCTCTCTCTCTCTCTCTCCCCTGTCTCTCTCACCTTCGACCCCATCTCTTCTTCCTGTATCTTGTGTTCTGTGCCTCTCGCTCTCCCCACCGTCTCTCTCACCCTCGACCCCATCTCTTCTTCCTGTATCCTGTGTTCTGTTCCTCTCTCTCTCCCCCGTTATCTCTCACCCCCGACCCCATCTCTTCTTCCTGTATCCTGTGTTCTGTGCCTCTCTCTCTCTCCCCGTATCTCTCACCCTCGACCCCATCTCTTCTTCCTGTATCCTGTGTTCTCTGCCTCTCTCTCTCACCCTCCGTCTCTCTCACCCTCGACCCCATCTCTTCATCCTGTATCCTGTGTTGTTTGCCTCTCTCTCTCCCCCATCTCTCTCACCCTCGAACAGATCTCTTCTTCCTGTATCCTGTGTTCTCTGCCTCTCTCTCTCACCCTCCGTCTCACTCACCCTCGACCCCATCTCTTCATCCTGTATCCTGTGTTGTTTGCCTCTCTCTCTCTCCCCCATCTCTCTCACCCTCGACCCCATCACTTCGTCCTATATCCGGTGTTCTGTACCTCTATCTCTCCCCAGTATTTCTCACCCACAACCCCATCTCTTCTTCCTGCATCCTGTGTTCTGTGCCTCTCTCTCTCCCCCCCATCTTTCTCACCCTCGACCCCATCTCTTATTCCTGTATCCTGTGTTCTGTGCCCCTCTCTCTCCCCCGTCTGTCTCACCCTCGACCCCATCTCTTCTTCCTCTATCCTGTGTTCTGTGCCCCTCTCTCTCCCCCGTCTGTCTCACCCTCGACCCCATCTCTTCTTCCTCTATCCTGTGTTCAGTGCCTCTCTCTCCCCCCGTCTCTCTCACCCTCGATCATATCTCTTCTTCCTGTATCCTGTGTACTGTGCCTCTCTGTCTCTCTCCCCATCTCTGTCACCCTCGACCCCATCTCTTCTTCCTGTATCCTGTGTTCTGGGCCTCTCTCTCTCTCCCCCCCGTCTCTCTCACCCTCGACCCCATCTCTTCTTCCTGTATCCTGTATTCTGTGCCTTTCCCTCTCTCCCCCGTATCTCTCACCCTCGACCCCATCTCTTCTTCCTCTATCCTGTGTTCTGTGCCTCTCTCTCCCACCCCACCATCTCTCTCACCCTCGACCCCATCTCTTCTTCCTGTATCCTGTGTTCTGTGCCTCTCTCTCTCTCTCTCCCCTGTCTCTCTCACCTTCGACCCCATCTCTTCTTCCTGTATCTTGTGTTCTGTGCCTCTCGCTCTCCCCACCGTCTCTCTCACCCTCGACCCCATCTCTTCTTCCTGTATCCTGTGTTCTGTTCCTCTCTCTCTCCCCTGTTATCTCTCACCCTCGACCCCATCTCTTCTTCCTGCATCCTGTGTTCTGTGCCTCTCTCTCTCCCCCGTCTCTCACCCTCAACCCCATCTCTTCTTCCTCTATCCTGTGTTCTGTGCCTCCCTCTCTCTCCCCCGTCTGTCTCACCCTCGACCCCATCTCTTCTTCCTCTATCCTGTGTTCAGTGCCTCTCTCTCCCCCGTCTCTCTCACCCTCGATCACATCTCTTCTTCCTGTATCCTGTGTACTGTGCCTCTCTGTCTCTCTCCCCATCTCTGTCACCCTCGACCCCATCTCTTCTTCCTGTATCCTGTGTTCTGTGCCTCCCTCTCTCTCCCCCGTCTGTCTCACCCTCGACCCCATCTCTTCTTCCTCTATCCTGTGTTCAGTGCCTCTCTCTCCCCCCGTCTCTCTCACCCTCGATCACATCTCTTCTTCCTGTATCCTGTGTACTGTGCCTCTCTGTCTCTCTCCCCATCTCTGTCACCCTCGACCCCGTTTCTTCTTCCTGTATCCTGTGTTCTGTGCCTCTCTCTCTCCCCCCGTCTCTCTCACCCTCGACCCCATCTCTTCTTCCTGTATCCTGTGTTCTGTGCCTCTCGCTCTCCCCACCGTCTCTCTCAACCTCGACCCCATCTCTTCTTCCTGTATCCTGTGTTCAGTGCCTCTCTCTCCCCCCGTCTCTCTCACCCTCGACCCCATCTCTTCTTCCTGTATCCTGTGTTTTGTGCCAATCTCTCTCACTCCCCCCCGTCTCTCTCACCCTCGACCCCATCTCTTCTTCCTGTATCCTGTGTTCTGTACCTCTCTCTCTCTCTCCCCACCGTCTCTCTCACCATCGACCCCATCTCTTCTTCCTCTATCCTGTGTTCAGTGCCTCTCTCTCCCCCGGTCTCTCTCACCCTCGACCCCATCTCTTCATCCTGTATCCTGTGTTGTTTGCCTCTCTCTCTCCCCCATCTCTCTCACCCTCGACCAGATCTCTTCTTCCTGTATCCTGTGTTCTCTGCCTCTCTCTCTCACCCTCCGTCTCACTCACCCTCGACCCCATCTCTTCATCCTGTATCCTGTGTTCTGTGCCTCTCTCTCTCCCCGTCTCTCTCACCCTCGACTCCATCTCTTCTTCCTGCATCCTGTGTTCTCTGCCTCTCTCTCTCTCCCTCCGTCTCTCTCACCCTCGACCCCATCTCTTCTTCCTGTATCCTGTGTTCTCTGCCTCTCTCTCTCTCTCTCCGTCTGTCTCACCCTCGACCCCATCTCTTCTTCCTGTATCCTGTGTTCTGTGCCTCTCTCTCTCCCCGTCTCTGTCACCCTCGACCCCATCACTTCTTCCTGTATCCTGTGTTCTGTGCCTCTCTCTCTCTCCCCCATCTCTCTCACCCTCGACCTCATCTCTTCTTCCTGTATCCTGTATTCTGTGCCTATCTCTCTCTCTCCCCGTCTCTGTCACCCTCGACCCCATCTCTTCTTCCTGTATCCTGTGTTCTGTGCCTCTCTCTCTCCCCCGTTATCTCTCACCCTCGACCCCATCTCTTCTTCCTGTATCCTGTGTTCTGTGCCCCTCTCTCTCTCCCGTCTCTCTCACCCTCGACCCCATCTCTCCTTCCAGTATCCTGTGTTCTGTACCTCTCTCTATCTCTCCCCCCCGTCTTTCTCACCCTCGACCCCATCTCTTCTTCCTGTATCCTGTGTTCTGTGCCCCTCTCTCTCTCTCTCCCCTGTCTCTCTCACCTTCGACCCCATCTCTTCTTCCTGTATCTTGTGTTCTGTGCCTCTCGCTCTCCCCACCGTCTCTCTCACCCTCGACCCCATCTCTTCTTCCTGTATCCTGTGTTCTGTTCCTCTCTCTCTCCCCCGTTATCTCTCACCCTCGACCCCATCTCTTCTTCCTGTATCCTGTGTTCTGTGCCTCTCTCTCTCACCCTCCGTCTCTCTCACCCTCGACCCCATCTCTTCATCCTGTATCCTGTGTTGTTTGCCTCTCTCTCTCCCCCATCTCTCTCACCCTCGACCAGATCTCTTCTTCCTGTATCCTGTGTTCTGTGCCTCTCTCTCTCTCACCCTCCGTCTCACTCACCCTGGACCCCATCTCTTCATCCTGTATCCTGTGTTGTTTGCCTCTCTCTCTCTCCCCCATCTCTCTCACCCTCGACCCCATCACTTCGTCCTATATCCGGTGTTCTGTACCTCTATCTCTCCCCAGTATTTCTCACCCACAACCCCATCTCTTCTTCCTGCATCCTGTGTTCTGTGCCTCTCTCTCTCCCCCCCGTCTTTCTCACCCTCGACCCCATCTCTTATTCCTGTATCCTGTGTTCTGTGCCCCTCTCTCTCCCCCGTCTGTCTCACCCTCGACCCCATCTCTTCTTCCTCTATCCTGTGTTCTGTGCCCCTCTCTCTCCCCCGTCTGTCTCACCCTCGACCCCATCTCTTCTTCCTCTATCCTGTGTTCAGTGCCTCTCTCTCCCCCCGTCTCTCTCACCCTCGATCATATCTCTTCTTCCTGTATCCTGTGTACTGTGCCTCTCTGTCTCTCTCCCCATCTCTGTCACCCTCGACCCCATCTCTTCTTCCTGTATCCTGTGTTCTGGGCCTCTCTCTCTCTCCCCCCCGTCTCTCTCACCCTCGACCCCATCTCTTCTTCCTCTATCCTGTGTTCTGTGCCTCTCTCTCCCACCCCACCATCTCTCTCACCCTCGACCCCATCTCTTCTTCCTGTATCCTGTGTTCTGTGCCTCTCTCTCTCTCTCTCCCCTGTCTCTCTCACCTTCGACCCCATCTCTTCTTCCTGTATCCTGTGTTCTGTGCCTCTCTCTCTCCCCCCGTCTCTCTCACCCTCGACCCCATCTCTTCTTCCTGTATCCTGTGTTCTGTTCCTCTCTCTCTCCCCCGTTATCTCTCACCCTCGACCCCATCTCTTCTTCCTGTATCCTGTGTTCTGTTCCTCTCTCTCTCCCCCGTCTCTCTCACCCTCGACCCCATCTCTTCTTCCTCTATCCTGTGTTCTGTGCCTCCCTCTCTCTCCCCCGTCTGTCTCACCCTCGACCCCATCTCTTCTTCCTCTATCCTGTGTTCAGTGCCTCTCTCTCCCCCGGTCTCTCTCACCCTCGATCACATCTCTTCTTCCTGTATCCTGTGTACTGTGCCTCTCTGTCTCTCTCCCCATCTCTGTCACCCTCGACCCCATCTCTTCTTCCTGTATCCTGTGTTCTGTGCCTCCCTCTCTCTCCCCCGTCTGTCTCACCCTCGACCCCATCTCTTCTTCCTCTATCCTGTGTTCAGTGCCTCTCTCTCCCCCCGTCTCTCTCACCCTCGATCACATCTCTTCTTCCTGTATCCTGTGTACTGTGCCTCTCTGTCTCTCTCCCCATCTCTGTCACCCTCGACCCCGTTTCTTCTTCCTGTATCCTGTGTTCTGTGCCTCTCTCTCTCCCCCCGTCTCTCTCACCCTCGACCCCATCTCTTCTTCCTGTATCCTGTGTTCTGTGCCTCTCGCTCTCCCCACCGTCTCTCTCACCCTCGACCCCATCTCTTCTTCCTGTATCCTGTGTTCAGTGCCTCTCTCTCCCCCCGTCTCTCTCACCCTCGACCCCATCTCTTCTTCCTGTATCCTGTGTTCTGTGCCCCTCTCTCTCTCCCGTCTCTCTCACCCTCGACCCCATCTCTCCTTCCAGTATCCTGTGTTCTGTACCTCTCTCTATCTCTCCCCCCCGTCTTTCTCACCCTCGACCCCATCTCTTCTTCCTCTATCCTGTGATCTGTGCCTCTCTCTCTCTCTCTCCCCTGTCTCTCTCACCTTCGACCCCATCTCTTCTTCCTGTATCTTGTGTTCTGTGCCTCTCGCTCTCCCCACCGTCTCTCTCACCCTCGACCCCATCTCTTCTTCCTGTATCCTGTGTTCTGTTCCTCTCTCTCTCCCCCGTTATCTCTCACCCTCGACCCCATCTCTTCTTCCTGTATCCTGTGTTCTCTGCCTCTCTCTCTCACCCTCCGTCTCTCTCACCCTCGACCCCATCTCTTCATCCTGTATCCTGTGTTGTTTGCCTCTCTCTCTCCCCCATCTCTCTCACCCTCGACCAGATCTCTTCTTCCTGTATCCTGTGTTCTCTGCCTCTCTCTCTCACCCTCCGTCTCACTCACCCTCGACCCCATCTCTTCATCCTGTATCCTGTGTTGTTTGCCTCTCTCTCTCTCCCCCATCTCTCTCACCCTCGACCCCATCACTTCGTCCTATATCCGGTGTTCTGTACCTCTATCTCTCCCCAGTATTTCTCACCCACAACCCCATCTCTTCTTCCTGCATCCTGTGTTCTGTGCCTCTCTCTCTCCCCCCCGTCTTTCTCACCCTCGACCCCATCTCTTATTCCTGTATCCTGTGTTCTGTGCCCCTCTCTCTCCCCCGTCTGTCTCACCCTCGACCCCATCTCTTCTTCCTCTATCCTGTGTTCTGTGCCCCTCTCTCTCCCCCGTCTGTCTCACCCTCGACCCCATCTCTTCTTCCTCTATCCTGTGTTCAGTGCCTCTCTCTCCCCCCGTCTCTCTCACCCTCGATCATATCTCTTCTTCCTGTATCCTGTGTACTGTGCCTCTCTGTTTCTCTCCCCATCTCTGTCACCCTCGACCCCATCTCTTCTTCCTGTATCCTGTGTTCTGTGCCTCTCTCTCTCTCCCCCGGTCTCTCTCACCCTCGACCCCATCTCTTCTTCCTGTATCCTGTGTTCTGTGCCTCTCTCTCCCACCCCACCATCTCTCTCACCCTCGACCCCATCTCTTCTTCCTGTATCCTGTGTTCTGTGCCTCTCTCTCTCTCTCTCCCCTGTCTCTCTCACCTTCGACCCCATCTCTTCTTCCTGTATCTTGTGTTCTGTGCCTCTCGCTCTCCCCACCGTCTCTCTCACCCTCGACCCCATCTCTTCTTCCTGTATCCTGTGTTCTGTTCCTCTCTCTCTCCCCCGTTATCTCTCACCCTCGACCCCATCTCTTCTTCCTCTATCCTGTGTTCTGTGCCTCCCTCTCTCTCCCCCGTCTGTCTCACCCTCGACCCCATCTCTTCTTCCTCTATCCTGTGTTCAGTGCCTCTCTCTCCCCCGTCTCTCTCACCCTCGATCACATCTCTTCTTCCTGTATCCTGTGTACTGTGCCTCTCTGTCTCTCTCCCCATCTCTGTCACCCTCGACCCCATCTCTTCTTCCTGTATCCTGTGTTCTGTGCCTCCCTCTCTCTCCCCCGTCTGTCTCACCCTCGACCCCATCTCTTCTTCCTCTATCCTGTGTTCAGTGCCTCTCTCTCCCCCCGTCTCTCTCACCCTCGATCACATCTCTTCTTCCTGTATCCTGTGTACTGTGCCTCTCTGTCTCTCTCCCCATCTCTGTCACCCTCGACCCCGTTTCTTCTTCCTGTATCCTGTGTTCTGTGCCTCTCTCTCTCCCCCCGTCTCTCTCACCCTCGACCCCATCTCTTCTTCCTGTATCCTGTGTTCTGTGCCCCTCTCTCTCTCCCCCCGTCTCTCTCACCCGTGACCCCATCCCTTCTTCCTGTATCCTGTGTTCAGTGCCTCTCTCTCCCGCCGTCTCTCTCACCCTCGACCCCATCTC